>NC_136073.1:97270743-97889716 GCF_964261635.1 Lissotriton helveticus
CCCCGGGCCCTCAGGGGCCCTAGCCACTGCTCCTGAACCCAGCCAAGCAAGGGGAGGCTCCCCGGGCACATCGGAACCCCTTCCCGGGCCCTTGGCAGTGCGGCAGGCTGGGAGACAGGGCCCAGGGCCGGAGCACCCGACCCGGGGCCCGCCCGGGCCCCTGGACCCAGCCGGGGCTCCCAAGCCCGGAGGTGCATGGGACGCCTCCCCGGTCCCTCCGGACCCCGTCCCGGGCACCCTGCCACGCAGCAGGACCAAGGACAGAGCCCGGGGTGGGGAGGCCGCCCTCCCCGGGCCCTCAGGGGCCCTAGCCACTGCTCCTGAACACAGCCAAGCAAGGGGAGGCTCCCCGGGCACATCGGAACCCCTTCCCGGGCCCTTGGCAGTGCGGCAGGCTGGGAGACAGGGCCCAGGGCCGGAGCACCCGACCCGGGGCCCGCCCGGGCCCCTGGACCCAGCCGGGGCTCCCAAGCCCGGAGGTGCATGGGACGCCTCCCCGGTCCCTCCGGACCCCGTCCCGGGCACCCTGCCACGCAGCAGGACCAAGGACAGAGCCCGGGGTGGGGAGGCCGCCCTCCCCGGGCCCTCAGGGGCCCTAGCCACTGCTCCTGAACCCAGCCAAGCAAGGGGAGGCTCCCCGGGAACAACGGAACCCATTCCTAGGCCCTTGGCAGTGCGGTAGGCTGGGAGACAGGGCCCAGGGCCGGAGCACCCGACCCGGGGCCCGCCCGGGCCCCTGGACCCAGCCGGGGCTCCCAAGCCCGGAGGTGCATGGGACGCCTCCCCGGTCCCTCCGGACCCCGTCCCGGGCACCCTGCCACGCAGCAGGACCAAGGACAGAGCCCGGGGTGGGGAGGCCGCCCTCCCCGGGCCCTCAGGGGCCCTAGCCACTGCTCCTGAACCCAGCCAAGCAAGGGGAGGCTCCCCGGGAACAACGGAACCCATTCCTAGGCCCTTGGCAGTGCGGTAGGCTGGGAGACAGGGACCAGGGCCGGAGCACCCGACCCGGGGCCCGCCCGGGCCCCTGGACCCAGCCGGGGCTCCCAAGCCCGGAGGTGCATGGGACGCCTCCCCGGTCCCTCCGGACCCCGTCCCGGGCACCCTGCCACGCAGCAGGACCAAGGACAGAGCCCGGGGTGGGGAGGCCGCCCTCCCCGGGCCCTCAGGGGCCCAAGCCACTGCTCCTGAACCCAGCCAAGCAAGGGTAGGCTCCCCGGGAACAACGGAACCCATTCCTAGGCCCTTGGCAGTGCGGTAGGCTGGGAGACAGGGACCAGGGCCGGAGCACCCGACCCGGGGGCCCGCCCGGGCCCCTGGACCCAGCCGGGGCTCCCAAGCCCGGAGGCGCATGGGACGCCTCCCCGGACCCATGGAGCCCGTCCTGGGCATTGAGCCATGCCGTTGGCCTGGAGATGGGTGCCCCGGACGCCCGGGGGAGGTCTGTCCGGGACACATGGAGCCCGTCCTGGGCATTGAACCATGTCGTTGGCCTGGAGAAGGGAGCCCCGGACGCCCGGGGGAGGACTGCCCGGTACCCGTGGAGCCCTTCCCGGGTACTTTGCAACGCCGTTGGCCTCCTGGAGATGGGTGCCCCGAACGCCCGGGGGGCGGGCTGCCCGGGACCCATGGAGCCCGTCCTGGGCACTCTGACCTGCTGTTGGCCCGGGGGGGAGGGACCCCAGACGACCGGGACCCGTGGAGCCCGTCCTTGGCACTCTGACAAGCCGTTGGCCCGGGGAAGGGAGCCCCAGACGACCGGGACCTGTGGAGCCCGTCCTGGGCACTCCTGTATGCCGTTGGCCCGGGGAAGGGAGCCCCGGACGTCCGGGACCCGTGGAGCCCGTCCTGGGCACTCCTGTATGCCGTTGGCCCGGGGAAGGGAGCCCCGGACGTCCGGGACCCGTGGAGCCCGTCCTGGGCACTCTGAAATGCTTTGGCCCGGGGAAGGGAGCCCCGGACACCCAGGGGGAGGACTGCCCGGGACCCGTGGAACTCGTCCTGGGCACTCTGACATGCCGCTGGCCCGGGGAAGGGTGCCCCGGACGCCCGGGGCCCGTGGAGCCCGTCCTGGGCACTCTGACAAGCCGTTGGCCCGGGGAAGGGAGACCTGGACGCCCGGAACCCGTGGAGCCCGTCCTGGGCACTCTGAAATGCTTTGGCCTGGAGAAGGGAGCCCCCCCCGGACGCCCGGGGGAGGACTGCCCGGGACCCGTGGAACTGGTCCTGGGCACTCTGACATGCCGCTGGCCCGGGGAAGGGTGCCCCGGATGACCGGGGCCCGTGGAGCCCGTCCTGGGCACTCTGACATGCCGCTGGCCCGGGGAAGGGAGCCCCGGACGCCCGGGGCCCGTGGAGCCCGTCCCGGGCACTCTGCCATGCCGTCAGCCTGGATGGAGCCCCGGACGCCCGGGGGGACGAAGGCCCGGGACGCATGGAGCCTGTCCCGGGCACTCTGCCATGCCGTCGGCCTGGATGGAGCACCGGACGCCCGGGGGACGACTGCCCAAGAGCCATGGAGCCCGTCCTGGGCAATTTGACATGCAGTTGGCCTGGAGGAAGGAAGCTCCGGGTGGCCTAGGGAGGTGTTGCCCAGGCATATCCCATCTGGTCCCCATGGCAGAGAACCACAAAACCTGGAGGGGTGTCCGGGCATACCCTGCCCCTAGTAATCCGGAGGGAAATTACCCCCCTTTCTTGCAATCCGTGCACGCGAGGTGACAGAGGGGACCCAAGGCGTAAAAGAACCCGAGCTCATGGAGCCCTAGCTGGGATCCGGGAGGCGAATGGCACCTCATCGGGACTTCCAGGGAAGCCCGGCCATCTGGTCGCCCCATTGGAAAGCATCGCGGGCGACCAGATGGCCCGGATCGAAAGGACTCCCAGCTCCCCATCCACCCCAAGCCTTCGCGGTAGGGTTCCTGACTGCCAGCCCACGCAAGGCAGGGCTCTTGGACCCCGGCTGGGCCTCAGGCGCAGGTTGGACCACCGGAGCTCTAGGGCCCGGACGACCTGGGGGAGGAATGCCCGGGACCCGTGGAGCCCGTCCTGGGTACTTTGACATGCCGTCGGCCTGGAGGTGGGTGCCCCGGACGCCCCGGGGGAAGCTGCCCGGGACCCATGGAGCCCGTCCTGGGTACTTTGACATTCCGTCGGCCTGGAGGTGGGTCCCCCGGACGCCCGGGGGGTGGTCTGCCCGGGACCCATGGAGCCCGTCCTGGGTACTTTGCCTATGCCGTTGGCCTCATGGAGATGGGTGCCCCGGACGCCCGGGGGGACGAATGCCCGGGACGCATGGAGCCCGTCCTGGGCACTTTTCAATGCCTTCGGCCTGGAGCCCCCAGACACCCAGGGGAGGACCACCGTGAAAGCCATGGAGCCCGACCCGGGCACTCTGCCATGCCGTCGGCCTGGATGGAGCCCCGGACGCCCGGGGGACGAATGCCCGGGACGCATGGAGCCCGTCCTGGGCACTTTTCAATGCCGTCAGCCTGGAAGGAGCCCCGGACGCCCGGGGGACGACTGCCCAGGAGCCATGGAGCCCGTCCTGGGCAATTTGACATGCAGTTGGCCTGGAGGAAGGAAGCACCGGGTGGCCTAGGGAGGTGTTGCCCAGGCATAGCCCATCTGGTCCCCATGGCAGAGAACCACCAGCCTCGGAGGGGTGTCCGGGCGTACCCTTCTCCCTAGTAATCCGGAGGAAAATGACCCCCTTTTCTTGTAATCTGTGCACGCGAGGTGACAGAGGGGACCCAAGGCGCGAATGTACCCAACCTCCTGGAGCCCTCGCTGGGATCCGGGCGGCGAATGGCACCTCATCGGGACTTCCAGGGAAGTTCGGCCATCTGGTCGCCCCTCAGGAAAGCGTTGCGGGCGACCAGATGCCCGAGGGGATCCGGGCGAGCAGATGGCCGAGGGAATCTGGGCGATCAGATGGCTGGACACGGAAGTGAAGCCGCCTGGACTCTCCCGACCCTGTCCCCGTCCCCGTGCCCGTGCCCGGGACGCATGGAGCCCGTCCTGGGCACTTTTCCATGCCTTCGGCCTGGAGCCCCCAGACACCCAGGGGAGGACCACCGTGAAAGCCATGGAGCCCGACCCGGGCACTCTGCCATGCCGTCGGCCTGGATGGAGCCCCGGACGCCCGGGGGACAAATGCCCGGGACGCATGGAGCCCGTCCTGGGCACTTTCGAAGCCCCGACACCCTGGGGAGGACCACCCTGGAAACCATGGAGCCCGACCCGGGCACTCTGCCATGCCGTCGGCCTGGATGGAGCCCCGGACGCCCGGGGGACAAATGCCCGGGACGCATGGAGCCCGTCCTGGGTACTTTTCCATGCCGTCGGCCAGGAGCCCCCTGACACCCAGGGGAGGACCACCGTGAAAACCATGGAGCCCGACCCGGGCACTCTGCCATACCGTCAGCCTGGATGTAGCCCCGGACGCCCGGGGGACGAATGCCCGGGACGCATGGAGCCCGTCCCGGGCACTCTGCCATGCCGTCCTGACAAATTCGTACGGACTCCTAACCTTACGACACGGATCGGAATCGAGCCCTCTCTGACCCAGCAGTTTCAGGCGCCCGGGGGACGAATGCCCGGGACGCATGGAGCCCGACCCGGGCACACTGCCTTGCCGCCGGCCTGGATGGAGCCCCGGACGCCCGGGGGACGAATGCCCGGGACGCATGGAGCCCGTCCCGGGCACTCTGCCATGCCGTCGGCCTGGATGGAGCCCCGGACGCCCGGGGGACGACTGCCCAAGAGCCATGGAGCCCATCCCGGGCACTCTGCCATGCCGTCCCGACAAATTCGTACGGACTCCTAACCTTCCGACACGGATCGGAATCGAGCCCTTTCTGACCCAGCAGATTTCAGGTTGATTTGCTATATACTTTACGTACGATTTTATGGGGGCCGATTCCGATCCGGTACGTAAAAGCAAATACGACCGACATGTCGGACAACCACGTACACCCAGGGGATAGGACTGCCCGGGTCACATGGACCCCGTCCTGGGCACTCTGATCTGCCGCCGGCGCCGGGGATCGAACCGTGATCACCAGATGGGGATATCCCAAAAATCTGGCATGGATACGGCCCGCCAGGACAGGTTTGGGCACCCCTGTTTTAGATGAAGACGTTTCACTTATTCAAAAACACCTCTCTAATTTGAAGTTCACCCTATTCATAGAATTTTAAAATATACCTTGCCGAAGAGTGGATTAGTTGAACTCAGAAAATAGAGTGATCATACGGCTCTATCTTGTTCTTTGTCATTTACTTTTCGATATTTCAGTCAATGCATTCCTATAAAATCTTCACAATACCAAGTATTTTATTTCATTTTATGATAACTTTTTCTAATTTTCATAGAACCAGACGTTTAATTCTTAAAATGTATTTAACACTTGTTTGATGAAAAATATTCCTAAAGCATGGAGAAAACAGTTAGGTGTTACTGAGATTTGAACTCAGGATTTCCTGTTTACGAGACAGGCGCTTTAACCACTAAGCCACAGCACCAACGTCAATAGTAAAAAATACATAAATAATCTACTGCTGATGATGAAATTTTGTTTCCTGCTATAAATTCTTCTTTATATGTACTGTAATCTTAAACACAATAAGATACTCAATCACTAAACAAGTATTAATATGTTTCAATAAACAGGTACTCTTACAAAACCCAATGTTATTTCTTGAATACATTATATTTTTTTTTTCATGAAGGCATTAATATAGCTCAAATCGAGGTAGTAATGTCATATACGTCTTTCTCATAGATAAGTCTTTTTTTATTTTGCAACAACAGTATTCACTCTATAATCTTGAAAATAGTTTGGTTTTTATGAGGTTTAAGATGATCTGTTCAACAGTAAGATGAATCAGACTTTTATATTTTAATTGTATCAGAATAGGACCTAATGAAATTAATTTGTTATATAACAAAGAGAAAAGCAAGGCGCTGCTGAGAGTTGAACTCAGGGTCTCCTGTTTACTAGACAGGCGCTTTAACCAGCTAAGCCACAGCACCCCCTTGAGTCTTCACTTTGAAAGACTTTTCTTTATGGTGTTCAAGAGAATATTGCTTTTTCACTTTCATATTCTTTTATACGTTCACAGACTTCTCTACTCAAACACTTTAGATGAAGAAGCTTCACTTATTCAAAAACACCTCTCTAATTTGAAGTTTACCCTATTCATAGAATTTTAAAATATACCTTGCCGAAGAGTGGATTAGTTGAACTCAACAATAGAGTGATCATACGGCTCTATCTTGTTCTTTGTCATTTACTTTTCGATATTTCAGTCAATGCATTCCTATAAAAATCTTCACAATGCCAAGTATTTTATTTCATTTTATGATAACTTATTCTAAAGTTCATAGAACCAGACGTTTATTCTTAAATTGTATTCAACATTTGTTTGATGAAAAATATTCATAAAGCATGGAGAAAACAGTTAGGTGCTACTGAGATTTGAACTCAGGATTTCTTGTTAACGAGACAGGCGCTTTAACCACTAAGCCACAGCACCAACGTCAATAGCTAAAAATACATAAATAATCTACTGCTGATGATGAAATTTTGTTTCCTGCTATAAATTCTTCTTTATATGTACTGTAATCTTAAACACAAAAAGATACTCAATCACTAAACAAGTATTAATATGTTTTAAAAAACTGGTACTCTTATAAAACCCAATGTTATTTCTTGAATACATTACATTTTTTTTTCATGAAGGCATTAATATAGTTCAAATCGAGGTAGTAATGTCATCTATGTCGTTCTCATAGATATGTCTTATTTTATTTTGCAATAACAGTATTCACTCTATAATCTTGAAAATACTTTGGCTTTTATGAGGTTGAAGATGATCTGTTCAACAGTAAGATGAATCAGACGTTTATATTTTAATTGTATCAGAATAGTACCTAATGAAATTGATTTGTTATATAATAAAGAGAAAAGCAAGGCGCTGCTGAGAGTTGAACTCAGGATCTCCTGTTTACTAGACAGGCGCTTTAACCAGCTAAGCCACAGCACGCCCTTGAGTCTTAACTTTGAAAGACTTTTCTTTATGGTGTTCAAGAGAATATTGCTTTTTCACTTTCATATTCTTTTGTAAGTTCACAGACTTCTCTACTCAAACAGTTTAGATGAAGACGCTTCACTTATTCAAAAACACCTCTTTAATTTGAAGTTTTCCCTATTCATAGAATTTTAAAATATACCTTGCCGAAGAGTGGATTAGTTGAACTCAACAATAGAGTGATCATACGGCTCTATCTTGTTCTTTGTCATTTACTTTTCGATATTTCAGTCAATGCATTCCTATAAAAATCTTCACAATACCAAGTATTTTATTTCATTTTATGATAACTTATTCTAAAGTTCATAGAACCAGATGTTTAATTCTTAAAATGTATTCAATACTTGTTTGATGAAAAATATTCCTAAAGCATGGAGAAAACAGTTAGGTGCTACTGAGATTTGAACTCAGGATATCCTGTTTACGAGACAGGCGCTTTAACCACTAAGCCACAGCACCAACGTCAACAGCAAAAAATACATAAATAATCTACTGCTGATGATGAAATTTTGTTCCCTGCTATAAATTTTTCTTTATATGTACTGTAATCTTAAACACAATAAGATACTCAATCACTAAACAAGTATTAATATGTTTTAATAAACAGGTACTCTTATAAAACCCAAGGGTATTTCTTGAATACTTTATAATTTTTTTTTCATGAAAGCATTAATATAGCTCAAATAGAGGTAGTAATGTCATATACGTCTTTCTCATAGATATGTCTTTTTTTATTTTGCAACAACATTATTCACTCTATAATCTTGAAAATACTTTGGTTTTTATGAGGTTTAAGATGATCTGTTCAACAGTAAGATGAATCAGACTTTTATATTTTCATTGTATCAGAATAGGACCTAATGAAATTGATTTGTTACATAACAAAGAGAAAAGCAAGGCGCTGCTGAGAGTTGAACTCAGGATCTCCTGTTTACTAGACAGGCGCTTTAACCAGCTAAGCCACAGCACCCCCTTGAGTCTTTACTTTGAAAGACTTTTCTTTATGGTGTTCAAGAGAATATTGCTTTTTCACTTTCATATTCTTTTATAAGTTCACAGACTTCTCTACTCAAACACTTTAGATGAAGACGCTTCACTTATTCAAAAACACCTCTCTAATTTGAAGTTTACCCTATTCATAGAATTTTAAAATATACCTTGCCGAAGAGTGGATTAGTTGAACTCAACAATAGAGTGATCATACGTCTCTATCTTGTTCTTTGTCATTTACTTTTCGATATTTCAGTCAATGCATTCCTATAAAAATCTTCACAATGCCAAGTATTTTATTTCATTTTATGATAACTTATTCTGAAGTTCATAGAACCAGACGTTTATTCTTAAATTGTATTCAACATTTGTTTGATGAAAAATATTCCTAAAGCATGGAGAATACAGTTAGGTGCTGCTGAGATTTGAACTCAGCATTTCCTG
This sequence comes from Lissotriton helveticus, assembly GCF_964261635.1. Classification (NCBI taxonomy): domain Eukaryota; kingdom Metazoa; phylum Chordata; class Amphibia; order Caudata; family Salamandridae; genus Lissotriton; species Lissotriton helveticus. Next base: position 97,279,270 of record NC_136073.1, read on the forward strand.
TTTATGAGACAGGCGCTTTAACCACTAAGCCACACCACCAACGTCAATAACAAAAAATACATAAATAATCTATTGTTGATGATGAAATTTTGTTTCCTGCTATAAATTCTTCTTTATATGTACTGTAATCTTAAACACAAAAAGATACTCAATCACTAAACAAGTATTAATATGTTTTAATAAACTGTTACTCTTATAAAACCCAATGTTATTTCTTGAATACATTACATTTTTTTTTCATGAAGGCATTAATATAGTTCAAATCGAGGTAGTAATGTCATCTATGTCGTTCTCATAGATATGTCTTATTTTATTTTGCAATAACAGTATTCACTCTATAATCTTGAAAATACTTTGGCTTTTATGAGGTTGAAGATGATCTGTTCAACAGTAAGATGAATCAGACTTTTATATTTTAATTGTATCAGAATAGTACCTAATGAAATTGATTTGTTATATAATAAAGAGAAAAGCAAGGCGCTGCTGAGAGTTGAACTCAGGATCTCCTGTTTACTAGACAGGCGCTTTAACCAGCTAAGCCACAGCACGCCCTTGAGTCTTAACTTTGAAAGACTTTTCTTTATGGTGTTCAAGAGAATATTGCTTTTTCACTTTCATATTCTTTTGTAAGTTCACAGACTTCTCTACTCAAACAGTTTAGATGAAGACGCTTCACTTATTCAAAAACACCTCTTTAATTTGAAGTTTTCCCTATTCATAGAATTTTAAAATATACCTTGCCGAAGAGTGGATTAGTTGAACTCAACAATAGAGTGATCATACGGCTCTATCTTGTTCTTTGTCATTTACTTTTCGATATTTCAGTCAATGCATTCCTATAAAAATCTTCACAATACCAAGTATTTTATTTCATTTTATGATAACTTATTCTAAAGTTCATAGAACCAGATGTTTAATTCTTAAAATGTATTCAATACTTGTTTGATGAAAAATATTCCTAAAGCATGGAGAAAACAGTTAGGTGCTACTGAGATTTGAACTCAGGATATCCTGTTTACGAGACAGGCGCTTTAACCACTAAGCCACAGCACCAACGTCAACAGCAAAAAATACATAAATAATCTACTGCTGATGATGAAATTTTGTTCCCTGCTATAAATTTTTCTTTATATGTACTGTAATCTTAAACACAATAAGATACTCAATCACTAAACAAGTATTAATATGTTTTAATAAACAGGTACTCTTATAAAACCCAAGGGTATTTCTTGAATACTTTATAATTTTTTTTCATGAAAGCATTAATATAGCTCAAATAGAGGTAGTAATGTCATATACGTCTTTCTCATAGATATGTCTTTTTTTATTTTGCAACAACATTATTCACTCTATAATCTTGAAAATACTTTGGTTTTTATGAGGTTTAAGATGATCTGTTCAACAGTAAGATGAATCAGACTTTTATATTTTAATTGTATCAGAATAGGACCTAATGAAATTGATTTGTTACATAACAAAGAGAAAAGCAAGGCGCTGCTGAGAGTTGAACTCAGGATCTCCTGTTTACTAGACAGGCGCTTTAACCAGCTAAGCCACAGCACCCCCTTGAGTCTTTACTTTGAAAGACTTTTCTTTATGGTGTTCAAGAGAATATTGCTTTTTCACTTTCATATTCTTTTATAAGTTCACAGACTTCTCTACTCAAACACTTTAGATGAAGACGCTTCACTTATTCAAAAACACCTCTCTAATTTGAAGTTTACCCTATTCATAGAATTTTAAAATATACCTTGCCGAAGAGTGGATTAGTTGAACTCAACAATAGAGTGATCATACGGCTCTATCTTGTTCTTTGTCATTTACTTTTCGATATTTCAGTCAATGCATTCCTATAAAAATCTTCACAATACCAAGTATTTTATTTCATTTTATGATAACTTATTCTAAAGTTCATAGAACCAGACGTTTAATTCTTAAAATGTATTCAATACTTGTTTGATGAAAAATATTCCTAAAGCATGGAGAAAACAGTTAGGTGCTACTGAGATTTGAACTCAGGATATCCTGTTTACGAGACAGGCGCTTTAACCACTAAGCCACAGCACCAACGTCAACAGCAAAAAATACATAAATAATCTACTGCTGATGATGAAATTTTGTTCCCTGCTATACATTTTTCTTTATATGTACTGTAATCTTAAACACAATAAGATACTCAATCACTAAACAAGTATTAATATGTTTTAATAAACAGGTACTCTTATAAAACCCAAGGGTATTTCTTGAATACTTTATAATTTTTTTTTCATGAAAGCATTAATATAGCTCAAATCGAGGTAGTAATGTCATATACGTCTTTCTCATAGATATTACTTTTTTTATTTTGCAACAACAGTATTCACTCTATAATCTTGAAAATACTTTGGTTTTTATGAGGTTTAAGATGATCTGTTCAACAGTAAGATGAATCAGACTTTTATATTTTAATTGTATCAGAATAGGACCTAATGAAATTGATTTGTTATATAACAAAGAGAAAAGCAAGGCGCTGCTGAGAGTTGAACTCAGGATCTCCTGTTTACTAGACAGGCGCTTTAACCAGCTAAGCCACAGCACCCCCTTGACTCTTTACTTTGAAAGACTTTTCTTTATGGTGTTCAAGAGAATATTGCTTTTTCACTTTCATATTCTTTTATAAGTTCACAGACTTCTATACTCAAACACTTTAGATGAAGACGCTTCACTTATTCAAAAACACCTCTCTAATTTGAAGTTTACCCTATTCATAGAATTTTAAAATATACCTTGCCGAAGAGTGGATTAGTTGAACTCAACAATAGAGTGATCATACGGCTCTATCTTGTTCTTTGTCATTTACTTTTCGATATTTCAGTCAATGCATTCCTATAAAAATCTTCACAATACCAAGTATTTTATTTCATTTTATGATAACTTATTCTAAAGTTCATAGAACCAGACGTTTAATTCTTAAAATGTATTCAATACTTGTTTGATGAAAAATATTCCTAAAGCATGGAGAAAACAGTTAGGTGCTACTGAGATTTGAACTCAGGATTTCCTGTTAACGAGACAAGCGCTTTAACCACTAAGCCACAGCACCAACGTCAATAGCAAAAAATACATAAATAATCTACTGCTGATGATGAAATTTTGTTCCCTGCTATAAATTCTTCTTTATATGTACTGTAATCTTAAACACAATAAGATACTCAATCACTAAACAAGTATTAATATGTTTTAATAAACAGGTACTCTTATAAATCCCAATGTTATTTCTTGAATACATTATATTTAATTTTTTATGAAGGCATTAATATAGCTCAAATCGAGGTAGTAATGTCATATACGTCTTTCTCATAGATATGTCTTTTTTTATTTTGCAACAACAGTATTCACTCTATAATCTTGAAAATACTTTGGTTTTTATGAGGTTTAAGATGATCTGTTCAACAGTAAGATGAATCAGACTTTTATATTTTAATTGTATCAGAATAGTACCTAATGAAATTGATTTGTTATATAATAAAGAGAAAAGCAAGGCGCTGCTGAGAGTTGAACTCAGGATCTCCTGTTTACTAGACAGGCGCTCTAACCAGCTAAGCCACAGCACCCCCTTTAGTCTTTACTTTGAAAGACTTTTCTTTATGGTGTTCAAGAGAATATTGCTTTTTCACTTTCATATTCTTTTATAAGTTCACAGACTTCTCTACTCAAACACTTTAGATGAAGACGCTTCACTTATTCAAAAACACCTCTCTAATTTGAAGTTTACCCTATTCATAGAATTTTAAAATATACCTTGCCGAAGAGTGGATTAGTTGAACTCAACAATAGAGTGATCATACGTCTCTATCTTGTTCTTTGTCATTTACTTTTCGATATTTCAGTCAATGCATTCCTATAAAAATCTTCACAATACCAAGTATTTTATTTCATTTTATGATAACTTATTCTAAAGTTCATAGAACCAGACGTTTAATTCTTAAAATGTATTCAATACTTGTTTGATGAAAAATATTCCTAAAGCATGGAGAAAACAGTTAGGTGCTACTGAGATTTGAACTCAGGATTTCCTGTTAACGAGACAGGCGCTTTAACCACTAAGCCACAGCACCAAAGTCAATAGCAAAAAATACATAAATAATCTACTGCTGATGATGAAATTTTGTTCCCTGCTATAAATTCTTCTTTATATGTACTGTAATCTTAAACACAATAAGATACTCAATCACTAAACAAGTATTAATATGTTTTAATAAACAGGTACTCTTATAAATCCCAATGTTATTTCTTGAATACATTATATTTTTTTTTATGAAGGCATTAATATAGCTCAAATCGAGGTAGTAATGTCATATACGTCTTTCTCATAGATATGTCTTTTTTATTTTGCAACAACAGTATTCACTCTATAATCATGAAAATACTTTGGTTTTTATGAGGTTTAAGATGATCTGTTCAACAGTAAGATGAATCAGACTTTTATATTTTAATTGTATCAGAATAGGACCTAATGAAATTGATTTGTTATATAACAAAGAGAAAAGCAAGGCGCTGCTGAGAGTTGAACTCAGGATCTCCTGTTTACTAGACAGGCGCTTTAACCAGCTAAGCCACAGCACCCCCTTTAGTCTTTACTTTGAAAGACTTTTCTTTATGGAGTTCAAGAGAATATTGCTTTTTCACTTTCATATTCTTTTATAAGTTCACAGACTTCTCTACTCAAACACTTTAGATGAAGACGCTTCACTTATTCAAAAACACCTCTCTAATTTGAAGTTTACCCTATTCATAGAATTTTAAAATATACCTTGCCGAAGAGTGGATTAGTTGAACTCAACAATAGAGTGATCATACGGCTCTATCTTGTTCTTTGTCATTTACTTTTCGATATTTCAGTCAATGCATTCCTATAAAAATCTTCACAATACCAAGAATTTTATTTCATTTTATGATAACTTATTCTAAAGTTCATAGAACCAGACGTTTAATTCTTAAAATGTATTCAATACTTGTTTGATGAAAAATATTCCTAAAGCATGGAGAAAACAGTTAGGTGCTACTGAGATTTGAACTCAGGATTTCCTGTTTACGAGACAGGCGCTTTAACCACTAAGCCACAGCACCAAAGTCAATAGCAAAAAATACATAAAAAATCTACTGCTGATGATGAAATTTTGTTCCCTGCTATAAATTCTTCTTTATATGTACTGTAATCTTAAACACAATAAGATACTCAATCACTAAACAAGTATTAATATGTTTTAATAAACAGGTACTCTTATAAAACCCAATGTTATTTCTTGAATACATTATATTTTTTTTTTCATGAAGGCATTAATATAGCTCAAATAGAGGTAGTAATGTCATATACGTCTTTCTCATAGATAACTCTTTTTTTATTTTGCAACAACAGTATTCACTCTATAATTTTGAAAATACTTTGGTTTTTATGAGGTTTAAGATGATCTGTTCAACAGTAAGATGAATCAGACTTTTATATTTTAATTGTATCAGAATAGGACCTAATGAAATTGATTTGTTATATAACAAAGAGAAATGCAAGGCGCTGCTGAGAGTTGAACTCAGGATCTCCGGTTTACTAGACAGGCGCTTTAACCAGCTAAGCCACAGCACCCCCTTGGGTCTTTACTTTGAAAGACTTTTCTTTATGGTGTTCAAGAGAATATTGCTTTTTCACTTTCATATTCTTTTATAAGTTCACAGACTTCTCTACTCAAACACTTTAGATGAAGACGTTTCACTTATTCAAAAACACCTCTCTAATTTGAAGTTCACCCTATTCATAGAATTTTAAAATATACCTTGCCGAAGAGTGGATTAGTTGAACTCAGAAAATAGAGTGATCATACGGCTCTATCTTGTTCTTTGTCATTTACTTTTCGATATTTCAGTCAATGCATTCCTATAAAAATCTTCACAATACCAAGTATTTTATTTCATTTTATGATAACTTTTTCTAATTTTCATAGAACCAGACGTTTAATTCTTAAAATGTATTTAACACTTGTTTGATGAAAAATATTCCTAAAGCATGGAGAAAACAGTTAGGTGTTACTGAGATTTGAACTCAGGATTTCCTGTTTACGAGACAGGCGCTTTAACCACTAAGCCACAGCACCAACGTCAATAGTAAAAAATACATAAATAATCTACTGCTGATGATGAAATTTTGTTTCCTGCTATAAATTCTTCTTTATATGTACTGTAATCTTAAACACAATAAGATACTCAATCACTAAACAAGTATTAATATGTTTCAATAAACAGGTACTCTTACAAAACCCAATGTTATTTCTTGAATACATTATATTTTTTTTTTCATGAAGGCATTAATATAGCTCAAATCGAGGTAGTAATGTCATATACGTCTTTCTCATAGATATGTCTTTTTTTATTTTGCAACAACAGTATTCACTCTATAATCTTGAAAATACTTTGGTTTTTATGAGGTTTAAGATGATCTGTTCAACAGTAAGATGAATCAGACTTTTATATTTTAATTGTATCAGAATAGGACCTAATGAAATTAATTTGTTATATAACAAAGAGAAAAGCAAGGCGCTGCTGAGAGTTGAACTCAGGGTCTCCTGTTTACTAGACAGGCGCTTTAACCAGCTAAGCCACAGCACCCCCTTGAGTCTTCACTTTGAAAGACTTTTCTTTATGGTGTTCAAGAGAATATTGCTTTTTCACTTTCATATTCTTTTATACGTTCACGGACTTCTCTACTCAAACACTTTAGATGAAGAAGCTTCACTTATTCAAAAACACCTCTCTAATTTGAAGTTTACCCTATTCATAGAATTTTAAAATATACCTTGCCGAAGAGTGGATTAGTTGAACTCAACAATAGAGTGATCATACGGCTCTATCTTGTTCTTTGTCATTTACTTTTTGATATTTCAGTCAATGCATTCCTATAAAAATCTTCACAATGCCAAGTATTTTATTTCATTTCATGATAACTTATTCTAAAGTTCATAGAACCAGACGTTTATTCTTAAATTGTATTCAACATTTGTTTGATGAAAAATATTCATAAAGCATGGAGAAAACAGTTAGGTGCTACTGAGATTTGAACTCAGGATTTCTTGTTAACGAGACAGGCGCTTTAACCACTAAGCCACAGCACCAACGTCAATAGCTAAAAATACATAAATAATCTACTGCTGATGATGAAATTTTGTTTCCTGCTATAAATTCTTCTTTATATGTACTGTAATCTTAAACACAATAAGATACTCAATCACTAAACAAGTATTAATATGTTTCAATAAACAGGTACTCTTATAAAACCCAATGTTATTTCTTGAATACATTATATTTTTTTTTTCATGAAGGCATTAATATAGCTCAAATCGAGGTAGTAATGTCATATACGTCTTTCTCATAGATATGTCTTTTTTTATTTTGCAACAACAGTATTCACTCTATAATCTTGAAAATACTTTGGTTTTTATGAGGTTTAAGATGATCTGTTCAACAGTAAGATGAATCAGACTTTTATATTTTAATTGTATCAGAATAGGACCTAATGAAATTAATTTGTTATATAACAAAGAGAAAAGCAAGGCGCTGCTGAGAGTTGAACTCAGGATCTCCTGTTTACTAGACAGGCGCTTTAACCAGCTAAGCCACAGCACCTCCTTGAGTCTTTACTTTGAAAGACTTTTCTTTATGGTGTTCAAGAGAATATTGCTTTTTCACTTTCATATTCTTTTATAAGTTCACAGACCTCTCTACTCAAACACTTTAGATGAAGAAGCTTCACTTATTCAAAAACACCTCTCTAATTTGAAGTTTACCCTATTCATAGAATTTTAAAATATACCTTGCCGAAGAGTGGATTAGTTGAACTCAACAATAGAGTGATCATAAGGCTCTATCTTGTTCTTTGTCATTTACTTTTCGATATTTCAGTCAATGCATTCCTATAAAAATCTTCACAATGCCAAGTATTTTATTTCATTTTATGATAACTTATTCTGAAGTTCATAGAACCAGACGTTTATTCTTAAATTGTATTCAACATTTGTTTGATGAAAAATATTCCTAAAGCATGGAGAATACAGTTAGGTGCTGCTGAGATTTGAACTCAGCATTTCCTGTTTATGAGACAGGCGCTTTAACCACTAAGCCACACCACCAACGTCAATAACAAAAAATACATAAATAATCTATTGTTGATGATGAAATTTTGTTTCCTGCTATAAATTCTTCTTTATATGTACTGTAATCTTAAACACAAAAAGATACTCAATCACTAAACAAGTATTAATATGTTTTAATAAACTGGTACTCTTATAAAACCCAATGTTATTTCTTGAATACATTACATTTTTTTTCATGAAGGCATTAATATAGTTCAAATCGAGGTAGTAATGTCATCTATGTCGTTCTCATAGATATGTCTTATTTTATTTTGCAATAACAGTATTCACTCTATAATCTTGAAAATACTTTGGCTTTTATGAGGTTGAAGATGATCTGTTCAACAGTAAGATGAATCAGACTTTTATATTTTAATTGTATCAGAATAGTACCTAATGAAATTGATTTGTTATATAATAAAGAGAAAAGCAAGGCGCTGCTGAGAGTTGAACTCAGGATCTCCTGTTTACTAGACAGGCGCTTTAACCAGCTAAGCCACAGCACGCCCTTGAGTCTTAACTTTGAAAGACTTTTCTTTATGGTGTTCAAGAGAATATTGCTTTTTCACTTTCATATTCTTTTGTAAGTTCACAGACTTCTCTACTCAAACAGTTTAGATGAAGACGCTTCACGTATTCAAAAACACCTCTTTAATTTGAAGTTTTCCCTATTCATAGAATTTTAAAATATACCTTGCCGAAGAGTGGATTAGTTGAACTCAACAATAGAGTGATCATACGGCTCTATCTTGTTCTTTGTCATTTACTTTTCGATATTTCAGTCAATGCATTCCTATAAAAATCTTCACAATACCAAGTATTTTATTTCATTTTATGATAACTTATTCTAAAGTTCATAGAACCAGATGTTTAATTCTTAAAATGTATTCAATACTTGTTTGATGAAAAATATTCCTAAAGCATGGAGAAAACAGTTAGGTGCTACTGAGATTTGAACTCAGGATTTCTTGTTAACTAGACAGGCGCTTTAACCAGCTAAGCCACAGCACGCCCTTGAGTCTTAACTTTGAAAGACTTTTCTTTATGGTGTTCAAGAGAATATTGCTTTTTCACTTTCATATTCTTTTGTAAGTTCACAGACTTCTCTACTCAAACAGTTTAGATGAAGACGCTTCACGTATTCAAAAACACCTCTTTAATTTGAAGTTTTCCCTATTCATAGAATTTTAAAATATACCTTGCCGAAGAGTGGATTAGTTGAACTCAACAATAGAGTGATCATACGGCTCTATCTTGTTCTTTGTCATTTACTTTTTGATATTTCAGTCAATGCATTCCTATAAAAATCTTCACAATGCCAAGTATTTTATTTCATTTCATGATAACTTATTCTAAAGTTCATAGAACCAGACGTTTATTCTTAAATTGTATTCAACATTTGTTTGATGAAAAATATTCATAAAGCATGGAGAAAACAGTTAGGTGCTACTGAGATTTGAACTCAGGATTTCTTGTTAACGAGACAGGCGCTTTAACCACTAAGCCACAGCACCAACGTCAATAGCTAAAAATACATAAATAATCTACTGCTGATGATGAAATTTTGTTTCCTGCTATAAATTCTTCTTTATATGTACTGTAATCTTAAACACAATAAGATACTCAATCACTAAACAAGTATTAATATGTTTCAATAAACAGGTACTCTTATAAAACCCAATGTTATTTCTTGAATACATTATATTTTTTTTTTCATGAAGGCATTAATATAGCTCAAATCGAGGTAGTAATGTCATATACGTCTTTCTCATAGATATGTCTTTTTTTATTTTGCAACAACAGTATTCACTCTATAATCTTGAAAATACTTTGGTTTTTATGAGGTTTAAGATGATCTGTTCAACAGTAAGATGAATCAGACTTTTATATTTTAATTGTATCAGAATAGGACCTAATGAAATTAATTTGTTATATAACAAAGAGAAAAGCAAGGCGCTGCTGAGAGTTGAACTCAGGATCTCCTGTTTACTAGACAGGCGCTTTAACCAGCTAAGCCACAGCACCTCCTTGAGTCTTTACTTTGAAAGACTTTTCTTTATGGTGTTCAAGAGAATATTGCTTTTTCACTTTCATATTCTTTTATAAGTTCACAGACCTCTCTACTCAAACACTTTAGATGAAGAAGCTTCACTTATTCAAAAACACCTCTCTAATTTGAAGTTTACCCTATTCATAGAATTTTAAAATATACCTTGCCGAAGAGTGGATTAGTTGAACTCAACAATAGAGTGATCATACGGCTCTATCTTGTTCTTTGTCATTTACTTTTCGATATTTCAGTCAATGCATTCCTATAAAAATCTTCACAATGCCAAGTATTTTATTTCATTTTATGATAACTTATTCTGAAGTTCATAGAACCAGACGTTTATTCTTAAATTGTATTCAACATTTGTTTGATGAAAAATATTCCTAAAGCATGGAGAATACAGTTAGGTGCTGCTGAGATTTGAACTCAGCATTTCCTGTTTATGAGACAGGCGCTTTAACCACTAAGCCACACCACCAACGTCAATAACAAAAAATACATAAATAATCTATTGTTGATGATGAAATTTTGTTTCCTGCTATAAATTCTTCTTTATATGTACTGTAATCTTAAACACAAAAAGATACTCAATCACTAAACAAGTATTAATATGTTTTAATAAACTGGTACTCTTATAAAACCCAATGTTATTTCTTGAATACATTACATTTTTTTTCATGAAGGCATTAATATAGTTCAAATCGAGGTAGTAATGTCATCTATGTCGTTCTCATAGATATGTCTTATTTTATTTTGCAATAACAGTATTCACTCTATAATCTTGAAAATACTTTGGCTTTTATGAGGTTGAAGATGATCTGTTCAACAGTAAGATGAATCAGACTTTTATATTTTAATTGTATCAGAATAGTACCTAATGAAATTGATTTGTTATATAATAAAGAGAAAAGCAAGGCGCTGCTGAGAGTTGAACTCAGGATCTCCTGTTTACTAGACAGGCGCTTTAACCAGCTAAGCCACAGCACGCCCTTGAGTCTTAACTTTGAAAGACTTTTCTTTATGGTGTTCAAGAGAATATTGCTTTTTCACTTTCATATTCTTTTGTAAGTTCACAGACTTCTCTACTCAAACAGTTTAGATGAAGACGCTTCACGTATTCAAAAACACCTCTTTAATTTGAAGTTTTCCCTATTCATAGAATTTTAAAATATACCTTGCCGAAGAGTGGATTAGTTGAACTCAACAATAGAGTGATCATACGGCTCTATCTTGTTCTTTGTCATTTACTTTTCGATATTTCAGTCAATGCATTCCTATAAAAATCTTCACAATACCAAGTATTTTATTTCATTTTATGATAACTTATTCTAAAGTTCATAGAACCAGATGTTTAATTCTTAAAATGTATTCAATACTTGTTTGATGAAAAATATTCCTAAAGCATGGAGAAAACAGTTAGGTGCTACTGAGATTTGAACTCAGGATATCCTGTTTACGAGACAGGCGCTTTAACCACTAAGCCACAGCACCAACGTCAACAGCAAAAAATAAATAAATAATCTACTGCTGATGATGAAATTTTGTTCCCTGCTATAAATATTTCTTTATATGTACTGTAATCTTAAACACAATAAGATACTCAATCACTAAACAAGTATTAATATGTTTTAATAAACAGGTACTCTTATAAAACCCAAGGGTATTTCTTGAATACTTTATAATTTTTTTTTCATGAAAGCATTAATATAGCTCAAATAGAGGTAGTAATGTCATATACGTCTTTCTCATAGATATGTCTTTTTTTATTTTGCAACAACATTATTCACTCTATAATCTTGAAAATACTTTGGTTTTTATGAGGTTTAAGATGATCTGTTCAACAGTAAGATGAATCAGACTTTTATATTTTAATTGTATCAGAATAGGACCTAATGAAATTGATTTGTTACATAACAAAGAGAAAAGCAAGGCGCTGCTGAGAGTTGAACTCAGGATCTCCTGTTTACTAGACAGGCGCTTTAACCAGCTAAGCCACAGCACCCCCTTGAGTCTTTACTTTGAAAGACTTTTCTTTATGGTGTTCAAGAGAATATTGCTTTTTCACTTTCATATTCTTTTATAAGTTCACAGACTTCTCTACTCAAACACTTTAGATGAAGACGCTTCACTTATTCAAAAACACCTCTCTAATTTGAAGTTTACCCTATTCATAGAATTTTAAAATATACCTTGCCGAAGAGTGGATTAGTTGAACTCAACAATAGAGTGATCATACGGCTCTATCTTGTTCTTTGTCATTTACTTTTCGATATTTCAGTCAATGCATTCCTATAAAAATCTTCACAATACCAAGTATTTTATTTCATTTTATGATAACTTATTCTAAAGTTCATAGAACCAGACGTTTAATTCTTAAAATGTATTCAATACTTGTTTGATGAAAAATATTCCTAAAGCATGGAGAAAACAGTTAGGTGCTACTGAGATTTGAACTCAGGATTTCCTGTTAACGAGACAGGCGCTTTAACCACTAAGCCACAGCACCAACGTCAATAGCAAAAAATACATAAATAATCTACTGCTGATGATGAAATTTTGTTCCCTGCTATAAATTCTTCTTTATATGTACTGTAATCTTAAACACAATAAGATACTCAATCACTAAACAAGTATTAATATGTTTTAATAAACAGGTACTCTTATAAATCCCAATGTTATTTCTTGAATACATTATATTTATTTTTTATGAAGGCATTAATATAGCTCAAATCGAGGTAGTAATGTCATATACGTCTTTCTCATAGATATGTCTTTTTTTATTTTGCAACAACAGTATTCACTCTATAATCTTGAAAATACTTTGGTTTTTATGAGGTTTAAGATGTTCTGTTCAACAGTAAGATGAATCAGACTTTTATATTTTAATTGTATCAGAATAGTACCTAATGAAATTGATTTGTTATATAACAAAGAGAAAAGCAAGGCGCTGCTGAGAGTTGAACTCAGGATCTCCTGTTTACTAGACAGGCACTTTAACCAGCTAAGCTACAGCACCGCCTTTAGTCTTTACTTTGAAAGACTTTTCTTTATGGTGTTCAAGAGAATATTGCTTTTTCACTTTCATATTCTTTTATAAGTTCACAGACTTCTCTACTCAAACACTTTAGATGAAGACGCTTCACTTATTCAAAAACACCTCTCTAATTTGAAGTTTACCCTATTCATAGAATTTTAAAATATACCTTGCCGAAGAGTGGATTAGTTGAACTCAACAATAGAGTGATCATACGTCTCTATCTTGTTCTTTGTCATTTACTTTTCGATATTTCAGTCAATGCATTCCTATAAAAATCTTCACAATACCAAGTATTTTATTTCATTTTATGATAACTTATTCTAAAGTTCATAGAACCAGACGTTTAATTCTTAAAATGTATTCAATACTTGTTTGATGAAAAATATTCCTAAAGCATGGAGAAAACAGTTAGGTGCTACTGAGATTTGAACTCAGGATTTCCTGTTTACGAGACAGGCGCTTTAATCACTAAGCCACAGCACCAACATCAATAGCAAAAAATACATAAATAATCTACTGCTGATGATGAAATTTTGTTCCCTGCTATAAATTCTTCTTTATATGTACTGTAATCTTAAACACAATAAGATACTCAATCACTAAACAAGTATTAATATGTTTCAATAAACAAGTACTCTTATAAAACCCAATGTTATTTCTTGAATACATTATATTTTTTTTTCATGAAGGCATTAATATAGCTCAAATCGAGGTAGTAATGTCATATACGTCTTTCTCATAGATATGTCTTTTTTTATTTTGCAACAACAGTATTCACTCTATAATCTTGAAAATACTTTGGTTTTTATGAGGTTTAAGATGATCTGTTCAACAGTAAGATGAATCAGACTTTTATATTTTAATTGTATCAGAATAGGACCTAATGAAATTGATTTGTTATATAACAAAGAGAAAAGCAAGGCACTGCTGAGAGTTGAACTCAGGATCTCCTTTTTACTAGACAGGCGCTTTAACCAGCTCAGCCGCAGCACCCCCTTGAGTCTTTACTTTGAAAGACTTTTCTTTATGGTGTTCCAGAGAATATTGCTTTTTCACTTTCATATTCTTTTATAAGTTTACAGACTTCTCTACTCAAACACTTTAGATGAAGACACTTCACTTATTCAAAAACACCTCTCTAATTTGAAGTTTACCCTATTCATAGAATTTTAAAATATACCTTGCCGAAGAGTGGATTAGTTGAACTCAACAATAGAGTGATCATACGTCTCTATCTTGTTCTTTGTCATTTACTTTTCGATATTTCAGTCAATGCATTCCTATAAAAATCTTCACAATACCAAGTATTTTATTTCATTTTATGATAACTTATTCTAAAGTTCATAGAACCAGACGTTTAATTCTTAAAATGTATTCAATACTTGTTTGATGAAAAATATTCCTAAAGCATGGAGAAAACAGTTAGGTGCCACTGAGATTTGAACTCAAGATTTCCTGTTTACGAGACAGGCGCTTTAACAACTAAGCCACAGCACCAACCTCAATAGCAAAAAATACACAAATAATCTACTGCTGATGAAGAAATTTAGTTTCCTGCTATAAATTCTTCTTTATATGTACTGTAATCTTAAACACAATAAGATACTCAATCACTAAACAAGTATTAATATGTTTTAATAAACAGGTACTCTTATAAAACCCAATGTTATTTCTTGAATACATTACATTTTTTTTTTAATGAAGGCATTAATATAGCTCAAATCGAGGTAGTAATGTCATCTACGTCTTTCTCATAGATATGTCTTTTTTTATTTTTCAATAACAGTATTCACTCTATAATCTTGAAAATACTTTGGCTTTTATGAGGTTTAAGATGATCTGTTCAACAGTAAGCTGAATCAGACTTTTATATTTTAATTGTATCAGAATAGGACCTAATGAAATTGATTTGTTATATAACAAAGAGAAAAGCAAGGCGCTGCTGAGAGTTGAACTCAGGATCTCCTGTTTACTAGACAGGCGCTTTAACCAGCTAAGCCACAGCACCCCCTTGAGTCTTTACCTTGAAAGACTTTTCTTTATGGTGTTCAAGAGAATATTGCTTTTTCACTTTCATATTCTTTTATAAGTTCACAGACTTCTATACTCAAACACTTTAGATGAAGAAGCTTCACTTATTCAAAAACACCTCTCTAATTTGAAGTTTACCCTATTCATAGAATTTTGAAATATACCTTGCCGAAGAGTGGATTAGTTGAACTCAACAATAGAGTGATCATACGGCTTTATCTTGTTCTTTGTCATTTACTTTTCGATATTTCAGTCAATGCATTCCTATAAAAATCTTCACAATACCAAGTATTTTATTTCATTTTATGATAACTTATTCTAAAGTTCATAGAACCAGACGTTTAATTCTTAAAATGTATTCAATACTTGTTTGATGAAAAATATTCCTAAAGCATGGAGAAAACAGTTAGGTGCTACTGAGATTTGAACTCAGGATTTCCTGTTTACGAGACAGGCGCTTTAATCACTAAGCCACAGCACCAACATCAATAGCAAAAAATACATAAATAATCTACTGCTGATGATGAAATTTTGTTCCCTGCTATAAATTCTTCTTTATATGTACTGTAATCTTAAACACAATAAGATACTCAATCACTAAACAAGTATTAATATGTTTCAATAAACAGGTACTCTTATAAAACCCAATGTTATTTCTTGAATACATTATATTTTTTTTTCATGAAGGCATTAATATAGCTCAAATCGAGGTAGTAATGTCATATACGTCTTTCTCATAGATATGTCTTTTTTTATTTTGCAACAACAGTATTCACTCTATAATCTTGAAAATACTTTGGTTTTTATGAGGTTTAAGATGATCTGTTCAACAGTAAGATGAATCAGACTTTTATATTTTAATTGTATCAGAATAGGACCTAATGACATTGATTTGTTATATAACAAAGAGAAAAGCAAGGCACTGCTGAGAGTTGAACTCAGGATCTCCTTTTTACTAGACAGGCGCTTTAACCAGCTCAGCCGCAGCACCCCCTTGAGTCTTTACTTTGAAAGACTTTTCTTTATGGTGTTCCAGAGAATATTGCTTTTTCACTTTCATATTCTTTTATAAGTTCACAGACTTCTCTACTCAAACACTTTAGATGAAGACACTTCACTTATTCAAAAACACCTCTCTAATTTGAAGTTTACCCTATTCATAGAATTTTAAAATATACCTTGCCGAAGAGTGGATTAGTTGAACTCAACAATAGAGTGATCATACGTCTCTATCTTGTTCTTTGTCATTTACTTTTCGATATTTCAGTCAATGCATTCCTATAAAAATCTTCACAATACCAAGTATTTTATTTCATTTTATGATAACTTATTCTAAAGTTCATAGAACCAGACGTTTAATTCTTAAAATGTATTCAATACTTGTTTGATGAAAAATATTCCTAAAGCATGGAGAAAAAAGTTAGGTGCTACTGAGATTTGACCTCAGGATTTCCTGTTTACGAGACAGGCGCTTTACCCACTAAGCCACAGCACCAACGTCAATAGCAAAAAATACATAAATAATCTACTGCTGATGATGAAATTTTGTTTCCTGCTATAAATTCTCCTTTATATGTACTGTAATCTTAAACACAATAAGATACTCAATCACTAAACAAGTATTAATATGTTTTAATAAACAGGTACTCTTATAAAACCCAATGTTATTTCTTGAATACATTACATTTTTTTTTAATGAAGGCATTAATATAGCTCAAATCGAGGTAGTAATGTCATCTATGTCTTTCTCATAGATATGTCTTTCTTTATTTTGCAATAACAGTATTCACTCTATATTCTTGAAAATACTTTGGATTTTATGAGGTTGAAGATGATCTGTTCAACAGTAAGATGAATCAGACGTTTATATTTTAATTGTATCAGAATAGTACCTAATAAAATTGATTTGTTATATAATAAAGAGAAAAGCAAGGCGCTGCTGAGAGTTGAACTCAGGATCTCCTGTTTACTAGACAGGCGCTCTAACCAGCTAAGCCACAGCACCCCCTTGAGTCTTAACTTTGAAAGACTTTTCTTTATGGGTTCAAGAGAATATTGCTTTTTCACTTTCATATTCTTTTATAAGTTCACAGACTTCTCTACTCAAACACTTTAGATGAAGACGCTTCACTTATTCAAAAACACCTCTCTAATTTGAAGTTTACCCTATTCATAGAATTTTAAATTATACCTTGCCGAAGAGTGGATTAGTTGAACTCAACAATAGAGTGATCATACGTCTCTATCTTGTTCTTTGTCATTTACTTTTCGATATTTCAGTCAATGCATTCCTATAAAAATCGTCACAATACCAAGTATTTTATTTCATTTTATGATAACTTATTCTAAAGTTCATAGAACCAGACGTTTAATTCTTAAAATGTATTCAATATTTGTTTGATGAAAAATATTCCTAAAGCATGGAGAAAACAGTTAGGTGCTACTGAGATTTGAACTCAGGATTTCCTGTTTACGAGACAGGCGCTTTAACCACTAAGCCACAACACCAACGTCAATAGCAAAAAATACATAAATAATCTACTGCTGATGATGAAATTTTGTTCCCTGCTATAAATTCTTCTTTATATGTACAGTAATCTTAAACACAATAAGATACTCAATCACTAAACAAGTATTAATATGTTTTAATAAACAGGTACTCTTATAAAACCCAATGTTATTTCTTGAATACATTATATATTTTTTTTCATGAAGGCATTAATATAGCTCAAATAGAGGTAGTAATGTCATATACGTCTTTCTCATAGATATGTCTTTTTTTATTTTGCAACAACAGTATTCACTCTATAATCTTGAAAATACTTTGGTTTTTATGAGGTTTAAGATGATCTGTTCAACAGTAAGATGAATCAGACTTTTATATTTTAATTGTATCAGAATAGGACCTAATGAAATTGATTTGTTATATAACAAAGAGAAAAGCAAGGCGCTGCTGAGAGTTGAACTCAGGATCTCCTGTTTACTAGACAGGCGCTTTAACCAGCTAAGCCACAGCACCCCCTTGAGACTTTACTTTGAAAGACTTTTCTTTATGGTGTTCAAGAGAATATTGCTTTTTCACTTTCATATTCTTTTATAAGTTCACAGACTTCTCTACTCAAACACTTTAGATGAAGACGCTTCACTTATTCAAAAACACCTCTCTAATTTGAAGTTTACCCTATTCATAGAATTTTAAAATATACCTTGCCGAAGAGTGGATTAGTTGAACTCAACAATAGAGTGATCATACGTCTCTATCTTGTTCTTTGTCATTTACTTTTCGATATTTCAGTCAATGCATTCCTATAAAAATCTTCACAATACCAAGTATTTTTTTTTCATTTTATGATAACTTATTCTAAAGTTCATAGAACCAGACGTTTGATTCTTAAAATGTATTCAATACTTGTTTGATGAAAAATATTCCTAAAGCATGGAGAAAACAGTTAGGTGCTATTGAGATTTGAACTCAGGATTTCCTGTTTACGAGACAGGCACTTTAACCACTAAGCCACAGCACCAACCTCAATAACAAAAAATACATAAATAATCTATTGTTGATGAAGAAATTTTGTTTCCTGCTATAAATTCTTCTTTATATGTACTGTAATCTTAAACACAATAAGATACTCAATCACTAAACAAGTATTAATATGTTTCAATAAACAGGTACTCTTATAAAACCCAATGTTTTTTTTTTAATACAATATATTTTTTTTTTCATGAAGGCATTAATATAGCTCAAATCGAGGTAGTAATGTCATATACGTCTTTCTCATAGATATGTCTTTTTTTATTTTGCAACAACAGTATTCACTCTATAATCTTGAAAATACTTTGGTTTTTATGAGGTTTAAGATGATCTGTTCAACAGTAAGATGAATCAGACTTTTATATTTTAATTGTATCAGAATAGGACCTAATGAAATTGATTTGTTATATAACAAAGAGAAAAGCAAGGCGCTGCTGAGAGTTGAACTCAGGATCTCCTGTTTACTAGACAGGCGCTTTAACCAGCTAAGCCACAGCACCCCCTTGAGTCTTTACTTGGAAAGACTTTTCTTTATGGTGTTCAAGAGAATATTGCTTTTTCACTTTCATATTCTTTTATAAGTTCACAGACTTCTATACTCAAACACTTTAGATGAAGAAGCTTCACTTATTCAAAAACACCTCTCTAATTTGAAGTTTACCCTATTCATAGAATTTTGAAATATACCTTGCCGAAGAGTGGATTAGTTGAACTCAACAATAGAGTGATCATACGGCTCTATCTTGTTCTTTGTCATTTACTTTTCGATATTTCAGTCAATGCATTCCTATAAAAATCTTCACAATACCAAGTATTTTATTTCATTTTATGATAACTTATTCTAAAGTTCATAGAACCAGACGTTTAATTCTTAAAATGTATTCAATACTTGTTTGATGAAAAATATTCCTAAAGCATGGAGAAAAAAGTTATATGCTACTGAGATTTGAACTCAGGATTTCCTGTTTACGAGACAGGCGCTTTACCCACTAAGCCACAGCACCAACGTCAATAGCAAAAAATACATAAATAATCTACTGCTGATGATGAAATTTTGTTTCCTGCTATAAATTCTCCTTTATATGTACTGTAATCTTAAACACAATAAGATACTCAATCACTAAACAAGTATTAATATGTTTTAATAAACAGGTACTCTTATAAAACCCAATGTTATTTCTTGAATACATTACATTTTTTTTAATGAAGGCATTAATATAGCTCAAATCGAGGTAGTAATGTCATCTATGTCTTTCTCATAGATATGTCTTTTTTTATTTTGCAATAACAGTATTCACTCTATATTCTTGAAAATACTTTGGCTTTTATGAGGTTGAAGATGATCTGTTCAACAGTAAGATGAATCAGACGTTTATATTTTAATTGTATCAGAATAGTACCTAATGAAATTGATTTGTTATATAATAAAGAGAAAAGCAAGGCACTGCTGAGAGTTGAACTCAGGATCTCCTGTTTACTAGACAGGCACTCTAACCAGCTAAGCCACAGCACCCCCTTGAGTCTTAACTTTGAAAGACTTTTCTTTATGGGTTCAAGAGAATATTGCTTTTTCACTTTCATATTCTTTTATAAGTTCACAGACTTCTCTACTCAAACACTTTAGATGAAGACGCTTCACTTATTCAAAAACACCTCTCTAATTTGAAGTTTACCCTATTCATAGAATTTTAAAATATACCTTGCCGAAGAGTGGATTAGTTGAACTCAACAATAGAGTGATCATACGTCTCTATCTTGTTCTTTGTCATTTACTTTTCGATATTTCAGTCAATGCATTCCTATAAAAATCTTCACAATACCAAGTATTTTATTTCATTTTATGATAACTTATTCTAAAGTTCATAGAACCAGACGTTTAATTCTTAAAATGTATTCAATACTTGTTTGATGAAAAATATTCCTAAAGCATGGAGAAAACAGTTAGGTGCTACTGAGATTTGAACTCAGGATTTCCTGTTTACGAGACAGGCGCTTTAATCACTAAGCCACAGCACCAACATCAATAGCAAAAAATACATAAATAATCTACTGCTGATGATGAAATTTTGTTCCCTGCTATAAATTCTTCTTTATATGTACTGTAATCTTAAACACAATAAGATACTCAATCACTAAACAAGTATTAATATGTTTCAATAAACAGGTACTCTTATAAAACCCAATGTTATTTCTTGAATACATTATATTTTTTTTTCATGAAGGCATTAATATAGCTCAAATAGAGGTAGTAATGTCATATACGTCTTTCTCATAGATATGTCTTTTTTTATTTTGCAACAACAGTATTCACTCTATAATCTTGAAAATACTTTGGTTTTTATGAGGTTTAAGATGATCTGTTCAACAGTAAGATGAATCAGACTTTTATATTTTAATTGTATCAGAATAGGACCTAATGAAATTGATTTGTTATATAACAAAGAGAAAAGCAAGGCACTGCTGAGAGTTGAACTCAGGATCTCCTTTTTACTAGACAGGCGCTTTAACCAGCTCAGCCGCAGCACCCCCTTGAGTCTTTACTTTGAAAGACTTTTCTTTATGGTGTTCCAGAGAATATTGCTTTTTCACTTTCATATTCTTTTATAAGTTCACAGACTTCTCTACTCAAACACTTTAGATGAAGACGCTTCACTTATTCAAAAACACCTCTCTAATTTGAAGTTTACCCTATTCATAGAATTTTAAAATATACCTTGCCGAAGAGTGGATTAGTTGAACTCAACAATAGAGTGATCATACGTCTCTATCTTGTTCTTTGTCATTTACTTTTCGATATTTCAGTCAATGCATTCCTATAAAAATCTTCACAATACCAAGTATTTTATTTCATTTTATGATAACTTATTCTAAAGTTCATAGAACCAGACGTTTAATTCTTAAAATGTATTCAATACTTGTTTGATGAAAAATATTCCTAAAGCATGGAGAAAACAGTTAGGTGCCACTGAGATTTGAACTCAAGATTTCCTGTTTACGAGACAGGCGCTTTAACAACTAAGCCACAGCACCAACCTCAATAGCAAAAAATACACAAATAATCTACTGCTGATGAAGAAATTTAGTTTCCTGCTATAAATTCTTCTTTATATGTACTGTAATCTTAAACACAATAAGATACTCAATCACTAAACAAGTATTAATATGTTTTAATAAACAGGTACTCTTATAAAACCCAATGTTATTCCTTGAATACATTACATTTTTTTTTTAATGAAGGCATTAATATAGCTCAAATCGAGGTAGTAATGTCATCTACGTCTTTCTCATAGATATGTCTTTTTTTATTTTGCAATAACAGTATTCACTCTATAATCTTGAAAATACTTTGGCTTTTATGAGGTTTAAGATGATCTGTTCAACAGTAAGCTGAATCAGACTTTTATATTTTAATTGTATCAGAATAGGACCTAATGAAATTGATTTGTTATATAACAAAGAGAAAAGCAAGGCGCTGCTGAGAGTTGAACTCAGGATCTCCTGTTTACTAGACAGGCGCTTTAACCAGCTAAGCCACAGCACCCCCTTGAGTCTTTACCTTGAAAGACTTTTCTTTATGGTGTTCAAGAGAATATTGCTTTTTCACTTTCATATTCTTTTATAAGTTCACAGACTTCTATACTCAAACACTTTAGATGAAGAAGCTTCACTTATTCAAAAACACCTCTCTAATTTGAAGTTTACCCTATTCATAGAATTTTGAAATATACCTTGCCGAAGAGTGGATTAGTTGAACTCAACAATAGAGTGATCATACGGCTTTATCTTGTTCTTTGTCATTTACTTTTCGATATTTCAGTCAATGCATTCCTATAAAAATCTTCACAATACCAAGTATTTTATTTCATTTTATGATAACTTATTCTAAAGTTCATAGAACCAGACGTTTAATTCTTAAAATGTATTCAATACTTGTTTGATGAAAAATATTCCTAAAGCATGGAGAAAACAGTTAGGTGCTACTGAGATTTGAACTCAGGATTTCCTGTTTACTAGACAGGCGCTTTAATCACTAAGCCACAGCACCAACATCAATAGCAAAAAATACATAAATAATCTACTGCTGATGATGAAATTTTGTTCCCTGCTATAAATTCTTCTTTATATGTACTGTAATCTTAAACACAATAAGATACTCAATCACTAAACAAGTATTAATATGTTTCAATAAACAGGTACTCTTATAAAACCCAATGTTATTTCTTGAATACATTATATTTTTTTTTCATGAAGGCATTAATATAGCTCAAATCGAGGTAGTAATGTCATATACGTCTTTCTCATAGATATGTCTTTTTTTATTTTGCAACAACAGTATTCACTCTATAATCTTGAAAATACTTTGGTTTTTATGAGGTTTAAGATGATCTGTTCAACAGTAAGATGAATCAGACTTTTATATTTTAATTGTATCAGAATAGGACCTAATGACATTGATTTGTTATATAACAAAGAGAAAAGCAAGGCACTGCTGAGAGTTGAACTCAGGATCTCCTTTTTACTAGACAGGCGCTTTAACCAGCTCAGCCGCAGCACCCCCTTGAGTCTTTACTTTGAAAGACTTTTCTTTATGGTGTTCCAGAGAATATTGCTTTTTCACTTTTTATATTCTTTTATAAGTTCACAGACTTCTCTACTCAAACACTTTAGATGAAGACACTTCACTTATTCAAAAACACCTCTCTAATTTGAAGTTTACCCTATTCATAGAATTTTAAAATATACCTTGCCGAAGAGTGGATTAGTTGAACTCAACAATAGAGTGATCATACGTCTCTATCTTGTTCTTTGTCATTTACTTTTCAATATTTCAGTCAATGCATTCCTATAAAAATCTTCACAATACCAAGTATTTTATTTCATTTTATGATAACTTATTCTAAAGTTCATAGAACCAGACGTTTAATTCTTAAAATGTATTCAATACTTGTTTGATGAAAAATATTCCTAAAGCATGGAGAAAAAAGTTAGGTGCTACTGAGATTTGACCTCAGGATTTCCTGTTTACGAGACAGGCGCTTTACCCACTAAGCCACAGCACCAACGTCAATAGCAAAAAATACATAAATAATCTACTGCTGATGATGAAATTTTGTTTCCTGCTATAAATTCTCCTTTATATGTACTGTAATCTTAAACACAATAAGATACTCAATCACTAAACAAGTATTAATATGTTTTAATAAACAGGTACTCTTATAAAACCCAATGTTATTTCTTGAATACATTACATTTTTTTTTAATGAAGGCATTAATATAGCTCAAATCGAGGTAGTAATGTCATCTATGTCTTTCTCATAGATATGTCTTTTTTTGATTTGCAATAACAGTATTCACTCTATATTCTTGAAAATACTTTGGCTTTTATGAGGTTGAAGATGATCTGTTCAACAGTAAGATGAATCAGACGTTTATATTTTAATTGTATCAGAATAGTACCTAATGAAATTGATTTGTTATATAATAAAGAGAAAAGCAAGGCGCTGCTGAGAGTTGAACTCAGGATCTCCTGTTTACTAGACAGGCGCTCTAACCAGCTAAGCCACAGCACCCCCTTGAGTCTTAACTTTGAAAGACTTTTCTTTATGGGTTCAAGAGAATATTGCTTTTTCACTTTCATATTCTTTTATAAGTTCACAGACTTCTCTACTCAAACACTTTAGATGAAGACGCTTCACTTATTCAAAAACACCTCTCTAATTTGAAGTTTACCCTATTCATAGAATTTTAAATTATACCTTGCCGAAGAGTGGATTAGTTGAACTCAACAATAGAGTGATCATACGTCTCTATCTTGTTCTTTGTCATTTACTTTTCGATATTTCAGTCAATGCATTCCTATAAAAATCGTCACAATACCAAGTATTTTATTTCATTTTATGATAACTTATTCTAAAGTTCATAGAACCAGACGTTTAATTCTTAAAATGTATTCAATATTTGTTTGATGAAAAATATTCCTAAAGCATGGAGAAAACAGTTAGGTGCTACTGAGATTTGAACTCAGGATTTCCTGTTTACGAGACAGGCGCTT
This sequence comes from Lissotriton helveticus, assembly GCF_964261635.1. Lineage (NCBI taxonomy): Eukaryota > Metazoa > Chordata > Amphibia > Caudata > Salamandridae > Lissotriton > Lissotriton helveticus. Next base: position 97,304,131 of record NC_136073.1, read on the forward strand.
TAACCACTAAGCCACAACACCAACGTCAATAGCAAAAAATACATAAATAATCTACTGCTGATGATGAAATTTTGTTCCCTGCAATAAATTCTTCTTTATATGTACAGTAATCTTAAACACAATAAGATACTCAATCACTAAACAAGTATTAATATGTTTTAATAAACAGGTACTCTTATAAAACCCAATGTTATTTCTTGAATACATTATATATTTTTTTTCATGAAGGCATTAATATAGCTCAAATAGAGGTAGTAATGTCATATACGTCTTTCTCATAGATATGTCTTTTTTTATTTTGCAACAACAGTATTCACTCTATAATCTTGAAAATACTTTGGTTTTTATGAGGTTTAAGATGATCTGTTCAACAGTAAGATGAATCAGACTTTTATATTTTAATTGTATCAGAATAGGACCTAATGAAATTGATTTGTTATATAACAAAGAGAAAAGCAAGGCGCTGCTGAGAGTTGAACTCAGGATCTCCTGTTTACTAGACAGGCGCTTTAACCAGCTAAGCCACAGCACCCCCTTGAGTCTTTACTTTGAAAGACTTTTCTTTATGGTGTTCAAGAGAATATTGCTTTTTCACTTTCATATTCTTTTATAAGTTCACAGACTTCTCTACTCAAACACTTTAGATGAAGACGCTTCACTTATTCAAAAACACCTCTCTAATTTGAAGTTTACCCTATTCATAGAATTTTAAAATATACCTTGCCGAAGAGTGGATTAGTTGAACTCAACAATAGAGTGATCATACGTCTCTATCTTGTTCTTTGTCATTTACTTTTCGATATTTCAGTCAATGCATTCCTATAAAAATCTTCACAATACCAAGTATTTTTTTTTCATTTTATGATAACTTATTCTAAAGTTCATAGAACCAGACGTTTGATTCTTAAAATGTATTCAATACTTGTTTGATGAAAAATATTCCTAAAGCATGGAGAAAACAGTTAGGTGCTATTGAGATTTGAACTCAGGATTTCCTGTTTACGAGACAGGCACTTTAACCACTAAGCCACAGCACCAACCTCAATAACAAAAAATACATAAATAATCTATTGTTGATGAAGAAATTTTGTTTCCTGCTATAAATTCTTCTTTATATGTAATGTAATCTTAAACACAATAAGATACTCAATCACTAAACAAGTATTAATATGTTTCAATAAACAGGTACTCTTATAAAACCCAATGTTTTTTTTTAATACAATATATTTTTTTTTTCATGAAGGCATTAATATAGCTCAAATCGAGGTAGTAATGTCATATACGTCTTTCTCATAGATATGTCTTTTTTTATTTTGCAACAACAGTATTCACTCTATAATCTTGAAAATACTTTGGTTTTTATGAGGTTTAAGATGATCTGTTCAACAGTAAGATGAATCAGACTTTTATATTTTAATTGTATCAGAATAGGACCTAATGAAATTGATTTGTTATATAACAAAGAGAAAAGCAAGGCGCTGCTGAGAGTTGAACTCAGGATCTCCTGTTTACTAGACAGGCGCTTTAACCAGCTAAGCCACAGCACCCCCTTGAGTCTTTACTTTGAAAGACTTTTCTTTATGGTGTTCAAGAGAATATTGCTTTTTCACTTTCATATTCTTTTATAAGTTCACAGACTTCTATACTCAAACACTTTAGATGAAGAAGCTTCACTTATTCAAAAACACCTCTCTAATTTGAAGTTTACCCTATTCATAGAATTTTGAAATATACCTTGCCGAAGAGTGGATTAGTTGAACTCAACAATAGAGTGATCATACGGCTCTATCTTGTTCTTTGTCATTTACTTTTCGATATTTCAGTCAATGCATTCCTATAAAAATCTTCACAATACCAAGTATTTTATTTCATTTTATGATAACTTATTCTAAAGTTCATAGAACCAGACGTTTAATTCTTAAAATGTATTCAATACTTGTTTGATGAAAAATATTCCTAAAGCATGGAGAAAAAAGTTAGGTGCTACTGAGATTTGAACTCAGGATTTCCTGTTTACGAGACAGGCGCTTTACCCACTAAGCCACAGCACCAACGTCAATAGCAAAAAATACATAAATAATCTACTGCTGATGATGAAATTTTGTTTCCTGCTATAAATTCTCCTTTATATGTACTGTAATCTTAAACACAATAAGATACTCAATCACTAAACAAGTATTAATATGTTTTAATAAACAGGTACTCTTATAAAACCCAATGTTATTTCTTGAATACATTACATTTTTTTTAATGAAGGCATTAATATAGCTCAAATCGAGGTAGTAATGTCATCTATGTCTTTCTCATAGATATGTCTTTTTTTATTTTGCAATAACAGTATTCACTCTATATTCTTGAAAATACTTTGGCTTTTATGAGGTTGAAGATGATCTGTTCAACAGTAAGATGAATCAGACGTTTATATTTTAATTGTATCAGAATAGTACCTAATGAAATTGATTTGTTATATAATAAAGAGAAAAGCAAGGCACTGCTGAGAGTTGAACTCAGGATCTCCTGTTTACTAGACAGGCGCTCTAACCAGCTAAGCCACAGCACCCCCTTGAGTCTTAACTTTGAAAGACTTTTCTTTATGGGTTCAAGAGAATATTGCTTTTTCACTTTCATATTCTTTTATAAGTTCACAGACTTCTCTACTCAAACACTTTAGATGAAGACGCTTCACTTATTCAAAAACACCTCTCTAATTTGAAGTTTACCCTATTCATAGAATTTTAAAATATACCTTGCCGAAGAGTGGATTAGTTGAACTCAACAATAGAGTGATCATACATCTCTATCTTGTTCTTTGTCATTTACTTTTCGATATTTCAGTCAATGCATTCCTATAAAAATCGTCACAATACCAAGTATTTTATTTCATTTTATGATAACTTATTCTAAAGTTCATAGAACCAGACGTTTAATTCTTAAAATGTATTCAATATTTGTTTGATGAAAAATATTCCTAAAGCATGGAGAAAACAGTTAGGTGCTACTGAGATTTGACCTCAGGATTTCCTGTTTACGAGACAGGCGCTGTAACCACTAAGCCACAACACCAACGTCAATAGCAAAAAATACATAAATAATCTACTGCTGGTGATGAAATTTTGTTCCCTGCTATAAATTCTTCTTTATATGTACTGTAATCTTAAACACAATAAGATACTCAATCACTAAACAAGTATTAATATGTTTTAATAAACAGGTACTCTTATAAAACCCAATGTTATTTCTTGAATACATTATATATTTTTTTTCATGAAGGCATTAATATAGCTCAAATAGAGGTAGTAATGTCATATACGTCTTTCTCATAGATATGTCTTTTTTTATTTTGCAACAACAGTATTCACTCTATAATCTTGAAAATACTTTGGTTTTTATGAGGTTTAAGATGATCTGTTCAACAGTAAGATGAATCAGACTTTTATATTTTAATTGTATCAGAATAGGACCTAATGAAATTGATTTGTTATATAACAAAGAGAAAAGCAAGGCGCTGCTGAGAGTTGAACTCAGGATCTCCTGTTTACTAGACAGGCGCTTTAACCAGCTAAGCCACAGCACCCCCTTGAGTCTTTACTTTGAAAGACTTTTCTTCATGGTGTTCAAGAGAATATTGCTTTTTCACTTTCATATTCTTTTATAAGTTCACAGACTTCTCTACTCAAACACTTTAGATGAAGACGCTTCACTTATTCAAAAACACCTCTCTAATTTGAAGTTTACCCTATTCATAGAATTTTAAAATATACCTTGCCGAAGAGTGGATTAGTTGAACTCAACAATAGAGTGATCATACGTCTCTATCTTGTTCTTTGTCATTTACTTTTCGATATTTCAGTCAATGCATTCCTATAAAAATCTTCACAATACCAAGTATTTTTTTTTCATTTTATGATAACTTATTCTAAAGTTCATAGAACCAGACGTTTAATTCTTAAAATGTATTCAATACTTGTTTGATGAAAAATATTCCTAAAGCATGGAGAAAAAAGTTAGGTGCTACTGAGATTTGAACTCAGGATTTCCTGTTTACGAGACAGGCGCTTTACCCACTAAGCCACAGCACCAACGTCAATAGCAAAAAATACATAAATAATCTACTGCTGATGATGAAATTTTGTTTCCTGCTATATATTCTTCTTTATATGTACTGTAATCTTAAACACAATAAGATACTCAATCACTAAACAAGTATTAATATGTTTCAATAAACAGGTACTCTTATAAAACCCAATGTTATTTCTTGAATACATTATATTTTTTTTTCATGAAGGCATTAATATAGCTCAAATCGAGGTAGTAATGTCATATACGTCTTTCTCATAGATATGTCTTTTTTTATTTTGCAACAACAGTATTCACTCTATAATCTTGAAAATACTTTGGTTTTTATGAGGTTTAAGATGATCTGTTCAACAGTAAGATGAATCAGACTTTTATATTTTAATTGTATCAGAATAGGACCTAATGACATTGATTTGTTATATAACAAAGAGAAAAGCAAGGCACTGCTGAGAGTTGAACTCAGGATCTCCTTTTTACTAGACAGGCGCTTTAACCAGCTCAGCCGCAGCACCCCCTTGAGTCTTTACTTTGAAAGACTTTTCTTTATGGTGTTCCAGAGAATATTGCTTTTTCACTTTTTATATTCTTTTATAAGTTCACAGACTTCTCTACTCAAACACTTTAGATGAAGACACTTCACTTATTCAAAAACACCTCTCTAATTTGAAGTTTACCCTATTCATAGAATTTTAAAATATACCTTGCCGAAGAGTGGATTAGTTGAACTCAACAATAGAGTGATCATACGTCTCTATCTTGTTCTTTGTCATTTACTTTTCGATATTTCAGTCAATGCATTCCTATAAAAATCTTCACAATACCAAGTATTTTATTTCATTTTATGATAACTTATTCTAAAGTTCATAGAACCAGACGTTTAATTCTTAAAATGTATTCAATACTTGTTTGATGAAAAATATTCCTAAAGCATGGAGAAAAAAGTTAGGTGCTACTGAGATTTGACCTCAGGATTTCCTGTTTACGAGACAGGCGCTTTACCCACTAAGCCACAGCACCAACGTCAATAGCAAAAAATACATAAATAATCTACTGCTGATGATGAAATTTTGTTTCCTGCTATAAATTCTTCTTTATATGTACTGTAATCTTAAACACAATAAGATACTCAATCACTAAACAAGTATTAATATGTTTTAATAAACAGGTACTCTTATAAAACCCAATGTTATTTCTTGAATACATTACATTTTTTTTTAATGAAGGCATTAATATAGCTCAAATCGAGGTAGTAATGTCATCTATGTCTTTCTCATAGATATGTCTTTTTTTATTTTGCAATAACAGTATTCACTCTATATTCTTGAAAATACTTTGGCTTTTATGAGGTTGAAGATGATCTGTTCAACAGTAAGATGAATCAGACGTTTATATTTTAATTGTATCAGAATAGTACCTAATGAAATTGATTTGTTATATAATAAAGAGAAAAGCAAGGCGCTGCTGAGAGTTGAACTCAGGATCTCCTGTTTACTAGACAGGCGCTCTAACCAGCTAAGCCACAGCACCCCCTTGAGTCTTAACTTTGAAAGACTTTTCTTTATGGGTTCAAGAGAATATTGCTTTTTCACTTTCATATTCTTTTATAAGTTCACAGACTTCTCTACTCAAACACTTTAGATGAAGACGCTTCACTTATTCAAAAACACCTCTCTAATTTGAAGTTTACCCTATTCATAGAATTTTAAATTATACCTTGCCGAAGAGTGGATTAGTTGAACTCAACAATAGAGTGATCATACGTCTCTATCTTGTTCTTTGTCATTTACTTTTCGATATTTCAGTCAATGCATTCCTATAAAAATCGTCACAATACCAAGTATTTTATTTCATTTTATGATAACTTATTCTAAAGTTCATAGAACCAGACGTTTAATTCTTAAAATGTATTCAATATTTGTTTGATGAAAAATATTCCTAAAGCATGGAGAAAACAGTTAGGTGCTACTGAGATTTGAACTCAGGATTTCCTGTTTACGAGACAGGCGCTTTAACCACTAAGCCACAACACCAACGTCAATAGCAAAAAATACATAAATAATCTACTGCTGATGATGAAATTTTGTTCCCTGCTATAAATTCTTCTTTATATGTACAGTAATCTTAAACACAATAAGATACTCAATCACTAAACAAGTATTAATATGTTTTAATAAACAGGTACTCTTATAAAACCCAATGTTATTTCTTGAATACATTATATATTTTTTTTCATGAAGGCATTAATATAGCTCAAATAGAGGTAGTAATGTCATATACGTCTTTCTCATAGATATGTCTTTTTTTATTTTGCAACAACAGTATTCACTCTATAATCTTGAAAATACTTTGGTTTTTATGAGGTTTAAGATGATCTGTTCAACAGTAAGATGAATCAGACTTTTATATTTTAATTGTATCAGAATCGGACCTAATGAAATTGATTTGTTATATAACAAAGAGAAAAGCAAGGCGCTGCTGAGAGTTGAACTCAGGATCTCCTGTTTACTAAACAGGCGCTTTAACCAGCTAAGCCACAGCACCCCCTTGAGTCTTTACTTTGAAAGACTTTTCTTTATGGTGTTCAAGAGAATATTGCTTTTTCACTTTCATATTCTTTTATAAGTTCACAGACTTCTCTACTCAAACACTTTAGATGAAGACGCTTCACTTATTCAAAAACACCTCTCTAATTTGAAGTTTACCCTATTCATAGAATTTTAAAATATACCTTGCCGAAGAGTGGATTAGTTGAACTCAACAATAGAGTGATCATACGTCTCTATCTTGTTCTTTGTCATTTACTTTTCGATATTTCAGTCAATGCATTCCTATAAAAATCTTCACAATACCAAGTATTTTTTTTTCATTTTATGATAACTTATTCTAAAGTTCATAGAACCAGACGTTTGATTCTTAAAATGTATTCAATACTTGTTTGATGAAAAATATTCCTAAAGCATGGAGAAAACAGTTAGGTGCTATTGAGATTTGAACTCAGGATTCCCTGTTTACGAGACAGGCACTTTAACCACTAAGCCACAGCACCAACCTCAATAACAAAAAATACATAAATAATCTATTGTTGATGAAGAAATTTTGTTTCCTGCTATAAATTCTTCTTTATATGTACTGTAATCTTAAACACAATAAGATACTCAATCACTAAACAAGTATTAATATGTTTCAATAAACAGGTACTCTTATAAAACCCAATGTTTTTTTTTTAATACAATATATTTTTTTTTTCATGAAGGCATTAATATAGCTCAAATCGAGGTAGTAATGTCATATACGTCTTTCTCATAGATATGTCTTTTTTTATTTTGCAACAACAGTATTCACTCTATAATCTTGAAAATACTTTGGTTTTTATGAGGTTTAAGATGATCTGTTCAACAGTAAGATGAATCAGACTTTTATATTTTAATTGTATCAGAATAGGACCTAATGAAATTGATTTGTTATATAACAAAGAGAAAAGCAAGGCGCTGCTGAGAGTTGAACTCAGGATCTCCTGTTTACTAGACAGGCGCTTTAACCAGCTAAGCCACAGCACCCCCTTGAGTCTTTACTTTGAAAGACTTTTCTTTATGGTGTTCAAGAGAATATTGCTTTTTCACTTTCATATTCTTTTATAAGTTCACAGACTTCTATACTCAAACACTTTAGATGAAGAAGCTTCACTTATTCAAAAACACCTCTCTAATTTGAAGTTTACCCTATTCATAGAATTTTGAAATATACCTTGCCGAAGAGTGGATTAGTTGAACTCAACAATAGAGTGATCATACGGCTCTATCTTGTTCTTTGTCATTTACTTTTCGATATTTCAGTCAATGCATTCCTATAAAAATCTTCACAATACCAAGTATTTTATTTCATTTTATGATAACTTATTCTAAAGTTCATAGAACCAGACGTTTAATTCTTAAAATGTATTCAATACTTGTTTGATGAAAAATATTCCTAAAGCATGGAGAAAAAAGTTAGGTGCTACTGAGATTTGAACTCAGGATTTCCTGTTTACGAGACAGGCGCTTTACCCACTAAGCCACAGCACCAACGTCAATAGCAAAAAATACATAAATAATCTACTGCTGATGATGAAATTTTGTTTCCTGCTATAAATTCTCCTTTATATGTACTGTAATCTTAAACACAATAAGATACTCAATCACTAAACAAGTATTAATATGTTTTAATAAACAGGTACTCTTATAAAACCCAATGTTATTTCTTGAATACATTACATTTTTTTTAATGAAGGCATTAATATAGCTCAAATCGAGGTAGTAATGTCATCTATGTCTTTCTCATAGATATGTCTTTTTTTATTTTGCATAACAGTATTCACTCTATATTCTTGAAAATACTTTGGCTTTTATGAGGTTGAAGATGATCTGTTCAACAGTAAGATGAATCAGACGTTTATATTTTAATTGTATCAGAATAGTACCTAATGAAATTGATTTGTTATATAATAAAGAGAAAAGCAAGGCACTGCTGAGAGTTGAACTCAGGATCTCCTGTTTACTAGACAGGCGCTCTAACCAGCTAAGCCACAGCACCCCCTTGAGTCTTAACTTTGAAAGACTTTTCTTTATGGGTTCAAGAGAATATTGCTTTTTCACTTTCATATTCTTTTATAAGTTCACAGACTTCTCTACTCAAACACTTTAGATGAAGACGCTTCACTTATTCAAAAACACCTCTCTAATTTGAAGTTTACCCTATTCATAGAATTTTAAAATATACCTTGCCGAAGAGTGGATTAGTTGAACTCAACAATAGAGTGATCATACGTCTCTATCTTGTTCTTTGTCATTTACTTTTCGATATTTCAGTCAATGCATTCCTATAAAAATCGTCACAATACCAAGTATTTTATTTCATTTTATGATAACTTATTCTAAAGTTCATAGAACCAGACGTTTAATTCTTAAAATGTATTCAATATTTGTTTGATGAAAAATATTCCTAAAGCATGGAGAAAACAGTTAGGTGCTACTGAGATTTGAACTCAGGATTTCCTGTTTACGAGACAGGCGCTGTAACCACTAAGCCACAACACCAACGTCAATAGCAAAAAATACATAAATAATCTACTGCTGGTGATGAAATTTTGTTCCCTGCTATAAATTCTTCTTTATATGTACTGTAATCTTAAACACAATAAGATACTCAATCACTAAACAAGTATTAATATGTTTTAATAAACAGGTACTCTTATAAAACCCAATGTTATTTCTTGAATACATTATATATTTTTTTTCATGAAGGCATTAATATAGCTCAAATAGAGGTAGTAATGTCATATACGTCTTTCTCATAGATATGTCTTTTTTTATTTTGCAACAACAGTATTCACTCTATAATCTTGAAAATACTTTGGTTTTTATGAGGTTTAAGATGATCTGTTCAACAGTAAGATGAATCAGACTTTTATATTTTAATTGTATCAGAATAGGACCTAATGAAATTGATTTGTTATATAACAAAGAGAAAAGCAAGGCGCTGCTGAGAGTTGAACTCAGGATCTCCTGTTTACTAGACAGGCGCTTTAACCAGCTAAGCCACAGCACCCCCTTGAGTCTTTACTTTGAAAGACTTTTCTTCATGGTGTTCAAGAGAATATTGCTTTTTCACTTTCATATTCTTTTATAAGTTCACAGACTTCTCTACTCAAACACTTTAGATGAAGACGCTTCACTTATTCAAAAACACCTCTCCAATTTGAAGTTTACCCTATTCATAGAATTTTAAAATATACCTTGCCGAAGAGTGGATTAGTTGAACTCAACAATAGAGTGATCATACGTCTCTATCTTGTTCTTTGTCATTTACTTTTCGATATTTCAGTCAATGCATTCCTATAAAAATCTTCACAATACCAAGTATTTTTTTTTTCCTTTTATGATAACTTATTCTAAAGTTCATAGAACCAGACGTTTGATTCTTAAAATGTATTCAATACTTGTTTGATGAAAAATATTCCTAAAGCATGGAGAAAACCTGTAGGTGCTATTGAGATTTGAACTCAGGATTTCCTGTTTACGAGACAGGCGCTTTAATCACTAAGCCACAGCACCAACCTCAATAACAAAAAATACATAAATAATCTATTGTTGATGAAGAAATTTTGTTTCCTGCTATAAATTCTTCTTTATATGTACTGTAATCTTAAACACAATAAGATACTCAATCACTAAACAAGTATTAATATGTTTCAATAAACAGGTACTCTTATAAAACCCAATGTTATTTCTTGAATACAATATATATTTTTTTTTCATGAAGGCATTAATATAGCTCAAATCGAGGTAGTAATGTCATATACGTCTTTCTCATAGATATGTCTTTTTTTATTTTGCAACAACAGTATTCACTCTATAATCTTGAAAATACTTTGGTTTTTATGAGGTTTAAGATGATCTGTTCAACAGTAAGATGAATCAGACTTTTATATTTTAATTGTATCAGAATAGGACCTAATGAAATTGATTTGTTATATAACAAAGAGAAAAGCAAGGCGCTGCTGAGAGTTGAACTCAGGATCTCCTGTTTACTAGACAGGCGCTTTAACCAGCTAAGCCACAGGACCCCCTTGAGTCTTTACTTTGAAAGACTTTTCTTTATGGTGTTCAAGAGAATATTGCTTTTTCACTTTCATATTCTTTTATAAGTTCACAGACTTCTATACTCAAACACTTTAGATTAAGACGCTTCACTTATTCAAAAACACCTCTCTAATTTGAAGTTTACCCTATTCATAGAATTTTGAAATATACCTTGCCGAAGAGTGGATTAGTTGAACTCAACAATAGAGTGATCATACGGCTCTATCTTGTTCTTTGTCATTTACTTTTCGATATTTCAGTCAATGCATTCCTATAAAAATCTTCACAATACCAAGTATTTTATTTCATTTTATGATAACTTATTCTAAAGTTCATAGAACCAGACGTTTAATTCTTAAAATGTATTCAATACTTGTTTGATGAAAAATATTCCTAAAGCATGGAGAAAACAGTTAGGTGCTACTGAGATTTAAACTCAGGATTTCCTGTTTACAAGACAGGCGCTTTAATCACTAAGCCACAGCACCAACGTCAATAGCAAAAAATACATAAATAATCTACTGCTGATGATGAAATTTTGTTCCCTGCTATAAATTCTTCTTTATATGTACTGTAATCTTAAACACAATAAGATACTCAATCACTAAACAAGTGTTAATATGTTTTAATAAACAGGTACTCTTATAAAACCCAATGTTATTTCTTGAATACATTATAGTTTTTTTTTCATGAAGGCATTAATATAGCTCAAATCGAGGTAGTAATGTCATATACGTCTTTCTCATAGATATGTCTTTTTTTATTTTGCAACAACAGTATTCACTCTATAATCTTGAAAATACTTTGGTTTTTATGAGGTTTAAGATGATCTGTTCAACAGTAAGATGAATCAGACTTTTATATTTTAATTGTATCAGAATAGGACCTAATGAAATTGATTTGTTATATAACAAAGAGAAAAGCAAGGCGCTGCTGAGAGTTGAACTCAGGATCTCCTGTTTACTAGACAGGCGCTTTAACCAGCTACGCCACAGCACCCCCTTGAGTCTTTACTTTGAAAGACTTTTCTTTATGGTGTTCAAGAGAATATTGCTTTTTCACTTTCATATTGTTTTATGAGTTCACAGACTTCTCTACTCAAACACTTTAGATGAAGACGGTTCACTTATTCAAAAACACCTCTCTAATTTGAAGTTTACCCTATTCATAGAATTTTAAAATATACCTTGCCGAAGAGTGGATTAGTTGAACTCAACAATAGAGTGATCATACGTCTCTATCTTGTTCTTTGTCATTTACTTTTCGATATTTCAGTCAATGCATTCCTATAAAAATCTTCACAATACCAAGTATTTTATTTCATTTTATGATAACTTATTCTAAAGTTCATAGAACCAGACGTTTGATTCTTAAAATGTATTCAATACTTGTTTGATGAACAATATTCCTAAAGCATGGAGAAAACAGTTAGGTGCTATTGAGATTTGAACTCAGGATTTCCTGTTTACGAGACAGGCGCTTTAACCACTAAGCCACAGCACCAACCTCAATAACAAAAAATACATAAATAATCTATTGTTGATGATGAAATTTTGTTTCCTGCTATAAATTCTTCTTTATATGTACTGTAATCTTAAACACAATAAGATACTCAATCACTAAACAAGTATTAATATGTTTCAATAAACAGGTACTCTTATAAAACCCAATGTTATTTCTTGAATACATTACATTTTTTTTTAATGAAGGCTTTATTATAGCTCAAATCGAGGTAGTAATGTCATCTACGTCTTTCTCATAGATATGTCTTTTTTTATTTTGCAATAACAGTATTCACTCTATAATCTTGAAAATACTTTGGCTTTTATGAGGTTGAAGATGATCTGTTCAACAGTAAGATGAATCAGACGTTTATATTTTAATTGTATCAGAATAGTACCTAATGAAATTGATTTGTTATATAATAAAGAGAAAAGCAAGGCGCTGCTGAGAGTTGAACTCAGGATCTCCTGTTTACTAGACAGGCGCTCTAACCAGCTAAGCCACAGCACCCCCTTGAATCTTAACTTTGAAAGACTTTTCTTTATGGTGTTCAAGAGAATATTGCTTTTTCACTTTCATATTCTTTTATAAGTTCACAGACTTCTCTACTCAAACACTTTAGATGAAGACGCTTCACTTATTCAAAAACACCTCTCTAATTTGAAGTTTACCCTATTCATAGAATTTTAAAATATACCTTGCCGAAGAGTGGATTAGTTGAACTCAACAATAGAGTGATCATACGGCTCTATCTTGTTCTTTGTCATTTACTTTTCGATATTTCAGTCAATGCATTCCTATAAAAATCTTCACAATACCAAGTATTTTATTTCATTTTATGATAACTTATTCTAAAGTTCATAGAACCAGACGTTTAATTCTTAAAATGTATTCAATACTTGTTTGATGAAAAATATTCCTAAAGCATGGAGAAAACAGTTAGGTGCTACTGAGATTTGAACTCAGGATTTCCTGTTAACGAGACAGGCGCTTTAACCACTAAGCCACAGCACCAACGTCAACAGCAAAAAATACATAAATAATCTACTGCTGATGATGACATTTTGTTCCCTGCTATAAATTCTTCTTTATATGTACTGTAATCTTAAACACAATAAGATACTCAATCACTAAACAAGTATTAATATGTTTTAATAAACAGGTACTCTTATAAAACCCAATGTTATTTCTTGAATACATTAAATTTTTTTTTTAATGAAGGCATTAATATAGCTCAAATCGAGGTAGTAATGTCATCTATGTCTTTCTCATAGATATGTCTTTTTTTATTTTGCAATAACAGTATTCACTCTATATTCTTGAAAATACTTAGGCTTTTATGAGGTTGAAGATGATCTGTTCAACAGTAAGATGAATCAGTCGTTTATATTTTAATTGTATCAGAATAGTACCTAATGAAATTGATTTGTTATATAATAAAGAGAAAAGCAAGGCGCTGCTGAGAGTTGAACTCAGGATCTCCTGTTTACTAGACAGGCGCTCTAACCAGCTAAGCCACAGCACCCCCTTGAGTCTTAACTTTGAAAGACTTTTCTTTATGGGTTCAAGAGAATATTGCTTTTTCACTTTCATATTCTTTTATAAGTTCACAGACTTCTCTACTCAAACACTTTAGATGAAGACGCTTCACTTATTCAAAAACACCTCTCTAATTGGAAGTTTACCCTATTCATAGAATTTTAAAATATACCTTGCCGAAGAGTGGATTAGTTGAACTCAACAATAGAGTGATCATACATCTCTATCTTGTTCTTTGTCATTTACTTTTCGATATTTCAGTCAATGCATTCCTATAAAAATCGTCACAATACCAAGTATTTTATTTCATTTTATGATAACTGATTCTAAAGTTCATAGAACCAGACGTTTAATTCTTAAAATGTATTCAATACTTGTTTGATGAAAAATATTCCTAAAGCATGGAGAAAACAGTTAGGTGCTACTGAGATTTGAACTCAGGATTTCCTGTTTACGAGACAGGCGCTTTAACCACTAAGCCACAACACCAACGTCAATAGCAAAAAATACATAAATAATCTACTGCTGATGATGAAATTTTGTTCCCTGCTATAAATTCTTCTTTATATGTACTGTAATCTTAAACACAATAAGATACTCAATCACTAAACAAGTGTTAATATGTTTTAATAAACAGGTACTCTTATAAAACCCAATGTTATTTCTTGAATACATTATAGTTTTTTTTTCATGAAGGCATTAATATAGCTCAAATAGAGGTAGTAATGTCATATACGTCTTTCTCATAGATATGTCATTTTTTATTTTGCAGCAACAGTATTCACTCTATAATCTTGAAAATACTTTGGTTTTTATGAGGTTTAAGATGATCTGTTCAACAGTAAGATGAATCAGAGTTTTATATTTTAATTGTATCAGAATAGGACCTAATGAAATTGATTTGTTATATAACAAAGAGAAAAGCAAGGCGCTGCTGAGAGTTGAACTCAGGATCTCCTGTTTACTAGACAGGCGCTTTAACCAGCTAAGCCACAGCACCCGCTTGAGTCTTTACTTTGAAAGACTTTTTTTTATGGTGTTCAAGAGAATATTGCTTTTTCACTTTCATATTCTTTTATAAGTTCACAGACTTCTCTACTCAAACACTTTAGATGAAGACGGTTCACTTATTCAAAAACACCTCTCTAATTTGAAGTTTACCCTATTCATAGAATTTTAAAATATACCTTGCCGAAGAGTGGATTAGTTGAACTCAACAATAGAGTGATCATACGTCTCTATCTTGTTCTTTGTCATTTACTTTTCGATATTTCAGTCAATGCATTCCTATAAAAATCTTCACAATACCAAGTATTTTATTTCATTTTATGATAACTTATTCTAAAGTTCATAGAACCAGACGTTTGATTCTTAAAATGTATTCAATACTTGTTTGATGAAAAATATTCCTAAAGCATGGAGAAAACAGTTAGGTGCTATTGAGATTTGAACTCAGGATTTCCTGTTTACGAGACAGGCGCTTTAACCACTAAGCCACAGCACCAACCTCAATAACAAAAAATACATAAATAATCTATTGTTGATGATGAAATTTTGTTTCCTGCTATAAATTCTTCTTTATATGTACTGTAATCTTAAACACAATAAGATACTCAATCACTAAACAAGTATTAATATGTTTCAATAAACAGGTACTCTTATAAAACCCAATGTTATTTCTTGAATACATTACATTTTTTTTTAATGAAGGCATTAATATAGCTCAAATCGAGGTAGTAATGTCATATACGTCTTTCTCATAGATATGTCTTTTTTTATTTTGCAATAACAGTATTCACTCTATAATCTTGAAAATACTTTGGCTTATATGAGGTTGAAGATGATCTGTTCAACAGTAAGATGAATCAGACGTTTATATTTTAATTTTATCAGAATAGTACCTAATGAAATTGATTTGTTATATAATAAAGAGAAAAGCAAGGCGCTGCTGAGAGTTGAACTCAGGATCTCCTGTTTACTAGACAGGCGCTCTAACCAGCTAAGCCACAGCACCCCCTTGAATCTTAACTTTGAAAGACTTTTCTTTATGGTGTTCAAGAGAATATTGCTTTTTCACTTTCATATTCTTTTATAAGTTCACAGACTTCTCTACTCAAACACTTTAGATGAAGACGCTTCACTTATTCAAAAACACCTCTCTAATTTGAAGTTTACCCTATTCATAGAATTTTAAAATATACCTTGCCGAAGAGTGGATTAGTTGAACTCAACAATAGAGTGATCATACGGCTCTATCTTGTTCTTTGTCATTTACTTTTCGATATTTCAGTCAATGCATTCCTATAAAAATCTTCACAATACCAAGTATTTTATTTCATTTTATGATAACTTATTCTAAAGTTCATAGAACCAGACGTTTAATTCTTAAAATGTATTCAATACTTGTTTGATGAAAAATATTCCTAAAGCATGGAGAAAACAGTTAGGTGCTACTGAGATTTGAACTCAGGATTTCCTGTTAACGAGACAGGCGCTTTAACCACTAAGCCACAGCACCAACGTCAATAGCAAAAAATACATAAATATTCTACTGCTGATGATGAAATTTTGTTCCCTGCTATAAATTCTTCTTTATATGTACTGTAATCTTAAACACAATAAGATACTCAATCACTAAACAAGTATTAATATGTTTTAATAAACAGGTACTCTTATAAAACCCAATGTTATTTCTTGAATACATTAAATTTTTTTTTTAATGAAGGCATTAATATAGCTCAAATCGAGGTAGTAATGTCATCTATGTCTTTCTCATAGATATGTCTTTTTTTATTTTGCAATAACAGTATTCACTCTATATTCTTGAAAATACTTAGGCTTTTATGAGGTTGAAGATGATCTGTTCAACAGTAAGATGAATCAGTCGTTTATATTTTAATTGTATCAGAATAGTACCTAATGAAATTGATTTTTTATATAATAAAGAGAAAAGCAAGGCGCTGCTGAGAGTTGAACTCAGGATCTCCTGTTTACTAGACAGGCGCTCTAACCAGCTAAGCCACAGCACCCCCTTGAGTCTTAACTTTGAAAGACTTTTCTTTATGGGTTCAAGAGAATATTGCTTTTTCACTTTCATATTCTTTTATAAGTTCACAGACTTCTCTACTCAAACACTTTAGATGAAGACGCTTCACTTATTCAAAAACACCTCTCTAATTTGAAGTTTACCCTATTCATAGAATTTTAAAATATACCTTGCCGAAGAGTGGATTAGTTGAACTCAACAATAGAGTGATCATACATCTCTATCTTGTTCTTTGTCATTTACTTTTCGATATTTCAGTCAATGCATTCCTATAAAAATCGTCACAATACCAAGTATTTTATTTCATTTTATGATAACTGATTCTAAAGTTCATAGAACCAGACGTTTAATTCTTAAAATGTATTCAATACTTGTTTGATGAAAAATATTCCTAAAGCATGGAGAAAACAGTTAGGTGCTACTGAGATTTGAACTCAGGATTTCCTGTTTACGAGACAGGCGCTTTAACCACTAAGCCACAACACCAACGTCAATAGCAAAAAATACATAAATAATCTACTGCTGATGATGAAATTTTGTTCCCTGCTATAAATTCTTCTTTATATGTACTGTAATCTTAAACACAATAAGATACTCAATCACTAAACAAGTGTTAATATGTTTTAATAAACAGGTACTCTTATAAAACCCAATGTTATTTCTTGAATACATTATAGTTTTTTTTTCATGAAGGCATTAATATAGCTCAAATAGAGGTAGTAATGTCATATACGTCTTTCTCATAGATATGTCATTTTTTATTTTGCAGCAACAGTATTCACTCTATAATCTTGAAAATACTTTGGTTTTTATGAGGTTTAAGATGATCTGTTCAACAGTAAGATGAATCAGAGTTTTATATTTTAATTGTATCAGAATAGGACCTAATGAAATTGATTTGTTATATAACAAAGAGAAAAGCAAGGCGCTGCTGAGAGTTGAACTCAGGATCTCCTGTTTACTAGACAGGCGCTTTAACCAGCTAAGCCACAGCACCCGCTTGAGTCTTTACTTTGAAAGACTTTTTTTTATGGTGTTCAAGAGAATATTGCTTTTTCACTTTCATATTCTTTTATAAGTTCACAGACTTCTCTACTCAAACACTTTAGATGAAGACGGTTCACTTATTCAAAAACACCTCTCTAATTTGAAGTTTACCCTATTCATAGAATTTTAAAATATACCTTGCCGAAGAGTGGATTAGTTGAACTCAACAATAGAGTGATCATACGTCTCTATCTTGTTCTTTGTCATTTACTTTTCGATATTTCAGTCAATGCATTCCTATAAAAATCTTCACAATACCAAGTATTTTATTTCATTTTATGATAACTTATTCTAAAGTTCATAGAACCAGACTTTTAATTCTTAAAATGTATTCAATACTTGTTTGATGAAAAATATTCCTAAAGCATGGAGAAAACAGTTAGGTGCTATTGAGATTTGAACTCAGGATTTCCTGTTTACGAGACAGGCGCTTTAACCACTAAGCCACAGCACCAACCTCAATAACAAAAAATACATAAATAATCTATTGTTGATGATGACATTTTGTTTCCTGCTATAAATTCTTCTTTATATGTACTGTAATCTTAAACACAATAAGATACTCAATCACTAAACAAGTATTAATATGTTTCAATAAACAGGTACTCTTATAAAACCCAATGTTATTTCTTGAATACATTACATTTTTTTTTAATGAAGGCATTAATATAGCTCAAATCGAGGTAGTAATGTCATATACGTCTTTCTCATAGATATGTCTTTTTTTATTTTGCAATAACAGTATTCACTCTATAATCTTGAAAATACTTTGGCTTATATGAGGTTGAAGATGATCTGTTCAACAGTAAGATGAATCAGACGTTTATATTTTAATTGTATCAGAATAGTACCTAATGAAATTGATTTGTTATATAATAAAGAGAAAAGCAAGGCGCTGCTGAGAGTTGAACTCAGGATCTCTTGTTTACTAGACAGGCGCTCTAACCAGCTAAGCCACAGCACCCCCTTGAGTCTTAACTTTGAAAGACTTTTCTTTATGGTGTTCAAGAGAATATTGCTTTTTCACTTTCATATTCTTTTATAAGTTCACAGACTTCTCTACTCAAACACTTTAGATGAAGACGCTTCACTTATTCAAAAACACCTCTCTAATTTGAAGTTTACCCTATTCATAGAATTTTAAAATATACCTTGCCGAAGAGTGGATTAGTTGAACTCAACAATAGAGTGATCATACGGCTCTATCTTGTTCTTTGTCATTTACTTTTCGATATTTCAGTCAATGCATTCCTATAAAAATCTTCACAATACCAAGTATTTTATTTCATTTTATGATAACTTATTCTAAAGTTCATAGAACCAGACGTTTAATTCTTAAAATGTATTCAATACTTGTTTGATGAAAAATATTCCTAAAGCATGGAGAAAACAGTTAGGTGCTACTGAGATTTGAACTCAGGATTTCCTGTTAATAAGACAGGCGCTTTAACCAGTAAGCCACAGCACCAACGTCAATAGCAAAAAATACATAAATAATCTACTGCTGATGATGAAATTTTGTTCCCTGCTATAAATTCTTCTTTATATGTACTGTAATCTTAAACACAATAAGATACTCAATCACTAAACAAGTATTAATATGTTTTAATAAACAGGTACTCTTATAAATCCCAATGTTATTTCTTGAATACATTATATTTTTTTTTTTATGAAGGCATTAATATAGCTCAAATCGAGGTAGTAATGTCATATACGTCTTTCTCATAGATATGTCTTTTTTTATTTTGCAACAACAGTATTCACTCTATAATCTTGAAAATACTTTGGTTTTTATGAGGTTTAAGATGATCTGTTCAACAGTAAGATGAATCAGACTTTTATATTTTAATTGTATCAGAATAGGACCTAATGAAATTGATTTGTTATATAACAAAGAGAAAAGCAAGGCGCTGCTGAGAGTTGAACTCAGGACCTCCTGTTTACTAGACAGGCGCTTTAACCAGCTAAGCCACAGCACCCCCTTTAGTCTTTACTTTGAAAGACTTTTCTTTATGGTGTTCAAGAGAATATTGCTTTTTCACTTTCATATTCTTTTATAAGTTCACAGACTTCTCTACTCAAACACTTTAGATGAAGACGCTTCACTTATTCAAAAACACCTCTCTAATTTGAAGTTTACCCTATTCATAGATTTTTAAAATATACCTTGCCGAAGAGTGGATTAGTTGAACTCAACAATAGAGTGATCATACGTCTCTATCTTGTTCTTTGTCATTTACTTTTCGATATTTCAGTCAATGCATTCCTATAAAAATCTTCACAATACCAAGTATTTTATTTCATTTTATGATAACTTATTCTAAAGTTCATAGAACCAGACGTTTAATTCTTAAAATGTATTCAATACTTGTTTGATGAAAAATATTCCTAAAGCATGGAGAAAACAGTTAGGTGCTACTGAGATTTGAACTCAGGATTTCCTGTTTACGAGACAGGCGCTTTAACCACTAAGCCACAGCACCAAAGTCAATAGCAAAAAATACATAAAAAATCTACTGCTGATGATGAAATTTTGTTCCCTGCTATAAATTCTTCTTTATATGTACTGTAATCTTAAACACAATAAGATACTCAATCACTAAACAAGTATTATTATGTTTTAATAAACAGGTACTCTTATAAAACCCAATGTTATTTCTTGAATACATTATATTATTTTTTTCATGAAGGCATTAATATAGCTCAAATAGAGGTAGTAATATCATATACGTCTTTCTCATAGATGTCTTTTTTTATTTTGCAACAACAGTATTCACTCTATAATCTTGAAAATACTTTGGTTTTTATGAGGTTTAGGATGATCTGTTCAACAGTAAGATGAATCAGACTTTTATATTTTAATTGTATCAGAATAGGACCTAATGAAATTGATTTGTTATACAACAAAGAGAAAAGCAAGGCGCTGCTGAGAGTTGAACTCAGGATCTCCTGTTTACTAGACAGGCGCTTTAACCAGCTGAGCCACAGCACCCCCTTGAGTCATTACTTTGAAAGACTTTTCTTTATGGTGTTCAAGAGAATAATGCTTTTTCACTTTCATATTATTTTATAAGTTCACAGACTTCTCTACTCAAACACTTTAGATTAAGACGCTTCACTTATTCAAAAACACCTCTCTAATTTGAAGTTTACCCTATTCATAGAATTTTAAAATATACCTTGCCGAAGAGTGGATTAGTTGAACTCAACAATAGAGTGATCATACGTCTCTATCTTGTTCTTTGTCATTTACTTTTCGATATTTCAGTCAATGCATTCCTATAAAAATCTTCACAATACCAAGTATTTTATTTCATTTTATGATAACTTATTCTAAAGTTCATAGAACCAGACGTTTGATTCTTAAAATGTATTCAATACTTGTTTGATGAAAAATATTCCTAAAGCATGGAGAAAACAGTTAGGTGCTACTGAGATTTGAACTCAGGATTTCCTGTTTACGAGACAGGCGCTTTAACCACTAAGCCACAGCACCAACGTCAATAGCAAAAAATACACAAATAATCTACTGCTGATGATGAAATTTTGTTTCCTGCTATAAATTCTTCTTTATATGTACTGTAATCTTAAACACAATAAGATACTCAATCACTAAACAAGTATTAATATGTTTTAATAAACAGGTACTCTTATAAAACCCAATGTTATTTCTTGAATACATTATATTTTTTTTTTCATGAAGGCATTAATATAGCTCAAATCGAGGTAGTAATGTCATATACGTCTTTCTCATAGATATGTCTTTTTTTATTTTGCAACAACAGTATTCACTCTATAATCTTGAAAATACTTTGGTTTTTATGAGGTTTAAGATGATCTGTTCAACAGTAAGATGAATCAGACTTTTATATTTTAATTGTATCAGAATAGGACCTAAGGAAATTGATTTGTCATATAACAAAGAGAAATGCAAGGCGCTGCTGAGAGTTGAACTCAGGATCTCCTGTTTACTAGACAGGCGCTTTAACCAGCTTAGCCACAGCACCCCCTTGAGTCTATACTTTGAAAGACTTTTCTTTATGGTGTTCAAGAGAATATTGCTTTTTCACTTTCATATTCTTTTATAAGTTCACAGACTTCTCTACTCAAACACTTTAGATGAAGACGCTTCACTTATTCAAAAACACCCCTCTAATTTGAAGTTTACTCTATTCATAGAATTTTAAAATATACCTTGCCGAAGAGTGGATTAGTTGAACTCAACAATAGAGTGATCATACGTCTCTATCTTGTTCTTTGTCATTTACTTTTCGATATTTCAGTCATGCATTCCTATAAAAATCTTCACAATACCAAGTATTTTATTTCCTTTTATGATAACTTATTCTAAAGTTCATAGAACCAGACTTTTAATTCTTAAAATGTATTCAATACTTGTTTGATGAAAAATATTCCTAAAGCATGGAGAAAACAGTTAGGTGCTACTGAGATTTGAACTCAGGATTTCCTGTTTACGAGACAGGCGCTTTAACCACTAAGCCACAGCACCAACGTCAATAGCAAAAAATACATAAATAATCTACTGCTGATGATGAAATTGTGTTCCCTGCTATAAATTCTTCTTTATATGTACTGTAATCTTAAACACAATAAGATACTCAATCACTAAACAAGTATTAATATGTTTCAATAAACAGGTACTCTTATAAAACCCAATGTTATTTCTTGAACACATTACATTTTTTTTTTTAAGGCATTAATATAGCTCAAATCGAGGTAGTAATGTCATCTACGTCTTTCTCATAGATATGTCTTTTTTTATTTTGCAATAACAGTATTCACTCTATAATCTTAAAAATACTTTGGCTTTTATGAGGTTGAAGATGATCTCTTCAACAGTAAGATGAATCAGATGTTTATATTTTAATTGTATCAGAATAGTAACTAATGAAATTGATTTGTTATATAATAAAGAGAAAAGCAAGGCGCTGCTGAGAGTTGAACTCAGGATCTCCTGTTTACTAGACAGGCGCTCTAACCAGCTAAGCCACAGCACCCCCTTGAGTCTTAACTTTGAAAGACTTTTCTTTATGGTGTTCAAGAGAATATTGCTTTTTCACTTTCATATTCTTTTATAAGTTCACAGACTTCTCTACTCAAACACTTTAGATGAAGAAGCTTCACTTATTCAAAAGCACCTCTCTAATTTGAAGTTTACCCTATTCATAGAATTTTGAAATATACCTTGCCGAAGAGTGGATTAGTTGAACTCAACAATAGAGTGATCATACGGCTCTATCTTGTTCTTTGTCATTTACTTTTCGATATTTCAGTCAATGCATTCCTCTAAACATCTTCACAATACCAAGTATTTTATTTCATTTTATGATAACTTATTCTAAAGTTCATAGAACCAGATGTTTGATTCTTAAAATGTATTCAATACTTGTTTGATGAAAAATATTCCTAAAGCATGGAGAAAACAGTTAGGTGTTATTGAGATTTGAACTCAGGATTTCCTGTTTACGAGACAGGCGCTTTAACCACTAAGCCACAGCACCAACCTCAATAACAAAAAATACATAAATAATCTATTGTTGATGATGAAATTTTGTTTCCTGCTATAAATTCTTCTTTATATGTACTGTAATCTTAAACACAATAAGATACTCAATCACTAAACAAGTATTAATATGTTTCAATAAACAGGTACTCTTATAAAACCCAATGTTATTTCTTGAATACATTACATTTTTTTTTTAATGAAGGCATTAATATAGCTCAAATCGAGGTAGTAATGTCATCTACGTCTTTCTCATAGATATGTCTTTTTTTATTTTGCAATAACAGTATTCACTCTATAATCTTGAAAATACTTTGGCTTTTATGAGGTTGAAGATGATCTGTTCAACAGTAAGATGAATCAGACGTTTATATTTTAATTGTATCAGAATAGTACCTAATGAAATTGATTTGTTATATAATAAAGAGAAAAGCAAGGCGCTGCTGAGAGTTGAACTCAGGATCTCCTGTTTACTAGACAGGCGCTCTAACCAGCTAAGCCACAGCACCCCCTTGAGTCTTAATTTTGAAAGACTTTTCTTTATGGTGTTCAAGAGAATATTGCTTTTTCACTTTCATATTCTTTTATAAGTTCACAGACTTCTCTACTCAAACACTTTAGATGAAGAAGCTTCACTTATTCAAAAGCACCTCTCTAATTTGAAGTTTACCCTATTCATAGAATTTTGAAATATACCTTGCCGAAGAGTGGATTAGTTGAACTCAACAATAGAGTGATCATACGGCTCTATCTTGTTCTTTGTCATTTACTTTTCGATATTTCAGTCAATGCATTCCTCTAAACATCTTCACAATACCAAGTATTTTATTTCATTTTATGATAACTTATTCTAAAGTTCATAGAACCAGATGTTTGATTCTTAAAATGTATTCAATACTTGTTTGATGAAAAATATTCCTAAAGCATGGAGAAAACAGTTAGGTGTTATTGAGATTTGAACTCAGGATTTCCTGTTTACGAGACAGGCGCTTTAACCACTAAGCCACAGCACCAACCTCAATAACCAAAAATACATAAATAATCTATTGTTGATGATGAAATTTTGTTTCCTGCTATAAATTCTTCTTTATATGTACTGTAATCTTAAACACAATAAGATACTCAATCACTAAACAAGTATTAATATGTTTCAATAAACAGGTACTCTTATAAAACCCAATGTTATTTCTTGAATACATTACATTTTTTTTTTAATGAAGGCATTAATATAGCTCAAATCGAGGTAGTAATGTCATCTACGTCTTTCTCATAGATATGTCTTTTTTTATTTTGCAATAACAGTATTCACTCTATAATCTTGAAAATACTTTGGCTTTTATGAGGTTGAAGATGATCTGTTCAACAGTAAGATGAATCAGACGTTTATATTTTAATTGTATCAGAATAGTACCTAATGAAATTGATTTGTTATATAATAAAGAGAAAAGCAAGGCGCTGCTGAGAGTTGAACTCAGGATCTCCTGTTTACTAGACAGGCGCTTTAACCAGCTAAGCCACAGCACCCGCTTGAGTCTTTACTTTGAAAGACTTTTTTTATGGTGTTCAAGAGAATATTGCTTTTTCACTTTCATATTCTTTTATAAGTTCACAGACTTCTCTACTCAAACACTTTAGATGAAGACGGTTCACTTATTCAAAAACACCTCTCTAATTTGAAGTTTACCCTATTCATAGAATTTTAAAATATACCTTGCCGAAGAGTGGATTAGTTGAACTCAACAATAGAGTGATCATACGGCTCTATCTTGTTCTTTGTCATTTACTTTTCGATATTTCAGTCAATGCATTCCTATAAAAATCTTCACAATACCAAGTATTTTATTTCATTTTATGATAACTTATTCTAAAGTTCATAGAACCAGACGTTTAATTCTTAAAATGTATTCAATACTTGTTTGATGAAAAATATTCCTAAAGCATGGAGAAAACAGTTAGGTGCTACTGAGATTTGAACTCAGGATTTCCTGTTTACAAGACAGGCGCTTTAATCACTAAGCCACAGCACCAACTTCAATAGCAAAAAATACATAAATAATCTACTGCTGATGATGAAATTTTGTTCCCTGCTATAAATTCTTCTTTATATGTACTGTAATCTTAAACACAATAAGATACTCCATCACTAAACAAGTATTAATATGTTTTAATAAACAGGTACTCTTATAAAACCCAATGTTATTTCTTGAATACATTATATTTTTTTTCATGAAGGCATTAATATAGCTCAAATCGAGGTAGTAATGTCATATACGTCTTTCTCATAGATATGTCTTTTTTTATTTTGCAACAACAGTATTCACTCTATAATCTTGAAAATACTTTGGTTTTTATGAGGTTTAAGATGATCTGTTCAACAGTAAGATGAATCAGACTTTTATATTTTAATTGTATCAGAATAGGACCTAATGAAATTGATTTGTTATATAACAAAGAGAAAAGCAAGGCGCTGCAGAGAGTTGAACTCAGGATCTCCTGTTTACTAGACAGGCGCTTTAACCAGCTAAGCCACAGCACCCCCTTGAGTCTTTACTTTGAAAGACTTTTCTTTAATGTGTTCAAGAGAATATTGCTTTTTCACTTTCATATTCTTTTATAAGTTCACAGACTTCTCTACTCAAACACTTTAGATGAAGACGCTTCACTTATTCAAAAACACCTCTCTAATTTGAAGTTTACCATATTCATAGAATTTTAAAATATACCTTGCCGAAGAGTGGATTAGTTGAACTCAACAATAGAGTGATCATACGTCTCTATCTTGTTCTTTGTCAATTACTTTTCGATATTTCAGTCAATGCATTCCTATAAAAATCTTCACAATACCAAGTATTTTATTTCATTTTATGATAACTTATTCTAAAGTTCATAGAACCAGACGTTTAATTCTTAAAATGTATTCAATACTTGTTTGATGAAAAATATTCCTAAAGCATGGAGAAAACAGTTAGGTGCCACTGAGATTTGAACTCAAGGTTTCCTGTTTACGAGACAGGCGCTTTAACAACTAAGCCACAGCACCAACCTCAATAGCAAAAAATACACAAATAATCTACTGCTGATGAAGAAATTTAGTTTCCTGCTATAAATTCTTCTTTATATGTACTGTAATCTTAAACACAATAAGATACTCAATCACTAAACAAGTATTAATATGTTTTAATAAACAGGTACTCTTATAAAACCCAATGTTATTTCTTGAATACATTACATTTTTTTTTAATGAAGGCATTAATATAGCTCAAATCGAGGTAGTAATGTCATCTACGTCTTTCTCATAGATATGTCTTTTTTTATTTTGCAATAACAGTATTCACTCTATAATCTTGAAAATACTTTGGCTTTTATGAGGTTGAAGATGATCTGTTCAACAGTAAGATGAATCAGACGTTCATATTTTAATTGTATCAGAATAGTACCTAATGAAATTGATTTGTTATATAATAAAGAGAAAAGCAAGGCGCTGCTGAGAGTTGAACTCAGGATCTCCTGTTTACTAGACAGGCGCTTTAACCAGCTAAGCCACAGCACCCGCTTGAGTCTTTACTTTGAAAGACTTTTTTTATGGTGTTCAAGAGAATATTGCTTTTTCACTTTCATATTCTTTTATAAGTTCACAGACTTCTCTACTCAAACACTTTAGATGAAGACGGTTCACTTATTCAAAAACACCTCTCTAATTTGAAGTTTACCCTATTCATAGAATTTTAAAATATACCTTGCCGAAGAGTGGATTAGTTGAACTCAACAATAGAGTGATCATACGGCTCTATCTTGTTCTTTGTCATTTACTTTTCGATATTTCAGTCAATGCATTCCTATAAAAATCTTCACAATACCAAGTATTTTATTTCATTTTATGATAACTTATTCTAAAGTTCATAGAACCAGACGTTTAATTCTTAAAATGTATTCAATACTTGTTTGATGAAAAATATTCCTAAAGCATGGAGAAAACAGTTAGGTGCTACTGAGATTTGAACTCAGGATTTCCTGTTTACAAGACAGGCGCTTTAATCACTAAGCCACAGCACCAACTTCAATAGCAAAAAATACATAAATAATCTACTGCTGATGATGACATTTTGTTCCCTGCTATAAATTCTTCTTTATATGTACTGTAATCTTAAACACAATAAGATACTCCATCACTAAACAAGTATTAATATGTTTTAATAAACAGGTACTCTTATAAAACCCAATGTTATTTCTTGAATACATTATATTTTTTTTCATGAAGGCATTAATATAGCTCAAATCGAGGTAGTAATGTCATATACGTCTTTCTCATAGATATGTCTTTTTTTATTTTGCAACAACAGTATTCACTCTATAATCTTGAAAATACTTTGGTTTTTATGAGGTTTAAGATGATCTGTTCAACAGTAAGATGAATCAGACTTTTATATTTTAATTGTATCAGAATAGGACCTAATGAAATTGATTTGTTATATAACAAAGAGAAAAGCAAGGCGCTGCAGAGAGTTGAACTCAGGATCTCCTGTTTACTAGACAGGCGCTTTAACCAGCTAAGCCACAGCACCCCCTTGAGTCTTTACTTTGAAAGACTTTTCTTTAATGTGTTCAAGAGAATATTGCTTTTTCACTTTCATATTCTTTTATAAGTTCACAGACTTCTCTACTCAAACACTTTAGATGAAGACGCTTCACTTATTCAAAAACACCTCTCTAATTTGAAGTTTACCATATTCATAGAATTTTAAAATATACCTTGCCGAAGAGTGGATTAGTTGAACTCAACAATAGAGTGATCATACGTCTCTATCTTGTTCTTTGTCAATTACTTTTCGATATTTCAGTCAATGCATTCCTATAAAAATCTTCACAATACCAAGTATTTTATTTCATTTTATGATAACTTATTCTAAAGTTCATAGAACCAGACGTTTAATTCTTAAAATGTATTCAATACTTGTTTGATGAAAAATATTCCTAAAGCATGGAGAAAACAGTTAGGTGCCACTGAGATTTGAACTCAAGATTTCCTGTTTACGAGACAGGCGCTTTAACAACTAAGCCACAGCACCAACCTCAATAGCAAAAAATACACAAATAATCTACTGCTGATGAAGAAATTTAGTTTCCTGCTATAAATTCTTCTTTATATGTACTGTAATCTTAAACACAATAAGATACTCAATCACTAAACAAGTATTAATATGTTTTAATAAACAGGTACTCTTATAAAACCCAATGTTATTTCTTGAATACATTACATTTTTTTTTTAATGAAGGCATTAATATAGCTCAAATCGAGGTAGTAATGTCATCTACGTCTTTCTCATAGATATGTCTTTTTTTATTTTGCAATAACAGTATTCACTCTATAATCTTGAAAATACTTTGGCTTTTATGAGGTTGAAGATGATCTGTTCAACAGTAAGATGAATCAGACGTTCATATTTTAATTGTATCAGAATAGTACCTAATGAAATTGATTTGTTATATAATAAAGAGAAAAGCAAGGCGCTGCTGAGAGTTGAACTCAGGATCTCCTGTTTACTAGACAGGCACTCTAACCAGCTAAGCCACAGCACCCCCTTGAGTCTTAACTTTGAAAGACTTTTCTTTATGGTGTTCAAGAGAATATTGCTTTTTCACTTTCATATTCTTTTATAAGTTCACAGACCTCTCTACTCAAACACTTTAGATGAAGACGCTTCACTTATTCAAAAACACCTCTCTAATTTGAAGTTTACCCTATTCATAGAATTTTGAAATATACCTTGCCGAAGAGTGGATTAGTTGAACTCAACAATAGAGTGATCATACGGCTCTATCTTGTTCTTTGTCATTTACTTTTCGATATTTCAGTCAATGCATTCCTATAAAAATCTTCACAATACCAAGTATTTTATTTCATTTTATGATAACTTATTCTAAAGTTCATAGAACCAGACGTTTAATTCTTAAAATGTATTCAATACTTGTTGGATGAAAAATATTCCTAAAGCATGGAGAAAACAGTTAGGTGCTACTGAGATTTGAACTCAGGATTTCCTGTTTACGAGACAGGCGCTTTAACCACTAAGCCACAGCACCAACATCAATAGCAAAAAATACATAAATAATCTACTGCTGATGATGAAATTTTGTTCCCTGCTATAAATTCTTCTTTATATGTACTGTAATCTTAAACACAATAAGATACTCAATCACTAAACAAGTATTAATATGTTTTAATAAACAGGTACTCTTATAAAACCCAATGTTATTTCTTTAATACATTATTTTTTTTTCATGAAGGCATTAATATAGCTCAAATAGAGGTAGTAATGTCATATACGTCTTTCTCATAGATATGTCTTTTTTTATTTTGCAACAACAGTATTCACTCTATAATCTTGAAAATACTTTGGCTTTTATGAGGTTGAAGATGATCTGTTCAACAGTAAGATGAATCAGACGTTTATATTTTAATTGTATCAGAATAGTACCTAATGAAATTGATTTGTTATATAATAAAGAGAAAAGCAAGGCGCTGCTGAGAGTTGAACTCTGGATCTCCTGTTTACTAGACAGGCGCTCTAACCAGCTAAGCCACAGCAACCCCTTGAGTCTTAACTTTGAAAGACTTTTCTTTATGGTGTTCAAGAGAATATTGCTTTTTCACTTTCATATTCTTTTATAAGTTCACAGACTTCTCTACTCAAACACTTTAGATGAAGAAGCTTCACTTATTCAAAAGCACCTCTCTAATTTGAAGTTTACCCTATTCATAGAATTTTGAAATATACCTTGCCGAAGAGTGGATTAGTTGAACTCAACAATAGAGTGATCATACGGCTCTATCTTGTTCTTTGTCATTTACTTTTCGATATTTCAGTCAATGCATTCCTATAAAAATCTTCACAATACCAAGTATTTTATTTCATTTTATGATAACTTATTCTAAAGTTCATAGAACCAGACGTTTAATTCTTAAAATGTATTCAATACTTGTTGGATGAAAAATATTCCTAAAGCATGGAGAAAACAGTTAGGTGCTACTGAGATTTGAACTCAGGATTTCCTGTTTACAAGACAGGCGCTTTAATCACTAAGCCACAGCACCAACTTCAATAGCAAAAAATACATAAATAATCTACTGCTGATGATGAAATTTTGTTCCCTGCTATAAATTCTTCTTTATATGTACTGTAATCTTAAACACAATAAGATACTCAATCACTAAACAAGTATTAATATGTTTTAATAAACAGGTACTCTTATAACACCCAATGTTATTTCTTGAATACATTATATTTTTTTTCATGAAGGCATTAATATAGCTCAAATCGAGGTAGTAATGTCATATACGTCTTTCTCATAGATATGTCTTTTTTTATTTTGCAACAACAGTATTCACTCTATAATCTTGAAAATACTTTGGTTTTTATGAGGTTTAAGATGATCTGTTCAACAGTAAGATGAATCAGACTTTTATATTTTAATTGTATCAGAATAGGACCTAATGAAATTGATTTGTTATATAACAAAGAGAAAAGCAAGGCGCTGCATAGAGTTGAACTCAGGATCTCCTGTTTACTAGACAGGCGCTTTAACCAGCTAAGCCACAGCACCCCTTTGAGTCTTTACTTTGAAAGACTTTTCTTTATGGTGTTCAAGAGAATATTGCTTTTTCACTTTCATATTCTTTTATAAGTTCACAGACTTCTCTACTCAAACACTTTACATGAAGACGCTTCACTTATTCAAAAACACCTCTCTAATTTGAAGTTTACCATATTCATAGAATTTTAAAATATACCTTGCCGAAGAGTGGATTAGTTGAACTCAACAATAGAGTGATCATACGTCTCTATCTTGTTCTTTGTCAATTACTTTTCGATATTTCAGTCAATGCATTCCTATAAAAATCTTCACAATACCAAGTATTTTATTTCATTTTATGATAACTTATTCTAAAGTTCATAGAACCAGACGTTTAATTCTTAAAATGTATTCAATACTTGTTTGATGAAAAATATTCCTAAAGCATGGAGAAAACAGTTAGGTGCCACTGAGATTTGAACTCAAGATTTCCTGTTTACGAGACAGGCGCTTTAACAACTAAGCCACAGCACCAACCTCAATAGCAAAAAATACACAAATAATCTACTGCTGATGAAGAAATTTAGTTTCCTGCTATAAATTCTTCTTTATATGTACTGTAATCTTAAACACAATAAGATACTCAATCACTAAACAAGTATTAATATGTTTTAATAAACAGGTACTCTTATAAATCCCAATGTTATTTCTTGAATACATTATATTTTTTTTTTATGAAGGCATTAATATAGCTCAAATCGAGGTAGTAATGTCATATACGTCTTTCTCATAGATATGTCTTTTTTTATTTTGCAACAACAGTATTCACTCTATAATCTTGAAAATACTTTGGTTTTTATGAGGTTTAAGATGATCTGTTCAACAGTGAGATGAATCAGACTTTTATATTTTAATTGTATCAGAATAGGACCTAATGAAATTGATTTGTTATATAACAAAGAGAAAAGCAAGGCGCTGCTGAGAGTTGAACTCAGGATCTCCTGTTTACTAGACAGGCGCTTTAACCAGCTAAGCCACAGCACCCCCTTTAGTCTTTACTTTGAAAGACTTTTCTTTATGGTGTTCAAGAGAATATTGCTTTTTCACTTTCATATTCTTTTATAAGTTCACAGACTTCTCTACTCAAACACTTTAGATGAAGACGCTTCACTTATTCAAAAACACCTCTCTAATTTGAAGTTTACCCTATTCATAGATTTTTAAAATATACCTTGCCGAAGAGTGGATTAGTTGAACTCAACAATAGAGTGATCATACGTCTCTATCTTGTTCTTTGTCATTTACTTTTCGATATTTCAGTCAATGCATTCCTATAAAAATCTTCACAATACCAAGTATTTTATTTCATTTTATGATAACTTATTCTAAAGTTCATAGAACCAGACGTTTAATTCTTAAAATGTATTCAATACTTGTTTGATGAAAAATATTCCTAAAGCATGGAGAAAACAGTTAGGTGCTACTGAGATTTGAACTCAGGATTTCCTGTTTACGAGACAGGCGCTTTAACCACTAAGCCACAGCACCAAAGTCAATAGCAAAAAATACATAAAAAATCTACTGCTGATGATGAAATTTTGTTCCCTGCTATAAATTCTTCTTTATATGTACTGTAATCTTAAACACAATAAGATACTCAATCACTAAACAAGTATTATTATGTTTTAATAAACAGGTACTCTTATAAAACCCAATGTTATTTCTTGAATACATTATATTTTTTTTTTCATGAAGGCATTAATATAGCTCAAATAGAGGTAGTAATATCATATACGTCTTTCTCATAGATGTCTTTTTTTATTTTGCAACAACAGTATTCACTCTATAATCTTGAAAATACTTTGGTTTTTATGAGGTTTAGGATGATCTGTTCAACAGTAAGATGAATCAGACTTATATTTTAATTGTATCAGAATAGGACCTAATGAAATTGATTTGTTATACAACAAAGAGAAAAGCAAGGCGCTGCTGAGAGTTGAACTCAGGATCTCCTGTTTACTAGACAGGCGCTTTAACCAGCTGAGCCACAGCACCCCCTTGAGTCTTTACTTTGAAAGACTTTTCTTTATGGTGTTCAAGAGAATATTGCTTTTTCACTTTCATATTCTTTTATAAGTTCACAGACCTCTCTACTCAAACACTTTAGATGAAGACGCTTCACTTATTCAAAAACACCTCTCTAATTTGAAGTTTACCCTATTCATAGAATTTTAAAATATACCTTGCCGAAGAGTGGATTAGTTGAACTCAACAATAGAGTGATCATACGTCTCTATCTTGTTCTTTGTCATTTACTTTTCGATATTTCAGTCAATGCATTCCTATAAAAATCGTCACAATACCAAGTATTTTATTTCATTTTATGATAACTTATTCTAAAGTTCATAGAACCAGACGTTTAATTCTTAAAATGTATTCAATACTTGTTTGATGAAAAATATTCCTAAAGCATGGAGAAAACAGTTAGGTGCTACTGAGATTTAAACTCAGGATTTCCTGTTTACGAGACAGGCGCTTTAACCACTAAGCCACAACACCAACGTCAATAGCAAAAAATACATAAATAATCTACTGCTGATGATGAAATTTTGTTCCCGGCTATAAATTCTTCTTTATATGTACTGTAATCTTAAACACAATAAGATACTCAATCACTAAACAAGTGTTAATATGTTTTAATAAACAGGTACTCTTATAAAACCCAATGTTATTTCTTGAATACATTATAGTTTTTTTTTCATGAAGGCATTAATATAGCTCAAATCGAGGTAGTAATGTCATATACGTCTTTCTCATAGATATGTCTTTTTTATTTTGCAACAACAGTATTCACTCTATAATCTTGAAAATACTTTGGTTTTTATGAGGTTTAAGATGATCTGTTCAACAGTAAGATGAATCAGACTTTTATATTTTAATTGTATCAGAATAGGACCTAATGAAATTGATTTGTTATATAACAAAGAGAAAAGCAAGGCGCTGCTGAGAGTTGAACTCAGGATCTCCTGTTTACTAGACAGGCGCTTTAACCAGCTAAGCCACAGCACCCCCTTGAGTCTTTACTTTGAAAGACTTTTCTTTATGGTGTTCAAGAGAATATTGCTTTTTCACTTTCATATTGTTTTATGAGTTCACAGACTTCTCTACTCAAACACTTTAGATGAAGACGGTTCACTTATTCAAAAACACCTCTCTAATTTGAAGTTTACCCTATTCATAGAATTTTAAAATATACCTTGCCGAAGAGTGGATTAGTTGAACTCAACAATAGAGTGATCATACGTCTCTATCTTGTTCTTTGTCATTTACTTTTCGATATTTCAGTCAATGCATTCCTATAAAAATCTTCACAATACCAAGTATTTTATTTCATTTTATGATAACTTATTCTAAAGTTCATAGAACCAGACGTTTGATTCTTAAAATGTATTCAATACTTGTTTGATGAACAATATTCCTAAAGCATGGAGAAAACAGTTAGGTGCTATTGAGATTTGAACTCAGGATTTCCTGTTTACGAGACAGGCGCTTTAACCACTAAGCCACAGCACCAACCTCAATAACAAAAAATACATAAATAATCTATTGTTGATGATGAAATTTTGTTTCCTGCTATAAATTCTTCTTTATATGTACTGTAATCTTAAACACAATAAGATACTCAATCACTAAACAAGTATTAATATGTTTCAATAAACAGGTACTCTTATAAAACCCAATGTTATTTCTTGAATACATTAAATTTTTTTTTAATGAAGGCTTTATTATAGCTCAAATCGAGGTAGTAATGTCATCTACGTCTTTCTCATAGATATGTCTTTTTTTATTTTGCAATAACAGTATTCACTCTATAATCTTGAAAATACTTTGGCTTTTATGAGGTTGAAGATGATCTGTTCAACAGTAAGATGAATCAGACGTTTATATTTTAATTGTATCAGAATAGTACCTAATGAAATTGATTTGTTATATAATAAAGAGAAAAGCAAGGCGCTGCTGAGAGTTGAACTCAGGATCTCCTGTTTACTAGACAGGCGCTCTAACCAGCTAAGCCACAGCACCCCCTTGAATCTTAACTTTGAAAGACTTTTCTTTATGGTGTTCAAGAGAATATTGCTTTTTCACTTTCATATTCTTTTATAAGTTCACAGACTTCTCTACTCAAACACTTTAGATGAAGACGGTTCACTTATTCAAAAACACCTCTCTAATTTGAAGTTTACCCTATTCATAGAATTTTAAAATATACCTTGCCGAAGAGTGGATTAGTTGAACTCAACAATAGAGTGATCATACGTCTCTATCTTGTTCTTTGTCATTTACTTTTCGATATTTCAGTCAATGCATTCCTACAAAAATCTTCACAATACCAAGTATTTTATTTCATTTTATGATAACTTATTCTAAAGTTCATAGAACCAGACGTTTGATTCTTAAAATGTATTCAATACTTGTTTGATGAAAAATATTCCTAAAGCATGGAGAAAACAGTTAGGTGCTATTGAGATTTGAACTCAGGATTTCCTGTTTACGAGACAGGCGCTTTAACCACTAAGCCACAGCACCAACCTCAATAACAAAAAATACATAAATAATCTATTGTTGATGATGAAATTTTGTTTCCTGCTATAAATTCTTCTTTATATGTACTGTAATCTTAAACACAATAAGATACTCAATCACTAAACAAGTATTAATATGTTTTAATAAACAGGTACTCTTATAAAACCCAATGTTATTTCTTGAATACATTACATTTTTTTTTTTCATGAAGGCATTAATATAGCTCAAATCGAGGTAGTAATGTCATCCACGTCTTTCTCATAGATATGTCTTTTTTTATTTTGCAATACCAGTATTTACTCCATAATCTTGAAAATACTTTGGCTTTTATGAGGTTGAAGATGATCTGTTCAACAGTAAGATGAATCAGACGTTTATATTTTAATTGTATCAGAATAGTACCTAATGAAATTGATTTGTTATATAATAAAGAGAAAAGCAAGGCGCTGCTGAGAGTTGAACTCAGGAACTCCTGTTTATTAGACAGGCGCTTTAACCAGCTAAGCCACAGCACCCCTTTGAGTCTTAACTTTGAAAGACTTTTCTTTATGGTGTTCAAGAGAATATTGCTTTTTCACTTTCATATTCTTTTATAAGTTCACAGACTTCTCTACTCAAACACTTTAGATGAAGACGCTTCACTTATTAAAAAAAACCTCTCTAATTTGAAGTTTACCCTATTCATAGAATTTTAAAATATACCTTGCCGAAGAGTGGATTAGTTGAACTCAACAATAGAGTGATCATACGGCTCTATCTTGTTCTTTGTCATTTACTTTTCGATATTTCAGTCAATGCATTCCTATAAAAATCTTCACAATACCAAGTATTTTATTTCATTTTATGATAACTTATTCTAAAGTTCATAGAACCAGACGTTTAATTCTTAAAATGTATTCAATACTTGTTTGATGAAAAATATTCCTAAAGCATGGAGAAAACAGTTAGGTGCTACTGAGATTTGAACTCTGGATTTCCTGTTAACGAGACAGGCGCTTTAACCACTAAGCCACAGCACCAACGTCAACAGCAAAAAATACATAAATAATCTACTGCTGATGATGACATTTTGTTCCCTGCTATAAATTCTTCTTTATATGTACTGTAATCTTAAACACAATAAGATACTCAATCACTAAACAAGTATTAATATGTTTTAATAAACAGGTACTCTTATAAAACCCAATGTTATTTCTTGAATACATTAAATTTTTTTTTTAATGAAGGCATTAATATAGCTCAAATCGAGGTAGTAATGTCATCTATGTCTTTCTCATAGATATGTCTTTTTTTATTTTGCAATAACAGTATTCACTCTATATTCTTGAAAATACTTAGGCTTTTATGAGGTTGAAGATGATCTGTTCAACAGTAAGATGAATCAGTCGTTTATATTTTAATTGTATCAGAATAGTACCTAATGAAATTGATTTGTTATATAATAAAGAGAAAAGCAAGGCGCTGCTGAGAGTTGAACTCAGGATCTCCTGTTTACTAGACAGGCGCTCTAACCAGCTAAGCCACAGCACCCCCTTGAGTCTTAACTTTGAAAGACTTTTCTTTATGGGTTCAAGAGAATATTGCTTTTTCACTTTCATATTCTTTTATAAGTTCACAGACTTCTCTACTCAAACACTTTAGATGAAGACGCTTCACTTATTCAAAAACACCTCTCTAATTTGAAGTTTACCCTATTCATAGAATTTTAAAATATACCTTGCCGAAGAGTGGATTAGTTGAACTCAACAATAGAGTGATCATACATCTCTATCTTGTTCTTTGTCATTTACTTTTCGATATTTCAGTCAATGCATTCCTATAAAAATCGTCACAATACCAAGTATTTTATTTCATTTTATGATAACTGATTCTAAAGTTCATAGAACCAGACGTTTAATTCTTAAAATGTATTCAATACTTGTTTGATGAAAAATATTCCTAAAGCATGGAGAAAACAGTTAGGTGCTACTGAGATTTGAACTCAGGATTTCCTGTTTACGAGACAGGCGCTTTAACCACTAAGCCACAACACCAACGTCAATAGCAAAAAATACATAAATAATCTACTGCTGATGATGAAATTTTGTTCCCTGCTATAAATTCTTCTTTATATGTACTGTAATCTTAAACACAATAAGATACTCAATCACTAAACAAGTGTTAATATGTTTTAATAAACAGGTACTCTTATAAAACCCAATGTTATTTCTTGAATACATTATAGTTTTTTTTTCATGAAGGCATTAATATAGCTCAAATAGAGGTAGTAATGTCATATACGTCTTTCTCATAGATATGTCATTTTTTATTTTGCAGCAACAGTATTCACTCTATAATCTTGAAAATACTTTGGTTTTTATGAGGTTTAAGATGATCTGTTCAACAGTAAGATGAATCAGAGTTTTATATTTTAATTGTATCAGAATAGGACCTAATGAAATTGATTTGTTATATAACAAAGAGAAAAGCAAGGCGCTGCTGAGAGTTGAACTCAGGATCTCCTGTTTACTAGACAGGCGCTTTAACCAGCTAAGCCACAGCACCCGCTTGAGTCTTTACTTTGAAAGACTTTTTTTTATGGTGTTTAAGAGAATATTGCTTTTTCACTTTCATATTCTTTTATAAGTTCACAGACTTCTCTACTCAAACACTTTAGATGAAGACGGTTCACTTATTCAAAAACACCTCTCTAATTTGAAGTTTACCCTATTCATAGAATTTTAAAATATACCTTGCCGAAGAGTGGATTAGTTGAACTCAACAATAGAGTGATCATACGTCTCTATCTTGTTCTTTGTCATTTACTTTTCGATATTTCAGTCAATGCATTCCTACAAAAATCTTCACAATACCAAGTATTTTATTTCATTTTATGATAACTTATTCTAAAGTTCATAGAACCAGACGTTTGATTCTTAAAATGTATTCAATACTTGTTTGATGAAAAATATTCCTAAAGCATGGAGAAAACAGTTAGGTGCTATTGAGATTTGAACTCAGGATTTCCTGTTTACGAGACAGGCGCTTTAACCACTAAGCCACAGCACCAACCTCAATAACAAAAAATACATAAATAATCTATTGTTGATGATGAAATTTTGTTTCCTGCTATAAATTCTTCTTTATATGTACTGTAATCTTAAACACAATAAGATACTCAATCACTAAACAAGTATTAATATGTTTCAATAAACAGGTACTCTTATAAAACCCAATGTTATTTCTTGAATACATTACATTTTTTTTTAATGAAGGCATTAATATAGCTCAAATCGAGGTAGTAATGTCATAT
Source organism: Lissotriton helveticus (assembly GCF_964261635.1). NCBI lineage: Eukaryota > Metazoa > Chordata > Amphibia > Caudata > Salamandridae > Lissotriton > Lissotriton helveticus. The sequence goes on from NC_136073.1 coordinate 97,342,932, forward strand.
ACGTCTTTCTCATAGATATGTCTTTTTTTATTTTGCAATAACAGTATTCACTCTATAATCTTGAAAATACTTTGGCTTATATGAGGTTGAAGATGATCTGTTCAACAGTAAGATGAATCAGACGTTTATATTTTAATTTTATCAGAATAGTACCTAATGAAATTGATTTGTTATATAATAAAGAGAAAAGCAAGGCGCTGCTGAGAGTTGAACTCAGGATCTCCTGTTTACTAGACAGGCGCTCTAACCAGCTAAGCCACAGCACCCCCTTGAATCTTAACTTTGAAAGACTTTTCTTTATGGTGTTCAAGAGAATATTGCTTTTTCACTTTCATATTCTTTTATAAGTTCACAGACTTCTCTACTCAAACACTTTAGATGAAGACGCTTCACTTATTCAAAAACACCTCTCTAATTTGAAGTTTACCCTATTCATAGAATTTTAAAATATACCTTGCCGAAGAGTGGATTAGTTGAACTCAACAATAGAGTGATCATACGGCTCTATCTTGTTCTTTGTCATTTACTTTTCGATATTTCAGTCAATGCATTCCTATAAAAATCTTCACAATACCAAGTATTTTATTTCATTTTATGATAACTTATTCTAAAGTTCATAGAACCAGACGTTTAATTCTTAAAATGTATTCAATACTTGTTTGATGAAAAATATTCCTAAAGCATGGAGAAAACAGTTAGGTGCTACTGAGATTTGAACTCAGGATTTCCTGTTAACGAGACAGGCGCTTTAACCACTAAGCCACAGCACCAACGTCAATAGCAAAAAATACATAAATATTCTACTGCTGATGATGAAATTTTGTTCCCTGCTATAAATTCTTCTTTATATGTACTGTAATCTTAAACACAATAAGATACTCAATCACTAAACAAGTATTAATATGTTTTAATAAACAGGTACTCTTATAAAACCCAATGTTATTTCTTGAATACATTAAATTTTTTTTTTAATGAAGGCATTAATATAGCTCAAATCGAGGTAGTAATGTCATCTATGTCTTTCTCATAGATATGTCTTTTTTTATTTTGCAATAACAGTATTCACTCTATATTCTTGAAAATACTTAGGCTTTTATGAGGTTGAAGATGATCTGTTCAACAGTAAGATGAATCAGTCGTTTATATTTTAATTGTATCAGAATAGTACCTAATGAAATTGATTTTTTATATAATAAAGAGAAAAGCAAGGCGCTGCTGAGAGTTGAACTCAGGATCTCCTGTTTACTAGACAGGCGCTCTAACCAGCTAAGCCACAGCACCCCCTTGAGTCTTAACTTTGAAAGACTTTTCTTTATGGGTTCAAGAGAATATTGCTTTTTCACTTTCATATTCTTTTATAAGTTCACAGACTTCTCTACTCAAACACTTTAGATGAAGACGCTTCACTTATTCAAAAACACCTCTCTAATTTGAAGTTTACCCTATTCATAGAATTTTAAAATATACCTTGCCGAAGAGTGGATTAGTTGAACTCAACAATAGAGTGATCATACATCTCTATCTTGTTCTTTGTCATTTACTTTTCGATATTTCAGTCAATGCATTCCTATAAAAATCGTCACAATACCAAGTATTTTATTTCATTTTATGATAACTGATTCTAAAGTTCATAGAACCAGACGTTTAATTCTTAAAATGTATTCAATACTTGTTTGATGAAAAATATTCCTAAAGCATGGAGAAAACAGTTAGGTGCTACTGAGATTTGAACTCAGGATTTCCTGTTTACGAGACAGGCGCTTTAACCACTAAGCCACAACACCAACGTCAATAGCAAAAAATACATAAATAATCTACTGCTGATGATGAAATTTTGTTCCCTGCTATAAATTCTTCTTTATATGTACTGTAATCTTAAACACAATAAGATACTCAATCACTAAACAAGTGTTAATATGTTTTAATAAACAGGTACTCTTATAAAACCCAATGTTATTTCTTGAATACATTATAGTTTTTTTTTCATGAAGGCATTAATATAGCTCAAATAGAGGTAGTAATGTCATATACGTCTTTCTCATAGATATGTCATTTTTTATTTTGCAGCAACAGTATTCACTCTATAATCTTGAAAATACTTTGGTTTTTATGAGGTTTAAGATGATCTGTTCAACAGTAAGATGAATCAGAGTTTTATATTTTAATTGTATCAGAATAGGACCTAATGAAATTGATTTGTTATATAACAAAGAGAAAAGCAAGGCGCTGCTGAGAGTTGAACTCAGGATCTCCTGTTTACTAGACAGGCGCTTTAACCAGCTAAGCCACAGCACCCGCTTGAGTCTTTACTTTGAAAGACTTTTTTTTATGGTGTTCAAGAGAATATTGCTTTTTCACTTTCATATTCTTTTATAAGTTCACAGACTTCTCTACTCAAACACTTTAGATGAAGACGGTTCACTTATTCAAAAACACCTCTCTAATTTGAAGTTTACCCTATTCATAGAATTTTAAAATATACCTTGCCGAAGAGTGGATTAGTTGAACTCAACAATAGAGTGATCATACGTCTCTATCTTGTTCTTTGTCATTTACTTTTCGATATTTCAGTCAATGCATTCCTATAAAAATCTTCACAATACCAAGTATTTTATTTCATTTTATGATAACTTATTCTAAAGTTCATAGAACCAGACGTTTGATTCTTAAAATGTATTCAATACTTGTTTGATGAAAAATATTCCTAAAGCATGGAGAAAACAGTTAGGTGCTATTGAGATTTGAACACAGGATTTCCTGTTTACGAGACAGGCGCTTTAACCACTAAGCCACAGCACCAACCTCAATAACAAAAAATACATAAATAATCTATTGTTGATGATGAAATTTTGTTTCCTGCTATAAATTCTTCTTTATATGTACTGTAATCTTAAACACAATAAGATACTCAATCACTAAACAAGTATTAATATGTTTCAATAAACAGGTACTCTTATAAAACCCAATGTTATTTCTTGAATACATTACATTTTTTTTTAATGAAGGCATTAATATAGCTCAAATCGAGGTAGTAATGTCATATACGTCTTTCTCATAGATATGTCTTTTTTTATTTTGCAATAACAGTATTCACTCTATAATCTTGAAAATACTTTGGCTTATATGAGGTTGAAGATGATCTGTTCAACAGTAAGATGAATCAGACGTTTATATTTTAATTGTATCAGAATAGTACCTAATGAAATTGATTTGTTATATAATAAAGAGAAAAGCAAGGCGCTCCTGAGAGTTGAACTCAGGATCTCTTGTTTACTAGACAGGCGCTCTAACCAGCTAAGCCACAGCACCCCCTTGAGTCTTAACTTTGAAAGACTTTTCTTTATGGTGTTCAAGAGAATATTGCTTTTTCACTTTCATATTCTTTTATAAGTTCACAGACTTCTCTACTCAAACACTTTAGATGAAGACGCTTCACTTATTCAAAAACACCTCTCTAATTTGAAGTTTACCCTATTCATAGAATTTTAAAATATACCTTGCCGAAGAGTGGATTAGTTGAACTCAACAATAGAGTGATCATACGGCTCTATCTTGTTCTTTGTCATTTACTTTTCGATATTTCAGTCAATGCATTCCTATAAAAATCTTCACAATACCAAGTATTTTATTTCATTTTATGATAACTTATTCTAAAGTTCATAGAACCAGACGTTTAATTCTTAAAATGTATTCAATACTTGTTTGATGAAAAATATTCCTAAAGCATGGAGAAAACAGTTAGGTACTACTGAGATTGGAACTCAGGATTTCCTGTTTACGAGACAGGCGCTTTAACCACTAAGCCACAGCACCAAAGTCAATAGCAAAAAATACATAAAAAATCTACTGCTGATGATGAAATTTTGTTCCCTGCTATAAATTCTTCTTTATATGTACTGTAATCTTAAACACAATAAGATACTCAATCACTAAACAAGTATTATTATGTTTTAATAAACAGGTACTCTTATAAAACCCAATGTTATTTCTTGAATACATTATATTTTTTTTTTCATGAAGGCATTAATATAGCTCAAATAGAGGTAGTAATATCATATACGTCTTTCTCATAGATGTCTTTTTTTATTTTGCAACAACAGTATTCACTCTATAATCTTGAAAATACTTTGGTTTTTATGAGGTTTAGGATGATCTGTTCAACAGTAAGATGAATCAGACTTTTATATTTTAATTGTATCAGAATAGGACCTAATGAAATTGATTTGTTATACAACAAAGAAAAAAGCAAGGCGCTGCTGAGAGTTGAACTCAGGATCTCCTGTTTACTAGACAGGCGCTTTAACCAGCTGAGCCACAGCACCCCCTTGAGTCATTACTTTGAAAGACTTTTCTTTATGGTGTTCAAGAGAATATTGCTTTTTCACTTTCATATTCTTTTATAAGTTCACAGACTTCTCTACTCAAACACTTTAGATTAAGACGCTTCACTTATTCAAAAACACCTCTCTAATTTGAAGTTTACCCTATTCATAGAATTTTAAAATATACCTTGTCGAAGAGTGGATTAGTTGAACTCAACAATAGAGTGATCATACGTCTCTATCTTGTTCTTTGTCATTTACTTTTCGATATTTCAGTCAATGCATTCCTATAAAAATCTTCACAATACCAAGTATTTTATTTCATTTTATGATAACTTATTCTAAAGTTCATAGAACCAGACGTTTGATTCTTAAAATGTATTCAATACTTGTTTGATGAAAAATATTCCTAAAGCATGGAGAAAACAGTTAGGTGCTACTGAGATTTGAACTCAGGATTTCCTGTTTACGAGACAGGCGCTTTAACCACTAAGCCACAGCACCAACGTCAATAGCAAAAAATACACAAATAATCTACTGCTGATGATGAAATTTTGTTTCCTGCTATAAATTCTTCTTTATATGTACTGTAATCTTAAACACAATAAGATACTCAATCACTAAACAAGTATTAATATGTTTTAATAAACAGGTACTCTTATAAAACCCAATGTCATTTCTTGAATACATTATATTTTTTTTTTCATGAAGGCATTAATATAGCTCAAATCGAGGTAGTAATGTCATATACGTCTTTCTCATAGATATGTCTTTTTTTATTTTGCAACAACAGTATTCACTCTATAATCTTGAAAATACTTTGGTTTTTATGAGGTTTAAGATGATCTGTTCAACAGTAAGATGAATCAGACTTTTATATTTTAATTGTATCAGAATAGGACCTAAGGAAATTGATTTGTCATATAACAAAGAGAAATGCAAGGCGCTGCTGAGAGTTGAACTCAGGATCTCCTGTTTACTAGACAGGCGCTTTAACCAGCTAAGCCACAGCACCCCCTTGAGTCTATACTTTGAAAGACTTTTCTTTATGGTGTTCAAGAGAATATTGCTTTTTCACTTTCATATTCTTTTATAAGTTCACAGACTTCTCTACTCAAACACTTTAGATGAAGACGCTTCACTTATTCAAAAACACCCCTCTAATTTGAAGTTTACTCTATTCATAGAATTTTAAAATATACCTTGCCGAAGAGTGGATTAGTTGAACTCAACAATAGAGTGATCATACGTCTCTATCTTGTTCTTTGTCATTTACTTTTCGATATTTCAGTCATGCATTCCTATAAAAATCTTCACAATACCAAGTATTTTATTTCCTTTTATGATAACTTATTCTAAAGTTCATAGAACCAGACTTTTAATTCTTAAAATGTATTCAATACTTGTTTGATGAAAAATATTCCTAAAGCATGGAGAAAACAGTTAGGTGCTACTGAGATTTGAACTCAGGATTTCCTGTTTACGAGACAGGCGCTTTAACCACTAAGCCACAGCACCAACGTCAATAGCAAAAAATACATAAATAATCTACTGCTGATGATGAAATTGTGTTCCCTGCTATAAATTCTTCTTTATATGTACTGTAATCTTAAACACAATAAGATACTCAATCACTAAACAAGTATTAATATGTTTCAATAAACAGGTACTCTTATAAAACCCAATGTTATTTCTTGAACACATTACATTTTTTTTTTTAAGGCATTAATATAGCTCAAATCGAGGTAGTAATGTCATCTACGTCTTTCTCATAGATATGTCTTTTTTTATTTTGCAATAACAGTATTCACTCTATAATCTTAAAAATACTTTGGCTTTTATGAGGTTGAAGATGATCTCTTCAACAGTAAGATGAATCAGATGTTTATATTTTAATTGTATCAGAATAGTAACTAATGAAATTGATTTGTTATATAATAAAGAGAAAAGCAAGGCGCTGCTGAGAGTTGAACTCAGGATCTCCTGTTTACTAGACAGGCGCTCTAACCAGCTAAGCCACAGCACCCCCTTGAGTCTTAACTTTGAAATACTTTTCTTTATGGTGTTCAAGAGAATATTGCTTTTTCACTTTCATATTCTTTTATAAGTTCACAGACTTCTCTACTCAAACACTTTAGATGAAGAAGCTTCACTTATTCAAAAGCACCTCTCTAATTTGAAGTTTACCCTATTCATAGAATTTTGAAATATACCTTGCCGAAGAGTGGATTAGTTGAACTCAACAATAGAGTGATCATACGGCTCTATCTTGTTCTTTGTCATTTACTTTTCGATATTTCAGTCAATGCATTCCTCTAAACATCTTCACAATACCAAGTATTTTATTTCATTTTATGATAACTTATTCTAAAGTTCATAGAACCAGATGTTTGATTCTTAAAATGTATTCAATACTTGTTTGATGAAAAATATTCCTAAAGCATGGAGAAAACAGTTAGGTGTTATTGAGATTTGAACTCAGGATTTCCTGTTTACGAGACAGGCGCTTTAACCACTAAGCCACAGCACCAACCTCAATAACAAAAAATACATAAATAATCTATTGTTGATGATGAAATTTTGTTTCCTGCTATAAATTCTTCTTTATATGTACTGTAATCTTAAACACAATAAGATACTCAATCACTAAACAAGTATTAATATGTTTCAATAAACAGGTACTCTTATAAAACCCAATGTTATTTCTTGAATACATTACATTTTTTTTTTAATGAAGGCATTAATATAGCTCAAATCGAGGTAGTAATGTCATCTACGTCTTTCTCATAGATATGTCTTTTTTTATTTTGCAATAACAGTATTCACTCTATAATCTTGAAAATACTTTGGCTTTTATGAGGTTGAAGATGATCTGTTCAACAGTAAGATGAATCAGACGTTTATATTTTAATTGTATCAGAATAGTACCTAATGAAATTGATTTGTTATATAATAAAGAGAAAAGCAAGGCGCTGCTGAGAGTTGAACTCAGGATCTCCTGTTTACTAGACAGGCGCTCTAACCAGCTAAGCCACAGCACCCCCTTGAGTCTTAACTTTGAAAGACTTTTCTTTATGGTGTTCAAGAGAATATTGCTTTTTCACTTTCATATTCTTTTATAAGTTCACAGACTTCTCTACTCAAACACTTTAGATGAAGAAGCTTCACTTATTCAAAAGCACCTCTCTAATTTGAAGTTTACCCTATTCATAGAATTTTGAAATATACCTTGCCGAAGAGTGGATTAGTTGAACTCAACAATAGAGTGATCATACGGCTCTATCTTGTTCTTTGTCATTTACTTTTCGATATTTCAGTCAATGCATTCCTCTAAACATCTTCACAATACCAAGTATTTTATTTCATTTTATGATAACTTATTCTAAAGTTCATAGAACCAGATGTTTGATTCTTAAAATGTATTCAATACTTGTTTGATGAAAAATATTCCTAAAGCATGGAGAAAACAGTTAGGTGTTATTGAGATTTGAACTCAGGATTTCCTGTTTACGAGACAGGCGCTTTAACCACTAAGCCACAGCACCAACCTCAATAACAAAAAATACATAAATAATCTATTGTTGATGATGAAATTTTGTTTCCTGCTATAAATTCTTCTTTATATGTACTGTAATCTTAAACACAATAAGATACTCAATCACTAAACAAGTATTAATATGTTTCAATAAACAGGTACTCTTATAAAACCCAATGTTATTTCTTGAATACATTACATTTTTTTTTAATGAAGGCATTAATATAGCTCAAATCGAGGTAGTAATGTCATCTACGTCTTTCTCATAGATATGTCTTTTTTTATTTTGCAATAACAGTATTCACTCTATAATCTTGAAAATACTTTGGCTTTTATGAGGTTGAAGATGATCTGTTCAACAGTAAGATGAATCAGACGTTTATATTTTAATTGTATCAGAATAGTACCTAATGAAATTGATTTGTTATATAATAAAGAGAAAAGCAAGGCGCTGCTGAGAGTTGAACTCAGGATCTCCTGTTTACTAGACAGGCGCTTTAACCAGCTAAGCCACAGCACCCGCTTGAGTCTTTACTTTGAAAGACTTTTTTTATGGTGTTCAAGAGAATATTGCTTTTTCACTTTCATATTCTTTTATAAGTTCACAGACTTCTCTACTCAAACACTTTAGATGAAGACGGTTCACTTATTCAAAAACACCTCTCTAATTTGAAGTTTACCCTATTCATAGAATTTTAAAATATACCTTGCCGAAGAGTGGATTAGTTGAACTCAACAATAGAGTGATCATACGGCTCTATCTTGTTCTTTGTCATTTACTTTTCGATATTTCAGTCAATGCATTCCTATAAAAATCTTCACAATACCAAGTATTTTATTTCATTTTATGATAACTTATTCTAAAGTTCATAGAACCAGACGTTTAATTCTTAAAATGTATTCAATACTTGTTTGATGAAAAATATTCCTAAAGCATGGAGAAAACAGTTAGGTGCTACTGAGATTTGAACTCAGGATTTCCTGTTTACAAGACAGGCGCTTTAATCACTAAGCCACAGCACCAACTTCAATAGCAAAAAATACATAAATAATCTACTGCTGATGATGAAATTTTGTTCCCTGCTATAAATTCTTCTTTATATGTACTGTAATCTTAAACACAATAAGATACTCCATCACTAAACAAGTATTAATATGTTTTAATAAACAGGTACTCTTATAAAACCCAATGTTATTTCTTGAATACATTATATTTTTTTTCATGAAGGCATTAATATAGCTCAAATCGAGGTAGTAATGTCATATACGTCTTTCTCATAGATATGTCTTTTTTTATTTTGCAACAACAGTATTCACTCTATAATCTTGAAAATACTTTGGTTTTTATGAGGTTTAAGATGATCTGTTCAACAGTAAGATGAATCAGACTTTTATATTTTAATTGTATCAGAATAGGACCTAATGAAATTGATTTGTTATATAACAAAGAGAAAAGCAAGGCGCTGCAGAGAGTTGAACTCAGGATCTCCTGTTTACTAGACAGGCGCTTTAACCAGCTAAGCCACAGCACCCCCTTGAGTCTTTACTTTGAAAGACTTTTCTTTAATGTGTTCAAGAGAATATTGCTTTTTCACTTTCATATTCTTTTATAAGTTCACAGACTTCTCTACTCAAACACTTTAGATGAAGACGCTTCACTTATTCAAAAACACCTCTCTAATTTGAAGTTTACCATATTCATAGAATTTTAAAATATACCTTGCCGAAGAGTGGATTAGTTGAACTCAACAATAGAGTGATCATACGTCTCTATCTTGTTCTTTGTCAATTACTTTTCGATATTTCAGTCAATGCATTCCTATAAAAATCTTCACAATACCAAGTATTTTATTTCATTTTATGATAACTTATTCTAAAGTTCATAGAACCAGACGTTTAATTCTTAAAATGTATTCAATACTTGTTTGATGAAAAATATTCCTAAAGCATGGAGAAAACAGTTAGGTGCCACTGAGATTTGAACTCAAGATTTCCTGTTTACGAGACAGGCGCTTTAACAACTAAGCCACAGCACCAACCTCAATAGCAAAAAATACACAAATAATCTACTGCTGATGAAGAAATTTAGTTTCCTGCTATAAATTCTTCTTTATATGTACTGTAATCTTAAACACAATAAGATACTCAATCACTAAACAAGTATTAATATGTTTTAATAAACAGGTACTCTTATAAAACCCAATGTTATTTCTTGAATACATTACATTTTTTTTTTAATGAAGGCATTAATATAGCTCAAATCGAGGTAGTAATGTCATCTACGTCTTTCTCATAGATATGTCTTTTTTTATTTTGCAATAACAGTATTCACTCTATAATCTTGAAAATACTTTGGCTTTTATGAGGTTGAAGATGATCTGTTCAACAGTAAGATGAATCAGACGTTCATATTTTAATTGTATCAGAATAGTACCTAATGAAATTGATTTGTTATATAATAAAGAGAAAAGCAAGGCGCTGCTGAGAGTTGAACTCAGGATCTCCTGTTTACTAGACAGGCGCTTTAACCAGCTAAGCCACAGCACCCGCTTGAGTCTTTACTTTGAAAGACTTTTTTTATGGTGTTCAAGAGAATATTGCTTTTTCACTTTCATATTCTTTTATAAGTTCACAGACTTCTCTACTCAAACACTTTAGATGAAGACGGTTCACTTATTCAAAAACACCTCTCTAATTTGAAGTTTACCCTATTCATAGAATTTTAAAATATACCTTGCCGAAGAGTGGATTAGTTGAACTCAACAATAGAGTGATCATACGGCTCTATCTTGTTCTTTGTCATTTACTTTTCGATATTTCAGTCAATGCATTCCTATAAAAATCTTCACAATACCAAGTATTTTATTTCATTTTATGATAACTTATTCTAAAGTTCATAGAACCAGACGTTTAATTCTTAAAATGTATTCAATACTTGTTTGATGAAAAATATTCCTAAAGCATGGAGAAAACAGTTAGGTGCTACTGAGATTTGAACTCAGGATTTCCTGTTTACAAGACAGGCGCTTTAATCACTAAGCCACAGCACCAACTTCAATAGCAAAAAATACATAAATAATCTACTGCTGATGATGAAATTTTGTTCCCTGCTATAAATTCTTCTTTATATGTACTGTAATCTTAAACACAATAAGATACTCCATCACTAAACAAGTATTAATATGTTTTAATAAACAGGTACTCTTATAAAACCCAATGTTATTTCTTGAATAAATTATATTTTTTTTCATGAAGGCATTAATATAGCTCAAATCGAGGTAGTAATGTCATATACGTCTTTCTCATAGATATGTCTTTTTTTATTTTGCAACAACAGTATTCACTCTATAATCTTGAAAATACTTTGGTTTTTATGAGGTTTAAGATGATCTGTTCAACAGTAAGATGAATCAGACTTTTATATTTTAATTGTATCAGAATAGGACCTAATGAAATTGATTTGTTATATAACAAAGAGAAAAGCAAGGCGCTGCAGAGAGTTGAACTCAGGATCTCCTGTTTACTAGACAGGCGCTTTAACCAGCTAAGCCACAGCACCCCCTTGAGTCTTTACTTTGAAAGACTTTTCTTTAATGTGTTCAAGAGAATATTGCTTTTTCACTTTCATATTCTTTTATAAGTTCACAGACTTCTCTACTCAAACACTTTAGATGAAGACGCTTCACTTATTCAAAAACACCTCTCTAATTTGAAGTTTACCATATTCATAGAATTTTAAAATATACCTTGCCGAAGAGTGGATTAGTTGAACTCAACAATAGAGTGATCATACGTCTCTATCTTGTTCTTTGTCAATTACTTTTCGATATTTCAGTCAATGCATTCCTATAAAAATCTTCACAATACCAAGTATTTTATTTCATTTTATGATAACTTATTCTAAAGTTCATAGAACCAGACGTTTAATTCTTAAAATGTATTCAATACTTGTTTGATGAAAAATATTCCTAAAGCATGGAGAAAACAGTTAGGTGCCACTGAGATTTGAACTCAAGATTTCCTGTTTACGAGACAGGCGCTTTAACAACTAAGCCACAGCACCAACATCAATAGCAAAAAATACATAAATAATCTACTGCTGATGATGAAATTTTGTTCCCTGCTATAAATTCTTCTTTATATGTACTGTAATCTTAAACACAATAAGATACTCAATCACTAAACAAGTATTAATATGTTTTAATAAACAGGTACTCTTATAAAACCCAATGTTATTTCTTTAATACATTATTTTTTTTTAATGAAGGCATTAATATAGCTCAAATAGAGGTAGTAATGTCATATACGTCTTTCTCATAGATATGTCTTTTTTTATTTTGCAATAACAGTATTCACTCTATAATCTTGAAAATACTTTGGCTTTTATGAGGTTGAAGATGATCTGTTCAACAGTAAGATGAATCAGACGTTCATATTTTAATTGTATCAGAATAGTACCTAATGAAATTGATTTGTTATATAATAAAGAGAAAAGCAAGGCGCTGCTGAGAGTTGAACTCAGGATCTCCTGTTTACTTGACAGGCGCTCTAACCAGCTAAGCCACAGCAACCCCTTGAGTCTTAACTTTGAAAGACTTTTCTTTATGGTGTTCAAGAGAATATTGCTTTTTCACTTTCATATTCTTTTATAAGTTCACAGACCTCTCTACTCAAACACTTTAGATGAAGACGCTTCACTTATTCAAAAACACCTCTCTAATTTGAAGTTTACCCTATTCATAGAATTTTAAAATATACCTTGCCGAAGAGTGGATTAGTTGAACTCAACAATAGAGTGATCATACGGCTCTATCTTGTTCTTTGTCATTTACTTTTCGATATTTCAGTCAATGCATTCCTATAAAAATCTTCACAATACCAAGTATTTTATTTCATTTTATGATAACTTATTCTAAAGTTCATAGAACCAGACGTTTAATTCTTAAAATGTATTCAATACTTGTTTGATGAAAAATATTCCTAAAGCATGGAGAAAACAGTTAGGTGCTACTGAGATTTGAACTCAGGATTTCCTGTTTACAAGACAGGCGATTTAATCACTAAGCCACAGCACCAACTTCAATAGCAAAAAATACATAAATAATCTACTGCTGATGATGAAATTTTGTTCCCTGCTATAAATTCTTCTTTATATGTACTGTAATCTTAAACACAATAAGATACTCAATCACTAAACAAGTATTAATATGTTTTAATAAACAGGTACTCTTATAACACCCAATGTTATTTCTTGAATACATTATATTTTTTTTCATGAAGGCATTAATATAGCTCAAATCGAGGTAGTAATGTCATATACGTCTTTCTCATAGATATGTCTTTTTTTATTTTGCAACAACAGTATTCACTCTATAATCTTGAAAATACTTTGGTTTTTATGAGGTTTAAGATGATCTGTTCAACAGTAAGATGAATCAGACTTCTATATTTTAATTGTATCAGAATAGGACCTAATGAAATTGATTTGTTATATAACAAAGAGAAAAGCAAGGCGCTGCATAGAGTTGAACTCAGGATCTCCTGTTTACTAGACAGGCGCTTTAACCAGCTAAGCCACAGCACCCCTTTGAGTCTTTACTTTGAAAGACTTTTCTTTATGGTGTTCAAGAGAATATTGCTTTTTCACTTTCATATTCTTTTATAAGTTCACAGACTTCTCTACTCAAACACTTTACATGAAGACGCTTCACTTATTCAAAAACACCTCTCTAATTTGAAGTTTACCATATTCATAGAATTTTAAAATATACCTTGCCGAAGAGTGGATTAGTTGAACTCAACAATAGAGTGATCATACGTCTCTATCTTGTTCTTTGTCAATTACTTTTCGATATTTCAGTCAATGCATTCCTATAAAAATCTTCACAATACCAAGTATTTTATTTCATTTTATGATAACTTATTCTAAAGTTCATAGAACCAGACGTTTAATTCTTAAAATTTATTGAATACTTGTTTGATGAAAAATATTCCTAAAGCATGGAGAAAACAGTTAGGTGCCACTGAGATTTGAACTCAAGATTTCCTGTTTACGAGACAGGCGCTTTAACAACTAAGCCACAGCACCAACCTCAATAGCAAAAAATACACAAATAATCTACTGCTGATGAAGAAATTTAGTGTCCTGCTATAAATTCTTCTTTATATGTACTGTAATCTTAAACACAATAAGATACTCAATCACTAAACAAGTATTAATATGTTTTAATAAACAGGTACTCTTATAAATCCCAATGTTATTTCTTGAATACATTATATTTTTTTTTTATGAAGGCATTAATATAGCTCAAATCGAGGTAGTAATGTCATATACGTCTTTCTCATAGATATGTCTTTTTTTATTTTGCAACAACAGTATTCACTCTATAATCTTGAAAATACTTTGGTTTTTATGAGGTTTAAGATGATCTGTTCAACAGTGAGATGAATCAGACTTTTATATTTTAATTGTATCAGAATAGGACCTAATGAAATTGATTTGTTATATAACAAAGAGAAAAGCAAGGCGCTGCTGAGAGTTGAACTCAGGATCTCCTGTTTACTAGACAGGCGCTTTAACCAGCTAAGCCACAGCACCCCCTTTAGTCTTTACTTTGAAAGACTTTTCTTTATGGTGTTCAAGAGAATATTGCTTTTTCACTTTCATATTCTTTTATAAGTTCACAGACTTCTCTACTCAAACACTTTAGATGAAGACGCTTCACTTATTCAAAAACACCTCTCTAATTTGAAGTTTACCCTATTCATAGATTTTTAAAATATACCTTGCCGAAGAGTGGATTAGTTGAACTCAACAATAGAGTGATCATACGTCTCTATCTTGTTCTTTGTCATTTACTTTTCGATATTTCAGTCAATGCATTCCTATAAAAATCTTCACAATACCAAGTATTTTATTTCATTTTATGATAACTTATTCTAAAGTTCATAGAACCAGACGTTTAATTCTTAAAATGTATTCAATACTTGTTTGATGAAAAATATTCCTAAAGCATGGAGAAAACAGTTAGGTGCTACTGAGATTTGAACTCAGGATTTCCTGTTTACGAGACAGGCGCTTTAACCACTAAGCCACAGCACCAACATCAATAGCAAAAAATACATAAATAATCTACTGCTGATGATGAAATTTTGTTCCCTGCTATAAATTCTTCTTTATATGTACTGTAATCTTAAACACAATAAGATACTCAATCACTAAACAAGTATTAATATGTTTTAATAAACAGGTACTCTTATAAAACCCAATGTTATTTCTTTAATACATTATTTTTTTTTCATGAAGGCATTAATATAGCTCAAATAGAGGTAGTAATGTCATATACGTCTTTCTCATAGATATGTCTTTTTTTATTTTGCAACAACAGTATTCACTCTATAATCTTGAAAATACTTTGGTTTTTATGAGGTTTAAGATGATCTGTTCAACAGTAAGATGAATCAGACTTTTATATTTTAATTGTATCAGAATATGACCTAATGAAATTGATTTGTTATATAACAAAGAGAAAAGCAAGGCGCTGCTGAGAGTTGAACTCAGGATCTCCTGTTTACTAGACAGGCGCTTTAACCAGCTAAGCCACAGCACCCCCTTGAGTCTTTACTTTGAAAGACTTTTCTTTATGGTGTTCAAGAGAATATTGCTTTTTCACTTTCATATTCTTTTATAAGTTCACAGACTTCTCTACTCAAACACTTTAGATGAAGACGCTTCACTTATTCAAAAACACCTCTCTAATTTGAAGTTTACCCTATTCATAGAATTTTAAAATATACCTTGCCGAAGAGTGGATTAGTTGAACTCAACAATAGAGTGATCATACGGCTCTATCTTGTTCTTTGTCATTTACTTTTCGATATTTCAGTCAATGCATTCCTATAAAAATCTTCACAATACCAAGTATTTTATTTCATTTCATGATAAATTATTCTAAAGTTCATAGAACCAGACGTTTAATTCTTAAAATGTATTCAATACTTGTTTGATGAAAAATATTCCTAAAGCATGGAGAAAACAGTTAGGTGCTACTGAGATTTGAACTCAGGATTTCCTGTTTACGAGACAGGCGCTTTAACCACTAAGCCACAGCACCAACGTCAATAGCAAAAAATACATAAATAATCTACTGCTGATGATGAAATTTTGTTCCCTGCTATAAATTCTTCTTTATATGTACTGTAATCTTAAACACAATAAGATACTCAATCACTAAACAAGTATTAATATGTTTTAATAAACAGGCACTCTTATAAAACCCAATGTTATTTCTTGAATACATTATATTTTTTTTTTCATGAAGGCATTACTATAGCTCAAATCGAGGTAGTAATGTCATATACGTCTTTCTCATAGATATGTCTTTTTTTATTTTGCAACAACAGTATTCCCTCTATAATCTTGAAAATACTTTGGTTTTTATGAGGTTTAAGATGATCTGTTCAACAGTAAGATGAATCAGACTTTTATATTTTAATTGTATCAGAATAGGACCTAATGAAATTGATTTGTTATATAACAAAGAGAAAAGCAAGGCGCTGCTGAGAGTTGAACTCAGGATCTCCTGTTTACTAGACAGGCGCTTTAACCAGCTAAGCCACAGCACCCCCTTGAGTCTTTACTTTGAAAGACTTTTCTTTATGGTGTTCAAGAGAATATTGCTTTTTCACTTTCATATTCTTTTATAAGTTCACAGACTTCTCTACTCAAACACTTTAGATGAAGACGCTTCACTTATTCAAAAACACCTTTCTAATTTGAAGTTTACCCTATTCATAGAATTTTAAAATATACCTTGCCGAAGAGTGGATTAGTTGAACTCAACAATAGAGTGATCATACGTCTCTATCTTGTTCTTTGTCATTTACTTTTCGATATTTCAGTCAATGCATTCCTATAAAAATCTTCACAATACCAAGTATTTTATTTCATTTTATGATAACTTATTCTAAAGTTCATAGAACTAGACGTTTAATTCTTAAAATGTATTCAATACTTGTTCGATGAAAAATATTCCTAAAGCATGGAGAAAACAGTTAGGTGCTACTGAGATTTGAACTCAGGATTTCCTGTTTACGAGACAGGCGCTTTAACCACTAAGCCACAGCACCAACCTCAATAACAAAAAATACATAAATAATCTATTGTTGATGATGAAATTTTGTTTCCTGCTATAAATTCTTCTTTATATGTACTGTAATCTTAAACACAATAAGATACTCAATCACTAAACAAGTATTAATATGTGTCAATAAACAGGTACTCTTATAAAACCCAATGTTATTTCTTGAATACATTAAATTTTTTGTTTTTCATGAAGGCATTAATATAGCTCAAATCGAGGTAGTAATGTCATATACGTCTTTCTCATAGATATGTCTTTTTTTATTTTGCAACAATAGTATTTACTCTATAATCTTGAAAATACTTTGGTTTTTATGAGGTTTAAGATGATCTGTTCAACAGTAAGATGAATCAGACTTTTATATTTTAATTGTATCAGAATAGGACCTAATGAAATTGATTTGTTATATAACAAAGAGAAAAGCAAGGCGCTGCTGAGAGTTGAACTCAGGATCTCCTGTTTACTAGACAGGCGCTTTAACCAGCTAAGCCACAGCACCCCCTTGAGTCTTTACTTTGAAAGACTTTTCTTTATGGTGTTCAAGAGAATATTGCTTTTTCACTTTCATATTCTTTTATAAGTTCACAGACTTCTCTACTCAAACACTTTAGATGAAGAAGCTTCACTTATTCAAAAACACCTCTCTAATTTGAAGTTTACCCTATTCATAGAATTTTGAAATATACCTTGCCGAAGAGTGGATTAGTTGAACTCAACAATAGAGTGATCATACGTCTCTATCTTGTTCTTTGTCATTTACTTTTCGATATTTCAGTCAATGCATTCCTATAAAAATCTTCACAATACCAAGTATTTTATTTCATTTTATGATAACTTATTCTAAAGTTCATAGAACCAGACGTTTAATTCTTAAAATGTATTCAATACTTGTTTGATGAAAAATATTCCTAAAGCATGGAGAAAACAGTTAGGTGCTACTGAGATTTGAACTCAGGATTTCCTGTTTACGAGACAGGCGCTTTAACCACTAAGCCACAGCACCAACGTCAATAGCGAAAAATACACAAATAATCTACTGCTGATGATGAAATTTGGTTTCCTGCTATAAATTCTTCTTTATATGTACTGTAATCTTAAACACAATAAGATACTCAATCACTAAACAAGTATTAATATGTTTTAATAAACAGGTACTCTTATAAAACCCAATGTTATTTCTTGAATACATTACATTTTTTTTTTAATGAAGGCATTAATATAGCTCAAATTGAGGTAGTAATGTCATCTACGTCTTTCTCATAGATATGTCTTTTTTTATTTTGCAATAACAGTATTCACTCTATAATCTTGAAAATACTTTGGCTTTTATGAGGTTGAAGATGATCTGTTCAACAGTAAGATGAATCAGACGTTTATATTTTAATTGTATCAGAATAGTACCTAATGAAATTGATTTGTTATATAATAAAGAGAAAAGCAAGGCGCTGCTGAGAGTTGAACTCAGGATCTCCTGTTTACTAGACAGGCGCTCTAACCAGCTAAGCCACAGCACCCCCTTGAGTTTTAACTTTGAAAGACTTTTCTTTATGGTGTTCAAGAGAATATTGCTTTTTCACTTTCATATTCTTTTATAAGTTCACAGACTTCTCTACTCAAACACTTTAGATGAAGACGCTTCACTTATTCAAAAACACCTCTCTAATTTGAAGTTTACCCTATTCATAGAATTTTAAAATATACCTTGCCGAAGAGTGGATTAGTTGAACTCAACAATAGAGTGATCATACGTCTCTATCTTGTTCTTTGTCATTTACTTTTCGATATTTCAGTCAATGCATTCCTATAAAAATCTTCACAATACCAAGTATTTTATTTCATTTTATGATAACTTATTCTAAAGTTCATAGAACCAGACGTTTAATTCTTAAAATGTATTCAATACTTGTTTGATGAAAAATATTCCTAAAGCATGGAGAAAACAGTTAGGTGCTACTGAGATTTGAACTCAGGATTTCCTGTTTACGAGACAGGCGCTTTAACCACTAAGCCACAGCACCAACGTCAATAGTAAAAAATACATAAATAATCTACTGCTGATGGTGAAATTTTGTTCCCTGCTATAAATTCTTCTTTATATGTACTGTAATCTTAAACACAATAAGATACTCAATCACTAAACAAGTATTAATATGTTTCAATAAACAGGTACTCTTATAAAACCCAATGTTATTTCTTGAATACAATATATATTTTTTTTTCATGAAGGCATTAATATAGCTCAAATCGAGGTAGTAATGTCATATACGTCTTTCTCATAGATATGTCTTTTTTTATTTTGCAACAACAGTATTCACTCTATAATCTTGAAAATACTTTGGTTTTTATGAGGTTTAAGATGATCTGTTCAACAGTAAGATGAATCAGACGTTTATATTTTAATTGTATCAGAATAGTACCTAATGAAATTGATTTGTTATATAATAAAGAGAAAAGCAAGGCGCTGCTGAGAGTTGAACTCAGGATCTCCTGTTTACTAGACAGGCGCTCTAACCAGCTAAGCCACAGCCCCCCCATTGAGTCTTAACTTTGAAAGACTTTTCTTTATGGTGTTCAAGAGAATATTGCTTTTTCACTTTCATATTCTTTTATAAGTTCACAGACTTCTCTACTCAAACACTTTAGATGAAGACGCTTCACTTATTCAAAAACACCTCTCTAATTTGAAGTTTAACCTATTCATAGAATTTTGAAATATACCTTGCCGAAGAGTGGATTAGTTGAACTCAACAATACAGTGATCATACGGCTCTATCTTGTTCTTTGTCATTTACTTTTCGATATTTCAGTCAATGCATTCCTATAAAAATCTTCACAATACCAAGTATTTTATTTCATTTTATGATATCTTATTCTAAAGTTCATAGAACCAGACGTTTAATTCTTAAAATTTATTCAATACTTGTTTGATGAAAAATATTCCTAAAGCATGGAGAAAACAGTTAGGTGCTACTGAGATTTGAACTCAGGATTTCCTGTTTACGAGACAGGCGCATTAATCACTAAGCCACAGCACCAACGTCAATAGCAAAAAATACATAAATAATCTACTGCTGATGATGAAATTTTGTTCCCTGCTATAAATTCTTCTTTATATGTACTGTAATCTTAAACACAATAAGATACTCAATCACTAAACAAGTATTAATATGTTTTAATAAACAGGTACTCTTATAAAACCCAATGTTATTTCTTGAATACATTATATTTTTTTTTCATGAAGGCATTAATATAGCTCAAATCGAGGTAGTAATGTCATATACGTCTTTCTCATAGATATGTCTTTTTTTATTTTGCAACAACAGTATTCACTCTATAATCTTGAAAATACTTTGGTTTTTATGAGGTTTAAGATGATCTGTTCAACAGTAAGATGAATCAGACTTTTATATTTTAATTGTATCAGAATAGGACCTAATGAAATTGATTTGTTATATAACAAAGAGAAAAGCAAGGCACTGCTGAGAGTTGAACTCAGGATCTCCTGTTTACTAGACAGGCGCTTTAACCAGCTAAGCCACAGCACCCCCTTGAGTCTTTACTTTGAAAGACTTTTCTTTATGGTGTTCAAGAGAATATTGCTTTTTCACTTTCATATTCTTTTATAAGTTCACAGACTTCTCTACTCAAACACTTTAGATGAAGAAGCTTCACTTATTCAAAAACACCTCTCTAATTTGAAGTTTACCCTATTCGTAGAATTTTGAAATATACCTTGCCGAAGAGTGGATTAGTTGAACTCAACAATAGAGTGATCATACGGCTCTATCTTGTTCTTTGTCATTTACTTTTCGATATTTCAGTCAATGCATTCCTATAAAAATCTTCACAATACCAAGTATTTTATTTCATTTTATGATATCTTATTCTAAAGTTCATAGAACCAGACGTTTAATTCTTAAAATGTATTCAATACTTGTTTGATGAAAAATATTCCTAAAGCATGGAGAAAACAGTTAGGTGCTATTGAGATTTGAACTCAGGATTTCCTGTTTACGAGACAGGCGCTTTAACCACTAAGCCACAGCACCAACCTCAATTACAAAAAATACATAAATAATCTATTGTTGATGATGAAATTTTGTTTCCTGCTATAAATTCTTCTTTATATGTACTGTAATCTTAAACACAATAAGATACTCAATCACTAAACAAGTATTAATATGTTTCAATAAACAGGTACTCTTATAAAACCCAATGTTATTTCTTGAATACATTATATTTTTTTTTTCATGAAGGCATTAATATAGCTCAAATCGAGGTAGTAATGTCATATACGTCTTTCTCATAGATATGTCTTTTTTTTTTTTGCAACAACAGTATTCACTCTATAATCTTGAAAATACTTTGGTTTTTATGAGGTTTAAGATGATCTGTTCAACAGTAAGATGAATCAGACTTTTATATTTTAATTGTATCAGAATAGGACCTAAGGAAATTGATTTGTTATATAACAAAGAGAAAAGCAAGGCGCTGCTGAGAGTTGAACTCAGGATCTCCTGTTTACTAGACAGGCGCTTTAACCAGCTAAGCCACAGCACCCCCTTGAGTCTTTACTTTGAAAGACTTTTCTTTATGGTGTTCAAGAGAATATTGCTTTTTCACTTTCATATTCTTTTATAAGTTCACAGACTTCTCTACTCAAACACTTTAGATGAAGACGCTTCACTTATTCAAAAACACCTCTCTAATTTGAAGTTTACCCTATTCATAGAATTTTAAAATATACCTTGCCGAAGAGTGGATTAGTTGAACTCAACAATAGAGTGATCATACTTCTCTATCTTGTTCTTTGTCATTTACTTTTCGATATTTCAGTCAATGCATTCTTACAAAAATCTTCCGAATACCAAGTATTTTATTTCATTTTATGATAACTTATTCTAAAGTTCATAGAACCAGACGTTTAATTCTTAAAATGTATTCAATACTTGTTTGATGAAAAATATTCCTAAAGCATGGAGAAAACAGTTAGGTGCTATTGAGATTTGAACTCAGGATTTCCTGTTTACGAGACAGGCGCTTTAACCACTAAGCCACAGCACCAACGTCAATAGCAAAAAATACACAAATAATCTACTGCTGATGATGAAATTTTGTTTCCTGCTATAAATTCTTCTTTATATGTACTGTAATCTTAAACACAATAAGATACTCAATCACTAAACAAGTATTAATATGTTTTAATAAACAGGTACTCTTATAAAACCCAATGTTATTTCTTGAACACATTACATTTTTTTTTAATGAAGGCATTAATATAGCTCAAATGGAGGTAGTAATGTCATCTACGTCTTTCTCATAGATATGTCTTTTTTTATTTTGCAATAACAGTATTCACTCTATAATCTTGAAAATACTTTGGCTTTTATGAGGTTGAAGATGATCTGTTCAACAGTAAGATGAATCAGACGTTTATATTTTAATTGTATCAGAATAGTACCTAATGAAATTGATTTGTTATATAATAAAGAGAAAAGCAAGGCGCTGCTGAGAGTTGAACTCAGGATCTCCTGTTTACTAGACAGGCGCTCTAACCAGCTAAGCCACAGCAACCCCTTGAGTCTTAACTTTGAAAGACTTTTCTTTTTGGTGTTCAAGAGAATATTGCTTTTTCACTTTCATATTCTTTTATAAGTTCACAGACTTCTCTACTCAAACACTTTAGATGAAGAAGCTTCACTTATTCAAAAGCACCTCTCTAATTTGAAGTTTACCCTATTCATAGAATTTTGAAATATACCTTGCCGAAGAGTGGATTAGTTGAACTCAACAATAGAGTGATCATACGGCTCTATCTTGTTCTTTGTCATTTACTTTTCGATATTTCAGTCAATGCATTCCTATAAAAATCTTCACAATACCAAGTATTTTATTTCATTTTATGATATCTTATTCTAAAGTTCATAGAACCAGACGTTTAATTCTTAAAATGTATTCAATACTTGTTTGATGAAAAATATTCCTAAAGCATGGAGAAAACAGTTAGGTGCTACTGAGATTTGAACTCAGGATTTCCTGTTTACAAGACAGGCGCTTTAATCACTAAGCCACAGCACCAACGTCAATAGCAAAAAATACATAAATAATCTACTGCTGATGATGAAATGTTGTTCCCTGCTATAAATTCTTCTTTATATGTACTGTAATCTTAAACACAATAAGATACTCAATCATTAAACAAGTATTAATATGTTTTAATAAACAGGTACTCTTATAAAACCCAATGTTATTTCTTGAATACATTATATTTTTTTTTCATGAAGGCATTAGTATAGCTCAAATCGAGGTAGTAATGTCATATACGTCTTTCTCATAGATATGTCTTTTTTTATTTTGCAACAACAGTATTCACTCTATAATCTTGAAAATACTTTGGTTTTTATGAGGTTTAAGATGATCTGTTCAACAGTAAGATGAATCAGACTTTTATATTTTAATTGTATCAGAATAGGACCTAAGGAAATTGATTTGTTATATAACAAAGAGAAAAGCAAGGCGCTGCTGAGAGTTGAACTCAGGATCTCCTGTTTACTAGACAGGCGCTTTAACCAGCTAAGCCACAGCACCCCCTTGAGTCTTTACTTTGAAAGACTTTTCTTTATGGTGCTCAAGAGAGTATTGCTTTTTCACTTTCATATTCTTTTATAAGTTCACAGACTTCTCTACTCAAACACTTTAGATGAAGACGCTTCACTTATTCAAAAACACCTCTCTAATTTGAAGTTTACCCTATTCATAGAATTTTAAAATATACCTTGCCGAAGAGTGGATTAGTTGAACTCAACAATAGAGTGATCATACTTCTCTATCTTGTTCTTTGTCATTTACTTTTCGATATTTCAGTCAATGCATTCCTACAAAAATCTTCACAATACCAAGTATTTTATTTCATTTTATGATAACTTATTCTAAAGTTCATAGAACCAGACGTTTAATTCTTAAAATGTATTCAATACTTATTTGATGAAAAATATTCCTAAAGCATGGAGAAAACGGTTAGGTGCTACTGAGATTTGAACTCAGGATTTCCTGTTTATGAGACAGGCGCTTTAACCACTAAGCCACAGCACCAACGTCAATAGCAAAAAATACACAAATAATCTACTGCTGATGATGAAATTTTGTTTCCTGCTATAAATTCTTCTTTATATGTACTGTAATCTTAAACACAATAAGATACTCAATCACTAAACAAGTATTAATATGTTTTAATAAGCAGGTACTCTTATAAAACCCAATGTTATTTCTTGAACACATTACATTTTTTTTTTTAATGAAGGCATTAATATAGCTCAAATCGAGGTAGTAATGTCATCTACGTCTTTCTCATAGATATGTCTTTTTTTATTTTGCAATAACAGTATTCACTCTATAATCTTAAAAATACTTTGGCTTTTATGAGGTTGAAGATGATCTGTTCAACAGTAAGATGAATCAGACGTTTATATTTTAATTGTATCAGAATAGTAACTAATGAAATTGATTTGTTATATAATAAAGAGAAAAGCAAGGCGCTGCTGAGAGTTGAACTCAGGATCTCCTGCTTACTAGACAGGCGCTCTAACCAGCTAAGCCACAGCACCCCCTTGAGTCTTAACTTTGAAAGACTTTTCTTTATGGTGTTCAAGAGAATATTGCTTTTTCACTTTCATATTCTTTTATAAGTTCACAGACTTCTCTACTCAAACACTTTAGATGAAGAAGCTTCACTTATTCAAAAGCACCTCTCTAATTTGAAGTTTACCCTATTCATAGAATTTTGAAATATACCTTGCCGAAGAGTGGATTAGTTGAACTCAACAATAGAGTGATCATACGGCTCTATCTTGTTCTTTGTCATTTACTTTTCGATATTTCAGTCAATGCATTCCTCTAAACATCTTCACAATACCAAGTACTTTATTTCATTTTATGATAACTTATTCTAAAGTTCATAGAACCAGACGTTTAATTCTTAAAATGTATTCAATACTTGTTTGATGAAAAATATTCCTAAAGCATGGAGAAAACAGTTAGGTGCTACTGAGATTTGAACTCAAGATTTCCTGTTTACGAGACAGGCGCTTTAACAACTAAGCCACAGCACCAACCTCAATAGCAAAAAATACACAAATAATCTACTGCTGATGATGAAATTTAGTTTCCTGCTATACATTCTTCTTTATATGTACTGTAATCTTAAACACAATAAGATACTCAATCACTAAACAAGTATTAATATGTTTTAATAAACAGGTACTCTTATAAAACCCAATGTTATTTCTTGAATACATTACATTTTTTTTTTTAATGAAGGCATTAATATAGCTCAAATCGAGGTAGTAATGTCATCTACGTCTTTCTCATAGATATGTCTTTTTTTATTTTGCAATAACAGTATTCACTCTATAATCTTGAAAATACTTTGGCTTTTATGAGGTTGAAGATGATCTGTTCAACAGTAAGATGAATCAGACGTTCATATTTTA
Source organism: Lissotriton helveticus (assembly GCF_964261635.1). Classification (NCBI taxonomy): domain Eukaryota; kingdom Metazoa; phylum Chordata; class Amphibia; order Caudata; family Salamandridae; genus Lissotriton; species Lissotriton helveticus. The sequence goes on from NC_136073.1 coordinate 97,368,421, forward strand.
ATTGTATCAGAATAGTACCTAATGAAATTGATTTGTTATATAGTAAAGAGAAAAGCAAGGCGCTGCTGAGAGTTGAACTCAGGATCTCCTGTTTACTAGACAGGCACTCTAACCAGCTAAGCCACAGCACCCCCTTGAGTCTTAACTTTGAAAGACTTTTCTTTATGGTGTTCAAGAGAATATTGCTTTTTCACTTTCATATTCTTTTATAAGTTCACAGACCTCTCTACTCAAACACTTTAGATGAAGACGCTTCACTTATTCAAAAACACCTCTCTAATTTGAAGTTTACCCTATTCATAGAATTTTAAAATATACCTTGCCGAAGAGTGGATTAGTTGAACTCAACAACAGAGTGATCATACGTCTCTATCTTGTTCTTTGTCATTTACTTTTCGATAGTTCAGTCAATGCATTCCTATAAAAATCTTCACAATACCAAGTATTTTATTTCCTTTTATGATAACTTATTCTAAAGTTCATAGAACCAGACTTTTAATTCTTAAAATGTATTCAATACTTGTTTGATGAAAAATATTCCTAAAGCATTGAGAAAACAGTTAGGTGCTACTGAGATTTGAACTCAGGATTTCCTGTTTACGAGACAGGCGCTTTAACCACTAAGCCACAGCACCAACATCAATAGCAAAAAATACATAAATAATCTACTGCTGATGATGAAATTTTGTTCCCTGCTATAAATTCTTCCTTATATGTACTGTAATCTTAAACACAATAAGATACTCAATCACTAAACAAGTATTAATATGTTTTAATAAACAGGTACTCTTATAAAACCCAATGTTATTTCTTTAATACATTATTTTATTTTTTTCATGAAGGCATTAATATAGCTCAAATAGAGGTAGTAATGTCATATACGTCTTTCTCATAGATATGTCTTTTTTTATTTTGCAACAACAGTATTCACTCTATAATCTTGAAAATACTTTGGTTTTTATGAGGTTTAAGATGATCTGTTCAACAGTAAGATGAATCAGACTTTTATATTTTAATTGTATCAGAATAGGACCTAATGAAATTGATTTGTTATATAACAAAGAGAAAAGCAAGGCGCTGCTGAGAGTTGAACTCAGGATCTCCTGTTTACTAGACAGGCGCTTTAACCAGCTAAGCCACAGCACCCCCTTAAGTCTTTACTTTGAAAGACTTTTCTTTATGGTGTTCAAGAGAATATTGCTTTTTCACTTTCATATTCTTTTATAAGTTCACAGACTTCTCTACTCAAACACTTTAGATGAAGACGCTTCACTTATTCAAAAACACCTCTCTAATTTGAAGTTTACCCTATTCATAGAATTTTAAAATATACCTTGCCGAAGAGTGGATTAGTTGAACTCAACAATAGAGTGATCATACGTCTCTATCTTGTTCGTTGTCATTTACTTTTCGATATTTAAGTCAATGCATTCCTATAAAAATCTTCACAATACCAAGTATTTTATTTCATTTTATGATAACTTATTCTAAAGTTCATAGAACTAGACGTTTAATTCTTAAAATGTATTCAATACTTGTTCGATGAAAAATATTCCTAAAGCATGGAGAAAACAGTTAGGTGCTACTGAGATTTGAACTCAGGATTTCCTGTTTACGAGACAGGCGCTTTAACCACTAAGCCACAGCACCAACCTCAATAACAAAAAATACATAAATAATCTATTGTTGATGATGAAATTTTGTTTCCTGCTATAAATTCTTCTTTATATGTTCTGTAATCTTAAACACAATAAGATACTCAATCACGAGGAGGAGCTTGGCGGGCATCCGAGATGGCCGCGTGAGCACAGCGCTCCCCGGACCCCCGCCGCTCCTGGCATAATATCCTGCATGAATCCTGATTTTTCGCGAGGATTTGTATAGAGGACGTTGGGCTGATCTACCTGGAACCTTTCAGAAACTGATTTGGACACCAGGTGCCTGAGATATGGCGAATTGAACTTTTGGGCTCCGCCCTCGAGGTGCGCCCGGGACTGGGTGAGGTTCGGTGGCCGTCTTGGAGTTGAACAACAACGGCAGGGGGATTGGCCTTGTGGGTCCCCTTCTTAAGTTTCGGTTTCGATTCTGCCTCAGACTGGGACATTGGTGAGAGGGTCGGGCCAGAGCTGGTGCCAGGACACGCGTCGGTTGTTGGGCCTTTGGCTGGACTATTCTCCTACTTGACTGCCTCAATCCTAGTGATACCCCTCTTGCGATCCTTTGGTCTCGGGGCCTCCATTTCTGGTGCCCGGTCCGTTGACCCTGGTGTATCTCCTGGTGGCGCATCTACAAGATGGCGGGCAGAGGGGACCGAGAGACGCGCAAGACGAAGACACCTCTGCGCGGGGGTCCGGTCCAATCTAATGTTATGGACCGTTATACCCACTCTAAGGGGTCCCCCGGAGCGGCCCTGCCCGGTCCCACTGCGTCTGCCCACGTCTTGGATGAGTCGACGGAGCCCTCCCTGCAGGATATCATGGGCGCCATTTCTGGCATGAGGGAATCCATAGGCCAACAGTACGAAACCTTGGCCCACAAACTTGACACTGTGGCGATTGAGGTAAATCTAATTCGAGACGATCTCTCCAAGACGAACGAAAAGGTGAAGTCTTTGGATATCAAATCATCCAGCCTCACGACGGACGTCTCTGAGATACAGACGGAGGTTGGCAATCTCCGTAGGGTGAACGATTTCATGACCCGGCGCTTGGAGGATTTTGAGAACAGGGCACGTCGCTGTAATGTCCACGTGGTTGGTGTGCCGGAGAACCCAGAACCCCACTCGGTTGATCTCCTGGTTGAAGACCTGATCCAGAACCACCTTTCTCCGTCTGGCCTTACTAAATTTTTCACAGTGGAGCGCGCACATCGTGTTCCGGGGGGCCAGGGTAAGCCAGGCGCCCCGCCGAGACCTATTGTCGCGAAGCTTTTCCACTATAGAGATCGGGACGCTATCCTGCAGGCTTCGCGGGTGAAGGGCCCGGTGGCCTTTGAGAATGCCACGGTGAACTTTTATCTGGACTTTTCCCAACAGGTCCAGAAGCAGCGGATGGGATTTCGTGGTGTCAAGAAGCGTCTCAGGGACTTGGGGATGCGTTACGCTATGCTCTTTCCGACCAGGCTGCGGGTCGAGTATAATGACCGAACTTTCTTCTTTGATCGGCCGGATGCTGTGAATGACTGGCTAGACTCCCTGCCTGGCCGACCTCCTGAGACTGAATCAGATGCCCACCCGGGCGGTGCTGAAGGTGGTGTAGAGAGCTGAGCATTTCGTCTATGCCTGGTGCCTTGTTTTACATAATTACTCCAGGGGTGTATGCCTATGTTCCACTATTGCTTATGTGTTTGATGCATGTTCTTTCTCTCATCATTGGTCTTGATCGGGGGGCGGGTGGGATGGAGCCTTTCCTCCTCCGGGGTCTTTGTGTAGAATAGGGGTTCTTGGGCGACAGGCACACTGCAGGTTGGGGTGGCTCTTTAGCTTTTTGCAGGGGTGCAGGGTGGGGGGTGTTTTCTTGTTATTTTGGGGGAGGGTGGTTGGGAAGTTTGTTGTTTGTGTGTTCTGTTTACAAGGCGACTTTATCCTGTATTTGTGCATGTTTCTGTGGTCATGCTCATTGGTGGGGGGTTTTGGCTTTGTCGGGTGGGATGGGGGGTAGCGGGTTGAGATTTGTTTCGTGGAACGTTAACGGTCTGGGAGATCGTATGAAACGAAGTGTGGTGCTGAAATGTATACGACGTTTATCTCCTGACATTGTTTTCCTACAAGAGACTCATTTGATAGGCAATGTTTGTCATGCAATGAATAGGTGGGGCTATCGCCTCGTAGCACATTCGGGGTTTACCTCGGGTTCTAGGGGTGTGGGTATCCTTGTTCGGGCTTCCCTCCCCCTAGCTATTGATGAGGTGATTCAGGATGAACGGGGCGGTATGCTGTCCTTGTGGGTAGATATGAGGGCCGTACCCTCTCCTTATTCACTGTTTATGTGCCCCCCGGCTTGCAGACTTCTACCTTTTCAGATTTGGGACGGGTCTTGCTGGACCTCCCTGATAGTATTCTCTTTCTGGCTGGTGATTTTAATTCGGTGTTCTCCGGGCTCCACGATCGCCACCCCCCTAGGGATACTCCTGCGGCTCAGCAGTGGTTGGGTGGATTTTTGGACACCTTTGGCTTGGTGGATTGCTGGAGGCTTTTGCATCCTACTCAGCTTCAATACACCTTTCATTCTGGGGCCCATGGGAGTCTGTCTCGGCTGGATTATTTCCTGATGCCTGCGGCTCAGTCGCCAGCGGTGCGTGAGATTGTGCACCTGCCTAGGGGTATCTCTGACCACTCTCCGCTCTGGCTTCGTTTTGAGGTTGGGGTGGAAGCAGCGGCCCGGGTGGCTCCCATCAATCCGTGGTACCTTACCTCCCCCGAGACCCGCAGCCTTTTGCTTAAGTCTTTGGACGCGTATTTTCTAGATAACGAGGGGTCGGTCTCCTCGGCTGTGTCCCTATGGGAGGCCTTTAAGACAGTGATTCGTGGGCAGGCCCTCTCCCTTATTGTTGAAGCTAAGAGGGCGAGGAATAGAGAGGTGGTGGATCTTGAGGGGGAGATTTCTGTATTGGAGGAAGCTTTGGAATCGGGTGTCACGTCTGAGAAACTCCATGCCCTGGGTCTGAAACAATTTGCCTATAAGTCCTTGGTCACGGATGCTGCTAAAGTGATGTTTCGAGAGCAACAGGGACGTTTGTATGATGTGGGTGACAAAGCGGGTAAATTGCTGGCATGGCTGGATAAGAAGGAGAGAGCTAATCGTGTGGTACCCGTGATTCAGTCTGCGAGTGGTGTGTGTGACGGACCCGATTGGAATAGTTGACCATTTTGCTGAGTACTTCCGTGTGGTGTATACCCCTGTGTCTGTGAGAGATGTGGCTGACTCTCGTCTTCTTTTGCGGGATATAGCTCTGCCCGGTGTTTCCGATTTAGATCGTGTGGCTTTGGACTCCCCCTTTACTGTTGATGAGATAGCTACTGCCATCCGTTCACTCCGTTCGGGCAAAGCATTGGGCCCGAACGGGTTGCCAATTGAACTGTACAAGTTGCGTCCCGACAGGGGGGCTCCGTATCTTCGCGCCATGTTTCTGGAGTCCCGGGAGCGGGGTATTCTCCCTTATGATCAGCGACTGGCCACGATAGTTGTCATCCCCAAGGATGGTAAACCGCGAGATCTTTGTTCCTCCTATAGGCCTATATCCCTGCTCAATGTTGAACCCAAGGTATTGGCGAAACTCCTGGCGTCCCGTCTCCTGACGGTCATTAGTGGCCTGGTCCATCCTGATCAATCCGGATTTATCCCGCATCCCAACACGGCTCTGAACCTACGTCGTCTTCACGGCGCGATTGCGAGGGCGGGGCTTCTGACGGAGCCGGCCATTTTGGCATCGTTGGATGCCTCCATGGCTTTCGACACGGTGGAGTGGCCTTATCTCTGGGCGGCTCTTGAGAAATTTGGTTTTGGGCCTGAGTTTATTAGTTGGATCAAGTTACTTTACGCGGAACCTCTGGCACAAGTAGTGGTGAATGGTAGGGTTTCGGCTCCTTTCTCCCTTGGTAGAGGTACACGTCAGGGATGCCCCTTGTCTCCGTTGCTGTTTGCACTCGCCCTGGAACCATTGGCGGCTTGGCTTCGGTGGGAACCCTCACTCAAGGGGATTCGCTGGTCTCCGGACTTTGAGGACCGCGTTTCGCTTTACGCGGACGACATTCTTTTATATCTCACCTCCCCGCGTAAATCTCTGTCTGTTTTATTTGACGTTCTTGCGTCCTTTGGTGCCAACTCTGGTCTTGTTATTAACTGGGCCAAGTCCTGTGTGTATGTTCTTTCGGGTGTTTTGCCCCCATTGCCGAGCAGACTTCCTATTCAGGTGGTCCAGTCTGGCTTCAAATACTTAGGGATTTTTATTACGTTGGACTCGTCGCTCCGCTTTGAGCGTAATCTCCTCCCCCCGTTGCTTAGATTGCGATTGGACGTGGCCCGTTGGCGTAAGCTTCCTTTGTCTCCTCTTGGAAGGGCGGCCCTGTTTAAAATGATGTCCTTGCCGCGGTTCCTTTACGCGCTCCAGAACTCCTATGACGCTATCCCCAGGACCTATTTCCAAGAGGTCGAGAGTCTTCAAAGGCAATTGATTTGGGATGGGCGTCCGCGTATTGCACTCGCGAAACTCACCATCCCTTGGTACGACGGGGGCATGGCGCTCCCCGATATCAAGCGATATTACTGGGCTTCCCAGTTGTCTGCTATTAATCACGTTATGTTTTCACCGGGTCGGAATCCTGCGTTCGAGATGGATAGACTCCAGCTTCCGGGTGGAGACTTTAATAGAGCGCTTTATTCTCGCTCGGCCGGGCGCCATCTTGTGGGCTCGTCCAGGACTGCAGTAACTGTGTGGCGAGCCGCGAATGTGAGTTTGGGATGGGAGGATCGCCTAACGCTGGCGACGCCGCTTTATGCCTCGGAACGTTTGGGCTGTCTCTGGTCTACCAAGGGTTTCGACCGCTGGGATATGATTGGGATTTGTAAGGTGGGTGATGTTTGCTCGAAGGGTAGTGTGAAGTCCTTCCAAGCCCTCCAGGCGGAATATGGTTTGAATGGTAGGGAATATTTTCGCTATCTGCAGGTCCGGCACGCCCTCGCCTCAGTTTTGGCTCCTGATGAGGCCCCGCCTGAGTCTTCCCCCCTCGAAGACCGTGTCCTTGATGGGCATCTTCCTGATAGCACTATTTCTCTGATCTATAAAAAGCTGATCAATAATCGGGCGGACTTATTGGTCCGACTTCGGGAGGCTTGGGTCGGCGATGGGTTGGAACTGGACGACGAAGATTGGCAATCGGCACTCTCTTCTCCCAAAGAGGTAGCCATTCCTGCCCGTCTCCATTTGGTTCAACTTAAGATCCTTCATTGAGTGTATGTCACGGGTCCGCGTCTGGTGACGATGGGCTTTTCCTTGGATGGGTTGTGTAAGCGTGGTTGTGGGTTGAGTGCTACCTTTTTACATATTCTTTGGGAGTGCCCGGCTGTGGCGGCTTACTGGACTGCTGTGCTTGAGGTGATGACTGATGTGACTGGTGTGGCCCTGAGGCCGGAGCCTCGACGATGTCTGCTGAATGTGTGGGAACCCACTGACTATTCTGTGGCCCAGACCAGATGGGCTACCCTGGGTTACATGATTGCGAAACGGGATGTTGCGCAACTCTGGGGCGCCTCCAGGCCCCCTGAGGTCTCGAAGTGGGAGGACAACATGGACTGGTCCATGTTTCGTGAGAAGACTGTGTATGTGGCCTGGGGCAGACCAAGGGCGTGGACGAAGATTTGGGGTCAGTGGAATGAATATCGTGGGGATATCTGTACCCCTCCCCTTGTGGGCACTGCTGAGGTTGTCCTGTCTCCCTAGGCGGGCATTCCCGGAACCCTTTCATACTGTTTTTTGCATTTCCGGTTCTCCCCGCTGCTCCCCTCCCCCCCCCGACCTTGCTGGAGCCTCAGTGCTCTGGGTATGTTCTCCTGATCGTGTACCATCCCCTCCGTCCTTTGGGCTGACCTTCCTTACCGTGCATTCGCCTTTTTAGTGTTTGTTTTTCTTTTTGTATAAAATTAAAATTCAAAATGCTCTGGGATATGTGGGAGTAATGCTTTGAGCTTGATTTGTGCCTTAACACGGATGTATATTTTTAATTCATGCCTTGTGCCTTATTATTAGCGGCCAGCCCGTGAGGTTGTAGGCCCATTCTTGTATTTTCAATGCTTACTCAAATAAAGGTTTTTGAAAAAAAAAAAAAATAAATAAAGATACTCAATCACTAAACAAGTATTAATATGTTTCAATAAACAGGTACTCTTATAAAACCCAATGTTATTTCTTGAATACATTATATATTTTTTTTTTCATGAAGGCATTAATATAGCTCAAATCGAGGTAGTAATGTCATATACGTCTTTCTCATAGATATGTCTTTTTTTATTTTGCAACAACAGTTTTCACTCTATAATCTTGAAAATACTTTGGTTTTTATGAGGTTTAAGATGATCTGTTCAACAGTAAGATGAATCAGACTTTTATATTTTAATTGTATCAGAATAGGACCTAATGAAATTGATTTGTTATATAACAAAGAGAAAAGCAAGGCACTGCTGAGAGTTGAACTCAGGATCTCCTGTTTACTAGACAGGCGCTTTAACCAGCTAAGCCACAGAACCCCCTTGAGTCTTTACTTTGAAAGACTTTTCTTTATGGTGTTCAAGAGAATATTGCTTTTTCACTTTCATATTCTTTTATAAGTTCACAGACTTCTCTACTCAAACACTTTAGATGAAGACGCTTCACTTATTCAAAAACACCTCTCTAATTTGAAGTTTACCCTATTCATAGAATTTTAAAATATACCTTGCCGAAGAGTGGATTAGTTGAACTCAACAATAGAGTGATCATACGTCTCTATCTTGTTCTTTGTCATTTACTTTTCGATATTTCAGTCAATGCATTCTTATAAACATCTTCACAATACCAAGTATTTTATTTCATTTTATGATAACGTATTCTAAAGTTCATAGAACCAGACGTTTGATTCTTAAAATGTATTCAATACTTGTTTGATGAAAAATATTCCTAAAGCATGGAGAAAACAGTTAGGTGCTATTGAGATTTGAACTCAGGATTTCCTGTTTACGAGACAGGCGCTTTAACCACTAAGCCACAGCACCAACCTCGATAACAAAAAATACATAAATAATCTATTGTTGATGATGAAATTTTGTTTCCTGCTATAAATTCTTCTTTATATGTACTGTAATCTTAAACACAATAAGATACTCAATCACTAAACAAGTATTAATATGTTTCAATAAACAGGTACTCTTATAAAACCCAATGTTATTTCTTGAATACATTATATATTTTTTTTTCATGAAGGCATTAATATAGCTCAAATCGAGGTAGTAATGTCATATACGTCTTTCTCATAGATATGTCTTTTTTTATTTTGCAACAACAGTATTCACTCTATAATCTTGAAAATACTTTGGTTTTTATGAGGTTGAAGATGATCTGTTCAACAGTAAGATGAATCAGACGTTTATATTTTAATTGTATCAGAATAGTACCTAATGAAATTGATTTGTTATATAATAAAGAGAAAAGCAAGGCGCTGCTGAGAGTTGAATTCAGGATCTCCTGTTTACTAGACAGGCGCTCTAACCAGCTAAGCCACAGCACCCCCTTGAGTCTTAACTTTGAAAGACTTTTCTTTATGGTGTTCAAGAGAATATTGCTTTTTCACTTTCATATTCTTTTATAAGTTCACAGACTTCTCTACTCAAACACTTTAGATGAAGACGCTTCACTTATTCAAAAACACCTCTCTAATTTGAAGTTTACCCTAGTCATAGAATTTTAAAATATACCTTGCCGAAGAGTGGATTAGTTGAACTCAACAATAGAGTGATCATACGGCTCTATCTTGTTCTTTGTCATTTACTTTTCGATATTTCAGTCAATGCATTCCTATAAAAATCTTCACAATACCAAGTATTTTATTTCATTTTATGATAAATTATTCTAAAGTTCATAGAACCAGACGTTTAATTCTTAAAATGTATTCAATACTTGTTTGATGAAAAATATTCCTAAAGCATGGAGAAAACAGTTAGGTGCTACTGAGATTTGAACTCAGGATTTCCTGTTTACGAGACAGGCGCTTTAACCACTAAGCCACAGCACCAACATCAGTAGCAAAAAATACATTAATAATCTACTGCTGATGATGAAATTTTGTTCCCTGCTATAAATTCTTCTTTATATGTACTGTAATCTTAAACACAATAAGATACTCAATCACTAAACAAGTATTAATATGTTTTAATAAAAAGGCACTCTCATAAAACCCAATGTTATTTCTTGAATACATTATATTTTTTTTTTCATGAAGGCATTACTATAGCTCAAATCGAGGTAGTAATGTCATATACGTCTTTCTCATAGATATGTCTTTTTTTATTTTGCAACAACAGTATTCACTCTATAATCTTGAAAATACTTTGGTTTTTATGAGGTTTAAGATGATCTGTTCAACAGTAAGATGAATCAGACTTTTATATTTTAATTGTATCAGAATAGGACCTAATGAAATTGATTTGTTATATAACAAAGAGAAAAGCAAGGCGCTGCTGAGAGTTGAACTCAGGATCTCCTGTTTACTAGACAGGCGCTTTAACCAGCTAAGCCACAGCACCCCCTTGAGTCTTTACTTTGAAAGACTTTTCTTTATGGTGTTCAAGAGAATATTGCTTTTTCACTTTCATATTCTTTTATAAGTTCACAGACTTCTCTACTCAAACACTTTAGATGAAGACGCTTCACTTATTCAAAAACACCTCTCTAATTTGAAGTTTACCCTATTCATAGAATTTTAAAATATACCTTGCCGAAGAGTGGATTAGTTGAACTCAACAATAGAGTGATCATACGTCTCTATCTTGTTCTTTGTCATTTACTTTTCGATATTTCAGTCAATGCATTCCTATAAAAATCTTCACAATACCAAGTATTTTATTTCATTTTATGATAACTTATTCTAAAGTTCATAGAACTAGACGTTTAATTCTTAAAATGTATTCAATACTTGTTCGATGAAAAATATTCCTAAAGCATGGAGAAAACAGTTAGGTGCTACTGAGATTTGAACTCAGGATTTCCTGTTTACGAGACAGGCGCTTTAACCACTAAGCCACAGCACCAACCTCAATAACAAAATATACATACATAATCTATTGTTGATGATGAAATTTTGTTTCCTGCTATAAATTCTTCTTTATATGTACTGTAATCTTAAACACAATAAGATACTCAATCACTAAACAAGTATTAATATGTGTCAATAAACAGGTACTCTTATAAAACCCAATGTTATTTCTTGAATACATTATATATTTTTTTTCATGAAGGCATTAATATAGCTCAAATCGAGGTAGTAATGTCATATACGTCTTTCTCATAGATATGTCTTTTTTTATTTTGCAACAACAGTATTCACTCTATAATCTTGAAAATACTTTGGTTTTTATGAGGTTGAAGATGATCTGTTCAACAGTAAGATGAATCAGACGTTTATATTTTAATTGTATCAGAATAGTACCTAATGAAATTGATTTGTTATATAATAAAGAGAAAAGCAAGGTGCTGCTGAGAGTTGAACTCAGGATCTCCTGTTTACTAGACAGGCGCTCTAACCAGCTAAGCCACAGCACCCCCTTGAGTCTTAACTTTGAAAGACTTTTCTTTATGGTGTTCAAGAGAATATTGCTTTTTCACTTTCATATTCTTTTATAAGTTCACAGACTTCTCTACTCAAACACTTTAGATGAAGACGCTTCACTTATTCAAAAAAACCTCTCTAATTTGAAGTTTACCCTATTCATAGAATTTTAAAATATACCTTGCCGAAGAGTGGATTAGTTGAACTCAACAATAGAGTGATCATACGGCTCTATCTTGTTCTTTGTCATTTACTTTTCGATATTTCAGACAATGCATTCCTATAAAAATCTTCACAATACCAAGTATTTTATTTCATTTTATGATAACTTATTCTCAAGTTCATAGAACCAGACGTTTAATTCTTAAAATGTATTCAATACTTGTTTGATGAAAAATATTCCTAAGGCATGGAGAAAACAGTTAGGTGCTACTGAGATTTGAACTCAGGATTTCCTGTTTACGAGACAGGCGCTTTAACCACTAAGCCACAGCACAAACATCAATAGCAAAAAATACATATATGATGTACTGCTGATGATGAAATTTTGTTCCCTGCTATAAATTCTTCTTTATATGTACTGTAATCTTAAACACAATAAGATACTCAATCACTAAACAAGCATTAATATGTTTTAATAAACAGGTACTCTTATAAAACCCAATGTTATTTCTTGAATACATTATATATTTTTTTTCATGAAGGCATTAATATAGCTCAAATCGAGGTAGTAATGTCATATACGTCTTTCTCATAGATATGTCTTTTTTTATTTTGCAACAACAGTATTCACTCTATAATCTTGAAAATACTTTGGTTTTTATGAGGTTTAAGATGATCTGTTCAACAGTAAGATGAATCAGACTTTTATATGTTAATTGTATCAGAATAGGACCTAATGAAATTGATTTGTTATATAACAAAGAGAAAAGCAAGGCGCTGCTGAGAGTTGAACTCAGGATCTCCTGTTTACTAGACAGGCGCTTTAACCAGCTAAGCCACAGCACCCCCTTGAGTCTTTACTTTGAAAGACTTTTCTTTATGGTGTTCAAGAGAATATTGCTTTTTCACTTTCATATTCTTTTATAAGTTCACAGACTTCTCTACTCAAACACTTTAGATGAAGAAGCTTCACTTATTCAAAAACACCTCTCTAATTTGAAGTTTACCCTATTCATAGAATTTTAAAATATACCTTGCCGAAGAGTGGATTAGTTGAACTCAACAATAGAGTGATCATACGGCTCTATCTTGTTCTTTGTCATTTACTTTTCGATATTTCAGTCAATGCATTCCTTTAAAAATCTTCACAATGCCAAGTATTTTATTTCATTTTATGATAACTTATTCTAAAGTTCATAGAACCAGACGTTTATTCTTAAATTGTATTCAACATTTGTTTGATGAAAAATATTCCTAAAGCATGGAGAAAACAGTTAGGTGCTACTGAGATTTGAACTCAGGATTTCCTGTTTACGAGACAGGCGCTTTAACCACCAAGCCACAGCACCAACATCAATAGCAAAAAATACATAAATGATCTACTGCTGATGATGAAATTTTGTTCCCTGCTATAAATTCTTCTTTATATGTACTGTAATCTTAAACACAATAAGATACTCAATCACTAAACAAGTATTAATATGTTTTAATAAACAGGTACTCTTATAAAACCCAATGTTATTTCTTGAATACATTATATTTTTTTTTCATGAAGGCATTAATATAGCTCAAATCGAGGTAGTAATGTCATATACGTCTTTCTCATAGATATGTCTTTTTTTATTTTGCAACAACAGTATTCACTCTATAATCTTGAAAATACTTTGGTTTTTATGAGGTTTAAGATGATCTATTCAACAGTAAGATGAATCAGACTTTTATATTTTAATTGTATCAGAATAGGACCTAATGAAATTGATTTGTTATATAACAAAGAGAAAAGCAAGGCGCTGCTGAGAGTTGAACTCAGGATCTCCTGTCTACTAGACATGCGCTTTAACCAGCTAAACCACAGCACCCCCTTGAGTCTTTACTTTGAAAGACTTTTCTTTATGGTGTTCAAGAGAATATTGCTTTTTCACTTTCATATTCTTTTATAAGTACACAGACTTCTCTACTCAAACACTTTAGATGAAGAAGCTTCACTTATTCAAAAACACCTCTCTAATTTGAAGTTTACCCTATTCATAGAATTTTAAAATATACCTTGCCGAGGAGTAGATTAGTTGAACTCAACAATAGAGTGATCATTTGGCTCTATCTTGTTCTTTGTCATTTACTTTTCGATATGTCAGTCAATGCATTCCTATAAAAATCTTCACAATGCCAAGTATTTTATTTCATTTTATGATAACTTATTCTAAAGTTCATAGAACCAGACGTTTATTCTTAAATTGTATTTAACATTTGTTTGATGAAAAATATTCCTAAAGCATGGAGAAAATAGTTAGGTGCTACTGAGATTTGAATTCAGGATTTCCTGTTTACGAGACAGGCGCTTTAACTACTAAGTCACAGCACCAACGTCAATAGCAAAAAATACATAAATAATCTACTGCTGATGATGAAATTTTGTTACCTGCTATAAATTCTTCTTTATATGTACTGTAATCTTAAACACAATAAGATACTCAATCACTAAACAAGTATTAATATGTTTTAATAAACAGGTACTCTTATAAAACCCAATGTTATTTCTTGAATACATTATATTTTTTTTTCATGAAGGCATTAATATAGCTCAAATCGAGGTAGTAATGTCATATACGTCTTTCTCATAGATATGTCTTTTTTTATTTTGCAACAACAGTATCCACTCTATAATCTTGAAAATACTTTGGTTTTTATGAGTTTTAAGATGATCTGTTCAACAGTAAGATGAATCAGACTTTTATATTTTAATTGTATCAGAATAGGACCTATTGAAATTGATTTGTTATATAACAAAGAGAAAAGCAAGGCGCTGCTGAGAGTTGAACTCAGGATCTCCTGTTTACTAGACAGGCGCTTTAACCAGCTAAGCCACAGCACCCCCTTGAGTCTTTACTTTGAAAGACTGTTCTTTATGGTGTTCAAGAGAATATTGCTTTTTAACTTTCATATTCTTTTATAAGTTCACAGACTTCTCTACTCAAACACTTTAGATGAAGAAGCTTCACTTATTCAAAAACACCTCTCTAATTTGAAGTTTACCCTATTCATAGAATTTTAAAATATACCTTGCCGAAGAGTGGATTAGTTGAACTCAACAATAGAGTGATCATACGGCTCTATCTTGTTCTTTGTCATTTACTTTTCGATATTTCAGTCAATGCATTCCTATAAAAATCTTCACAATGCCAAGTATTTTATTTCATTTGATGATAACTTATTCTAAAGTTCATAGAACCAGACGTTTATTCTTAAATTGCATTCAACATTTGTTTGATGAAAAATATTCCTAAAGCATGGAGAAAACAGTTATGTGCTACTGAGATTGGAACTCAGGATTTCCTGTTTACGAGACAGGCGCTTTAACCACTAAGCCACAGCACCAACGTCAATAGCAAAAAATACATAAATAATCTATTGCTGATGATGAAATTGTGTTTCCTGCTATAAATTCTTCTTTATATGTACTGTAATCTTAAACACAATAAGATACTCAATCACTAGACAAGTATTAATATGTTTTAATAAACAGGTACTCTTATAAAACCCAATGTTATTTCTTAAATACATTATGTTTTTTTTTTCATGAAGGAATTAATATAGCTCAAATCGAGGTAGTAATGTCATATACGTCTTTCTCATAGATATGTCTTTTTTTATTTTGCAACAACAGTATTCACTCTATAATCCTGAAAATACTTTCGTTTTTATGAGGTTTAAGATGATCTGTTCAACAGTAAGATGTATCAGACTTTTATATTTTAATTGTATCAGAAAAGGACCTAATGAAATTGATTTGTTATATAACAAAGAGAAAAGCAAGGCGCTGCTGAGAGTTGAACTCAGGATCTCCTGTTTACTAGACAGGCGCTTTAACCAGCTAAGCCACAGCACCCCCTTGAGTCTTAACTTTGAAAGACTTTTCTTTATGGTGTTCAAGAGAATATTGCTTTTTCACTTTCATATTCTTTTATAAGTTCACAGACTTCTCTACTCAAACACTTTAGATGAAGACGCTTCATTTATTCAAAAACACCTCTCTAATTTGAAGTTTACCCTATTCATAGAATTTTAAAATATACCTTGCTGAAGAGTGGATTAGTTGAACTCAACAATAGAGTGATCATACGTCTCTATCTTGTTCTTTGTCATTTACTTTTCGATATTTCAGTCAATGCATTCCTATAAAAATCTTCACAATACCAAGTATTTTATTTCATTTTATGATAACTTATTCTAAAGTTCATAGAACCAGACGTTTAATTCTTAAAATGTATTCAATACTTGTTTGATGAAAAATATTCCTAAAGCATGGAGAAAACAGTTAGGTGCTACTGAGATTTGAACTCAGGATTTCCTGTTTACGAGACAGGCGCTTTAACCACTAAGCCACAGCACCAACGTCAATAGCAAAAAATACATAAATAATCTACTGCTGATGATGAAATTTTGTTTCCTGCTATAAATTCTTCTTTATATGTACTGTAATCTTAAACACAATAAGATACTCAATCACTAAACAAGTATTAATATGTTTTAATAAACAGGTACTCTTATAAAACCCAATGTTATTTCTTGAATACATTACATTTTTTTTCATGAAGGCATTAATATAGCTCAAATCGAGGTAGTAATGTCATCTACGTCTTTCTCATAGATATGTCTTTTTTTATTTTGCATTACCAGTATTTACTCCATAATCTTGAAAATACTTTGGCTTTTATGAGGTTGAAGATGATCTGTTCAACAGTAAGATGAATCAGACGTTTATATTTTAATTGTATCAGAATAGTACCTAATGAAATTGATTTGTTATATAATAAAGAGAAAAGCAAGGCGCTGCTGAGAGTTAAACTCAGGATCTCCTGTCTACTAGACAGGCGCTTTAACCAGCTAAGCCACAGCACCCCCTTGAGTCTTAACTTTGAAAGACTTTTCTTTATGGTGTTCAAGAGAATATTGCTTTTTCACTTTCATATTCTTTTATAAGTTCACAGACTTCTCTACTCAAACACTTTAGATGAAGACGCTTCACTTATTCAAAAACACCTCTCTAATTTGAAGTTTACCCTATTCATAGAATTTTAAAATATACCTTGCTGAAGAGTGGATTAGTTGAACTCAACAATAGAGTGATCATACGTCTCTATCTTGTTCTTTGTCATTTACTTTTCGATATTTCAGTCAATGCATTCCTATAAAAATCTTCACAATACCAAGTATTTTATTTCATTTTATGATAACTTATTCTAAAGTTCATAGAACCAGACGTTTAATTCTTAAAATGTATTCAATACTTGTTTGATGAAAAATATTCCTAAAGCATGGAGAAAACAGTTAGGTGCTACTGAGATTTGAACTCAGGATTTCCTGTTTACGAGACAGGCGCTTTAACCACTAAGCCACAGCACCAACGTCAATAGCAAAAAATACATAAATAATCTACTGCTGATGATGAAATTTTGTTTCCTGCTATAAATTCTTCTTTATATGTACTGTAATCTTAAACACAATAAGATACTCAATCACTAAACAAGTATTAATATGTTTTAATAAACAGGTACTCTTATAAAACCCAATGTTATTTCTTGAATACATTACATTTTTTTTTCATGAAGGCATTAATATAGCTCAAATCGAGGTAGTAATGTCATCTATGTCTTTCTCATAGATATGTCTTTTTTTATTTTGCATTACCAGTATTTACTCCATAATCTTGAAAATACTTTGGCTTTTATGAGGTTGAAGATGATCTGTTCAACAGTAAGATGAATCAGACGTTTATATTTTAATTGTATCAGAATAGTACCTAATGAAATTGATTTGTTATATAATAAAGAGAAAAGCAAGGCGCTGCTGAGAGTTAAACTCAGGATCTCCTGTTTACTAGACAGGCGCTTTAACCAGCTAAGCCACAGCACCCCCTTGAGTCTTAACTTTGAAAGACTTTTCTTTATGGTGTTCAAGAGAATATTGCTTTTTCACTTTCATATTCTTTTATAAGTTCACAGACTTCTCTACTCAAACACTTTAGATGAAGACGCTTCACTTATTCAAAAAAACCTCTCTAATTTGAAGTTTACCCTATTCATAGAATTTTAAAATATACCTTGCCGAAGAGTGGATTAGTTGAACTCAACAATAGAGTGATCATACGGCTCTATCTTGTTCTTTGTCATTTACTTTTCGATATTTCAGTCAATGCATTCCTATAAAAATCTTCACAATACCAAGTATTTTATTTCATTTTATGATAACTTATTCTAAAGTTCATAGAACCAGACGTTTAATTCTTAAAATGTATTCAATACTTGTTTGATGAAAAATATTCCTACGGCATGGAGAAAACAGTTAGGTGCTACTGAGATTTGAACTCTGGATTTCCTGTTTACGAGACAGGCGCTTTAACCACTAAGCCACAGCACAAACGTCAATAGCAAAAAATACATATATAATCTACTGCTGATGATGAAATTTTGTTCCCTGCTATAAATTCTTCTTTATATGTACTGTAATCTTAAACACAATAAGATACTCAATCACTAAACAAGCATTAATATGTTTTAATAAACAGGTACTCTTATAAAACCCAATGTTATTTCTTGAATACATTATATTTTTTTTTTCATGAAGGCATTAATATAGCTCAAATCGAGGTAGTAATGTCATATACGTCTTTCTCATAGATATGTCTTTTTTTATTTTGCAAAAACAGTATTCACTCTATAATCTTGAAAATACTTTGGTTTTTATGAGGTTTAAGATGATCTGTTCAACAGTAAAATGAATCAGACTTTTATATTTTAATTGTATCAGAATAGGACCTAATGAAATTGATTTGTTATATAACAAAGAGAAAAGCAAGGCGCTGCTGAGAGTTGAACTCAGGATCTCCTGTTTACTAGACAGGCGCTTTAACCAGCTAGGCCACAGCACCCCCTTGAGTCTTTACTTTGAAAGACTTTTCTTTATGGTGTTCAAGAGAATATTGCTTTTTCACTTTCATGTTCTTTTATAAGTTCACAGACTTCTCTACTCAAACACTTTAGATGAAGAAGCTTCACTTATTCAAAAACACCTCTCTAATTTGAAGTTTACCCTATTCATAGAATTTTAAAATATACCTTGCCGAAGAGTGGATTAGTTGAACTCAACAATAGAGTGATCATACGGCTCTATCTTGTTCTTTGTCATTTACTTTTCGATATTTCAGTCAATGCATTCCTATAAAAATCTTCACAATGCCAAGTATTTTATTTCATTTAATGATAACTTATTCTAAAGTTCATAGAACCAGACGTTTATTCTTAAATTGTATTCAACATTTGTTTGATGAAAAATATTCCTAAAGCATGGAGAAAACAGTTAGGTGCTACTGAGATTTGAACTCAGGATTTCCTGTTTATGAGACGGGCGCTATAACCACTAAGGCACAGCACCAACGTCAATAGCAAAAAATACTTAAATAATCTACTGCTGATGATGAAATTTTGTTTCCTGCTATAAATTCTTCTTTATATGTACTGTAATCTTAAACACAATAAGATACTCAATCACTAAACAAGTATTAATATGTTTTAATAAACAGGTACTCTTATAAAACCCAATGTTATTTCTTAAATACATTATATTTTTTTTTTCATGAAGGAATTAATATAGCTCAAATCGAGGTAGTAATGTCATATACGTCTTTCTCATAGATATGTCTTTTTTTATTTTGCAACAACAGTATTCACTCTATAATCTTGAAAATACTTTGGTTTTTATGAGGTTTAAGATGATCTGTTCAACAGTAAGATGAATCAGACTTTTATATTTTAATTGTATCAGAATAGGACCTAATGAAATTGATTTGTTATATAACAAACAGAAAAGCAAGGCGCTGCTGAGAGTTGAACTCAGTATCTCCGGTTTACTAGACAGGCGCTTTAACCAGCTAAGCCACAGCACCCCCTTGAGTCTTTACTTTGAAAGACTTTTCTTTATGGTGTTTAAGAAAATATTGCTTTTTCACTTTCATATTCTTTTATAAGTTCACAGACTTCTCTACTCAAACACTTTAGATGAAGACGTTTCACTTATTCAAAAACACCTCTCTAATTTGAAGTTTACCCTATTCATAGAATTTTAAAATATACCTTGCCGAAGAGTGGATTAGTTGAACTCAACAATGGAGTGATCATACGGCTCTATCTTGTTAGTTGTCATTTACTTTTCGATATTTCAGTGAATACATTCCTATAAAAATCTTCACAATACCAAGTATTTTATTTCATTTTATGATAACTTATTCTAATTTTCATAGAACCAGACGTTTAATTCTTAAAATGTATTTAACACTTGTTTGATGAAAAATATTCCTAAAGCATGGAGAAAACAGTTAGGTGCTACTGAGATTTGAACTCAGGATTTCCTGTTTACGAGACAGGCGCTTTAACCACTAAGCCACAGCACCAACCTCAATAACAACAAATACATAAATAATCTATTGTTGATGATGAAATTTTGTTTCCTGCTATAAATTCTTCTTTATATGTACTGTAACCCTAAACACAAAAAGATACTCAATCACTAAACAAGTATTATTATGTTTTAATAAACAGGTACTCTTATAAAACCCAATGTTATTTCTTGAATACATTACATTTTTTTTTTCATGAAGGCATTAATATAGCTCAAATCGAGGTAGTAATGTCATCTACGTCTTTCTCGTAGATATGTCTTTTTTTATTTTGCAATAACAGTATTCACTCTATAATCTTGAAAATACTTTGGCTTTTATGAGGTTGAAGATGATCTGTTCAACAGTAAGATGAATCAGACGTTTATATTTTAATTGTATCAGAATAGTACCTAACGAAATTGATTTGTTATATAATAAAGAGAAAAGCAAGGCGCTGCTGAGAGTTGAACTCAGGATCTCCTGTTTACTAGACAGGCGCTTTAACCAGCTAAGCCACAGCACCCCCTTGAGTCTTAACTTTGAAAGACTTTTCTTTATGGGGTTCAAGAGAATATTGCTTTTTCACTTTCATATTCTTTTATAAGTTCACAGACTTATCTACTCAAACACTTTAGATGAAGACGCTTCACTTATTAAAAAAAAACCTCTCTAATTTGAAGTTTACCCTATTCATAGAATTTTAAAATATACCTTGCCGAAGAGTGGATTAGTTGAACTCAACAATAGAGTGATCATACGTCTCTATCTCTTTCTTTGTCATTTACTTTTCAATATTTCAGTCAATGCATTCCTATAAAAATCTTCACAATACCAAGTATTTGATTTCATTTTATGAGAACTTATTCTAAAGTTCATAGAACCAGACGTTTAATTCTTAAAATGTATTTAATACTTGTTTGATGAAAAATATTCCTAAAGCATGGAGAAAACAGTTAGGTGCTACTGAGATTTGAACTCAGGATTTCCTGTTTACAAGACAGGCGCTTTAACCACTAAGCCACAGAACCAACGTCAATAGCAAAAAATACATAAATAATCTACTGCTGATGATGAAATTTTGTTCCCTGCTATAAATTCTTCTTTATATGTACTGTAATCTTAAACACAATAAGATACTCAATCACTAAACAAGTATTAATATGTTTTATTAAACAGGTACTCTTATAAAACCCAATGTTATTTCTTGAATACATTATATTTTTTTTTCATGAAGGCATTAATATAGCTCAAATCGAGGTAGTAATGTCATATACGTCTTTCTCATAGATATGTCTTTTTTTATTTTGCAACAACATTATTCACTCTATAATCTTGAAAATACTTTGGTTTTTATGAGGTTTAAGATGATCTGTTCAACAGTAAGATGAATCAGACGTTTATATTTTAATTGTATCAGAATAGTACCTAATGAAATTGATTTGTTATATTATAAAGAGAAAAGCAAGGCGCTGCTGAGAGTTGAACTCAGGATCTCCTGTTTACTAGACAGGCGCTTTAACCAGCTAAGCCACAGCACCCCCTTGAGTCTTAACTTTGAAAGACTTTTCTTTATGGTGTTCAAGAGAATATTGCTTTTTCACTTTCATATTCTTTTATAAGTTCACAGACTTCTCTACTCAAACACTTTAGATGAAGACGCTTCATTTATTAAAAAAAACCTCTCTAATTTGAAGTTTACCCTATTCATAGAATTTTAAAATATACCTTGCCGAAGAGTGGATTAGTTGAACTCAACAATAGAGTGATCATACGGCTCTATCTTGTTCTTTGTCATTTACTTTTCGATATTTCAGTCAATGCATTCCTATAAAAATCTTCACAATACCAAGTATTTTATTTCATTTTATGATAACTTATTCTAAAGTTCATAGAACCAGACGTTTAATTCTTAAAATGTATTCAATACTTGTTTGATGAAAAATATTCCTACGGCATGGAGAAAACAGTTAGGTGCTACTGAGATTTGAACTCTGGATTTCCTGTTTACGAGACAGGCGCTTTAACCACTAAGCCACAGCACAAACGTCAATAGCAAAAAATACATATATAATCTACTGCTGATGATGAAATTTTGTTCCCTGCTATAAATTCTTCTTTATATGTACTGTAATCTTAAACACAATAAGATACTCAATCACTAAACAAGCATTAATATGTTTTAATAAACAGGTACTCTTATAAAACCCAATGTTATTTCTTGAATACATTATATTTTTTTTTTCATGAAGGCATTAATATAGCTCAAATCGAGGTAGTAATGTCATATACGTCTTTCTCATAGATATGTCTTTTTTTATTTTGCAAAAACAGTATTCACTCTATAATCTTGAAAATACTTTGGTTTTTATGAGGTTTAAGATGATCTGTTCAACAGTAAAATGAATCAGACTTTTATATTTTAATTGTATCAGAATAGGACCTAATGAAATTGATTTGTTATATAACAAAGAGAAAAGCAAGGCGCTGCTGAGAGTTGAACTCAGGATCTCCTGTTTACTAGACAGGCGCTTTAACCAGCTAGGCCACAGCACCCCCTTGAGTCTTTACTTTGAAAGACTTTTCTTTATGGTGTTCAAGAGAATATTGCTTTTTCACTTTCATGTTCTTTTATAAGTTCACAGACTTCTCTACTCAAACACTTTAGATGAAGAAGCTTCACTTATTCAAAAACACCTCTCTAATTTGAAGTTTACCCTATTCATAGAATTTTAAAATATACCTTGCCGAAGAGTGGATTAGTTGAACTCAACAATAGAGTGATCATATGGCTCTATCTTGTTCTTTGTCATTTACTTTTCGATATTTCAGTCAATGCATTCCTATAAAAATCTTCACAATGCCAAGTATTTTATTTCATTTAATGATAACTTATTCTAAAGTTCATAGAACCAGACGTTTATTCTTAAATTGTATTCAACATTTGTTTGATGAAAAATATTCCTAAAGCATGGAGAAAACAGTTAGGTGCTACTGAGATTTGAACTCAGGATTTCCTGTTTATGAGACGGGCGCTATAACCACTAAGGCACAGCACCAACGTCAATAGCAAAAAATACTTAAATAATCTACTGCTGATGATGAAATTTTGTTTCCTGCTATAAATTCTTCTTTATATGTACTGTAATCTTAAACACAATAAGATACTCAATCACTAAACAAGTATTAATATGTTTTAATAAACAGGTACTCTTATAAAACCCAATGTTATTTCTTAAATACATTATATTTTTTTTTTCATGAAGGCATTAATATAGCTCAAATCGAGGTAGTAATGTCATATACGTCTTTCTCATAGATATGTCTTTTTTTATTTTGCAACAACAGTATTCACTCTATAATCTTGAAAATACTTTGGTTTTTATGAGGTTTAAGATGATCTGTTCAACAGTAAGATGAATCCGACTTTTATATTTTAATTGTATCAGAATAGGACCTAATGAAATTGATTTGTTATATAACAAACAGAAAAGCAAGGCACTGCTGAGAGTTGAACTCAGTATCTCCGGTTTACTAGACAGGCGCTTTAACCAGCTAAGCCACAGCACCCCCTTGAGTCTTTACTTTGAAAGACTTTTCTTTATGGTGTTTAAGAAAATATTGCTTTTTCACTTTCATATTCTTTTATAAGTTCACAGACTTCTCTACTCAAACACTTTAGATGAAGACGTTTCACTTATTCAAAAACACCTCTCTAATTTGAAGTTTACCCTATTCATAGAATTTTAAAATATACCTTGCCGAAGAGTGGATTAGTTGAACTCAACAATGGAGTGATCATACGGCTCTATCTTGTTAGTTGTCATTTACTTTTCGATATTTCAGTGAATACATTCCTATAAAAATCTTCACAATACCAAGTATTTTATTTCATTTTATGATAACTTATTCTAATTTTCATAGAACCAGACGTTTAATTCTTAAAATGTATTTAACACTTGTTTGATGAAAAATATTCCTAAAGCATGGAGAAAACAGTTAGGTGCTACTGAGATTTGAACTCAGGATTTCCTGTTTACGAGACAGGCGCTTTAACCACTAAGCCACAGCACCAACCTCAATAACAACAAATACATAAATAATCTATTGTTGATGATGAAATTTTGTTTCCTGCTATAAATTCTTCTTTATATGTACTGTAACCCTAAACACAAAAAGATACTCAATCACTAAACAAGTATTATTATGTTTTAATAAACAGGTACTCTTATAAAACCCAATGTTATTTCTTGAATACATTACATTTTTTTTTCATGAAGGCATTAATATAGCTCAAATCGAGGTAGTAATGTCATCTACGTCTTTCTCGTAGATATGTCTTTTTTTATTTTGCAATAACAGTATTCACTCTATAATCTTGAAAATACTTTGGCTTTTATGAGGTTGAAGATGATCTGTTCAACAGTAAGATGAATCAGACGTTTATATTTTAATTGTATCAGAATAGTACCTAACGAAATTGATTTGTTATATAATAAAGAGAAAAGCAAGGCGCTGCTGAGAGTTGAACTCAGGATCTCCTGTTTACTAGACAGGCGCTTTAACCAGCTAAGCCACAGCACCCCCTTGAGTCTTAACTTTGAAAGACTTTTCTTTATGGGGTTCAAGAGAATATTGCTTTTTCACTTTCATATTCTTTTATAAGTTCACAGACTTCTCTACTCAAACACTTTAGATGAAGACGCTTCACTTATTAAAAAAAAACCTCTCTAATTTGAAGTTTACCCTATTCATAGAATTTTAAAATATACCTTGCCGAAGAGTGGATTAGTTGAACTCAACAATAGAGTGATCATACGTCTCTATCTCTTTCTTTGTCATTTACTTTTCAATATTTCAGTCAATGCATTCCTATAAAAATCTTCACAATACCAAGTATTTGATTTCATTTTATGAGAACTTATTCTAAAGTTCATAGAACCAGACGTTTAATTCTTAAAATGTATTTAATACTTGTTTGATGAAAAATATTCCTAAAGCATGGAGAAAACAGTTAGGTGCTACTGAGATTTGAACTCAGGATTTCCTGTTTACAAGACAGGCGCTTTAACCACTAAGCCACAGAACCAACGTCAATAGCAAAAAATACATAAATAATCTACTGCTGATGATGAAATTTTGTTCCCTGCTATAAATTCTTCTTTATATGTACTGTAATCTTAAACACAATAAGATACTCAATCACTAAACAAGTATTAATATGTTTTATTAAACAGGTACTCTTATAAAACCCAATGTTATTTCTTGAATACATTATATTTTTTTTCATGAAGGCATTAATATAGCTCAAATCGAGGTAGTAATGTCATATACGTCTTTCTCATAGATATGTCTTTTTTTTATTTTGCAACAACATTATTCACTCTATAATCTTGAAAATACTTTGGTTTTTATGAGGTTTAAGATGATCTGTTCAACAGTAAGATGAATCAGACGTTTATATTTTAATTGTATCAGAATAGTACCTAATGAAATTGATTTGTTATATTATAAAGAGAAAAGCAAGGCGCTGCTGAGAGTTGAACTCAGGATCTCCTGTTTACTAGACAGGCGCTTTAACCAGCTAAGCCACAGCACCCCCTTGAGTCTTAACTTTGAAAGACTTTTCTTTATGGTGTTCAAGAGAATATTGCTTTTTCACTTTCATATTCTTTTATAAGTTCACAGACTTCTCTACTCAAACACTTTAGATGAAGACGCTTCATTTATTAAAAAAAACCTCTCTAATTTGAAGTTTACCCTATTCATAGAATTTTAAAATATACCTTGCCGAAGAGTGGATTAGTTGAACTCAACAATAGAGTGATCATACGGCTCTATCTTGTTCTTTGTCATTTACTTTTCGATATTTCAGTCAATGCATTCCTATAAAAATCTTCACAATACCAAGTATTTTATTTCATTTTATGATAACTTATTCTAAAGTTCATAGAACCAGACGTTTAATTCTTAAAATGTATTCAATACTTGTTTGATGAAAAATATTCCTAAAGCATGGAGAAAACAGTTAGGTGTTACTGAGATTTGAACTCAGGATTTCCTGTTTACGAGACAGGCGCTTTAACCACTAAGCCACAGCACCAACGTCAATAGTAAAAAATACATAAATAATCTACTGCTGATGGTGAAATTTTGTTCCCTGCTATAAATTCTTCTTTATATGTACTGTAATCTTAAACACAATAAGATACTCAATCACTAAACAAGTATTAATATGTTTTAATAAACAGGTACTCTTATAAAACCCCATGTTATTTCTTGAATACATTATATTTGTTTTTTTCATGAAGGCATTAATATAGCTCAAATCGAGGTAGTAATGTCATATACGTCTTTCTCATAGATATGTCTTTTTTTATTTTGCAACAACAGTATTCACTCTATAATCTTGAAAATACTTTGGTTTTTATGAGGTTTAAGATGATCTGTTCAACAGTAAGATGAATCAGACTTTTATATTTTAATTGTATCAGAATAGGACCTAATGAAATTGATTTGTTATATGACAAAGAGAAAAGCAAGGCGCTGCTGAGAGTTGAACTCAGGATCTCCTGTCTACTAGACAGGCGCTTTAACCAGCTAAACCACAGCAATCCCTTGAGTCTTTACTTTGAAAGACTTTTCTTTATGGTGTTCAAGAGAATATTGCTTTTTCACTTTCATATTCTTTTATAGGTTCACAGACTTCTCTACTCAAAAACTTTAGATGAAGAAGCTTCACTTATTCAAAAACACCTCTCTAATTTGAAGTTTACCCTATTCATAGAATTTTAAAATATACCTTGCCGAAGAGTGGATTAGTTGAACTCAACAATAGAGTGATCATACGGCTCTATCTTGTTCTTTGTCGTTTACTTTTCGATATTTCAGTCAATGCATTCCTATAAAAATCTTCACAATGCCAAGTATTTTATTTCATTTTATGATAACTTATTCTAAAGTTCATAGAACCAGACGTTTAATTCTTAAAATGTATTCAATATTTGTTTGATGAAAAATATTCCTAAAGCATGGAGAAAACAGTTAGGTGCTACTGAGATTTGAACTCAGGATTTCCTGTTTACGAGACAGGTGCTTTAACCACTAAGCCACAGCACCAACGTCAATAGCAAAAAATACATAAATAATCTACTGCTGATGATGAAATTTTGTTCCCTGCTATAAATTCTTCTTTATATGTACTGTAATCTTAAACACAATAAGATACTCAATCACTAAACAAGTATTAATATGTTTTAATAAACAGGTACTCTTATAAAACCCACTGTTATTTCTTGAATACATTATATATTTTTTTTCATGAAGGCATTAATATAGCTCAAATCGAGGTAGTAATGTCATATACGTCTTTCTCATAGATATGTCTTTTTTTATTTTGCAACAACAGTATTCACTCTATAATCTTGAAAATACTTTGGTTTTTATGAGGTTTAAGATGATCTGTTCAACCGTAAGATGAATCAGACTTTTATATTTTAATTGTATCAGAATAGGACCTAATGAAATTGATTTGTTATATAACAAAGAGAAAAGCAAGGCGCTGCTGAGAGTTGAACTCAGGATCTCCTGTTTACTAGACAAGCGCTTTAACCAGCTAAGCCACAGCACCCCCTTGACTCTTTCCTTTGAAAGACTTTTCTTTATGGTGTTCAAGAGAATATTGCTTTTTCACTTTCATATTCTTTTATAAGTTCACAGACTCCTCTACTCAAACACTTTAGATGAAGACGCTTCACTTATTCAAAAACACCTCTCTAATTTGAAGTTTACCCTATTCATAGAATTTTAAAATATACCTTGCTGAAGAGTGGATTAGTTGAACTCAACAATAGAGTGATCATACGTCTCTATCTTGTTCTTTGTCATTTACTTTTCGATATTTCAGTCAATGCATTCCTATAAAAATCTTCACAATACCAAGTATTTTATTTCATTTTATGATAACTTTTCTAAAGTTCATAGAACCAGACGTTTAATTCTTAAAATGTATTCAATACTTGTTTGATGAAAAATATTCCTAAAGCATGGAGAAAACAGTTAGGTGCTACTGAGATTTGAACTCAGGTTTTCCTGTTTACGAGACAGGCGCTTTAACCACTAAGCCACAGCACCAACATCAATAGCAAAAAATACATAAATAATCTACTGCTGATGATGAAATTTTGTTCCCTGCTATAAATTCTTCTTTATATGTACTGTAATCTTAAACACAATAAGATACTCAATCAATAAACAAGTATTAATATGTTTTAATAAACAGGTACTCTTATAAAACCCAATGTTATTTCTTGAATACATTATATTTTTTTTCATGAAGGCATTAATATAGCTCAAATCGAGGTAGTAATGTCATATACGTCTTTCTCATAGATATGTCTTTTTTTATTTTGCAACAACAGTATTCACTCTATAATCTTGAAAATACTTTGGTTTTTATGAGTTTTAAGATGATCTGTTCAACAGTAAGATGAATCAGACTTTTATATTTTAATTGTATCAGAATAGGACCTAATGAAATTGATTTGTTATATAACAAAGAGAAAAGCAAGGCGCTGCTGAGAGTTGAACTCAGGATCTCCTGTTTACTAGACAGGCCCTTTAACCAGCTAAGCCACAGCACCCCCTTGAGTCTTTACTTTGAAAGACTTTTCTTTATGGTGTTCAAGAGAATATTGCTTTTTCACTTTCATATTCTTTTATAAGTTCACAGACTTCTCTACTCAAACACTTTAGATGAAGAAGCTTCACTTATTCAAAAACACCTCTCTAATTTGAAGTTTACCCTATTCATAGAATTTTAAAATATACCTTGCCGAAGAGTGGATTAGTTGAACTCAACAATAGAGTGATCATACGGCTCTATCTTGTTCTTTGTCATTTACTTGTCGATATTTCAGTCAATGCATTCCTATAAAAATCTTCACAATGCCAAGTATTTTATTTCATTTTATGATAACTTATTCTAAAGTTCATAGAACCAGACGTTTATTCTTAAATTGTATTCAACATTTGTTTGATGAAAAATATTCCTAAAGCATGGAGAAAACAGTTAGGTGCAACTGAGATCTGAACTCAGGATTTCCTGATTACGAGACAGGCGCTTTAACCACTAAGCCACAGCACCAACGTCAATAGCAAAAAATACATAAATAATCTACTGCTGATGATGAAATTGTGTTTCCTGCTATAAATTCTTCTTTATATGTACTGTAATCTTAAACACAATAAGATACTCAATCACTAGACAAGTATTAATATGTTTTAATAAACAGGTACTCTTATAAAACCCAATGTTATTTCTTAAATACATTATGTTTTTTTTTCATGAAGGAATTAATATAGCTCAAATCGAGGTAGTAATGTCATATACGTCTTTCTCATAGATATGTCTTTTTTTATTTTGCAACAACAGTATTCACTCTATAATCCTGAAAATACTTTCGTTTTTATGAGGTTTAAGATGATCGGTTCAACAGTAAGATGAATCAGACTTTTATATTTTAATTGTATCAGAATAGGACCTAATGAAATTGATTTGTTATATAACAAAGAGAAAAGCAAGGCGCTGCTGAGAGTTGAACTCAGGATCTCCTGTTTACTAGACAGGCGCTTTAACCAGCTAAGCCACAGCACCCCCTTGAGTCTTTACTTTGAAAGACTTTTCTTTATGGTGTTCAAGAGAATATTGCTTTTTCACTTTCATATTCTTTTATAAGTTCACAGACTTCTCTACTCAAACACTTTAGATGAAGAAGCTTCACTTATTCAAAAACACCTCTCTAATTTGAAGTTTACCCTATTCATAGAATTTTAAAATATACCTTGCCGAAGAGTGGATTAGTTGAACTCAACAATAGAGTGATCATACGGCTCTATCTTGTTCTTTGTCATTTACTTTTCGATATTTCAGTCAATGCATTCCTATAAAAATCTTCACAATGCCAAGTATTTTATTTCATTTAATGATAACTTATTCTAAAGTTCATAGAACCAGACGTTTATTCTTAAATTGTATTCAACATTTGTTTGATGAAAAATATTCCTAAAGCATGGAGAAAACAGTTAGGTGCTACTGAGATTTGAACTCAGGATTTCCTGTTTACAAGACAGGTGCTTTAACCACTAAGCCACAGCACCAATGTCTAGCAAAAAATACATAAATAATCTACTGCTGATGATGAAATTTTGTTTCCTGCTATAAATTCTTCTTTATATGAACTGTAATCTTAAACACAAAAAGATACTCAATCACTAAACAAGTATTATTATGTTTTAATAAACAGGTACTCTTATAAAACCCAATGTTATTTCTTGAATACATTACATTTTTTTTTTCATGAAGGCATTAATATAGCTCAAATCGAGGTAGTAATGTCATCTACGTCTTTCTCATAGATATGTCTTTTTTTATTTTGCAATAACAGTATTCACTCTATAATCTTGAAAATACTTTGGCTTTTATGAGGTTGAAGATGATCTGTTCAACAGTAAGATGAATCAGACTTTCATATTTTAATTGTATCAGAATAGTACCTAATGAAATTGATTTGTTATATAATAAAGAGAAATGCAAGGCGCTGCTGAGAGTTGAATTGAGGATCTCCTGTTTACTAGACAGGCGCTTTAACCAGCTAAGCCACAGCACCCCCTTGAGTCTTAACTTTGAAAGACTTTTCTTTATGGTGTTCAAGAGAATATTGCTTTTTCACTTTCATATTCTTTTATAAGTTCACAGACTTCTCTACTCAAACACTTTAGATGAAGACGTTTCACTTATTCAAAAACACCTCTCTAATTTGAAGTTTACCCTATTCATAGAATTTTAAAATATACCTTGCCGAAGAGTGGATTAGTTGAACTCAACAATGGAGTGATCATACGGCTCTATCTTGTTAGTTGTCATTTACTTTTCGATATTTCAGTGAATACATTCCTATAAAAATCTTCACAATACCAAGTATTTTATTTCATTTTATGATAACTTATTCTAATTTTCATAGAACCAGACGTTTAATTCTTAAAATGTATTTAACACTTGTTTGATGAAAAATATTCCTAAAGCATGGAGAAAACAGTTAGGTGCTACTGAGATTTGAACTCAGGATTTCCTGTTTACGAGACAGGCGCTTTAACCACTAAGCCACAGCACCAACCTCAATAACAACAAATACATAAATAATCTATTGTTGATGATGAAATTTTGTTTCCTGCTATAAATTCTTCTTTATATGTACTGTAACCCTAAACACAAAAAGATACTCAATCACTAAACAAGTATTATTATGTTTTAATAAACAGGTACTCTTATAAAACCCAATGTTATTTCTTGAATACATTATATTTTTTTTCATGAAGGCATTAATATAGCTCAAATCGAGGTAGTAATGTCATATACGTCTTTCTCATAGATATGTCTTTTTTTATTTTGCAATAACAGTATTCACTCTATAATCTTGAAAATACTTTGGCTTTTATGAGGTTGAAGATGATCTGTTCAACAGTAAGATGAATCAGACGTTTATATTTTAATTGTATCAGAATAGTACCTAATGAAATTGATTTGTTATATAATAAAGAGAAAAGCAAGGCGCTGCTGAGAGTTGAACTCAGGATCTCCTGTTTACTAGACAGGCGGTTTAACCAGCTAAGCCACAGCACCCCCTTGAGTCTTAACTTTGAAAGACTTTTCTTTATGGGGTTCAAGAGAATATTGCTTTTTCACTTTCATATTCTTTTATAAGTTCACAGACTTCTCTACTCAAACACTTTAGATGAAGACGCTTCACTTATTAAAAAAAAACCTCTCTAATTTGAAGTTTACCCTATTCATAGAATTTTAAAATATACCTTGCCGAAGAGTGGATTAGTTGAACTCAACAATAGAGTGATCATACGTCTCTATCTCTTTCTTTGTCATTTACTTTTCAATATTTCAGTCAATGCATTCCTATAAAAATCTTCACAATACCAAGTATTTGATTTCATTTTATGATAACTTATTCTAAAGTTCATAGAACCAGACGTTTAATTCTTAAAATGTATTTAATACTTGTTTGATGAAAAATATTCCTAAAGCATGGAGAAAACAGTTAGGTGCTACTGAGATTTGAACTCAGGATTTCCTGTTTACAAGACAGGCGCTTTAACCACTAAGCCACAGAACCAACGTCAATAGCAAAAAATACATAAATAATCTACTGCTGATGATGAAATTTTGTTCCCTGCTATAAATTCTTCTTTATATGTACTGTAATCTTAAACACAATAAGATACTCAATCACTAAACAAGTATTAATATTTTTTTTTAAACAGGTACTCTTATAAAACCCAATGTTATTTCTTGAATACATTATATTTTTTTTTCATGAAGGCATTAATATAGCTCAAATCGAGGTAGTAATGTCATATACGTCTTTCTCATAGATATGTCTTTTTTTATTTTGCAACAACATTATTCACTCTATAATCTTGAAAATACTTTGGTTTTTATGAGGTTTAAGATGATCTGTTCAACAGTAAGATGAATCAGACGTTTATATTTTAATTGTATCAGAATAGTACCTAATGAAATTGATTTGTTATATTATAAAGAGAAAAGCAAGGCGCTGCTGAGAGTTGAACTCAGGATCTCCTGTTTACTAGACAGGCGCTTTAACCAGCTAAGCCACAGCACCCCCTTGAGTCTTAACTTTGAAAGACTTATCTTTATGGTGTTCAAGAGAATATTGCTTTTTCACTTTCATATTCTTTTATAAGTTCACAGACTTCTCTACTCAAACACTTTAGATGAAGACGCTTCACTTATTAAAAAAAAACCTCTCTAATTTGAAGTTTACCCTATTCATAGAATTTTAAAATATACCTTGCCGAAGAGTGGATTAGTTGAACTCAACAATAGAGTGATCATACGGCTCTATCTTGTTCTTTGTCATTTACTTTTCGATATTTCAGTCAATGCATTCCTATAAAAATCTTCACAATACCAAGTATTTTATTTCATTTTATGATAACTTATTCTAAAGTTCATAGAACCAGACGTTTAATTCTTAAAATGTATTCAATACTTGTTTGATGAAAAATATTCCTAAAGCATGGAGAAAACAGTTAGGTGTTACTGAGATTTGAACTCAGGATTTCCTGTTTACGAGACAGGCGCTTTAACCACTAAGCCACAGCACCAACGTCAATAGTAAAAAATACATAAATAATCTACTGCTGATGGTGAAATTTTGTTCCCTGCTATAAATTCTTCTTTATATGTACTGTAATCTTAAACACAATAAGATACTCAATCACTAAACAAGTATTAATATGTTTTAATAAACAGGTACTCTTATAAAACCCAATGTTATTTCTTGAATACATTATATTTGTTTTTTTCATGAAGGCATTAATATAGCTCAAATCGAGGTAGTAATGTCATATACGTCTTTCTCATAGATATGTCTTTTTTTATTTTGCAACAACAGTATTCACTCTATAATCTTGAAAATACTTTGGTTTTTATGAGGTTTAAGATGATCTGTTCAACAGTAAGATGAATCAGACTTTTATATTTTAATTGTATCAGAATAGGACCTAATGAAATTGATTTGTTATATGACAAAGAGAAAAGCAAGGCGCTGCTGAGAGTTGAACTCAGGATCTCCTGTCTACTAGACAGGCGCTTTAACCAGCTAAACCACAGCAATCCCTTGAGTCTTTACTTTGAAAGACTTTTCTTTATGGTGTTCAAGAGAATATTGCTTTTTCACTTTCATATTCTTTTATAAGTTCACAGACTTCTCTACTCAAAAACTTTAGATGAAGAAGCTTCACTTATTCAAAAACACCTCTCTAATTTGAAGTTTACCCTATTCATAGAATTTTAAAATATACCTTGCCGAAGAGTGGATTAGTTGAACTCAACAATAGAGTGATCATACGGCTCTATCTTGTTCTTTGTCGTTTACTTTTCGATATTTCAGTCAATGCATTCCTATAAAAATCTTCACAATGCCAAGTATTTTATTTCATTTTATGATAACTTATTCTAAAGTTCATAGAACCAGACGTTTATTCCTAAATTGTATTCAACATTTGTTTGATGAAAAATATTCCTAAAGCATGGAGAAAATAGTTAGGTGCTACTGAGATTTGAATTCAGGATTTCCTGTTTACGAGACAGGCGCTTTAACCACTAAGTCACAGCACCAACGTCAATAGCAAAAAATACATAAATAATCTACTGCTGATGATGAAATTTTGTTCCCTGCTATAAATTCTTCTTTATATGTACTGTAATCTTAAACACAATAAGATACTCAATCACTAAACAAGTATTAATATGTTTTAATAAACAGGTACTCTTATAAAACCCAATGTTATTTCTTGAATACATTATATTTTTTTTTCATGAAGGCATTAATATAGCTCAAATCGAGGTAGTAATGTCATATACGTCTTTCTCATAGATATGTCTTTTTTTATTTTGCAACAACGGTATTCACTCTATAATCTTGAAAATACTTTGGTTTTTATGAGTTTTAAGATGATCTGTTCAACAGTAAGATGAATCAGACTTTTATATTTTAATTGTATCAGAATAGGACCTAATGAAATTGATTTGTTATATAACAAAGAGAAAAGCAAGGCGCTGCTGAGAGTTGAACTCAGGATCTCCTGTTTACTAGACAGGCGCTTTAACCAGCTAAGCCACAGCACCCCCTTGAGTCTTTACTTTGAAAGACTTTTCTTTATGGTGTTCAAGAGAATATTGCTTTTTCACTTTCATATTCTTTTATAAGTTCACAGACTTCTCTACTCAAACACTTTAGATGAAGAAGCTTCACTTATTCAAAAACACCTCTCTAATTTGAAGTTTACCCTATTCATAGAATTTTAAAATATACCTTGCCGAAGAGTGGATTAGTTGAACTCAACAATAGAGTGATCATACGGCTCTATCTTGTTCTTTGTCATTTACTTTTCGATATTTCAGTCAATGCATTCCTATAAAAATCTTCACAATGCCAAGTATTTTATTTCATTTTATGATAACTTATTCTAAAGTTCATAGAACCAGACGTTTATTCTTAAATTGTATTCAACATTTGTTTGATGAAAAATATTCCTAAAGCATGGAGAAAACAGTTAGGTGCTACTGAGATTTGAACTCAGGATTTCCTGTTTACGAGACAGGCGCTTTAACCACTAAGCCACAGCACCAACGTCAATAGCAAAAAATACATAAATAATCTACTGCTGATGATGAAATTTTGTTTCCTGCTATAAATTCTTCTTTATATGTACTGTAATCTTAAACACAATAAGATACTCAATCAGTAGACAAGTATTAATATGTTTTAATAAACAGGTACTCTTATAAAACCCAATGTTATTTCTTAAATACATTATGTTTTTTTTTTCATGAAGGAATTAATATAGCTCAAATCGAGGTAGTAATGTCATATACGTCTTTCTCATAGATATGTCTTTTTTTATTTTGCAACAACAGTATTCACTCTATAATCCTGAAAATACTTTCGTTTTTATGAGGTTTAAGATGATCGGTTCAACAGTAAGATGAATCAGACTTTTATATTTTAATTGTATCATTATAGGACCTAATGAAATTGATTTGTTATATAACAAAGAGAAAAGCAAGGCGCTGCTGAGAGTTGAACTCAGGATCTCCTGTTTACTAGACAGGCGCTTTAGCCAGCTAAGCCACAGCACCCCCTTGAGTCTTAACTTTGAAAGACTTTTCTTTATGGTGTTCAAGAGAATATTGCTTTTTCACTTTCATATTCTTTTATAAGTCCACAGACTTCTCTACTCAAACACTTTAGATGAAGACGCTTCACTTATTCAAAAACACCTCTCTAATTTGAAGTTTACCCTATTCATAGAATTTTAAAATATACCTTGCCGAAGAGTGGATTAGTTGAACTCAACAATGGAGTGATCATACGGCTCTATCTTGTTAGTTGTCATTTACTTTTCGATATTTCAGTGAATACATTCCTATAAAAATCTTCACAATACCAAGTATTTTATTTCATTTTATGATAACTTATTCTAATTTTCATAGAACCAGACGTTTAATTCTTAAAATGTATTTAACACTTGTTTGATGAAAAATATTCCTAAAGCATGGAGAAAACAGTTAGGTGCTACTGAGTTTGAACTCAGGATTTCCTGTTTACGAGACAGGCGCTTTAACCACTAAGCCACAGCACCAACCTCAATAACAACAAATACATAAATAATCTATTGTTGATGATGAAATTTTGTTTCCTGCTATAAATTCTTCTTTATATGTACTGTAACCCTAAACACAAAAAGATACTCAATCACTAAACAAGTATTATTATGTTTTAATAAACAGGTACTCTTATAAAACCCAATGTTATTTCTTGAATACATTACATTTTTTTTTCATGAAGGCATTAATATAGCTCAAATCGAGGTAGTAATGTCATCTACGTCTTTCTCGTAGATATGTCTTTTTTTATTTTGCAATAACAGTATTCACTCTATAATCTTGAAAATACTTTGGCTTTTATGAGGTTGAAGATGATCTGTTCAACAGTAAGATGAATCAGACGTTTATATTTTAATTGTATCAGAATAGTACCTAATGAAATTGATTTGTTATATAATAAAGAGAAAAGCAAGGCGCTGCTGAGAGTTGAACTCAGGATCTCCTGTTTACTAGACAGGCGCTTTAACCAGCTAAGCCACAGCACCCCCTTGAGTCTTAACTTTGAAAGACTTTTCTTTATGGGGTTCAAGAGAATATTGCTTTTTCACTTTCATATTCTTTTATAAGTTCACAGACTTCTCTACTCAAACACTTTAGATGAAGACGCTTCACTTATTAAAAAAAAACCTCTCTAATTTGAAGTTTACCCTATTCATAGAATTTTAAAATATACCTTGCCGAAGAGTGGATTAGTTGAACTCAACAATAGAGTGATCATACGTCTCTATCTCTTTCTTTGTCATTTACTTTTCAATATTTCAGTCAATGCATTCCTATAAAAATCTTCACAATACCAAGTATTTGATTTCATTTTATGATAACTTATTCTAAAGTTCATAGAACCAGACGTTTAATTCTTAAAATGTATTTAATACTTGTTTGATGAAAAATATTCCTAAAGCATGGAGAAAACAGTTAGGTGCTACTGAGATTTGAACTCAGGATGTCCTGTTTACAAGACAGGCGCTTTAACCACTAAGCCACAGAACCAACGTCAATAGCAAAAAATACATAAATAATCTACTGCTGATGATGAAATTTTGTTCCCTGCTATAAATTCTTCTTTATATGTACTGTAATCTTAAACACAATAAGATACTCAATCACTAAACAAGTATTAATATGTTTTATTAAACAGGTACTCTTATAAAACCCAATGTTATTTCAATACATTATATTTTTTTTTCATGAAGGCATTAATATAGCTCAAATCGAGGTAGTAATGTCATATACGTCTTTCTCATAGATATGTCTTTTTTTATTTTGCAACAACATTATTCACTCTATAATCTTGAAAATACTTTGGTTTTTATGAGGTTTAAGATGATCTGTTCAACAGTAAGATGAATCAGACGTTTATATTTTAATTGTATCAGAATAGTACCTAATGAAATTGATTTGTTATATTATAAAGAGAAAAGCAAAGCGCTGCTGAGAGTTGAACTCAGGATCTCCTGTTTACTAGACAGGCGCTTTAACCAGCTTAGCCGCAGCACCCCCTTGAGTCTTAACTTTGAAAGACTTTTCTTTATGGTGTTCAAGAGAATATTGCTTTTTCACTTTCATATTCTTTTATAAGTTCACAGACTTCTCTACTCAAACACTTTAGATGAAGACGCTTCACTTATTAAAAAAAACCTCTCTAATTTGAAGTTTACCCTATTCATAGAATTTTAAAATATACCTTGCCGAAGAGTGGATTAGTTGAACTCAACAATAGAGTGATCATACGGCTCTATCTTGTTCTTTGTCATTTACTTTTCGATATTTCAGTCAATGCATTCCTATAAAAATCTTCACAATACCAAGTATTTTATTTCATTTTATGATAACTTATTCTAAAGTTCATAGAACCAGACGTTTAATTCTTAAAATGTATTCAATACTTGTTTGATGAAAAATATTCCTAAAGCATGGAGAAAACAGTTAGGTGTTACTGAGATTTGAACTCAGGATTTCCTGTTTACGAGACAGGCGCTTTAACCACTAAGCCACAGCACCAACGTCAATAGTAAAAAATACATAAATAATCTACTGCTGATGGTGAAATTTTGTTCCCTGCTATAAATTCTTCTTTATATGTACTGTAATCTTAAACACAATAAGATACTCAATCACTAAACAAGTATTAATATGTTTTAATAAACAGGTACTCTTATAAAACCCAATGTTATTTCTTGAATACATTATATTTGTTTTTTTCATGAAGGCATTAATATAGCTCAAATCGAGGTAGTAATGTCATATACGTCTTTCTCATAGATATGTCTTTTTTTATTTTGCAACAACAGTATTCACTCTATAATCTTGAAAATACTTTGGTTTTTATGAGGTTTAAGATGATCTGTTCAACAGTAAGATGAATCAGACTTTTATATTTTAATTGTATCAGAATAGGACCTAATGAAATTGATTTGTTATATGACAAAGAGAAAAGCAAGGCGCTGCTGAGCGTTGAACTCAGGATCTCCTGTCTACTAGACAGGCGCTTTAACCAGCTAAACCACAGCAATCCCTTGAGTCTTTACTTTGAAAGACTTTTCTTTATGGTGTTCAAGAGAATATTGCTTTTTCACTTTCATATTCTTTTATAAGTTCACAGACTTCTCTACTCAAACACTTTAGATGAAGAAGCTTCACTTATTCAAAAACACCTCTCTAATTTGAAGTTTACCCTATTCATAGAATTTTAAAATATACCTTGCCGAAGAGTGGATTAGTTGAACTCAACAATAGAGTGATCATACGGCTCTATCTTGTTCTTTGTCATTTACTTTTCGATATTTCAGTCAATGCATTCCTATAAAAATCTTCACAATGCCAAGTATTTTATTTCATTTTATGATAACTTATTCTAAAGTTCATAGAACCAGACGTTTATTCTTAAATTGTATTCAACATTTGTTTGATGAAAAATATTCCTAAAGCATGAAGAAAATAGATAGGTGCTACTGAGATTTGAACTCAGGATTTCCTGTTTACGAGACAGGCGCTTTAACCACTAAGCCACAGCACCAACGTCAATAGCAAAAAATACATAAATAATCTACTGCTGATGATGAAATTTTGTTTCCTGCTATA
Organism: Lissotriton helveticus; assembly: GCF_964261635.1. Classification (NCBI taxonomy): domain Eukaryota; kingdom Metazoa; phylum Chordata; class Amphibia; order Caudata; family Salamandridae; genus Lissotriton; species Lissotriton helveticus. The sequence continues at coordinate 97,407,655 of NC_136073.1, forward strand.
AATTCTTCTTTATATGTACTGTAATCTTAAACACAATAAGATACTCAATCACTAGACAAGTATTAATATGTTTTAATAAACAGGTACTCTTATAAAACCCAATGTTATTTCTTAAATACATTATGTTTTTTTTTTCATGAAGGAATTAATATAGCTCAAATCGAGGTAGTAATGTCATATACGTCTTTCTCATAGATATGTCTTTTTTTATTTTGCAACAACAGTATTCACTCTATAATCCTGAAAATACTTTCGTTTTTATGAGGTTTAAGATGATCGGTTCAACAGTAAGATGAATCAGACTTTTATATTTTAATTGTATCAGAATAGGACCTAATGAAATTGATTTGTTATATAACAAAGAGAAAAGCAAGGCGCTGCTGAGAGTTGAACTCAGGATCTCCTGTTTACTAGACAGGTGCTTTAGCCAGCTAAGCCACAGCACCCCCTTGAGTCTTAACTTTGAAAGACTATTCTTTATGGTGTTCAAGAGAATATTGCTTTTTCACTTTCATATTCTTTTATAAGTTCACAGACTTCTCTACTCAAACACTTTAGATGAAGACGCTTCACTTATTCAAAAACACCTCTCTAATTTGAAGTTTACCCTATTCATAGAATTTTAAAATATACCTTGCCGAAGAGTGGATTAGTTGAACTCAACAATAGAGTGATCATATGGCTCTATCTTGTTCTTTGTCATTTACTTTTCGATATTTCAGTCAATGCATTCCTATAAAAATCTTCACAATACCAAGTTTTTTATTTCATTTTATGATAACTTATTCTAAAGTTCATAGAACCAGACGTTTAATTCTTAAAATGTATTCAATACTTGTTTGATGAAAAATATTCCTAAAGCATGGAGAAAACAGTTAGGTGCTACTGAGATTTGAACTCAGGATTTCCTGTTTAGGAGACAGGTGCTTTAACCACTAAGCCACAGCACCAACGTCAATAGCAAAAAATACATAAATAATCTACTGCTGATGATGAAATTTTGTTCCCTGCTATAAATTCTTCTTTATATGTACTGTAATCTTAAACACAATAAGATACTCAATCACTAAACAAGTATTAATATGTTTTAATAAACAGGTACTCTTATAAAACCCAATGTTATTTCTTGAATACATTATATTTTTTTTTCATGAAGGCATTAATATAGCTCAAATCGAGGTAGTAATGTCATATACATCTTTCTCATAGATATGTCTATTTTATTTTGCAACAACAGTATTCACTCTATAATCTTGAAAATACTTTGGCTTTTATTAGGTTTAAGATGATCTGTTCAACCGTAAGATGAATCAGACTTTTATATTTTAATTGTATCAGAATAGGACCTAATGAAATTGATTTGTTATATAACAAAGAGAAAAGCAAGGCGCTGCTGAGAGTTGAACTCAGGATCTCCTGTTTACTAGACAGGAGCTTTAACCAGCTAAGCCACAGCACCCCCTTGACTCTTTCCTTTGAAAGACTTTTCTTTATGGTGTTCAAGAGAATATTGCTTTTTCACTTTCATATTCTTTTATAAGGTCACAGACTTCTCTACTCAAACACTTTAGATGAAGACGCTTCACTTATTCAAAAACACCTCTCTAATTTGAAGTTTACCCTATTCATAGAATTTTAAAATATACCTTGCTGAAGAGTGGATTAGTTGAACTCAACAATAGAGTGATCATACGTCTCTATCTTGTTCTTTGTCATTTACTTTTCGATATTTCAGTCAATGCATTCCTATAAAAATCTTCACAATACCAAGTATTTTATTTCATTTTATGATAACTTATTCTAAAGTTCATAGAACCAGACGTTTAATTCTTAAAATGTATTCAATACTTGTTTGATGAAAAATATTCCTAAAGCATGGAGAAAACAGTTAGGTGCTACTGAGATTTGAACTCAGATTTTCCTGTTTACGAGACAGGCGCTTTAACCACTAAGCCACAGCACCAACATCAATAGCAAAAAATACATAAATAATCTACTGCTGATGATGAAATTTTGTTCCCTGTTATAAATTCTTCTTTATATGTACTGTAATCTTAAACACAATAAGATACTCAATCACTAAACAAGTATTAATATGTTTTAATAAACAGGTACTCTTATAAAACCCAATGTTATTTCTTGAATATATTATATTTTTTTTCATGAAGGCATTAATATAGCTCAAATCGAGGTAGTAATGTCATATACGTCTTTCTCATAGATATGTCTTTTTTTATTTTGCAACAACAGTATTCACTCTATAATCTTGAAAATACTTTGGTGTTTATGAGGTTTAAGATGATCTGTTCAACAGTAAGATGAATCAGACTTTTATATTTTAATTGTATCAGAATAGGACCTAATGAAATTGATTTGTTATATAACAAAGAGGAAAGCAAGGCGCTGCTGAGAGTTGAACTCAGGATCTAGACAGGCGCTTTAACCAGCTAAGCCACAGCACCCCCTTGAGTCTTTACTTTGAAAGACTTTTCTTTATGGTGTTCAAGAGAATATTGCTTTTTCACTTTCATATTCTTTTATAAGTTCACAGACTTCTCTACTCAAACACTTTAGATGAAGAAGCTTCACTTATTCAAAAACACCTCTCTAATTTGAAGTTTACCCTATTCATAGAATTTTAAAATATACCTTGCCGAAGAGTGGATTAGTTGAACTCAACAATAGAGTGATCATATGGCTCTGTCTTGTTCTTTGTCATTTACTTTTCGATATTTCAGTCAATGCATTCCTATAAAAATCTTCACAATACCAAGTATTTTATTTCATTTTATGATAACTTATTCTAAAGTTCATAGAACCAGACGTTTAATTCTTAAAATGTATTCAATACTTGTTTGATGAAAAATATTCCTAAAGCATGGAGAAAACAGTTAGGTGCTACTGAGATTTGAACTCAGGATTTCCTGTTTACGAGACAGGTGCTTTAACCACTAAGCCACAGCACCAACGTCAATACCAAAAAATACATAAATAATCTACTGCTGATGATGAAATTTTGTTCCCTGCTATAAATTCTTCTTTATATGTACTGTAATCTTAAACACAATAAGATACTCAATCACTAAATAAGTATTAATATGTTTTAATAAACAGGTACTCTTATAAAACCCAATGTTATTTCTTGAATACATTATATTTTTTTTTCATGAAGGCATTAATATAGCTCAAATCGAGGTAGTAATGTCATATACGTCTTTCTCATAGATATGTCTTTTTTTATTTTGCAACAACAGTATTCACTCTATAATCTTGAAAATACTTTGGTTTTTATGAGGTTTAAGATGATCTGTTCAACCGTAAGATGAATCAGACTTTTATATTTTAAATGTATCAGAATAGGACCTAATGAAATTGATTTGTTATATAACAAAGAGAAAAAGCAAGGCGCTGCTGAGAGTTGAACTCAGGATCTCCTGTTTACTAGACAGGCGCTTTAACCAGCTAAGCCACAGCACCCCCTTGACTCTTTCCTTTGAAAGACTTTTCTTTATGGTGTTCAAGAGAATATTGCTTTTTCACTTTCATATTCTTTTATAAGTTCACAGACTTCTCTACTCAAACACTTTAGATGAAGACGCTTCACTTATTCAAAAACACCTCTCTAATTTGAAGTTTACCCTATTCATAGAATTTTAAAATATACCTTGCTGAAGAGTGGATTAGTTGAACTCAACAATAGAGTGATCATACGTCTCTATCTTGTTCTTTGTCATTTACTTTTCGATATTTCAGTCAATGCATTCCTATAAAAATCTTCACAATACCAAGTATTTTATTTCATTTTATGATAACTTATTCTAAAGTACATAGAACCAGACGTTTAATTCTTAAAATGTATTCAATACTTGTTTGATGAAAAATATTCCTAAAGCATGGAGAAAACAGTTAGGTGCTACTGAGATTTGAACTCAGGTTTTCCTGTTTACGAGACAGGCGCTTTAACCACTAAGCCACAGCAACAACATCAATAGCAAAAAATACATAAATAATCTACTGCTGATGATGAAATTTTGTTCCCTGCTATAAATTCTTCTTTATATGTACTGTAATCTTAAACACAATAAGATACTCAATCACTAAACAAGTATTAATATGTTTTAATAAACAGGTACTCTTATAAAACCCAATGTTATTTCTTGAATACATTATATTTTTTTTCATGAAGGCATTAATATAGCTCAAATCGAGGTAGTAATGTCATATACGTCTTTCTCATAGATATGTCTTTTTTTATTTTGCAACAACAGTATTCACTCTATAATCTTGAAAATACTTTGGTTTTTATGAGGTTTAAGATGATCTGTTCAACAGTAAGATGAATCAGACTTTTATATTTTAATTGTATCAGAATAGGACCTAATGAAATTGATTTGTTATATAACAAAGAGGAAAGCAAGGCGCTGCTGAGAGTTGAACTCAGGATCTAGACAGGCACTTTAACCAGCTAAGCCACAGCACCCCCTTGAGTCTTTACTTTGAAAGACTTTTCTTTATGGTGTTCAAGAGAATATTGCTTTTTCACTTTCATATTCTTTTATAAGTTCACAGACTTCTCTACTCAAACACTTTAGATGAAGAAGCTTCACTTATTCAAAAACACCTCTCTAATCTGAAGTTTACCCTATTCATAGAATTTTAAAATATACCTTGCTGAAGAGTGGATTAGTTGAACTCAACAATAGAGTGATCATACGGCTCTATCTTGTTCTTTGTCGTTTACTTTTCGATATTTCAGTCAATGCATTCCTATAAAAATCTTCACAATGCCAAGTATTTTATTTCATTTTATGATAACTTATTCTAAAGTTCATAGAACCAGACGTTTATTCCTAAATTGTATTCAACATTTGTTTGATGAAAAATATTCCTAAAGCATGGAGAAAACAGTTAGGTGTTACTGAGATTTGAACTCAGGATTTCCTGTTTACGAGACAGGCGCTTTAACCACTAAGCCACACCACCAACGTCAATATTAAAAAATACATAAATAATCTACTGCTGATGGTGAAATTTTGTTCCCTGCTATATATTCTTCTTTATATGTACTGTAATCTTAAACACAATAAGATACTCAATCACTAAACAAGTATTAATATGTTTTAATAAACAGGTACTCTTATAAAACCCAATGTTATTTCTTGAATACATTATATATTTTTTTTTCATGAAGGCATTAATATAGCTCAAATCGAGGTAGTAATGTCATATACGTCTTTCTCATAGATATGTCTTTTTTTATTTTGCAACAACAGTATTCACTCTATAATCTTGAAAATACTTTGGTTTTTATGAGGTTTAAGATGATCTGTTCAACAGTAAGATGAATCAGACTTTTATATTTTAATTGTATCAGAATAGGACCTAATGAAATTGATTTGTTATATAACAAAGAGAAAAGCAAGGCGCTGCTGAGAGTTGAACTCAGGATCTCCTATCTACTTGACAGGCGCTTTAACCAGCTAAACCACAGCACCCCCTTGAGTCTTTACTTTGAAAGACTTTTCTTTATGGTGTTCAAGAGAATATTGCTTTTTCACTTTCATATTCTTTTATAAGTTCACAGACTTCTCTACTCAAAAACTTTAGATGAAGAAGATTCACTTATTCAAAAACACCTCTCTAATTTGAAGTTTACCCTATTCATAGAATTTTAAAATATACCTTGCCGAAGAGTGGATTAGTTGAACTCAACAATAGAGTGATCATACGGCTCTATCTTGTTCTTTGTCATTTACTTTTCGATATTTCAGTCAATGCATTCCTATAAAAATCTTCACAATGCCAAGTATTTTATTTCATTTTATGATAACTTATTCTAAAGTTCATAGAACCAGACGTTTATTCTTAAATTGTATTCAACATTTGTTTGATGAAAAATATTCCTAAAGCATGGAGAAAACAGTTAGGTGCTACTGAGATTTGAACTCTGGTTTTCCTGTTTACGAGACAGGCGCTTTAACCACTAAGCCACAGCACCAACATCAATAGCAAAAAATACATAAATAATCTACTGCTGATGATGAAATTTTGTTCCCTGTTATAAATTCTTCTTTATATGTACTGTAATCTTAAACACAAAAAGATACTCAATCACTAAACAAGTATTAATATGTTTTAATAAACAGGTACTCTTATAAAACCCAATGTTATTTCTTGAATACATTATATTTTTTTTCATGAAGGCATTAATATAGCTCAAATCGAGGTAGTAATGTCATATACGTCTTTCTCATAGATATGTCTTTTTTTATTTTGTAACAACAGTATTCACTCTATAATCTTGAAAATACTTTGGTTTTTATGAGGTTTAAGATGATCTGTTCAACAGTAAGATGAATCAGACTTTTATATTTTAATTGTATCAGAATAGGACCTAATGAAATTGATTTGTTATATAACAAAGAGGAAAGCAAGGCGCTGCTGAGAGTTGAACTCAGGATCTCCTGTTTACTAGACAGGCGCTTTAACCAGCTAAGCCACAGCACCCCCTTGAGTCTTTACTTTGAAAGACTTTTCTTTATGGTGTTCAAGAGAATATTGCTTTTTCACTTTCATATTCTTTTATAAGTTCACAGACTTCTCTACTCAAACACTTTAGATGAAGAAGCTTCACTTATTCAAAAACACCTCTCTAATTTGAAGTTTACCCTATTCATAGAATTTTAAAATATACCTTGCCGAAGAGTGGATTAGTTGAACTCAACAATAGAGTGATCATACGGCTCTATCTTGTTCTTTGTCATTTACTTTTCGATATTTCAGTCAATGCATTCCTATAAAAATCTTCACAATGCCAAGTATTTTATTTCATTTTATGATAACTTATTCTAAAGTTCATAGAACCAGACGTTTATTCTTAAATTGTATTCAACATTTGTTTGATGAAAAATATTCCTAAAGCATGGAGAAAACAGTTAGGTGCTACTGAGATTTGAACTCAGGATTTCCTGTTTACGAGACAGGCGCTTTAACCACTAAGCCACAGCACCAACGTCAATAGCAAAAAATACATAAATAATGTACTGCTGATGATGAAATTTTGTTTCCTGCTATAAATTCTTCTTTATATGTACTGTAATCTTAAACACAATAAGATACTCAATCACTAGACAAGTATTAATATGTTTTAATAAACAGGTACTCTTATAAAACCCAATGTTATTTCTTAAATACATTATGTTTTTTTTTTCATGAAGGAATTAATATAGCTCAAATCGAGGTAGTAATGTCATATACGTCTTTCTCATAGATATGTCTTTTTTTATTTTGCAACAACAGTATTCACTCTATAATCCTGAAAATACTTTCGTTTTCATGAGGTTTAAGATGATCGGTTCAACAGTAAGATGAATCAGACTTTTATATTTTAATTGTATCAGAATAGGACCTAATGAAATTGATTTGTTATATAACAAAGAGAAAAACAAGGCGCTGCTGAGAGTTGAACTCAGGATCTCCTGTTTACTAGACAGGCGCTTTAGCCAGCTAAGCCACAGCACCCCCTTGAGTCTTAACTTTGAAAGACTTTTCTTTATGGTGTTCAAGAGAATATTGCTTTTTCACTTTCATATTCTTTTATAAGTTCACAGACTTCTCTACTCAAACACTTTAGATGAAGACGCTTCACTTATTAAAAAAAAACTCTCTAATTTGAAGTTTACCCTATTCATAGAATTTTAAAATATACCTTGCCGAAGAGTGGATTAGTTGAACTCAATAATAGAGTGATCATACGGCTCTATCTTGTTCTTTGTCATTTACTTTTCGATATTTCAGTCAATGCATTCCTATAAAAATCTTCACAATACCAAGTATTTTATTTCATTTTATGATAACTTATTCTAAAGTTCATAGAACCAGACGTTTAATTCTTAAAATGTATTAAATACTTGTTTGATGAAAAATATTCCTAAGGCATGGAGAAAACAATTAGGTGCTACTGAGATTTGAACTCAGGATTTCCTGTTTACGAGACAGGCGCTTTAACCACTAAGCCACAGCACCAACGTCAATAGCAAAAAATACATAAATAATCTACTGCTGATGATGAAATTTTGTTCCCTTCTATAAATTCTTCTTTATATGTACTGTAATCTTAAACACAAAAAGATACTCAATCACTAAACAAGTATTAATATGTTTTAATAAACAGGTACTCTTATAAAACCCAATGTTATTTCTTGAATACATTATATTTTTTTTCATGAAGGTATTAATATAGCTCAAATCGAGGTAGTAATGTCATATACGTCTTTCTCATAGATATGTCTTTTTTTATTTTGCAACAACAGTATTCACTCTATAATCTTGAAAATACTTTGGTTTTTATGAGGTTTAAGATGATCTGTTCAACAGTAAGATGAATCAGACTTTTATATTTTAATTGTATCAGAATAGGACCTAATGAAATTGATTTGTTATATAACAAAGAGGAAAGCAAGGCGCTGCTGAGAGTTGAACTCAGGATCTCCTGTTTACTAGACAGGCGCTTTAACCAGCTAAGCCACAGCACCCCCTTGAGTCTTTACTTTGAAAGACTTTTCTTTATGGTGTTCAAGAGAATATTGCTTTTTCACTTTCATATTCTTTTATAAGTTCACAGACTTCTCTACTCAAACACTTTAGATGAAGAAGCTTCACTTATTCAAAAACACCTCTCTAATTTGAAGTTTACCCTATTCATAGAATTTTAAAATATACCTTGCCGAAGAGTGGATTAGTTGAACTCAACAATAGAGTGATCATACGGCTCTATCTTGTTCTTTGTCATTTACTTTTCGATATTTCAGTCAATGCATTCCTATAAAAATCTTCACAATACCAAGTATTTTATTTCATTTTATGATAACTTATTCTAAAGTTCATAGAACCAGACGTTTAATTCTTAAAATGTATTCAATACTTGTTTGATGAAAAATATTCCTAAAGCATGGAGAAAACAGTTAGGTGCTACTGAGATTTGAACTCAGGATTTCCTGTTTACGAGACAGGTGCTTTAACCACTAAGCCACAGCACCAACGTCAATGGCAAAAAATACATAAATAATCTACTGCTGATGATGAAATGTTGTTCCCTGCTATAAATTCTTCTTTATATGTACTGTAATCTTAAACACAATAAGATACTCAATCACTAAACAAGTATTAATATGTTTTAATAAACAGGTACTCTTATAAAACCCAATGTTATTTCTTGAATACATTTTTTTTTTCATGAAGGCATTAATATAGCTCAAATCGAGGCAGTAATGTCATATACGTCTTTCTCATAGATATGTTTTTTTTTATTTTGCAACAACAGTATTCACTCTATAATCTTGAAAATACTTTGGTTTTTATGAGGTTTAAGATGATCTGTTCAACCGTAAGATGAATCAGACTTTTATATTTTAATTGTATCTGAATAGGACCTAATGAAATTGATTTGTTATATAACAAAGAGAAAAGCAAGGCGCTGCTGAGAGTTGAATTCAGGATCTCCTGTTTACTAGACAGGCGCTTTAACCAGCTAAGCCACAGCACCCCCTTGACTCTTTCCTTTGAAAGACTTTTCTTTATGGTGTTCAAGAGAATATTGCTTTTTCACTTTCATATTCTTTTATAAGTTCACAGACTTCTCTACTCAAACACTTTAGATGAAGACGATTCACTTATTCAAAAACACCTCTCTAATTTGAAGTTTACCCTATTCATAGAATTTTAAAATATACCTTGCTGAAGAGTGGATTAGTTGAACTCAACAATAGAGTGATCATACGTCTCTATCTTGTTCTTTGTCATTTACGTTTCCATATTTCAGTCAATGCATTCCTACAAAAATCTTCACAATACCAAGTATTTTATTTCATTTTATGATAACTTATTCTAAAGTTCATAGAACCAGACGTTTAATTCTTAAAATGTATTCAATACTTGTTTGATGAAAAATATTCCTAAAGCATGGAGAAAACAGTTAGGTGCTACTGAGATTTGAACTCAGGATTTCCTGTTTACAAGACAGGCGCTGTAACCACTAAGCCACAGCACCAACATCAATAGCAAAAAATACATAAATAATCTACTGCTGATGATGAAATTTTGTTCCCTGCTATAAATTCTTCTTTATATGTACTGTAATCTTAAACACAATAAGATACTCAATCACTAAACAAGTATTAATATGTTTTATTAAACAGGTACTCTTATAAAACCCAATGTTATTTCTTGAATACATTATATTTTTTTTTCATGAAGGCATTAATATAGCTCAAATCGAGGTAGTAATGTCATATACGTCTTTCTCATAGATATGTCTTTTTTTATTTTGCAACAACATTATTCACTCTATAATCTTGAAAATACTTTGGTTTTTATGAGGTTTAAGATGATCTGTTCAACAGTAAGATGAATCAGACGTTTATATTTTAATTGTATCAGAATAGTACCTAATGAAATTGATTTGTTATATTATAAAGAGAAAAGGAAGGCGCTGCTGAGAGTTGAACTCAGGATCTCCTGTTTACTAGACAGGCGCTTTAACCAGCTAAGCCACAGCACCCCCTTGAGTCTTAACTTTGAAAGACTTTTCTTTATGGTGTTCAAGAGAATATTGCTTTTTCACTTTCATATTCTTTTATAAGTTCACAGACTTCTCTACTCAAACACTTTAGATGAAGACGCTTCACTTATTAAAAAAAAACCTCTCTAATTTGAAGTTTACCCTATTCATAGAATTTTAAAATATACCTTGCTGAAGAGTGGATTAGTTGAACTCAACAATAGAGTGATCATACGGCTCTATCTTGTTCTTTGTCATTTACTTTTCGATATTTCAGTCAATGCATTCCTATAAAAATCTTCACAATACCAAGTATTTTATTTCATTTTATGATAACTTATTCTAAAGTTCATAGAACCAGACGTTTAATTCTTAAAATGTATTCAATACTTGTTTGATGAAAAATATTCCTAAAGCATGGAGAAAACAGTTAGGTGTTACTGAGATTTGAACTCAGGATTTCCTGTTTACTAGACAGGCGCTTTAACCACTAAGCCACAGCACCAACTTTAATAGTAAAAAATACATAAATAATCTACTGCTGATGGTGAAATTTTGTTCCCTGCTATAAATTCTTCTTTATATGTACTGTAATCTTAAACACAATAAGATACTCAATCACTAAACAAGTATTAATATGTTTTAATAAACAGGTACTCTTATAAAACCCAATGTTATTTCTTGAATACATTATATATTTTTTTTTCATGAAGGCATTAATATAGCTCAAATCGAGGTAGTAATGTCATATACGTCTTTCTCATAGATATGTCTTTTTTTATTTTGCAACAACAGTATTCACTCTATAATCTTGAAAATACTTTGGTTTTTATGAGGTTTAAGATGATCTGTTCAACAGTAAGATGAATCAGACTTTTATATTTTAATTGTATCAGAATAGGACCTAATGAAATTGATTTGTTATATAACAAAGAGAAAAGCAAGGCGCTGCTGAGAATTGAACTCAGGATCTCCTGTCTACTAGACAGGCGCTTTAACCAGCTAAACCACAGCACCCCCTTGAGTCTTTACTTTGAAAGACTTTTCTTTATGGTGTTCAAGAGAATATTGCTTTTTCACTTTCATATTCTTTTATAAGTTCACAGACTTCTCTACTCAAAAACTTTAGATGAAGAAGATTCACTTATTCAAAAACACCTCTCTAATTTGAAGTTTACCCTATTCATAGAATTTTAAAATATACCTTGCCGAAGAGTGGATTAGTTGAACTCAACAATAGAGTGATCATACGGCTCTATCTTGTTCTTTGTCATTTACTTTTCGATATTTCAGTCAATGCATTCCTATAAAAATCTTCACAATGCCAAGTATTTTATTTCATTTTATGATAACTTATTCTAAAGTTCATAGAACCAGACGTTTATTCTTAAATTGTATTCAACATTTGTTTGATGAAAAATATTCCTAAAGCATGGAGAAAACAGTTAGGTGCTACTGAGATTTGAACTCTGGTTTTCCTGTTTACGAGACAGGCGCTTTAACCACTAAGCCACAGCACCAACATCAATAGCAAAAAATACATAAATAATCTACTGCTGATGATGAAATTTTGTTCCCTGCTATAAATTCTTCTTTATATGTACTGTAATCTTAAACACAAAAAGATACTCAATCACTAAACAAGTATTAATATGTTTTAATAAACAGGTACTCTTATAAAACCCAATGTTATTTCTTGAATACATTATATTTTTTTTCATGAAGGCATTAATATAGCTCAAATCGAGGTAGTAATGTCATATACGTCTTTCTCATAGATATGTCTTTTTTTATTTTGTAACAACAGTATTCACTCTATAATCTTGAAAATACTTTGGTTTTTATGAGGTTTAAGATGATCTGTTCAACAGTAAGATGAATCAGACTTTTATATTTTAATTGTATCAGAATAGGACCTAATGAAATTGATTTGTTATATAACAAAGAGGAAAGCAAGGCGCTGCTGAGAGTTGATCTCAGGATCTCCTGTTTACTAGACAGGCGCTTTAACCAGCTAAGCCACAGCACCCCCTTGAGTCTTTACTTTGAAAGACTTTTCTTTATGGTGTTCAAGAGAATATTGCTTTTTCACTTTCATATTCTTTTATAAGTTCACAGACTTCTCTACTCAAACACTTTAGATGAAGAAGCTTCACTTATTCAAAAACACCTCTCTAATTTGAAGTTTACCCTATTCATAGAATTTTAAAATATACCTTGCCGAAGAGTGGATTAGTTGAACTCAACAATAGAGTGATCATACGGCTCTATCTTGTTCTTTGTCATTTACTTTTCGATATTTCAGTCAATGCATTCCTATAAAAATCTTCACAATGCCAAGTATTTTATTTCATTTTATGATAACTTATTCTAAAGTTCATAGAACCAGACGTTTATTCTTAAATTGTATTCAACATTTGTTTGATGAAAAATATTCCTAAAGCATGGAGAAAAGAGTTAGGTGCTACTGAGATTTGAACTCAGGATTTCCTGTTTACGAGACAGGCGCTTTAACCACTAAGCCACAGCACCAACGTCAATAGCAAAAAATACATAAATAATGTACTGCTGATGATGAAATTTTGTTTCCTGCTATAAATTCTTCTTTATATGTACTGTAATCTTAAACACAATAAGATACTCAATCACTAGACAAGTATTAATATGTTTTAATAAACAGGTACTCTTATAAAACCCAATGTTATTTCTTAAATACATTATGTTTTTTTTTTCATGAAGGAATTAATATAGCTCAAATCGAGGTAGTAATGTCATATACGTCTTTCTCATAGATATGTCTTTTTTTATTTTGCAACAACAGTATTCACTCTATAATCCTGAAAATACTTTCGTTTTTATGAGGTTTAAGATGATCGGTTCAACAGTAAGATGAATCAGACTTTTATATTTTAATTGTATCAGAATAGGACCTAATGAAATTGATTTGTTATATAACAAAGAGAAAAACAAGGCGCTGCTGAGAGTTGAACTCAGGATCTCCTGTTTACTAGACAGGCGCTTTAGCCAGCTAAGCCACAGCACCCCCTTGAGTCTTAACTTTGACAGACTTTTCTTTATGGTGTTCAAGAGAATATTGCTTTTTCACTTTCATATTCTTTTATAAGTTCACAGACTTCTCTACTCAAACACTTTAGATGAAGACGCTTCACTTATTCAAAAAAACCTCTCTAATTTGAAGTTTACCCTATTCATAGAATTTTAAAATATACCTTGCCGAAGAGTGGATTAGTTGAACTCAATAATAGAGTGATCATACGGCTCTATCTTGTTCTTTGTCATTTACTTTTCGATATTTCAGTCAATGCATTCCTATAAAAATCTTCACAATACCAAGTATTTTATTTCATTTTATGATAACTTATTCTAAAGTTCATAGAACCAGACGTTTAATTCTTAAAATGTATTAAATACTTGTTTGATGAAAAATATTCCTAAGGCATGGAGAAAACAGTTAGGTGCTACTGAGATTTGAACTCAGGATTTCCTGTTTACGAGACAGGCGCTTTAACCACTAAGCCACAGCACCAACGTCAATAGCAAAAAATACATAAATAATCTACTGCTGATGATGACATTTTGTTCCCTGCTATAAATTCTTCTTTATATGTACTGTAATCTTAAACACAAAAAGATACTCAATCACTAAACAAGTATTAATATGTTTTAATAAACAGGTACTCTTATAAAACCCAATGTTATTTCTTGAATACATTATATTTTTTTTCATGAAGGCATTAATATAGCTCAAATCGAGGTAGTAATGTCATATACGTCTTTCTCATAGATATGTCTTTTTTTATTTTGCAACAACAGTATTCACTCTATAATCTTGAAAATACTTTGGTTTTTATGAGGTTTAAGATGATCGGTTCAACAGTAAGATGAATCAGACTTTTATATTTTAATTGTATCAGAATAGGACCTAATGAAATTGATTTGTTATATAACAAAGAGAAAAACAAGGTGCTGCTGAGAGTTGAACTCAGGATCTCCTGTTTACTAGACAGGCGCTTTAGCCAGCTAAGCCACAGCACCCCCTTGAGTCTTAACTTTGAAAGACTTTTCTTTATGGTGTTCAAGAGAATATTGCTTTTTCACTTTCATATTCTTTTATAAGTTCACAGACTTCTCTACTCAAACACTTTAGATGAAGACGCTTCACTTATTCAAAAACACCCCTCTAATTTGAAGTTTACCCTATTCATAGAATTTTAAAATATACCTTGCCGAAGAGTGGATTAGTTGAACTCAACAATAGAGTGATCATATGGCTCTATCTTGTTCTTTGTCCTTTACTTTTCGATATTTCAGTCAATGCATTCCTATAAAAATCTTCACAATACCAAGTATTTTATTTCATTTTATGATAACTTATTCTAAAGTTCATAGAACCAGACGTTTAATTCTTAAAATGTATTCAATACTTGTTTGATGAAAAATATTCCTAAAGCATGGAGAAAACAGTTAGGTGCTACTGAGATTTGAACTCAGGATTTCCTGTTTACGAGACAGGTGCTTTAACCACTAAGCCACAGCACCAACGTCAATAGCAAAAAATACATAAATAATCTACTGCTGATGATGAAATTTTGTTCCCTGCTATAAATTCTTCTTTATATGTACTGTAATCTTAAACACAATAAGATACTCAATCACTAAACAAGTATTAATATGTTTTAATAAACAGGTACTCTTATAAAACCCAATGTTATTTCTTGAATACATTTTTTTTTTTTCATGAAGGCATTAATATAGCTCAAATCGAGGTAGTAATGTCATAAACGTCTTTCTCATAGATATGTCTTTTTTTATTTTGCAACAACAGTATTCACTCTATAATCTTGAAAATACTTTGGTTTTTATGAGGTTTAAGATGATCTGTTCAACCGTAAGATGAATCAGACTTTTATATTTTAATTGTATCAGAATAGGACCTAATGAAATTGATTTGTTATATAACAAAGAGAAAAGCAAGGCGCTGCTGAGAGTTGAACTTAGGATCTCCTGTTTACTAGACAGGCGCTTTAACCAGCTAAGCCACAGCACGCCCTTGACTATTTCCTTTGAAAGACTTTTCTTTATGGTGTTCAAGAGAATATTGCTTTTTCACTTTCATATTCTTTTATAAGTTCACAGACTTCTCTACTCAAACACTTTAGATGAAGACGATTCACTTATTCAAAAACACCTCTCTAATTTGAAGTTTACCCTATTCATAGAATTTTAAAATATACCTTGCTGAAGAGTGGATTAGTTGAACTCAACAATAGAGTGATCATACGTCTCTATCTTGTTCTTTGTCATTTACGTTTCCATATTTCAGTCAATGCATTCCTACAAAAATCTTCACAATACCAAGTATTTTATTTCATTTTATGATAACTTATTCTAAAGTTCATAGAACCAGACGTTTAATTCTTAAAATGTATTCAATACTTGTTTGATGAAAAATATTCCTAAAGCATGGAGAAATCAGTTAGGTGCTACTGAGATTTGAACTCAGGATTTCCTGTTTACGAGACAGGCGCTTTAACCACTAAGCCACAGCACCAACGTCAATTGCAAAAAATACATTAATAATCTACTGCTGATGATGAAATTTTGTTTCCTGCTATAAATTCTTCTTTATATGTACTGTAATCTTAAACACAATAAGATACTCAATCACTAAACAAGTATTAATATGTTTTAATAAACAGGTACTCTTATAAAACCCAATGTTATTTCTTGAATACATTACATTTTTTTTTTCATGAAGGCATTAATATAGCTCAAATCGAGGTAGTAATGTCATCCACGTCTTTCTCATAGATATGTCTTTTTTTATTTTGCAATACCAGTATTTACTCCATAATCTTGAAAATACTTTGGCTTTTATGAGGTTGAAGATGATCTGTTCAACAGTAAGATGAATCAGACGTTTATATTTTAATTGTATCAGAATAGTACCTAATGAAATTGATTTGTTATATAATAAAGAGAAAAGCAAGGCGCTGCTGAGAGTTGAACTCAGGAACTCCTGTTTACTAGACAGGCGCTTTAACCAGCTAAGCCACAGCACCCCTTTGAGTCTTAACTTTGAAAGACTTTTCTTTATGGTGTTCAAGAGAATATGGCTTTTTCAGTTTCATATTCTTTTATAAGTTCACAGACTTCTCTACTCAAACACTTTAGATGAAGACGCTTCACTTATTCAAAAAAACCTCTCTAATTTGAAGTTTACCCTATTCATAGAATTTTAAAATATACCTTGCCGAAGAGTGGATTAGTTGAACTCAATAATAGAGTGATCATACGGCTCTATCTTGTTCTTTGTCATTTACTTTTTGATATTTCAGTCAATGCATTCCTATAAAAATCTTCACAATACCAAGTATTTTATTTCATTTTATGATAACTTATTCTAAAGTTCATAGAACCAGACGTTTAATTCTTAAAATGTATTAAATACTTGTTTGATGAAAAATATTCCTAAGGCATGGAGAAAACAGTTAGGTGCTACTGAGATTTGAACTCAGGATTTCCTGTTTACGAGACAGGCGCTTTAACCACTAAGCCACAGCACCAACGTCAATAGCAAAAAAAAAAAAAAATAATCTACTGCTGATGATGAAATTTTGTTTCCTGCTATAAATTCTTCTTTATATGTACTGTAATCTTAAACACAATAAGATACTCAATCACTAGACAAGTATTAATATGTTTTAATAAACAGGTACTCTTATAAAACCCAATGTTATTTCTTAAATACATTATGTTTTTTTTTTCATGAAGGAATTTATATAGCTCAAATCGAGGTAGTAATGTCATATACGTCTTTCTCATAGATATGTCTTTTTTTATTTTGCAACAACAGTATTCACTCTATAATCCTGAAAATACTTTCGTTTTTATGAGGTTTAAGATGATCGGTTCAACAGTAAGATGAATCAGACTTTTATATTTTAATTGTATCAGAATAGGACCTAATGAAATTGATTTGTTATATAACAAAGAGAAAAGCAAGGCGCTGCTGAGAGTTGAACTCAGGATCTCCTGTTTACTAGACAGGCGCTTTAACCAGCTAAGCCACAGCACCCCCTTGACTCTTTCCTTTGAAAGACTTTTCTTTATGGTGTTCAAGAGAATATTGCTTTTTCACTTTCATATTCTTTTATAAGTTCACAGACTTCTCTACTCAAACACTTTAGATGAAGACGCTTCACTTATTCAAAAACACCTCTCTAATTTGAAGTTTACCCTATTCATAGAATTTTAAAATATACCTTGCTGAAGAGTGGATTAGTTGAACTCAACAATAGAGTGATCATACGTCTCTATCTTGTTCTTTGTCATTTACGTTTCAATATTTCAGTCAATGCATTCCTACAAAAATCTTCACAATACCAAGTATTTTATTTCATTTTATGATAACTTATTCTAAAGTTCATAGAACCAGACGTTTAATTCTTAAAATGTATTCAATACTTGTTTGATAAAAAATATTCCTAAAGCATGGAGAAAACAGTTAGGTGTTACTGAGATTTGAACTCAGGATTTCCATTTTACTAGACAGGCGCTTTAACCACTAAGCCACAGCACCAACGTCAATAGTAAAAAATACATAAATAATCTACTGCTGATGGTGAAATTTTGTTCCCTGCTATAAATTCTTCTTTATATGTACTGTAATCTTAAACACAAAAAGATACTCAATCACTAAACAAGTATTAATATGTTTTAATAAACAGGTACTCTTATAAAACCCAATGTTATTTCTTGAATACATTATATTTTTTTTCATGAAGGCATTAATATAGCTCAAATCGAGGTAGTAATGTCATATACGTCTTTCTCATAGATATGTCTTTTTTTATTTTGTAACAACAGTATTCACTCTATAATCTTGAAAATACTTTGGTTTTTATGAGGTTTAAGATGATCTGTTCAACAGTAAGATGAATCAGACTTTTATATTTTAATTGTATCAGAATAGGACCTAATGAAATTGATTTGTTATATAACAAAGAGGAAAGCAAGGCGCTGCTGAGAGTTGAACTCAGGATCTCCTGTTTACTAGACAGGCGCTTTAACCAGCTAAGCCACAGCACCCCCTTGAGTCTTTACTTTGAAAGACTTTTCTTTATGGTGTTCAAGAGAATATTGCTTTTTCACTTTCATATTCTTTTATAAGTTCACAGACTTCTCTACTCAAACACTTTAGATGAAGAAGCTTCACTTATTCAAAAACACCTCTCTAATTTGAAGTTTACCCTATTCATAGAATTTTAAAATATACCTTGCCGAAGAGTGGATTAGTTGAACTCAACAATAGAGTGATCATACGGCTCTATCTTGTTCTTTGTCATTTACTTTTCGATATTTCAGTCAATGCATTCCTATAAAAATCTTCACAATGCCAAGTATTTTATTTCATTTTATGATAACTTATTCTAAAGTTCATAGAACCAGACGTTTATTCTTAAATTGTATTCAACATTTGTTTGATGAAAAATATTCCTAAAGCATGGAGAAAACAGTTAGGTGCTACTGAGATTTGAACTCAGGATTTCCTGTTTACGAGACAGGCGCTTTAACCACTAAGCCACAGCACCAACGTCAATAGCAAAAAATACATAAATAATGTACTGCTGATGATGAAATTTTGTTTCCTGCTATAAATTCTTCTTTATATGTACTGTAATCTTAAACACAATAAGATACTCAATCACTAGACAAGTATTAATATGTTTTAATAAACAGGTACTCTTATAAAACCCAATGTTATTTCTTAAATACATTATGTTTTTTTTTTCATGAAGGAATTAATATAGCTCAAATCGAGGTAGTAATGTCATATACGTCTTTCTCATAGATATGTCTTTTTTTATTTTGCAACAACAGTATTCACTCTATAATCCTGAAAATACTTTCGTTTTTATGAGGTTTAAGATGATCGGTTCAACAGTAAGATGAATCAGACTTTTATATTTTAATTGTATCAGAATAGGACCTAATGAAATTGATTTGTTATATAACAAAGAGAAAAACAAGGCGCTGCTGAGAGTTGAACTCAGGATCTCCTGTTTACTAGACAGGCGCTTTAGCCAGCTAAGCCACAGCACCCCCTTGAGTCTTAACTTTGAAAGACTTTTCTTTATGGTGTTCAAGAGAATATTGCTTTTTCACTTTCATATTCTTTTATAAGTTCACAGACTTCTCTACTCAAACACTTTAGATGAAGACGCTTCACTTATTCAAAAACACCTCTCTAATTTGAAGTTTACCCTATTCATAGAATTTTAAAATATACCTTGCCGAAGAGTGGATTAGTTGAACTCAACAATAGAGTGATCATATGGCTCTATCTTGTTCTTTGTCATTTACTTTTCGATATTTCAGTCAATGCATTCCTATAAAAATCTTCACAATACCAAGTATTTTATTTCATTTTATGATAACTTATTCTAAAGTTCATAGAACCAGACGTTTAATTCTTAAAATGTATTCAATACTTGTTTGATGAAAAATATTCCTAAAGCATGGAGAAAACAGTTAGGTGCTACTGAGATTTGAACTCAGGATTTCCTGTTTACGAGACAGGTGCTTTAACCACTAAGCCACAGCACCAACGTCAATAGCAAAAAATACATAAATAATCTACTGCTGATGATGAAATTTTGTTCCCTGCTATAAATTCTTCTTTATATGTACTGTAATCTTAAACACAATAAGATACTCAATCACTAAACAAGTATTAATATGTTTTAATAAACAGGTACTCTTATAAAACCCAATGTTATTTCTTGAATACATTGTTTTTTTTTTCATGAAGGCATTAATATAGCTCAAATCGAGGTAGTAATGTCATATACGTCTTTCTCATAGATATGTCTTTTTTTATTTTGCAACAACAGTATTCACTCTATAATCTTGAAAATACTTTGGTTTTTATGAGGTTTAAGATGATCTGTTCAACCGTAAGATGAATCAGACTTTTATATTTTAATTGTATCAGAATAGGACCTAATGAAATTGATTTGTTATATAACAAAGAGAAAAGCAAGGCGCTGCTGAGAGTTGAACTCAGGATCTCCTGTTTACTAGACAGGCGCTTTAACCAGCTAAGCCACAGCACCCCCTTGACTCTTTCCTTTGAAAGACTTTTCTTTATGGTGTTCAAGAGAATATTGCTTTTTCACTTTCATATTCTTTTATAAGTTCACAGACTTCTCTACTCAAACACTTTAGATGAAGACGCTTCACTTATTCAAAAACACCTCTCTAATTTGAAGTTTACCCTATTCATAGAATTTTAAAATATACCTTGCTGAAGAGTGGATTAGTTGAACTCAACAATAGAGTGATCATACGTCTCTATCTTGTTCTTTGTCATTTACGTTTCCATATTTCAGTCAATGCATTCCTACAAAAATCTTCACAATACCAAGTATTTTATTTCATTTTATGATAACTTATTCTAAAGTTCATAGAACCAGACGTTTAATTCTTAAAATGTATTCAATACTTGTTTGATGAAAAATATTCCTAAAGCATGGAGAAAACAGTTAGGTGTTACTGAGATTTGAACTCAGGATTTCCTGTTTACTAGACAGGCGCTTTAACCACTAAGCCACAGCACCAACGTCAATAGTAAAAAATACATAAATAATCTACTGCTGATGGTGAAATTTTGTTCCCTGCTATAAATTCTTCTTTATATGTACTGTAATCTTAAACACAAAAAGATACTCAATCACTAAACAAGTATTAATATGTTTTAATAAACAGGTACTCTTATAAAACCCAATGTTATTTCTTGAATACATTATATTTTTTTTCATGAAGGCATTAATATAGCTCAAATCGAGGTAGTAATGTCATATACGTCTTTCTCATAGATATGTCTTTTTTTATTTTGTAACAACAGTATTCACTCTATAATCTTGAAAATACTTTGGTTTTTATGAGGTTTAAGATGATCTGTTCAACAGTAAGATGAATCAGACTTTTATATTTTAATTGTATCAGAATAGGACCTAATGAAATTGATTTGTTATATAACAAAGAGGAAAGCAAGGCGCTGCTGAGAGTTGAACTCAGGATCTCCTGTTTACTAGACAGGCGCTTTAACCAGCTAAGCCACAGCACCCCCTTGATCCTTTACTTTGAAAGACTTTTCTTTATGGTGTTCAAGAGAATATTGCTTTTTCACTTTCATATTCTTTTATAAGTTCACAGACTTCTCTACTCAAACACTTTAGATGAAGAAGCTTCACTTATTCAAAAACACCTCTCTAATTTGAAGTTTACCCTACTCATAGAATTTTAAAATATACCTTGCCGAAGAGTGGATTAGTTGAACTCAACAATAGAGTGATCATACGGCTCTATCTTGTTCTTTGTCATTTACTTTTCGATATTTCAGTCAATGCATTCCTATAAAAATCTTCACAATGCCAAGTATTTTATTTCATTTTATGATAACTTATTCTAAAGTTCATAGAACCAGACGTTTATTCTTAAATTGTATTCAACATTTGTTTGATGAAAAATATTCCTAAAGCATGGAGAAAACAGTTAGGTGCTACTGAGATTTGAACTCAGGATTTCCTGTTTACGAGACAGGCGCTTTAACCACTAAGCCACAGCACCAACGTCAATAGCAAAAAATACATAAATAATGTACTGCTGATGATGAAATTTTGTTTCCTGCTATAAATTCTTCTTTATATGTACTGTAATCTTAAACACAATAAGATACTCAATCACTAGACAAGTATTAATATGTTTTAATAAACAGGTACTCTTATAAAACCCAATGTTATTTCTTAAATACATTATGGTTTTTTTTTCATGAAGGAATTAATATAGCTCAAATCGAGGTAGTAATGTCATATATGTCTTTCTCATAGATATGTCTTTTTTTATTTTGCAACAACAGTATTCACTCTATAATCCTGAAAATACTTTCGTTTTTATGAGGTTTAAGATGATCTGTTCAACCGTAAGATGAATCAGACTTTTATATTTTAATTGTATCAGAATAGGACCTAATGAAATTGATTTGTTATATAACAAAGAGAAAAACAAGGCGCTGCTGAGAGTTGAACTCAGGATCTCCTGTTTACTAGACAGGCGTTTTAGCCAGCTAAGCCACAGCACCCCCTTGAGTCTTAACTTTGAAAGACTTTTCTTTATGGTGTTCAAGAGAATATTGCTTTTTCACTTTCATATTCTTTTATAAGTTCACAGACTTCTCTACTCAAACACTTTAGATGAAGACGCTTCACTTATTCAAAAAAACCTCTCTAATTTGAAGTTTACCCTATTCATAGAATTTTAAAATATACCTTGCCGAAGAGTGGATTAGTTGAACTCAATAATAGAGTGATCATACGGCTCTATCTTGTTCTTTGTCATTTACTTTTCGATATTTCAGTCAATGCATTCCTATAAAAATCTTCACAATACCAAGTATTTTATTTCATTTTATGATAACTTATTCTAAAGTTCATAGAAGCAGACGTTTAATTCTTAAAATGTATTCAATACTTGTTTGATGAAAAATATTCCTAAAGCATGGAGAAAACAGTTAGGTGCTACTGAGATTTGAACTCAGGATTTCCTGTTTACGAGACAGGTGCTTTAACCACTAAGCCACAGCACCAACGTCAATAGCAAAAAATACATAAATAATCTACTGCTGATGATGAAATTTTGTTCCCTGCTATAAATTCTTCTTTATATGTACTGTAATCTTAAACACAATAAGATACTCAATCACTAAACAAGTATTAATATGTTTTAATAAACAGGTACTCTTATAAAACCCAATGTTATTTCTTGAATACATTTTTTTTCATGAAGGCATTAATATAGCTCAAATCGAGGTAGTAATGTCATATACGTCTTTCTCATAGATATGTCTTATTTTATTTTGCAACAACAGTATTCACTCTATAATCTTGAAAATACTTTGGTTTTTATGAGGTTTAAGATGATCTGTTCAACCGTAAGATGAATCAGACTTTTATATTTTAATTGTATCAGAATAGGACCTAATGAAATTGATTTGTTATATAACAAAGAGAAAAGCAAGGCGCTGCTGAGAGTTGAACTCAGGATCTCCTGTTTACTAGACAGGCGCTTTAACCAGCTAAGCCACAGCACCCCCTTGACTCTTTGCTTTGAAAGACTTTTCTTTATGGTGTTCAAGAGAATATTGCTTTTTCACTTTCATATTCTTTTATAAGTTCACAGACTTCTCTACTCAAACACTTTAGATGAAGACGATTCACTTATTCAAAAACACCTCTCTAATTTGAAGTTTACCCTATTCATAGAATTTTAAAATATACCTTGCTGAAGAGTGGATTAGTTGAACTCAACAATAGAGTGATCATACGTCTCTATCTTGTTCTTTGTCATTTACGTTTCCATATTTCAGTCAATGCATTCCTACAAAAATCTTCACAATACCAAGTATTTTATTTCATTTTATGATAACTTATTCTAAAGTTCATAGAACCAGACGTTTAATTCTTAAAATGTATTCAATACTTGTTTGATGAAAAATATTCCTAAAGCATGGAGAAAACAGTTAGGTGCTACTGAGATTTGAACTCAGGATTTCCTGTTTACGAGACAGGCGCTTTAACCACTAAGCCACAGCACCAACGTCAATTGCAAAAAATACATAAATAATCTACTGCTGATGATGAAATTTTGTTTCCTGCTATAAATTCTTCTTTATATGTACTGTAATCTTAAACACAATAAGATACTCAATCACTAAACAAGTATTAATATGTTTTAATAAACAGGTACTCTTATAAAACCCAATGTTATTTCTTGAATACATTACATTTTTTTTTTCTCATGAAGGCATTAATATAGCTCAAATCGAGGTAGTAATGTCATCCACGTCTTTCTCATAGATATGTCTTTTTTTATTTTGCAATACCAGTATTTACTCCATAATCTTGAAAATACTTTGGCTTTTATGAGGTTGAAGATGATCTGTTCAACAGTAAGATGAATCAGACGTTTATATTTTAATTGTATCAGAATAGTACCTAATGAAATTGATTTGTTATATAATAAAGAGAAAAGCAAGGCGCTGCTGAGAGTTGAACTCAGGAACTCCTGTTTACTAGACAGGCGCTTTAACCAGCTAAGCCACAGCACCCCTTTGAGTCTTAACTTTGAAAGACTTTTCTTTATGGTGTTCAAGAGAATATTGCTTTTTCACTTTCATATTCTTTTATAAGTTCACAGACTTCTCTACTCAAACACTTTAGATGAAGACGCTTCACTTATTAAAAAAAACCTCTCTAATTTGAAGTTTACCCTATTCATAGAATTTTAAAATATACCTTGCCGAAGAGTGGATTAGTTGAACTCAATAATAGAGTGATCATACGGCTCTATCTTGTTCTTTGTCATTTACTTTTCGATATTTCAGTCAATGCATTCCTATAAAAATCTTCACAATACCAAGTATTTTATTTCATTTTATGATAACTTATTCTAAAGTTCATAGAACCAGACGTTTAATTCTTAAAATGTATTAAATACTTGTTTGATGAAAAATATTCCTAAGGCATGGAGAAAACAGTTAGGTGCTACTGAGATTTGAACTCAGGATTTCCTGTTTACGAGACAGGCGCTTTAACCACTAAGCCACAGCACCAACGTCAATAGCAAAAAATACATAAATAATCTACTGCTGATGATGAAATTTTGTTTCCTGCTATAAATTCTTCTTTATATGTACTGTAATCTTAAACACAATAAGATACTCAATCACAAGACAAGTATTAATATGTTTTAATAAACAGGTACTCTTATAAAACCATATGTTATTTCTTAAATACATTATGTTTTTTTTTTCATGAAGGAATTAATATAGCTCAAATCGAGGTAGTAATGTCATATACGTCTTTCTCATAGATATGTCTTTTTTTATTTTGCAACAACAGTATTCACTCTATAATCCTGAAAATACTTTCGTTTTTATGAGGTTTAAGATGATCGGTTCAACAGTAAGATGAATCAGACTTTTATATTTTAATTGTATCAGAATAGGACCTAATGAAATTGATTTGTTATATAACAAAGAGAAAAACAAGGCGCTGCTGAGAGTTGAACTCAGGATCTCCTGTTTACTAGACAGGCGCTTTAGCCAGCTAAGCCACAGCACCCCCTTGAGTCTTAACTTTGAAAGACTTTTCTTTATGGTGTTCAAGAGAATATTGCTTTTTCACTTTCATATTCTTTTATAAGTTCACAGACTTCTCTACTCAAACACTTTAGATGAAGACGCTTCACTTATTCAAAAAAACCTCTCTAATTTGAAGTTTACCCTATTCATAGAATTTTAAAATATACCTTGCCGAAGAGTGGATTAGTTGAACTCAACAATAGAGTGATCATATGGCTCTATCTTGTTCTTTGTCATTTACTTTTCGATATTTCAGTCAATGCATTCCTATAAAAATCTTCACAATACCAAGTATTTTATTTCATTTTATGATAACTTATTCTAAAGTTCATAGAACCAGACGTTTAATTCTTAAAATGTATTCAATACTTGTTTGATGAAAAATATTCCTAAAGCATGGAGAAAACAGTTAGGTGCTACTGAGATTTGAACTCAGGATTTCCTGTTTACGAGACAGGTGCTTTAACCACTAAGCCACAGCACCAACATCAATAGCAACAAATACGTAAATAATCTACTGCTGATGATGAAATTTTGTTCCCTGCTATAAATTCTTCTTTATATGTACTGTAATCTTAAACACAATAAGATACTCAATCACTAAACAAGTATTAATATGTTTTAATAAACAGGTACTCTTATAAAACCCAATGTTATTTCTTGAATACATTTTTTTTTTTCATGAAGGCATTAATATAGCTCAAATCGAGGTAGTAATGTCATATACGTCTTTCTCATAGATATGTCTTTTTTTATTTTGCAACAACAGTATTCACTCTATAATCTTGAAAATACTTTGGTTTTTATGAGGTTTAAGATGATCTGTTCAACCGTAAGATGAATCAGACTTTTATATTTTAATTGTATCAGAATAGGACCTAATGAAATTGATTTGTTATATAACAAAGAGAAAAGCAAGGCGCTGCTGAGAGTTGAACTCAGGATCTCCTGTTTACTAGACAGGCGCTTTAACCAGCTAAGCCACAGCACCCCCTTGACTCTTTCCTTTGAAAGACTTTTCTTTATGGTGTTCAAGAGAATATTGCTTTTTCACTTTCATATTCTTTTATAAGTTCACAGACTTCTCTACTCAAACACTTTAGATGAAGACGCTTCACTTATTCAAAAACACCTCTCTAATTTGAAGTTTACCCTATTCATAGAATTTTAAAATATACCTTGCTGAAGAGTGGATTAGTTGAACTCAACAATAGAGTGATCATACGTCTCTATCTTGTTCTTTGTCATTTACGTTTCCATATTTCAGTCAATGCATTCCTACAAAAATCTTCACAATACCAAGTATTTTATTTCATTTTATGATAACTTATTCTAAAGTTCATAGAACCAGACGTTTAATTCTTAAAATGTATTCAATACTTGTTTGATGAAAAATATTCCTAAAGCATGGAGAAAACAGTTAGGTGCTACTGAGATTTGAACTCAGGATTTCCTGTTTACGAGACAGGCGCTTTAACCACTAAGCCACAGCACCAACGTCAATAGCAAAAAATACATAAATAATGTACTGCTGATGATGAAATTTTGTTTCCTGCTATAAATTCTTCTTTATATGTACTGTAATCTTAAACACAATAAGATACTCAATCACTAGACAAGTATTAATATGTTTTAATAAACAGGTACTCTTATAAAACCCAATGTTATTTCTTAAATACATTATGGTTTTTTTTTCATGAAGGAATTAATATAGCTCAAATCGAGGTAGTAATGTCATATACGTCTTTCTCATAGATATGTCTTTTTTTATTTTGCAACAACAGTATTCACTCTATAATCCTGAAAATACTTTTGTTTTTATGAGGTTTAAGATGATCGGTTCAACAGTAAGATGAATCAGACTTTTATATTTTAATTGTATCAGAATAGGACCTAATGAAATTGATTTGTTATATAACAAAGAGAAAAACAAGGCGCTGCTGAGAGTTGAACTCAGGATCTCCTGTTTACTAGACAGGCGCTTTAGCCAGCTAAGCCACAGCACCCCCTTGAGTCTTAACTTTGAAAGACTTTTCTTTATGGTGTTCAAGAGAATATTGCTTTTTCACTTTCATATTCTTTTATAAGTTCACAGACTTCTCTACTCAAACACTTTAGATGAAGACGCTTCACTTATTCAAAAAAACCTCTCTAATTTGACGTTTACCCTATTCATAGAATTTTAAAATATACCTTGCCGAAGAGTGGATTAGTTGAACTCAATAATAGAGTGATCATACGGCTCTATCTTGTTCTTTGTCATTTACTTTTCGATATTTCAGTCAATGCATTCCTATAAAAATCTTCACAATACCAAGTATTTTATTTCATTTTATGATAACTTATTCTAAAGTTCATAGAACCAGACGTTTAATTCTTAAAATGTATTAAATACTTGTTTGATGAAAAATATTCCTAAGGCATGGAGAAAACAGTTAGGTGCTACTGAGATTTGAACTCAGGATTTCCTGTTTACGAGACAGGCGCTTTAACCACTAAGCCACAGCACCAACGTCAATAGCAAGAAATACATAAATAATCTACTGCTGATGATGACATTTTGTTCCCTGCTATAAATTCTTCTTTATATGTACTGTAATCTTAAACACAAAAAGATACTCAATCACTAAACAAGTATTAATATGTTTTAATAAACAGGTACTCTTATAAAACCCAATGTTATTTCTTGAATACATTATATTTTTTTTCATGAAGGCATTAATATAGCTCAAATCGAGGTAGTAATGTCATATACGTCTTTCTCATAGATATGTCTTTTTTTATTTTGCAACAACAGTATTCACTCTATAATCTTGAAAATACTTAGGTTTTTATGAGGTTTAAGATGATCGGTTCAACAGTAAGATGAATCAGACTTTTATATTTTAATTGTATCAGAATAGGACCTAATGAAATTGATTTGTTATATAACAAAGAGAAAAACAAGGCGCTGCTGAGAGTTGAACTCAGGATCTCCTGTTTACTAGACAGGCGCTTTAGCCAGCTAAGCCACAGCACCCCTTTGAGTCTTAACTTTGAAAGACTTTTCTTTATGGTGTTCAAGAGAATATTGCTTTTTCACTTTCATATTCTTTTATAAGTTCACAGACTTCTCTACTCAAACACTTTAGATGAAGACGCTTCACTTATTCAAAAACACCCCTCTAATTTGAAGTTTACCCTATTCATAGAATTTTAAAATATACCTTGCCGAAGAGTGGATTAGTTGAACTCAACAATAGAGTGATCATATGGCTCTATCTTGTTCTTTGTCATTTACTTTTCGATATTTCAGTCAATGCATTCCTATAAAAATCTTCACAATACCAAGTATTTTATTTCATTTTATGATAACTTATTCTAAAGTTCATAGAACCAGACGTTTAATTCTTAAAATGTATTCAATACTTGTTTGATGAAAAATATTCCTAAAGCATGGAGAAAACAGTTAGGTGCTACTGAGATTTGAACTCATGATTTCCTGTTTACGAGACAGGTGCTTTAACCACTAAGCCACAGCACCAACGTCAATAGCAAAAAATACATAAATAATCTACTGCTGATGATGAAATTTTGTTCCCTGCTATAAATTCTTCTTTATATGTACTGTAATCTTAAACACAATAAGATACTCAATCACTAAACAAGTATTAATATGTTTTAATAAACAGGTACTCTTATAAAACCCAATGTTATTTCTTGAATACATTTTTTTTCATGAAGGCATTAATATAGCTCAAATCGAGGTAGTAATGTCATATACGTCTTTCTCATAGATATGTCTTTTTTTATTTTGCAACAACAGTATTCACTCTATAATCTTGAAAATACTTTGGTTTTTATGAGGTTTAAGATGATCTGTTCAACCGTAAGATGAATCAGACTTTTATATTTTAATTGTATCAGAATAGGACCTAATGAAATTGATTTGTTATATAACAGAGAAAAGCAAGGCGCTGCTGAGAGTTGAACTCAGGATCTCCTGTTTACTAGACAGGCGCTTTAACCAGCTAAGCCACAGCACCCCCTTGACTCTTTCCTTTGAAAGACTTTTCTTTATGGTGTTCAAAAGAATATTGCTTTTTCACTTTCATATTCTTTTATAAGTTCACAGACTTCTCAACTCAAACACTTTAGATGAAGACGATTCACTTATTCAAAAACACCTCTCTAATTTGAAGTTTACCCTATTCATAGAATTTTAAAATATACCTTGCTGAAGAGTGGATTAGTTGAACTCAACAATAGAGTGATCATACGTCTCTATCTTGTTCTTTGTCATTTACGTTTCCATATTTCAGTCAATGCATTCCTACAAAAATCTTCACAATACCAAGTATTTTATTTCATTTTATGATAACTTATTCTAAAGTTCATAGAACCAGACGTTTAATTCTTAAAATGTATTCAATACTTGTTTGATGAAAAATATTCCTAAAGCATGGAGAAAACAGTTAGGTGCTACTGAGATTTGAACTCAGGATTTCCTGTTTACGAGACAGGCGCTTTAACCACTAAGCCACAGCACCAACGTCAATTGCAAAAAATACATAAATAATCTACTGCTGATGATGAAATTTTGTTTCCTGCTATAAATTCTTCTTTATATGTACTGTAATCTTAAACACAATAAGATACTCAATCACTAAACAAGTATTAATATGTTTTAATAAACAGGTACTCTTATAAAACCCAATGTTATTTCTTGAATACATTACATTTTTTTTTTCATGAAGGCATTAATATAGCTCAAATCGAGGTAGTAATGTCATCCACGTCTTTCTCATAGATATGTCTTTTTTTATTTTGCAATACCAGTATTTACTCCATAATCTTGAAAATACTTTGGCTTTTATGAGGTTGAAGATGATCTGTTCAATAGTAAGATGAATCAGACGTTTATATTTTAATTGTATCAGAATAGTACCTAATGAAATTGATTTGTTATATAATAAAGAGAAAAGCAAGGCGCTGCTGAGAGTTGAACTCAGGAACTCCTGTTTACTAGACAGGCGCTTTAACCAGCTAAGCCACAGCACCCCTTTGAGTCTTAACTTTGAAAGACTTTTCTTTATGGTGTTCAAGAGAATATTGCTTTTTCACTTTCATATTCTTTTATAAGTTCACAGACTTCTCTACTCAAACACTTTAGATGAAGACGCTTCACTTATTCAAAAAAACCTCTCTAATTTGAAGTTTACCCTATTCATAGAATTTTAAAATATACCTTGCCGAAGAGTGGATTAGTTGAACTCAATAATAGAGTGATCATACGGCTCTATCTTGTTCTTTGTCATTTACTTTTCGATATTTCAGTCAATGCATTCCTATAAAAATCTTCACAATACCAAGTATTTTATTTCATTTTATGATAACTTATTCTAAAGTTCATAGAACCAGACGTTTAATTCTTAAAATGTATTAAATACTTGTTTGATGAAAAATATTCCTAAGGCATGGAGAAAACAGTTAGGTGCTACTGAGATTTGAACTCAGGATTTCCTGTTTACGAGACAGGCGCTTTAACCACTAAGCCACAGCCCCAACGTCAATAGCAAAAAATACATAAATAATCTACTGCTGATGATGAAATTTTGTTTCCTGCTATAAATTCTTCTTTATATGTACTGTAATCTTAAACACAATAAGATACTCAATCACTAGACAAGTATTAATATGTTTTAATAAACAGGTACTCTTATAAAACCCAATGTTATTTCTTAAATACATTATGTTTTTATTTTCATGAAGGAATTAATATAGCTCAAATCGAGGTAGTAATGTCATATACGTCTTTCTCATAGATATGTCTTTTTTTATTTTGCAACAACAGTATTCACTCTATAATCCTGAAAATACTTTCGTTTTTATGAAGTTTAAGATGATCGGTTCAACAGTAAGATGAATCAGACTTTTATATTTTAATTGTATCAGAATAGGACCTAATGAAATTGATTTGTTATATAACAAAGAGAAAAACAAGGCGCTGCTGAGAGTTGAACTCAGGATCTCCTGTTTACTAGACAGGCGCTTTAGCCAGCTAAGCCACAGCACCCCCTTGAGTCTTAACTTTGAAAGACTTTTCTTTATGGTGTTCAAGAGAATATTGCTTTTTCACTTTCATATTCTTTTATAAGTTCACAGACTTCTCTACTCAAACACTTTAGATGAAGACGCTTCACTTATTCAAAAACACCTCTCTAATTTGAAGTTTACCCTATTCATAGAATTTTAAAATATACCTTGCCGAAGAGTGGATTAGTTGAACTCAACAATAGAGTGATCATATGGCTCTATCTTGTTCTTTGTCATTTACTTTTCGATATTTCAGTCAATGCATTCCTATAAAAATCTTCACAATACCAAGTATTTTATTTCATTTTATGATAACGTATTCTAAAGTTCATAGAACTAGACGTTTAATTCTTAAAATGTATTCAATACTTGTTTGATGAAAAATATTCCTAAAGCATGGAGAAAACAGTTAGGTGTTGCTGAGATTTGAACTCTGGTTTTCCTGTTTATGAGACAGGCGCTTTAACCACTAAGCCACAGCACCAACACCAATAGCAAAAAATACATAAATAATCTACTGCTGATGATGAAATTTTGTTCCCTGCTATAAATTCCTCTTTATATGTACTGTAATCTTAAACACAAAAAGATACTCAATCACTAAACAAGTATTAATATGTTTTAATAAACAGGTACTCTTATAAAACCCAATGTTATTTCTTGAATACATTATATTTTTTTTCATGAAGGCATTAATATAGCTCAAATGGAGGTAGTAATGTCATATACGTCTTTCTCATAGACGTCTTTTTTTATTTTGTAACAACAGTATTCACTCTATAATCTTGAAAATACTTTGGTTTTTATGAGGTTTAAGATGATCTGTTCAACAGTAAGATGAATCAGACTTTTATATTTTAATTGTATCAGAATAGGACCTAATGAAATTGATTTGTTATATAACAAAGAGGAAAGCAAGGCGCTGCTGAGAGTTGAACTCAGGATCTCCTGTTTACTAGACAGGCGCTTTAACCAGCTAAGCCACAGCACCCCCTTGAGTCTTTACTTTGAAAGACTTTTCTTTATGGTGTTCAAGAGAATATTGCTTTTTCACTTTCATATTCTTTTATAAGTTCACAGACTTCTCTACTCAAACACTTTAGATGAAGAAGCTTCACTTATTCAAAAACACCTCTCTAATTTGAAGTTTACCCTATTCATAGAATTTTAAAATATACCTTGCCGAAGAGTGGATTAGTTGAACTCAACAATAGAGTGATCATACGGCTCTATCTTGTTCTTTGTCATTTACTTTTCGATATTTCAGTCAATGCATTCCTATAAAAATCTTCACAATGCCAAGTATTTTATTTCATTTTATGATAACTTATTCTAAAGTTCATAGAACCAGACGTTTATTCTTAAATTGTATTCAACATTTGTTTGATGAAAAATATTCCTAAAGCATGGAGAAAACAGTTAGGTGCTACTGAGATTTGAACTCAGGATTTCCTGTTTACGAGACAGGCGCTTTAACCACTAAGCCACAGCACCAACGTCAATAGCAAAAAATACATAAATAATGTACTGCTGATGATGAAATTTTGTTTCCTGCTATAAATTCTTCTTTATATGTACTGTAATCTTAAACACAATAAGATACTCAATCACTAGACAAGTATTAATATGTTTTAATAAACAGGTACTCTTATAAAACCCAATGTTATTTCTTAAATACATTATGGGTTTTTTTTCATGAAGGAATTAATATAGCTCAAATCGAGGTAGTAATGTCATATACGTCTTTCTCATAGATATGTCTTTTTTTATTTTGCAACAACAGTATTCACTCTATAATCCTGAAAATACTTTCCTTTTTATGAGGTTTAAGATGATCGGTTCAACAGTAAGATGAATCAGACTTTTATATTTTAATTGTATCAGAATAGGACCTAATGAAATTGATTTGTTATATAACAAAGAGAAAAACAAGGCGCTGCTGAGAGTTGAACTCAGGATCTCCTGTTTACTAGACAGGCGCTTTAGCCAGCTAAGCCACAGCACCCCCTTGAGTCTTAACTTTGAAAGACTTTTCTTTATGGTGTTCAAGAGAATATTGCTTTTTCACTTTCATATTCTTTTATAAGTTCACAGACTTCTCTACTCAAACACTTTAGATGAAGACGCTTCACTTATTCAAAAAAACCTCTCTAATTTGAAGTTTACCCTATTCATAGAATTTTAAAATATACCTTGCCGAAGAGTGGATTAGTTGAACTCAATAATAGAGTGATCATACGGCTCTATCTTGTTCTTTGTCATTTACTTTTCGATATTTCAGTCAATGCATTCCTATAAAAATCTTCACAATACCAAGTATTTTATTTCATTTTATGATAACTTATTCTAAAGTTCATAGAACCAGACGTTTAATTCTTAAAATGTATTAAATACTTGTTTGATGAAAAATATTCCTAAGGCATGGAGAAAACAGTTAGGTGCTACTGAGATTTGAACTCAGGATTTCCTGTTTACGAGACAGGCGCTTTAACCACTAAGCCACAGCACCAACGTCAATAGCAAGAAATACATAAATAATCTACTGCTGATGATGACATTTTGTTCCCTGCTATAAATTCTTCTTTATATGTACTGTAATCTTAAACACAAAAAGATACTCAATCACTAAACAAGTATTAATATGTTTTAATAAACAGGTACTCTTATAAAACCCAATGTTATTTCTTGAATACATTATATTTTTTTTCATGAAGGCATTAATATAGCTCAAATCGAGGTAGTAATGTCATATACGTCTTTCTCATAGATATGTCTTTTTTTATTTTGCAACAACAGTATTCACTCTATAATCTTGAAAATACTTAGGTTTTTATGAGGTTTAAGATGATCGGTTCAACAGTAAGATGAATCAGACTTTTATATTTTAATTGTATCAGAATAGGACCTAATGAAATTGATTTGTTATATAACAAAGAGAAAAACAAGGCGCTGCTGAGAGTTGAACTCAGGATCTCCTGTTTACTAGACAGGCGCTTTAGCCAGCTAAGCCACAGCACCCCCTTGAGTCTTAACTTTGAAAGACTTTTCTTTATGGTGTTCAAGAGAATATTGCTTTTTCACTTTCATATTCTTTTATAAGTTCACAGACTTCTCTACTCAAACACTTTAGATGAAGACGCTTCACTTATTCAAAAACACCCCTCTAATTTGAAGTTTACCCTATTCATAGAATTTTAAAATATACCTTGCCGAAGAGTGGATTAGTTGAACTCAACAATAGAGTGATCATATGGCTCTATCTTGTTCTTTGTCATTTACTTTTCGATATTTCAGTCAATGCATTCCTATAAAAATCTTCACAATACCAAGTATTTTATTTCATTTTATGATAACTTATTCTAAAGTTCATAGAACCAGACGTTTAATTCTTAAAATGTATTCAATACTTGTTTGATGAAAAATATTCCTAAAGCATGGAGAAAACAGTTAGGTGCTACTGAGATTTGAACTCATGATTTCCTGTTTACGAGACAGGTGCTTTAACCACTAAGCCACAGCACCAACGTCAATAGCAAAAAATACATAAATAATCTACTGCTGATGATGAAATTTTGTTCCCTGCTATAAATTCTTCTTTATATGTACTGTAATCTTAAACACAATAAGATACTCAATCACTAAACAAGTATTAATATGTTTTAATAAACAGGTACTCTTATAAAACCCAATGTTATTTCTTGAATACATTTTTTTTCATGAAGGCATTAATATAGCTCAAATCGAGGTAGTAATGTCATATACGTCTTTCTCATAGATATGTCTTTTTTTATTTTGCAACAACAGTATTCACTCTATAATCTTGAAAATACTTTGGTTTTTATGAGGTTTAAGATGATCTGTTCAACCGTAAGATGAATCAGACTTTTATATTTTAATTGTATCAGAATAGGACCTAATGAAATTGATTTGTTATATAACAAAGAGAAAAGCAAGGCGCTGCTGAGAGTTGAACTCAGGATCTCCTGTTTACTAGACAGGCGCTTTAACCAGCTAAGCCACAGCACCCCCTTGACTCTTTCCTTTGAAAGACTTTTCTTTATGGTGTTCAAAAGAATATTGCTTTTTCACTTTCATATTCTTTTATAAGTTCACAGACTTCTCTACTCAAACAATTTAGATGAAGACGATTCACTTATTCAAAAACACCTCTCTAATTTGAAGTTTACCCTATTCATAGAATTTTAAAATATACCTTGCTGAAGAGTGGATTAGTTGAACTCAACAATAGAGTGATCATACGTCTCTATCTTGTTCTTTGTCATTTACGTTTCCATATTTCAGTCAATGCATTCCTACAAAAATCTTCACAATACCAAGTATTTTATTTCATTTTATGATAACTTATTCTAAAGTTCATAGAACCAGACGTTTAATTCTTAAAATGTATTCAATACTTGTTTGATGAAAAATATTCCTAAAGCATGGAGAAAACAGTTAGGTGCTACTGAGATTTGAACTCAGGATTTCCTGTTTACGAGACAGGCGCTTTAACCACTAAGCCACAGCACCAACGTCAATTGCAAAAAATACATAAATAATCTACTGCTGATGATGAAATTTTGTTTCCTGCTATAAATTCTTCTTTATATGTACTGTAATCTTAAACACAATAAGATACTCAATCACTAAACAAGTATTAATATGTTTTAATAAACAGGTACTCTTATAAAACCCAATGTTATTTCTTGAATACATTACATTTTTTTTTTCATGAAGGCATTAATATAGCTCAAATCGAGGTAGTAATGTCATCCACGTCTTTCTCATAGATATGTCTTTTTTTATTTTGCAATACCAGTATTTACTCCATAATCTTGAAAATACTTTGGCTTTTATGAGGTTGAAGATGATCTGTTCAACAGTAAGATGAATCAGACGTTTATATTTTAATTGTATCAGAATAGTACCTAATGAAATTGATTTGTTATATAATAAAGAGAAAAGCAAGGCGCTGCTGAGAGTTGAACTCAGGAACTCCTGTTTACTAGACAGGCGCTTTAACCAGCTAAGCCACAGCACCCCTTTGAGTCTTAACTTTGAAAGACTTTTCTTTATGGTGTTCAAGAGAATATTGCTTTTTCACTTTCATATTCTTTTATAAGTTCACAGACTTCTCTACTCAAACACTTTAGATGAAGACGCTTCACTTATTCAAAAAAACCTCTCTAATTTGAAGTTTACCCTATTCATAGAATTTTAAAATATACCTTGCCGAAGAGTGGATTAGTTGAACTCAATAATAGAGTGATCATACGGATCTATCTTGTTCTTTGTCATTTACTTTTCGATATTTCAGTCAATGCATTCCTATAAAAATCTTCACAATACCAAGTATTTTATTTCATTTTATGATAACTTATTCTAAAGTTCATAGAACCAGACGTTTAATTCTTAAAATGTATTAAATACTTGTTTGATGAAAAATATTCCTAAGGCATGGAGAAAACAGTTAGGTGCTACTGAGATTTGAACTCAGGATTTCCTGTTTACGAGACAGGCGCTTTAACCACTAAGCCACAGCCCCAACGTCAATAGCAAAAAATACATAAATAATCTACTGCTGATGATGAAATTTTGTTTCCTGCTATAAATTCTTCTTTATATGTACTGTAATCTTAAACACAATAAGAT
This sequence comes from Lissotriton helveticus, assembly GCF_964261635.1. Classification (NCBI taxonomy): domain Eukaryota; kingdom Metazoa; phylum Chordata; class Amphibia; order Caudata; family Salamandridae; genus Lissotriton; species Lissotriton helveticus. The sequence goes on from NC_136073.1 coordinate 97,445,166, forward strand.
ACTCAATCACTAGACAAGTATTAATATGTTTTAATAAACAGGTACTCTTATAAACCCAATGTTATTTCTTAAATACATTATGTTTTTATTTTCATGAAGGAATTAATATAGCTCAAATCGAGGTAGTAATGTCATATACGTCTTTCTCATAGATATGTCTTTTTTTATTTTGCAACAACAGTATTCACTCTATAATCCTGAAAATACTTTCGTTTTTATGAAGTTTAAGATGATCGGTTCAACAGTAAGATGAATCAGACTTTTATATTTTAATTGTATCAGAATAGGACCTAATGAAATTGATTTGTTATATAACAAAGAGAAAAACAAGGCGCTGCTGAGAGTTGAACTCAGGATCTCCTGTTTACTAGACAGGCGCTTTAGCCAGCTAAGCCACAGCACCCCCTTGAGTCTTAACTTTGAAAGACTTTTCTTTATGGTGTTCAAGAGAATATTGCTTTTTCACTTTCATATTCTTTTATAAGTTCACAGACTTCTCTACTCAAACACTTTAGATGAAGACGCTTCACTTATTCAAAAACACCTCTCTAATTTGAAGTTTACCCTATTCATAGAATTTAAAAATATACCTTGCCGAAGAGTGGATTAGTTGAACTCAACAATAGAGTGATCATATGGCTCTATCTTGTTCTTTGTCATTTACTTTTCGATATTTCAGTCAATGCATTCCTATAAAAATCTTCACAATACCAAGTATTTTATTTCATTTTATGATAACGTATTCTAAAGTTCATAGAACCAGACGTTTAATTCTTAAAATGTATTCAATACTTGTTTGATGAAAAATATTCCTAAAGCATGGAGAAAACAGTTAGGTGCTACTGAGATTTGAACTCAGGATTTCCTGTTTACGAGACAGGTGCTTTAACCACTAAGCCACAGCACCAACGTCAATAGCAAAAAATACATAAATAATCTACTGCTGATGATGAAATTTTGTTCCCTGCTATAAATTCTTCTTTATATGTACTGTAATCTTAAACACAATAAGATACTCAATCACTAAACAAGTATTAATATGTTTTAATAAACAGGTACTCTTATAAAACCCAATGTTATTTCTTGAATACATTTTTTTTTTTCATGAAGGCATTAATATAGCTGAAATCGAGGTAGTAATGTCATATACGTCTTTCTCATAGATATGTCTTTTTTTATTTTGCAACAACAGTATTCACTCTATAATCTTGAAAATACTTTGGTTTTTATGAGGTTTAACATGATCTGTTCAACCGTAAGATGAATCAGACTTTTATATTTTAATTGTATCAGAATAGGACCTAATGAAATTGATTTGTTATATAACAAAGAGAAAAGCAAGGCGCTGCTGAGAGTTGAACTCAGGATCTCCTGTTTACTAGACAGGCGCTTTAACCAGCTAAGCCACAGCACCCCCTTGACTCTTTCCTTTGAAAGACTTTTCTTTATGGTGTTCAAGAGAATATTGCTTTTTCACTTTCATATTCTTTTATAAGTTCACAGACTTCTCTACTCAAACACTTTAGATGAAGACGCTTCACTTATTCAAAAACACCTCTCTAATTTGAAGTTTACCCTATTCATAGAATTTTAAAATATACCTTGCTGAAGAGTGGATTAGTTGAACTCAACAATAGAGTGATCATACGTCTCTATCTTGTTCTTTGTCATTTACGTTTCCATATTTCAGTCAATGCATGCCTACAAAAATCTTCACAATACCAAGTATTTTATTTCATTTTATGATAACTTATTCTAAAGTTCATAGAACCAGACGTTTAATTCTTAAAATGTATTCAATACTTGTTTGATGAAAAATATTCCTAAAGCATGGAGAAAACAGTTAGGTGCTACTGAGATTTGAACTCAGGATTTCCTGTTTACGAGACAGGCGCTTTAACCACTAAGCCACAGCACCAACGTCAATTGCAAAAAATACATAAATAATCTACTGCTGATGATGAAATTTTGTTTCCTGCTATAAATTCTTCTTTATATGTACTGTAATCTTAAACACAATAAGATACTCAATCACTAAACAAGTATTAATATGTTTTAATAAACAGGTACTCTTATAAAACCCAATGTTATTTCTTGAATACATTACATTTTTTTTTCATGAAGGCATTAATATAGCTCAAATCGAGGTAGTAATGTCATCTACGTCTTTCTCATAGATATGTCTATTTTTATTTTGCAATACCAGTATTTACTCCATAATCTTGAAAATACTTTGGCTTTTATGAGGTTGAAGATGATCTGTTCAACAGTAAGATGAATCAGACGTTTATATTTTAATTGTATCAGAATAGTACCTAATGAAATTGATTTGTTATATAATAAAGAGAAAAGCAAGGCGCTGCTGAGAGTTGAACTCAGGAACTCCTGTTTACTAGACAGGCGCTTTAACCAGCTAAGCCACAGCACCCCTTTGAGTCTTAACTTTGAAAGACTTTTCTTTATGGTGTTCAAGAGAATATTGCTTTTTCACTTTCATATTCTTTTATAAGTTCACAGACTTCTCTACTCAAACACTTTAGATGAAGGCGCTTCACTTATTCAAAAAAACCTCTCTAATTTGAAGTTTACCCTATTCATAGAATTTTAAAATATACCTTGCCTAAGAGTGGATTAGTTGAACTCAATAATAGAGTGATCATACGGCTCTATCTTGTTCTTTGTCATTTACTTTTCGATATTTCAGTCAATGCATTCCTATAAAAATCTTCACAATACCAAGTATTTTATTTCATTTTATGATAACTTATTCTAAAGTTCATAGAACCAGACGTTTAATTCTTAAAATGTATTAAATACTTGTTTGATGAAAAATATTCCTAAGGCATGGAGAAAACAGTTAGGTGCTACTGAGATTTGAACTCAGAATTTCCTGTTTACGAGACAGGCGCTTTAACCACTAAGCCACAGCACAAACGTCAATAGCAAAAAATACATATATAATCTACTGCTGATGATGAAATTTTGTTCCCTGCTATAAATTCTTCTTTATATGTACTGTAATCTTAAACACAATAAGATACTCAATCACTAAACAAGTATTAATATGTTTTAATAAACAGGTACTCTTATAAAACCCAATGTTATTTCTTGAATACATTATATTTTTTTTTTCATGAAGGCATTAATATAGCTCAAATCGAGGTAGTAATGTCATAAACGTCTTTCTCATAGATATGTCTTTTTTTATTTTGCAACAACATTATTCACTCTATAATCTTGAAAATACTTTGGTTTTTATGAGGTTTAAGATGATCTGTTCAACAGTAAGATGAATCAGACGTTTATATTTTAATTGTATCAGAATAGTACCTAATGAAATTGATTTGTTATATTATAAAGAGAAAAGCAAAGCGCTGCTGAGAGTTGAACTCAGGATCTCCTGTTTACTAGACAGGCGCTTTAACCAGCTAAGCCACAGCACCCCCTTGAGTCTTAACTTTGAAAGACTTTTCTTTATGGTGTTCAAGAGAATATTGCTTTTTCACTTTCATATTCTTTTATAAGTTCACAGACTTCTCTACTCAAACACTTTAGATGAAGACGCTTCACTTATTAAAAAAAAACCTCTCTAATTTGAAGTTTACCCTATTCATAGAATTTTAAAATATACCTTGCTGAAGAGTGGATTAGTTGAACTCAACAATAGAGTGATCATACGGCTCTATCTTGTTCTTTGTCATTTACTTTTCGATATTTCAGTCAATGCATTCCTATAAAAATCTTCACAATACCAAGTATTTTATTTCATTTTATGATAACTTATTCTAAAGTTCATAGAACCAGACGTTTAATTCTTAAAATGTATTCAATACTTGTTTGATGAAAAATATTCCTAAAGCATGGAGAAAACAGTTAGGTGTTACTGAGATTTGAACTCAGGATTTCCTGTTTACGAGACAGGCGCTTTAACCACTAAGCCACAGCACCAACGTCAATAGTAAAAAATACATAAATAATCTACTGCTGATCGTGAAATTTTGTTCCCTGCTATAAATTCTTCTTTATATGTACTGTAATCTTAAACACAATAAGATACTCAATCACTAAACAAGTATTAATATGTTTTAATAAACAGGTACTCTTATAAAACCCAATGTTATTTCTTGAATACATTATATATTTTTTTTTCATGAAGGCATTAATATAGCTCAAATCGAGGTAGTAATGTCATATACGTCTTTCTCATAGATATGTCTTTTTTTATTTTGCAACAACAGTATTCACTCTATATTCTTGAAAATACTTTGGTTTTTATGAGGTTTAAGATGATCTGTTCAACAGTAAGATGAATCAGACTTTTATATTTTAATTGTATCAGAATAGGACCTAATGAAATTGATTTGTTATATAACAAAGAGAAAAGCAAGGCGCTGCTGAGAGTTGAACTCAGGATCTCCTGTCTACTAGACAGGCGCTTTAACCAGCTAAACCACAGCACCCCCTTGAGTCTTTACTTTGAAAGACTTTTCTTTATGGTGTTCAAGAGAATATTGCTTTTTCACTTTCATATTCTTTTATAAGTTCACAGACTTCTCTACTCAAAAACTTTAGATGAAGAAGATTCACTTATTCAAAAACACCTCTCTAATTTGAAGTTTACCCTATTCATAGAATTTTAAAATATACCTTGCCGAAGAGTGGATTAGTTGAACTCAACAATAGAGTGATCATACGGCTCTATCTTGTTCTTTGTCATTTACTTTTCGATATTTCAGTCAATGCATTCCTATAAAAATCTTCACAATGCCAAGTATTTTATTTCATTTTATGATAACTTATTCTAAAGTTCATAGAACCAGACGTTTATTCTTAAATTGTATTCAACATTTGTTTGATGAAAAATATTCCTAAAGCATGGAGAAAACAGTTAGGTGCTATTGAGATTTGAACTCTGGTTTTCCTGTTTACGAGACAGGCGCTTTAACCACTAAGCCACAGCACCAACATCAATAGCAAAAAATACATAAATAATCTACTGCTGATGATGAAATTTTGTTCCCTGCTATAAATTCTTCTTTATATGTACTGTAATCTTAAACACAAAAAGATACTCAATCACTAAACAAGTATTAATATGTTTTAATAAACAGGTACTCTTATAAAACCCAATGTTATTTCTTGAATACATTATATTTTTTTTCATGAAGGCATTAATATAGCTCAAATCGAGGTAGTAATGTCATATACGTCTTTCTCATAGATGTCTTTTTTTATTTTGTAACAACAGTATTCACTCTATAATCTTGAAAATACTTTGGTTTTTATGAGGTTTAAGATGATCTGTTCAACAGTAAGATGAATCAGACTTTTATATTTTAATTGTATCAGAATAGGACCTAATGAAATTGATTTGTTATATAACAAAGAGGAAAGCAAGGCGCTGCTGAGAGTTGAACTCAGGATCTCCTGTTTACTAGACAGGCGCTTTAACCAGCTAAGCCACAGCACCCCCTTGAGTCTTTACTTTGAAAGACTTTTCTTTATGGTGTTCAAGAGAATATTGCTTTTTCACTTTCATATTCTTTTATAAGTTCACAGACTTCTCTACTCAAACACTTTAGATGAAGAAGCTTCACTTATTCAAAAACACCTCTCTAATTTGAAGTTTACCCTATTCATAGAATTTTAAAATATACCTTGCCGAAGAGTGGATTAGTTGAACTCAACAATAGAGTGATCATACGGCTCTATCTTGTTCTTTGTCATTTACTTTTCGATATTTCAGTCAATGCATTCCTATAAAAATCTTCACAATGCCAAGTATTTTATTTCATTTTATGATAACTTATTCTAAAGTTCATAGAACCAGACGTTTATTCTTAAATTGTATTCAACATTTGTGTGATGAAAAATATTCCTAAAGCATGGAGAAAACAGTTAGGTGCTACTGAGATTTGAACTCAGGATTTCCTGTTTACGAGACAGGCGCTTTAACCACTAAGCCACAGCACCAACGTCAATAGCAAAAAATACATAAATAATGTACTGCTGATGATGAAATTTTGTTTCCTGCTATAAATTCTTCTTTATATGTACTGTAATCTTAAACACAATAAGATACTCAATCACTAGACAAGTATTAATATGTTTTAATAAACAGGTACTCTTATAAAACCCAATGTTATTTCTTAAATACATTATGTTTTTTTTTTCATGAAGGAATTAATATAGCTCAAATCGAGGTAGTAATGTCATATACGTCTTTCTCATAGATATGTCTTTTTTTATTTTGCAACAACAGTATTCACTCTATAATCCTGAAAATACTTTCGTTTTTATGAGGTTTAAGATGATCGGTTCAACAGTAAGATGAATCAGACTTTTATATTTTAATTGTATCAGAATAGGACCTAATGAAATTGATTTGTTATATAACAAAGAGAAAACCAAGGCGCTGCTGAGAGTTGAACTCAGGATCTCCTGTTTACTAGACAGGCGCTTTAGCCAGCTAAGCCACAGCACCCCCTTGAGTCATAATTTTGAAAGACTTTTCTTTATGGTGTTCAAGAGAATATTGCTTTTTCACTTTCATATTCTTTTATAAGTTCACAGACTTCTCTACTCAAACACTTTAGATGAAGACGCTTCACTTATTCAAAAAAACCTCTCTAATTTGAAGTTTACCCTATTCATAGAATTTTAAAATATACCTTGCCGAAGAGTGGATTAGTTGAACTCAATAATAGAGTGATCATATGGCTCTATCTTGTTCTTTGTCATTTACTTTTCGATATTTCAGTCAATGCATTCCTATAAAAATCTTCACAATACCAAGTATTTTATTTCATTTTATGATAACTTATTCTAAAGTTCATAGAACCAGACGTTTAATTCTTAAAATGTATTAAATACTTGTTTGATGAAAAATATTCCTAAGGCATGGAGAAAACAGTTAGGTGCTACTGAGATTTGAACTCAGGATTTCCTGTTTACGAGACAGGCGCTTTAACCACTAAGCCACAGCACCAACGTCAATAGCAAAAAATACATAAATAATCTACTGCTGATGATGAAATTTTGTTCCCTGCTATAAATTCTTCTTTATATGTACTGTAATCTTAAACACAAAAAGATACTCAATCAATAAACAAGTATTAATATGTTTTAATAAACAGGTACTCTTATAAAACCCAATGTTATTTCTTGAATACATTATATTTTTTTTCATGAAGGCATTAATATAGCTCAAATCGAGGTAGTAATGTCATATACGTCTTTCTCATAGATATGTCTTTTTTTATTTTGCAACAACAGTATTCACTCTATAATCTTGAAACTACTTTGGTTTTTATGAGGTTTAAGATGATCTGTTCAACAGTAAGATGAATCAGACTTTTATATTTTAATTGTATCAGAATAGGACCTAATGAAATTGATTTGTTATATAACAAAGAGGAAAGCAAGGCGCTGCTGAGAGTTGAACTCAGGATCTCCTGTTTACTAGACAGGCGCTTTAACCAGCTAAGCCACAGCACCCCCTTGAGTCTTTACTTTGAAAGACTTTTCTTTATGGTGTTTAAGAGAATATTGCTTTTTCACTTTCATATTCTTTTATAAGTTCACAGACTTCTCTACTCAAACACTTTAGATGAAGAAGCTTCACTTATTCAAAAACACCTCTCTAATTTTAAGTTTACCCTATTCATAGAATTTTAAAATATACCTTGCCGAAGAGTGGATTAGTTGAACTCAACAATAGAGTGATCATACGGCTCTATCTTGTTCTTTGTCATTTACTTTTCGATATTTCAGTGAATGCATTCCTATAAAAATCTTCACAATGCCAAGTATTTTATTTCATTTTATGATAACTTATTCTAAAGTTCATAGAACCAGACGTTTATTCTTAAATTGTATTCAACATTTGTTTGATGAAAAATATTCCTAAAGCATGGAGAAAACAGTTAGGTGCTACTGAGATTTGAACTCAGGATTTCCTGTTTACGAGACAGGCGCTTTAACCACTAAGCCACAGCACCAACGTCAATAGCAAAAAATACATAAATAATCTACTGCTGATGATGAAATTGTGTTTCCTGCTATAAATTCTTCTTTATATGTACTGTAATCTTAAACACAATAAGATACTCAATCACTAGACAAGTATTAATATGTTTTAATAAACAGGTACTCTTATAAAACCCAATGTTATTTCTTAAATACATTATGTTTTTTTTCATGAAGGAATTAATATAGCTCAAATCGAGGTAGTAATGTCATATACGTCTTTCTCATAGATATGTCTTTTTTTATTTTGCAACAACAGTATTCACTCTATAATCCTGAAAATACTTTCGTTTTTATGAGGTTTAAGATGATCGGTTCAACAGTAAGATGAATCAGACTTTTATATTTTAATTGTATCAGAATAGGACCTAATGAAATTGATTTGTTATATAACAAAGAGAAAAACAAGGCGCTGCTGAGAGTTGAACTCAGGATCTCCTGTTTACTAGACAGGCGCTTTAGCCAGCTAAGCCACAGCACCCCCTTGAGTCTTAACTTTGAAAGACTTTTCTTTATGGTGTTCAAGAGAATATTGCTTTTTCACTTTCATATTCTTTTATAAGTTCACAGACTTCTCTACTCAAACACTTTAGATGAAGACGCTTCACTTATTCAAAAACACCTCTCTAATTTGAAGTTTACCCTATTCATACAATTTTAAAATATACCTTGCCGAAGAGTGGATTAGTTGAACTCAACAATAGAGTGATCATATGGCTCTATCTTGTTCTTTGTCATTTACTTTTCGATATTTCAGTCAATGCATTCCTATAAAAATCTTCACAATACCAAGTATTTTATTTCATTTTATGATAACTTATTCTAAAGTTCATAGAACCAGACGTTTAATTCTTAAAATGTATTCAATACTTGTTTGATGAAAAATATTCCTAAAGCATGGAGAAAACAGTTAGGTGCTACTGAGTTTTGAACTCAGGATTTCCTGTTTACGAGACAGGTGCTTTAACCACTAAGCCACAGCACCAACGTCAATAGCAAAAAATACATAAATAATCTACTGCTGATGATGAAATTTTGTTCCCTGCTATAAATTCTTCTTTATATGTACTGTATTCTTAAACACAATAAGATACTCAATCACTAAACAAGTATTAATATGTTTTAATAAACAGGTACTCTTATAAAACCCAATGTTATTTCTTGAATACATTTTTTTTTTTTCATGAAGGCATTAATATAGCTCAAATCGAGGTAGTAATGTCATATACGTCTTTCTCATAGATATGTCTTTTTTTATTTTGCAACAACAGTATTCACTCTATAATCTTGAAAATACTTTGGTTTTTATGAGGTTTAAGATGATCTGTTCAACCGTAAGATGAATCAGACTTTTATATTTTAATTGTATCAGAATAGGACCTAATGAAATTGATTTGTTATATAACAAAGAGAAAAGCAAGGCGCTGCTGAGAGTTGAACTCAGGATCTCCTGTTTACTAGACAGGCGCTTTAACCAGCTAAGCCACAGCACCCCCTTGACTCTTTCCTTTGAAAGACTTTTCTTTATGGTGTTCAAGAGAATATTGCTTTTTCTTTTTCATATTCTTTTATAAGTTCACAGACTTCTCTACTCAAACACTTTAGATGAAGACGCTTCACTTATTCAAAAACACCTCTCTAATTTGAAGTTTACCCTATTCATAGAATTTTAAAATATACCTTGCTGAAGAGTGGATTAGTTGAACTCAACAATAGAGTGATCATACGTCTCTATCTTGTTCTTTGTCATTTACGTTTCCATATTTCAGTCAATGCATTCCTACAAAAATCTTCACAATGCCAAGTATTTTATTTCATTTTATGATAACTTATTCTAAAGTTCATAGAACCAGACGTTTATTCTTAAATTGTATTCAACATTTGTTTGATGAAAAATATTCCTAAAGCATGGAGAAAACAGTTAGGTGCTACTGAGATTTGAACTCAGGTTTTCCTGTTTACGAGAGAGGCGCTTTAACCACTAAGCCACAGCACCAACATCAATAGCAAAAAATACATAAATAATCTACTGCTGATGATGAAATTTTGTTCCCTGCTATAAATTCTTCTTTATATGTACTGTAATCTTAAACACAATAAGATACTCAATCACTAAACAAGTATTAATATGTTTTAATAAACAGGTACTCTTATAAAACCCAATGTTATTTCTTGAATACATTATATTTTTTTTTCATGAAGGCATTAATATAGCTCAAATCGAGGTAGTAATGTCATATACGTCTTTCTTATAGATATGTCTTTTTTTATTTTGCAACAACAGTGTTCACTCTATAATCTTGAAAATACTTTGGTTTTTATGAGGTTTAAGATGATCTGTTCAACAGTAAGATGAATCAGACTTTTATATTTTAATTGTATCAGAATAGGACCTAATGAAATTGATTTGTTATATAACAAAGAGAAAAGCAAGGCGCTGCTGAGAGTTGAACTCAGGATCTCCTGTTTACTAGACAGGCGCTTTAACCAGCTAGGCCACAGCACCCCCTTGAGTCTTTACTTTGAAAGACTTTTCTTTATGGTGTTCAAGAGAATATTGCTTTTTCACTTTCATATTCTTTTATAAGTTCACAGACTTCTCTACTCAAACACTTTAGATGAAGAAGCTTCACTTATTCAAAAACACCTCTCTAATTTGAAGTTTACCCTATTCATAGAATTTTAAAATATACCTTGCCGAAGAGTGGATTAGTTGAACTCAACAATAGAGTGATCATACGGCTCTATCTTGTTCTTTGTCATTTACTTTTCGATATTTCAGTCAATGCATTCCTATAAAAATCTTCACAATACCAAGTATTTTATTTCATTTTATGATAACTTATTCTAAAGTTCATAGAACTAGACGTTTAATTCTTAAAATGTATTCAATACTTGTTTGATGAAAAATATTCCTAAAGCATGGAGAAAACAGTTAGGTGCTACTGAGATTTGAACTCAGGATTTCCTGTTTACGAGACAGGCGCTTTCACCACTAAGCCACAGCACCAACGTCAATAGTAAAAAATACATAAATAATCTACTGCTGATGGTGAAATTTTGTTCCCTGCTATAAATTCTTCTTTATATGTACTGTAATCTTAAACACAATAAGATACTCAATCACTAAACAAGTATTAATATGTTTTAATAAACAGGTACTCTTATAAAACCCGTTGTTATTTCTTGAATACATAATATTTTTTTTTCATGTAGGCATTAATATAGCTCAAATCGAGGTAGTAATGTCATATACGTCTTTCTCATAGATATGTCTTTTTTTATTTTGCAACAACAGTATTCACTCTATAATCTTGAAAATACTTTGGTTTTTATGAGGTTTAAGATGATCTGTTCAACAGTAAGATGAATCAGAGTTTTATATTTTAATTGTATCAGAATAGGACCTAATGAAATTGATTTGTTATATAACAAAGAGAAAAGCAAGGCGCTGCTGAGAGTTGAACTCAGGATCTCCTGTCTACTAGACAGGCGCTTTAACCAGCTAAACCACAGCACCCCCTTGAGTCTTTACTTTGAAAGACTTTTCTTTATGGTGTTCAAGAGAATATTGCTTTTTCACTTTCATATTCTTTTATAAGTTCACAGACTTCTCTACTCAAACACTTTAGATGAAGAAGCTTCACTTATTCAAAAACACCTCTCTAACTTGAAGTTTACCCTATTCATAGAATTTTAAAATATACCTTGCCGAAGAGTGGATTAGTTGAACTCAACAATAGAGTGATCATACGGCTCTATCTGAAAAGGGGGGGCCCTCGGCCCCCCCGCACGCATGGCGGCGCGGCGACCGCCTCACCCCCTCTCTCCCTCGGGTCCTTCGACGGTGGGGGCGTGCCCTTGGGCGCGGCCCACCGCCGATTGGCCGGCGCCCCTCCTGACCCGGATTCAATGGACTGGTTCCGGGTCGGGGGGGGCGGGCGATAGGAGGGGCCACCCGGCCCCTCGGGAATAAGAGGTGGGGAGCGCCCAGGAGACCCCCTTGTCCCTGGACGCTCCCTCACTGAACGCTGTGCCCCGCATTCGGGGCTTCTTTGTTTTATTAATCTTTTCCCTTTTGTTTTCAGGCGGGAAGCAGAGCCTGAGATTTGCGGCGGAGCATCGCGGACACCGAGCGACAGCTGGTATTCTTTGTTCTGTTTTACAGGAGGACTGCCGCGTCGGGAGAGCGAGGGAAGAGCCAGCCGTGTCGGCGCGAGAACATCTGTCCAGCCGCGTGGGGCCAGCCGCCGGAGAGATCAGCGTTTAGAAAGGACGCGAACCGGCAGCAGAGGCGGCGTTAGCAGAGGCGCTTTGTCCAGGCCTGATTGCTTAGTTGTAGCGGCGCATACGGCGACCGCATATGGTATTGGGGGAGCGGGCGACAGGGACCGGACCGGCTCCAACAAGTAGAGCGCAGGTCGGAGGGGTTTCTCCGTTGCGCGAGGAGGACGCATTCGAAACTCGGAGGAAGGGCGTTAAATAGCGGGAACCCGGGGCAATAAGGTTAATTGAGCCCCATGTTTTCTCATATATACTTTGCAAACAGCTATATACGCGTGTGAGAAAAGCCGTGCTAAAAGCGTTACTAGCTTGTGGTCAAAGGGCGGATTAACACGTGCAACCGAGAAGGGAAGTGAAGCAGGGTCGACCAGGGCAGCACCTGGATGGGAGACCCTTCTGGTAGAGGTTTAAATAAAACGATAGCTTTCAGCTAAATTAAGCGCGTGCAACTAAAGGAAATAATATTTATTTAAACTGTTTTCACGACTGCATTGCGCTTATTATTAAGTAATTTGTTGTTCACGACGTTGCACTAAGTGTACAATTGAAAACAAAACGAGGTGCCATTTCTTAAACTGTTTTCACGACTGTACTGCATTTAATTATTAAGTAATTTGTTGTGCATAACGTGGTGGGTAATAAGTGCAGTTATTTGTTCTGAATTGTCCTGACCTTTGAGCGAGAGTTAATTTGTATATTGCTGATATAGTGTGTTTTAGTGGTTGAACAGGGGGGGGTTCAACAGTCCTCTGTATTCAAACCGGGTTTTTCCTAAATCTGCTTATACTTTCACTACACGGTGTTAATACATTTCTCAATTTCAGGGAATTTTTACGACATTATTGGTGAAAGTCTCTCGCGGACAGGACGTAAGGGCATTCAGCACGCAACGTGGTGTGGGGCGTGAACGCAGACCATTATCGCCGGAAGGACGCGGGACTGGTCGGTAAGAGGGGTACGGGGGGCTAGCACTCATCGCTCCTGGTGGCCGCCGGGTGGGTCTACATTAGGTTTACTCACCCCGTACATAAGCGGACAAGCCGCTAGTGTTGCGGTCGCCGTTGCATGGTGCTGAAAGCCCCCTGGTGACCCTCCATCTGAAAGGTACACACAGTTGACCTGTTGGGAACTAAGTAGGCAGCGGGTGTTGTTTGGGGTAAGCGTCATGCCAGGTCCAAGGGGTGGAAAAAGGGGGTCCAACATGGAGGCTATGATGCGGGCTATGATGCGGGAGATGAGCGACATTAGGCAACAGCTAGGACAAATTAAGGAGCGGGAAGCTCGGTTGGAGGACAGAGAGGGCGAGGCACCGGGCCCATCCGGGAGACCGATCCGCAAGAGGGTGGCACCAGTGCCAAGAGGGGAATTTGTCACCCCGCAAGGGAAACCTAGGTCCAAAAGACCCAAGGAGGCGGTCCCCACCCCAGGCCCAGTAGATCCGTTACCCGCCGCACCGCCCGCGGTGGTCCCACCCCCGCATGTGCCTACACCCATTGCCCCTGTGGTGCCGGTGCCGGCAGGTCAACCAGTAGACGCTGGGTCTGCTCCTGCGCCGGTGCCCACAATCCCGGGTACAGGCGGGCCACACACGGCGCCCGCCCTGCCAGCTGTGCCAGGACCACTGGGCATAACCCCAGTGGTACCTGGTGTCCCGGGGGGTAATGTAGATTCAATGCCGCCCGAATTGTTATCCCAGTTAACGGCCATGATGCCATGGCTCCAAAAAGGGGGAGCCTTCCCGAATTCTGCAGACCATGCGGCAGAGGCGGCAAGGTTTGTGGAAAAAATCAGATCGGCACCGATCGCCGACGGTGTTGCATTGCCAATTTCTTCTCCCCTTGCAGGTCCAAGTGTTCCCCAGCTGGACGGAGTAAAAGGGCAGCCGCCCCCGGTGCCCGCACTCGGTAAGGAAGTGGCATTGCCGCTCTTGGGGGACGGTGTGATACCTTCCAGGAGCGAAAATCTAGCTCAGCATGTGTCTTTAGCTGTGAAAGAAATGATTTGGGCGGATAAATACGTGTACATTTATTCTTTATTGCTGGATAATAGGGAAATGGAGCAGGCAAAAGCACTGAAAGAGTGGATGCTCCCAAGTGAATGGAGGGCGCAGTGTACTAGATTCAGGGTTGAGGAAAATCTCAATAATTGGATGCAAGCATGGGCTGTTTTCACTGCAGTTAAGGCTGAGCGTCCTCCAGATCTGCAGGCTGCATTGGCTTGCTACTCGAGCAGGATTGTGGGGTGGAGTCAACAGTATTCTGGGGAAGCATGGAAGGGTTACGATGTCAACTTTAGGAAGGCATTGGAATTCAATAGATCATTGCCATGGGACTCGGTAGATTCCATGGCTTGGCACAAACAGTTCTCTGATACTGCACCGCCCCCTCAGTTCGGTGCGGTCAAGGCGTTCACTAGACCGCAGCAGCCCTTTCGGCCCCCCCAAACGAGTGAAGTACCTGGGAAATTTAGGGCGGGTGGGCCAGAGAAGAAAGGGGTGTGCTGGGATTTTAATAAGCGTACCTGCACAAGGGCCGCGTGTAAGTTTAGGCATGCATGTGCCTCCTGTGGGCACCCCTCTCATCCAGAAACTACCTGTAGGTCCAAGCAAGGTAACACAGGACAGAGGGGTAGGGGAAAGCCACTATAAGTCAGACAGGTCACGCCCCCCCACTCCAGTGGATGTGGTGGCAATGATTCCATTGTTGAACAGATACCCTGACCACAAAGCGGCCACCCTACTCCAGGAAGGTTTTTCTAAAGGTTTTAGGATCCCGGCCGGGGGATACACAGGCAGTGCGCACTGTAGAAATCAATTATCAGTCACACACAATCCGGCTGTTGTGGCCGCCAAAATTGACAAGGAGCTTTCCTTAGGCAGGATATCTGGCCCTTTTTCTGCAGTGCCAGTACCCAATTTTGTGTGTTCCCCACTGGGAGTTGTCCCCAAGAAAGAGAAGGGGCAATTCAGATTGATCCATAACCTGTCAGCGCCAAAGGGGGCCTCACTGAATGATGCCATTGACGAAAGTATCTGTAGTGTTAAGTACGCCTCTTTTGATCAGGCTGTCACCTTATTGCAGGCCACTGGACCCGGGGCGCTGATGGCGAAATCAGACATAGAGTCCGCCTTCCGCCTCCTCCCAGTTCACCCGGCGGACCAGCATCTTTTAGGTTTCACCTTTAGGGATAGGTTCTACATGGACAAATGCATGCCTATGGGTTGTTCTATTTCTTGCGCCTACTTTGAGATGTTTAGTTCATTTCTGGAATGGGCCATGAGACAAGTGACGGGCCATCAAAGGGTCATTCATTACTTAGATGATTTCCTCTTCCTCGGTACACCGGGTTCTCAGGAGTGCGCACTGGCATTGCAGGAATTTTGCGTGCTCATGCGGGCTTTTGGGGTCCCGCTTGCGCCTGGGAAGACGGTGGGCCCGACCACCTGCTTGGAATTTCTGGGCATAGAGATTGACTCAATAGAGAGATGTTTTAGACTACCTAAGGACAAGGTGTGCAAATTCAAGACATCGCTACAGTTATGCCTCCGGAAGGAGAAGGTCACTTTGCAGCAATTACAGGAGGTGGTAGGGCAACTGAATTTCGCACTAAGAATCATCCCAATGGCTCGCCCCTTCTCTCGCTCCATCGCGCACGCGATGATGGGGCTGAAGGAAAAGCACCACCGCACGCGCCTATCGTCTGAAATTCGCCAGGATATGCTTATTTGGATGGCATTCCTGGAGGATTTTAACGGTAGGGTGGTCTGGCCCGACCCGCTCACGACATCAGCGGAGTTGGGACTATGGACTGATGCGGCCGGTAGTGTGGGCTTTGGTGCCATCCTAGGGAATAGGTGGGTTGCTCAACAATGGCCAGAAGAATGGAACACATGGGGTTTGCTCAGCAACATTGGCTTCCTGGAACTTTTTCCAATATGGGTGGCACTGATGGTTTGGCCCGAACACCTATGTAACCAATCAGTGGTGTTTTGGTCAGATAACATGACAGTGGTGGAATGTATCAATCAGCAGGGGGCGCGGTGTCCGTTCATACTTCGTCTGATCAAGGAAATTGTTCTGCGGTGCCTTAAACTGAATGCTAATTTTAGAGCCAAACATGTCCCTGGTGTTTTAAACAATGCTGCTGACTCCCTTTCTCGCTTCAAAATGCAGGTTTTCAGGGAACACCTCCCCACAGCAGACCCCTCGCCAGCACACTTCCCAGCAGTACTTTGGCAGATTGGTGCCCCAGATTACAAGACCTCGTGGTCGCTAGCCTAGCCCCCAGGACCAAGACGGCTTACGAAGGGGCGTTTCTGTCTTATTGTTCTTTCTTGGGGCCACAGTGGGAAGTGCTTTGGGCGAAAGAGGATGGGTTTGCAGCTTATTTAGAATGGATGCACAAAGAGGGGCGCTCAGTGGCAGCGGCAACCAGACATAGGGCAGCAGTGTCATTCTTCGCTCAAGCTAGGGGCTTCCGGGATCCCACTAATACCTTTATGATACGCAAGGCTTTAAGGGGATGGCGCCGTATTCAGGGACACCAGAAGGATAAGAGGAAGCCCATGGGGTTGGCCCGGCTAACAGCCTTACTGGGCATGCTGGAGAGTGTTTGTAACTCGGAGTGGGAAGTGCTTCTTTTTAGGGCAGCATTCTCCCTGGCATTTTATGGGGCACTGAGAATTAGTGAACTTGTGGCAGGATCCAAGTCTGACATACTAGGTGGCTTGCAGAAGGCTGGGGTGACGATAAGGGGTGACACCATGTGGGTGACTATCCAGAAATCAAAGACCGACCAGGAAGGTAGGGGTCACACCATAGTTCTGCAACGGGCCCCCGCCAACCCGTGCTGCCCTGTGAGGCACGTAGAATCACTCATGGGACTATGGGTCGGTTCAGCAGGCGGGGCGTTGCTTTGTCACGCCGACGGGAGCCCCTTGACCAGGTACCAATTCAGGAGAGTGTTCGAAATAGGGGTTACAAAAGCGGGTCTTGATCCTAGAGATTTTGGATCTCATTCCTTCAGGATTGGGGCAGCAACTGAGGCGGTGGCGGGGGGCCTCCCAGTGGAAAGAGTGAAGACAATTGGGAGGTGGTCGTCAGACTGCTATAAACGTTATGTTCGGATTGACATGCTATGATTACCTGTCACTCACGCTTGGTCTCTTTCCGCTCTCTTACAGTTTCTCAGACCTGTTACGCAGGGGAGGAATTTGTCGTCGGGCACCGCCAATATTCATCGGCACGGAGCGGCGAACAGGAAACAACAAAGAACACTGTCTGGATTGTCGGTCATTCATATGTAAAGCGAGCGGAATGTGTCTTCCTGTCAGGTGACAAGAAAGAAAGGGCGGCACAACTAGGGTTGAATATCACGTTCTTTGGCAGAGGAGGGTTGTGTCTTCACGAGTTTCGGGGATTCTTCCAAGGGCTGTTAGCACGCCAGCGGGCTCCACCGTCAGTGGTGATACTTCACCTTGGGGAGAACGATTTGGCAACACTGGGCAGGCGCATCTTGATGGAGGAGATTATCTCAACAGCGGGTTGGATAGCTAGGACCTGCCCAGGGTGCACACTAGTATGGTCACAACTAATACCTCGACTTCAGTGGCGGGGGGGTCATTCGGTCAGGGCGTTGAATCACTCGGTAAAGAGGATCAACACACGGTTGGATAGGTTGTTTCGAACCCCCGTGTTGCAGTCAATACCTCATGGGTGCATCTGGGGTGACAAGTATTACTTGAAGGACGGGGTTCATTTGACAGAAGAGGGTAATGTCCTATGGTCTGACAATATCTGGGCTTGGCTAGAGGGCTGGGATAGGAGGAGTGTGTCCTTAGGCAGGGGCTAGGAGGGGAGGCCAGATCGTCGGTTAACAATACTGGCCTGTGGCGGTAAGGTCATTATCGGTGAGCACATATTTGAGGTCTGAGGGGGCGGGCATCATCCTATGGAGGTTCCCGCCCGGGGGGAGGGGCCTGCGGGCCACTCCCAGTACTCCAGGGGCAAGGTAATATGCAAAGGAGCGCGGGTAGGAGTAGTTCACGCTTTCGTTAGGCTGGTAGCCACCCCGCGCGCGTGGACTCATGACGCCACCGGCGCAGAGTAAGGGCCCTCCTTTAGTGGGTAAATGGAGTTTGGGGCGTAGACCGGGCAATTCCCGGGGTAACACTGCGCATGCGCACTTCTAGGGAGAAGGCGCAGCTTGTAGGACCTGACACCGGTAGTGACCCTGCCATATGGCCAGAAATGTACAAAAATCAAGGTAGGATGTTTAGCTTAAGCTAGGAACGACTTGTATTAGAGTTTTGTTAAGGTCAGGCTCTCAAACTTGTTGATAACAATTGTATAACTGAATGTCCTGCTGATTTTTGTATTCATTGTTGATTATGCAATTAAAACCTTTTTTAATTTCATACTTTAATAAATACGGCCGGGCGACTAGCGCCCGCCTTCCAAAAAGTAAAACACGTCTCGTGTCCACGTTCCTGGGTGTTGGGTGCCGGATTGGGGGGGGGCGGCAGCTAGTCGCTGACCATGTGAAAAGGGGGGGCCCTCGGCCCCCCCGCACGCATGGCGGCGCGGCGACCGCCTCACCCCCTCTCTCCCTCGGGTCCTTCGACGGTGGGGGCGTGCCCTTGGGCGCGGCCCACCGCCGATTGGCCGGCGCCCCTCCTGACCCGGATTCAATGGACTGGTTCCGGCTCGGGGGGGGCGGGCGATAGGAGGGGCCACCCGGCCCCTCGGGAATAAGAGGTGGGGAGCGCCCAGGAGACCCCCTTGTCCCTGGACGCTCCCTCACTGAACGCTGTGCCCCGCGTTCGGGGCTTCTTTGTTTCCCACCCACCATCCCTTGGTACAAAGTTTAGGCAGCGTTATGTCCGGTTTAATGGTAAGTTTCAAAGGTATGGACCGCGGGAGAGAGTAGGCTGTTGTTGTATTTTGTGATCTGTTGTTAGGACTTTTTCCCCTTCGTAGAAAAATGATGTGTGAAGTGAACTGTATTTGAAGATATGTGTCTTTAGGCCTTTTTTCCCTTTGTAGTTATACGTTGATATTGTAATTTTGAGTAACATGAGTGCACTAAACGGTAATGTTATGCCATGTGTCGTTAGGCCTTTTTTCCCCTTTTAGCTATGCGTGGATACTGTTATTATTAGCCAGTGTAGTTGTCCTTTAGAATTTTCCATAGGTCGTCGTATTTATTAGGTATGGGACATGCGGTAAGGTCATTATCGGTGAGCACATATTTGAGGTCTGAGGGGGCGGGCATCATCCTATGGAGGTTCCCGCCCGGGGGGAGGGGCCTGCGGGCCACTCCCAGTACTCCAGGGGCAAGGTAATATGCAAAGGAGCGCGGGTAGGAGTAGTTCACGCTTTCCTTAGGCTGGTAGCCACCCCGCGCGCGTGGACTCATGACGCCACCGGCGCAGAGTAAGGGCCCTCCTTTAGTGGGTAAATGGAGTTTGGGGCGTAGACCGGGCAATTCCCGGGGTAACACTGCGCATGCGCACTTCTAGGGAGAAGGCGCAGCTTGTAGGACCTGACACCGGTAGTGACCCTGCCATATGGCCAGAAATGTACAAAAATCAAGGTAGGATGTTTAGCTTAAGCTAGGAACGACTTGTATTAGAGTTTTGTTAAGGTCAGGCTCTCAAACTTGTTGATAACAATTGTATAACTGAATGTCCTGCTGATTTTTGTATTCATTGTTGATTATGCAATTAAAACCTTTTTTAATTTCATACTTTAATAAATACGGCCGGGCGACTAGCGCCCGCCTTCCAAAAAGTAAAACACGTCTCGTGTCCACGTTCCTGGGTGTTGGGTGCCGGATTGGGGGGGGGGCGGCAGCTAGTCGCTGACCATGTTGTTCTTTGTCATTTACTTTTCGATATTTCAGTCAATGCATTCCTATAAAAATCTTCACAATGCCAAGTATTTTATTTCATTTCATGATAACTTATTCTAAAGTTCATAGAACCAGACGTTTATTCTTAAATTGTATTCAACATTTGTTTGATGAAAAATATTCCTAAAGCATGGAGAAAACAGTTAGGTGCTACTGAGATTTGAACTCAGGTTTTCCTGTTTACGAGACAGGCGCTTTAACCACTAAGCCACAGCACCAACATCAATAACAAAAAATACATAAATAATCTACTGCTGATGATGACATTTTGTTCCCTGCTATAAATTCTTCTTTATATGTACTGTAATCTTAAACACAATAAGATACTCAATCACTAAACAAGTATTAATATGTTTTAATAAACAGGTACTCTTATAAAACCCAATGTTATTTCTTGAATACATTATATTTTTTTTCATGAAGGCATTAATATAGCTCAAATCGAGGTAGTAATGTCATATACGTCTTTCTCATAGATATGTCTTTTTTTATTTTGCAAAAACAGTATTCACTCTATAATCCTGAAAATACTTTCGTTTTTATGAGGTTGAAGATGATCTGTTCAACAGTAAGTTGAATCAGACTTTTATATTTTAATTGTATCAGAATAGGACCTAATGAAATTGATTTGTTATATAACAAAGAGAAAAGCAAGGCGCTGCTGAGAGTTGAACTCAGGATCTCCTGTTTACTAGACAGGCGCTTTAACCAGCTAAACCACAGCACCCCCTTGAGTCTTTACTTTGAAAAACTTTTCTTTTGGTGTTCAAGAGAATATTGCTTTTTCACTTTCATATTCTTTTATAAGTTCACAGACTTCTCTACTCAAACACTTTAGATGAAGAAGATTCACTTATTCAAAAACACCTCTCTAATTTGAAGTTTACCCTATTCATAGAATTTTAAAATATACCTTGCCGAAGAGTGGATTAGTTGAACTCAACAATAGAGTGATCATACGGCTCTATCTTGTTCTTTGTCATTTACTTTTCGATATTTCAGTCAATGCATTCCTATAAAAATCTTCACAATGCCAAGTATTTTATTTCATTTTATGATAACTTATTCTAAAGTTCATAGAACCAGACGTTTATTCTTAAATTGTATTCAACATTTGTTTGATGAAAAATATTCCTAAAGCATGGAGAAAACAGTTAGGTGCTACTGAGATTTGAACTCAGGTTTTCCTGTTTACGAGACAGGCGCTGTAACCACTAAGCCACAGCACCAACATCAATAGCAAAAAATACATAAATAATCTACTGCTGATGATGACATTTTGTTCCCTGCTATAAATTCTTCTTTATATGTACTGTAATCTTAAACACAATAAGATACTCAATCACTAAACAAGTATTAATATGTTTTAATAAACAGGTACTCTTATAAAACCCGTTGTTATTTCTTGAATACATTATATTTTTTTTTTCATGTAGGCATTAATATAGCTCAAATCGAGGTAGTAATGTCATATACGTCTTTCTCATAGATATGTCTTTTTTTATTTTGCAACAACAGTATTCACTCTATAATCTTGAAAATACTTTGGTTTTTATGAGGTTTAAGATGATCTGTTCAACAGTAAGATGAATCAGAGTTTTATATTTTAATTGTATCAGAATAGGACCTAATGAAATTGATTTGTTATATAACAAAGAGAAAAGCAAGGCGCTGCTGAGAGTTGAACTCAGGATCTCCTGTCTACTAGACAGGCGCTTTAACCAGCTAAACCACAGCACCCCCTTGAGTCTTTACTTTGAAAGACTTTTCTTTATGGTGTTCAAGAGAATATTGCTTTTTCACTTTCATATTCTTTTATAAGTTCACAGACTTCTCTACTCAAACACTTTAGATGAAGAAGCTTCACTTATTCAAAAACACCTCTCTAATTTGAAGTTTACCCTATTCATAGAATTTTAAAATATACCTTGCCGAAGAGTGGATTAGTTGAACTCAACAATAGAGTGATCATACGGCTCTATCTTGTTCTTTGTCATTTACTTTTCGATATTTCAGTCAATGCATTCCTATAAAAATCTTCACAATGCCAAGTATTTTATTTCATTTCATGATAACTTATTCTAAAGTTCATAGAACCAGACGTTTATTCTTAAATTGTATTCAACATGTGTTTGATGAAAAATATTCCTAAAGCATGGAGAAAACAGTTAGGTGCTACTGAGATTTGAACTCAGGTTTTCCTGTTTACGAGACAGGCGCTTTAACCAGTAAGCCACAGCACCAACATCAATAACAAAAAATACATAAATAATCTACTGCTGATGATGAAATTTTGTTCCCTGCTATAAATTCTTCTTTATATGTACTGTAATCTTAAACACAATAAGATACTCAATCACTAAACAAGTATTAATATGTTTTAATAAACAGGTACTCTTATAAAACCCAATGTTATTTCTTGAATACATTATATTTTTTTTCATGAAGGCATTAATATAGCTCAAATCGAGGTAGTAATGTCATATACGTCTTTCTCATAGATATGTCTTTTTTTTATTTTGCAAAAACAGTATTCACTCTATAATCCTGAAAATACTTTCGTTTTTATGAGGTTGAAGATGATCTGTTCAACAGTAAGTTGAATCAGACCTTTATATTTTAATTGTATCAGAATAGGACCTAATGAAATTGATTTGTTATATAACAAAGAGAAAAGCAAGGCGCTGCTGAGAGTTGAACTCAGGATCTCCTGTTTACTAGACAGGCGCTTTAACCAGCTAAACCACAGCACCCCCTTGAGTCTTTACTTTGAAAAACTTTTCTTTTGGTGTTCAAGAGAATATTGCTTTTTCACTTTCATATTCTTTTATAAGTTCACAGACTTTCTACTCAAACACTTTAGATGAAGAAGATTCACTTATTCAAAAACACCTCTCTAATTTGAAGTTTACCCTATTCATAGAATTTTAAAATATACCTTGCCAAAGAGTGGATTAGTTGAACTCAACAATAGAGTGATCATACGACTCTATCTTGTTCTTTGTCATTTACTTTTCGATATTTCAGTCAATGCATTCCTATAAAAATCTTCACAATGCCAAGTATTTTATTTCATTTCATGATAACTTATTCTAAAGTTCATAGAACCAGACGTTTATTCTTAAATTGTATTCAACATTTGTTTGATGAAAAATATTCCTAAAGCATGGAGAAAACAGTTAGGTGCTACTGAGATTTGAACTCAGGTTTTCCTGTTCACGAGACAGGCGCTTTAACCACTAAGCCACAGCACCAACATCAATAGCAAAAAATCCATAAATAATCTACTGCTGATGATGAAATTTTGTTCCCTGCTATAAATTCTTCTTTATATGTACTGTAATCTTAAACACAATAAGATACTCAATCACTAAACAAGTATTAATATGTTTTAATAAACAGGTACTCTTATAAAACCCAATGTTATTTCTTGAATACATTATATTTTTTTTCATGAAGGCATTAATATAGCTCAAATCGAGGTAGTAATGTCATATACGTCTTTCTCATAGATATGACTTTTTTTATTTTGCAACAACAGTGTTCACTCTATAATCTTGAAAATACTTTGGTTTTTATGAGGTTTAAGATGATCTGTTCAACAGTAAGATGAATCAGACTTTTATATTTTAATTGTATCAGAATAGGACCTAATGAAATTGATTTGTTATATAACAAAGAGAAAAGCAAGGCGCTGCTGAGAGTTGAACTCAGGATCTCCTGTTTACGAGACAGGCGCTTTAACCAGCTAAGCCACAGCACCCCCTTGAGTCTTTACTTTGAAAGACTTTTCTTTATGGTGTTCAAGAGAATATTGCTTTTTCACTTTCATATTCTTTTATAAGTTCACAGACTTCTCTACTCAAACACTTTAGATGAAGAAGCTTCACTTATTCAAAAACACCTCTCTAATTTGAAGTTTACCCTATTCATAGAATTCTAAAATATACCTTGCCGAAGAGTGGATTAGTTGAACTCAACAATAGAGTGATCATACGGCTCTATCTTGTTCTTTGTCATTTACTTTTCGATATTTCAGTCAATGCATTCCTATAAAAATCTTCACAATGCCAAGTATTTTATTTCATTTTATGATAACTTATTCTAAAGTTCATAGAACCAGACGTTTATTCTTAAATTGTATTCAACATTTGTTTGATGAAAAATATTCCTAAAGCATGGAGAAAATAGTTAGGTGCTACTGAGATTTGAATTCAGGATTTCCTGTTTACGAGACAGGCGCTTTAACCACTAAGTCACAGCACCAACGTCAATAGCAAAAAATACATAAATAATCTACTGCTGATGATGAAATTTTGTTTCCTGCTATAAATTCTTCTTTATATGTACTGTAATCTTAAACACAATAAGATACTCAGTCACTAGACAAGTAATAATATGTTTTAATAAACAGGTACTCTTATAAAACCCAATGTTATTTCTTGAATACATTATATTTTTTTTTCATGAAGGCATTAATATAGCTCAAATCGAGGTAGTAATGTCATATACGTCTTTCTCATAGATATGTCTTTTTTTATTTTGCAACAACAGTATTCACTCTATAATCTTGAAAATACTTTGGTTTTTATGAGTTTTAAGATGATCTGTTCAACAGTAAGATGAATCAGACTTTTATATTTTAATTGTATCAGAATAGGACCTAATGAAATTGATTTGTTATATAACAAAGAGAAAAGCAAGGCGCTGCTGAGAGTTGAACTCAGGATCTCCTGTTTACTAGACAGGCGCTTTAACCAGCTAAGCCACAGCACACCCTTGAGTCTTTACTTTGAAAGACTTTTCTTTATGGTGTTCAAGAGAATATTGCTTTTTCACTTTCATATTCTTTTATAAGTTCACAGACTTCTCTACTCAAACACTTTAGATGAAGAAGCTTCACTTATTCAAAAACACCTCTCTAATTTGAAGTTTACCCTATTCATAGAATTTTAAAATATACCTTGCCGAAGAGTGGATTAGTTGAACTCAACAATAGAGTGATCATACGGCTCTATCTTTTTCTTTGTCATTTACTTTTCGATATTTCAGTCAATGCATTCCTATAAAAATCTTCACAATGCCAAGTATTTTATTTCATTTCATGATAACTTATTCTAAAGTTCATAGAACCAGACGTTTATTCTTAAATTGTATTCAACATTTGTTTGATGAAAAATATTCCTAAAGCATGGAGAAAACAGTTAGGTGCTACTGAGATTTGAACTCAGGTTTTCCTGTTTACGAGACAGGCGCTTTAACCACTAAGCCACAGCACCAACATCAATAACAAAAAATACATACATAATCTACTGCTGATAATGAAATTTTGTTCCCTGCTATAAATTCTTCTTTATATGTACTGTAATCTTAAACACAATAAGATACTCAATCACTAAACAAGTATTAATATGTTTTAATAAACAGGTACTCTTATAAAACCCAATGTTATTTCTTGAATACATTATATTTTTTTTTTCATGAAGGCATTAATATAGCTCAAATTGAGGTAGTAATGTCATATACGTCTTTCTCATAGATATGTCTTTTTTTATTTTGCAACAACAGTATTCACTCTATAATCTTGAAAATACTTTGGTTTTTATGAGGTTTAAGATGATCTGTTCAACAGTAATATGAATCAGACTTTTATATTTTAATTGTATCAGAATAGGACCTAATGAAATTGATTTGTTATATAACAAAGAGAAAAGCAAGGCGCTGCTGAGAGTTGAACTCAGGATCTCCTGTCTACTAGACAGGCGCTTTAACCAGCTAAGCCACAGCACCCCCTTGAGTCTTTACTTTGAAAGACTTTTCTTTATGGTGTTCAAGAGAATATTGCTTTTTCACTTTCATATTCTTTTATAAGTTCACCGACTTCTCTACTCAAACACTTTAGATGAAGAAGCTTCACTTATTCAAAAACACCTCTCTAATTTGAAGTTTACCCTATTCATAGAATTTTAAAATATACCTTGCCGAAGAGTGGATTAGTTGAACTCAACAATAGAGTGATCATACGGCTCTATCTTGTTCTTTATCATTTACTTTTCGATATTTCAGTCAATGCATTCCAATAAAAATCTTCACAATGCCAAGTATTTTATTTCATTTTATGATAACTTATTCTAAAGTTCATAGAACCAGACGTTTATTCTTAAATTGTATTCAACATTTGTTTGATGAAAAATATTCCTAAAGCATGGAGAAAATAGTTAGGTGCTACTGAGATTTGAATTCAGGATTTCCTGTTTACGAGACAGGCGCTTTAACCACTAAGTCACAGCACCAACGTCAATAGCAAAAAATACATAAAGAATCTACTGCTGATGATGAAATTTCGTTTCCTGCTATAAATTCTTCTTTATATGTACTGTAATCTTAAACACAATAAGATACTCAATCACTAGACAAGTATTAATATGTTTTAATAAACAGGTACTCTTATAAAACCCAATGTTATTTCTTGAATACATTATGTTTTTTTTTTCATGAAGGAATTAATATAGCTCAAATCGAGGTAGTAATGTCATATACGTCTTTCTCATAGATATGTCTTTTTTTATTTTGCAACAACAGTATTCACTTTATAATCTTGAAAATACTTTGGTTTTTATGAGGTTTAAGATGATCTGTTCAACCGTAAGATGAATCAGACTTTTATATTTTAATTGTATCAGAATAGGACCTAATGAAATTGATTTGTTATATAACAAAGAGAAAAGCAAGGCGCTGCTGAGAGTTGAACTCAGGATCTCCTGTTTACTAGACAGGCGCTTTAACCAGCTAAACCACAGCACCCCCTTGAGTCTTTACTTTGAAAAACTTTTCTTTTGGTGTTCAAGAGAATATTGCTTTTTCACTTTCATATTCTTTTATAAGTTCACAGACTTCTCTACTCAAACACTTTAGATGAAGAAGATTCACTTATTCAAAAACACCTCTCTAATTTGAAGTTTACCCTATTCATAGAATTTTAAAATATACCTTGCCGAAGAGTGGATTAGTTGAACTCAACAATAGAGTGATCATACGGCTCTATCTTGTTCTTTGTCATTTACTTTTCGATATTTCAGTCAATGCATTCCTATAAAAATCTTCACAATGCCAAGTATTTTATTTCATTTTATGATAACTTATTCTAAAGTTCATAGAACCAGACGTTTATTCTTAAATTGTATTCAACATTTGTTTGATGAAAAATATTCCTAAAGCATGGAGAAAACTGTTATGTGCTACTGAGATTTGAACTCAGGTTTTCCTGTTTACGAGACAGGCGCTTTAACCACTAAGCCACAGCACCAACATCAATAGCAAAAAATACATAAATAATCTACTGCTGATGATGAAATTTTGTTCCCTGCTATAAATTCTTCTTTATATGTACTGTTATCTTAAACACAATAAGATACTCAATCACTAAACAAGTATTAATATGTTTTAATAAACAGGTACTCTTATAAAACCCAATGTTATTTCTTGAATACATTATATTTTTTTTCATGAAGGCATTAATATAGCTCAAATCGAGGTAGTAATGTCATATACGTCTTTCTCATAGATATGTCTTTTTTTATTTTGCAACAACAGTGTTCACTCTATAATCTTGAAAATACTTTGGTTTTTATGAGGTTTAAGATGATCTGTTCAACAGTAAGATGAATCAGACTTTTATATTTTAATTGTATCAGAATAGGACCTAATGAAATTGATTTGTTATATAACAAAGAGAAAAGCAAGGCGCTGCTGAGAGTTGAACTCAGGATCTCCTGTTTACTAGACAGGCGCTTTAACCAGCTAAACCACAGCACCCCCTTGAGTCTTTACTTTGAAAAACTTTTCTTTTGGTGTTCAAGAGAATATTGCTTTTTCACTTTCATATTCTTTTATAAGTTCACAGACTTCTCTACTCAAACACTTTAGATGAAGAAGATTCACTTATTCAAAAACACCTCTCTAATTTGAAGTTTACCCTATTCATAGAATTTTAAAATATACCTTGCCGAAGAGTGGATTAGTTGAACTCAACAATAGAGTGATCATACGGCTCTATCTTGTTCTTTGTCATTTACTTTTCGATATTTCAGTCAATGCATTCCTATAAAAATCTTCACAATGCCAAGTATTTTATTTCATTTTATGATAACTTATTCTAAAGTTCATAGAACCAGACGTTTATTCTTAAATTGTATTCAACATTTGTTTGATGAAAAATATTCCTAAAGCATGGAGAAAACAGTTAGGTGCTACTGAGATTTGAACTCAGGTTTTCCTGTTTACGAGACAGGCGCTTTAACCACTAAGCCACAGCACCAACATCAATAGCAAAAAATACATAAATAATCTACTGCTGATGATGAAATTTTGTTCCCTGCTATAAATTCTTCTTTATATGTACTGTAATCTTAAACACAATAAGATACTCAATCACTAAACAAGTATTAATATGTTTTAATAAACAGGTACTCTTATAAAACCCAATGTTATTTCTTGAATACATTATATTTTTTTTCATGAAGGCATTAATATAGCTCAAATCGAGGTAGTAATGTCATATACGTCTTTCTCATAGATATGTCTTTTTTTATTTTGCAACAACAGTGTTCACTCTATAATCTTGAAAATACTTTGGTTTTTATGAGGTTTAAGATGATCTGTTCAACAGTAAGATGAATCAGACTTTTATATTTTAATTGTATCAGAATAGGACCTAATGAAATTGATTTGTTATATAACAAAGAGAAAAGCAAGGCGCTGCTGAGAGTTGAACTCAGGATCTCCTGTTTACGAGACAGGCGCTTTAACCAGCTAAGCCACAGCACCCCCTTGAGTCTTTACTTTGAAAGACTTTTTTTTATGGTGTTCAAGAGAATATTGCTTTTTCACTTTCATATTCTTTTATAAGTTCACAGACTTCTCTACTCAAACACTTTAGATGAAGAAGCTTCACTTATTCAAAAACACCTCTCTAATTTGAAGTTTACCCTATTCATAGAATTCTAAAATATACCTTGCCGAAGAGTGGATTAGTTGAACTCAACAATAGAGTGATCATACGGCTCTATCTTGTTCTTTGTCATTTACTTTTCGATATTTCAGTCAATGCATTCCTATAAAAATCTTCACAATGCCAAGTATTTTATTTCATTTTATGATAACTTATTCTAAAGTTCATAGAACCAGACGTTTATTCTTAAATTGTATTCAACATTTGTTTGATGAAAAATATTCCTAAAGCATGGAGAAAATAGTTAGGTGCTACTGAGATTTGAATTCAGGATTTCCTGTTTACGAGACAGGCGCTTTAACCACTAAGTCACAGCACCAACGTCAATAGCAAAAAATACATAAATAATCTACTGCTGATGATGAAATTTTGTTTCCTGCTATAAATTCTTCTTTATATGTACTGTAATCTTAAACACAATAAGATACTCAATCACTAGACAAGTAATAATATGTTTTAATAAACAGGTACTCTTATAAAACCCAATGTTATTTCTTGAATACATTATATTTTTTTTTCATGAAGGCATTAATATAGCTCAAATCGAGGTAGTAATGTCATATACGTCTTTCTCATAGATATGTCTTTTTTTATTTTGCAACAACAGTATTCACTCTATAATCTTGAAAATACTTTGGTTTTTATGAGTTTTAAGATGATCTGTTCAACAGTAAGATGAATCAGACTTTTATATTTTAATTGTATCAGAATAGGACCTAATGAAATTGATTTGTTATATAACAAAGAGAAAAGCAAGGCGCTGCTGAGAGTTGAACTCAGGATCTCCTGTTTACTAGACAGGCGCTTTAACCAGCTAAGCCACAGCACCCCCTTGAGTCTTTACTTTGAAAGACTTTTCTTTATGGTGTTCAAGAGAATATTGCTTTTTCACTTTCATATTCTTTTATAAGTTCACAGACTTCTCTACTCAAACACTTTAGATGAAGAAGCTTCACTTATTCAAAAACACCTCTCTAATTTGAAGTTTACCCTATTCATAGAATTTTAAAATATACCTTGCCGAAGAGTGGATTAGTTGAACTCAACAATAGAGTGATCATACGGCTCTATCTTTTTCTTTGTCATTTACTTTTCGATATTTCAGTCAATGCATTCCTATAAAAATCTTCACAATGCCAAGTATTTTATTTCATTTTATGATAACTTATTCTAAAGTTCATAGAACCAGACGTTTATTCTTAAATTGTATTCAACATTTGTTTGATGAAAAATATTCCTAAAGCATGGAGAAAACAGTTAGGTGCTACTGAGATTTGAACTCAGGTTTTCCTGTTTACGAGACAGGCGCTTTAACCACTAAGCCACAGCACCAACATCAATAGCAAAAAATACATAAATAATCTACTGCTGATGATGAAATTTTGTTCCCTGCTATAAATTCTTCTTTATATGTACTTTAATCTTAAACACAATAAGATACTCAATCACTAAACAAGTATTAATATGTTTTAATAAACAGGTACTCTTATAAAACCCAATGTTATTTCTTGAATACATTATATTTTTTTTCATGAAGGCATTAATATAGCTCAAATCGAGGTAGTAATGTCATATACGTCTTTCTCATAGATATGTCTTTTTTTATTTTGCAACAACAGTGTTCACTCTATAATCTTGAAAATACTTTGGTTTTTATGAGGTTTAAGATGATCTGTTCAACAGTAAGATGAATCAGACTTTTATATTTTAATTGTATCAGAATAGGACCTAATGAAATTGATTTGTTATATAACAAAGAGAAAAGCAAGGCGCTGCTGAGAGTTGAACTCAGGATCTCCTGTTTACGAGACAGGCGCTTTAACCAGCTAAGCCACAGCACCCCCTTGAGTCTTTACTTTGAAAGACTTTTCTTTATGGTGTTCAAGAGAATATTGCTTTTTCACTTTCATATTCTTTTATAAGTTCACAGACTTCTCTACTCAAACACTTTAGATGAAGAAGCTTCACTTATTCAAAAACACCTCTCTAATTTGAAGTTTACCCTATTCATAGAATTCTAAAATATACCTTGCCGAAGAGTGGATTAGTTGAACTCAACAATAGAGTGATCATACGGCTCTATCTTGTTCTTTGTCATTTACTTTTCGATATTTCAGTCAATGCATTCCTATAAAAATCTTCACAATGCCAAGTATTTTATTTCATTTTATGATAACTTATTCTAAAGTTCATAGAACCAGACGTTTATTCTTAAATTGTATTCAACATTTGTTTGATGAAAAATATTCCTAAAGCATGGAGAAAATAGTTAGGTGCTACTGAGATTTGAATTCAGGATTTCCTGTTTACGAGACAGGCGCTTTAACCACTAAGTCACAGCACCAACGTCAATAGCAAAAAATACATAAATAATCTACTGCTGATGATGAAATTTTGTTTCCTGCTATAAATTCTTCTTTATATGTACTGTAATCTTAAACACAATAAGATACTCAATCACTAGACAAGTAATAATATGTTTTAATAAACAGGTACTCTTATAAAACCCAATGTTATTTCTTGAATACATTATATTTTTTTTTCATGAAGGCATTAATATAGCTCAAATCGAGGTAGTAATGTCATATACGTCTTTCTCATAGATATGTCTTTTTTTATTTTGCAACAACAGTATTCACTCTATAATCTTGAAAATACTTTGGTTTTTATGAGTTTTAAGATGATCTGTTCAACAGTAAGATGAATCAGACTTTTATATTTTAATTGTATCAGAATAGGACCTAATGAAATTGATTTGTTATATAACAAAGAGAAAAGCAAGGCGCTGCTGAGAGTTGAACTCAGGATCTCCTGTTTACTAGACAGGCGCTTTAACCAGCTAAGCCACAGCACCCCCTTGAGTCTTTACTTTGAAAGACTTTTCTTTATGGTGTTCAAGAGAATATTGCTTTTTCACTTTCATATTCTTTTATAAGTTCACAGACTTCTCTACTCAAACACTTTAGATGAAGAAGCTTCACTTATTCAAAAACACCTCTCTAATTTGAAGTTTACCCTATTCATAGAATTTTAAAATATACCTTGCCGAAGAGTGGATTAGTTGAACTCAACAATAGAGTGATCATACGGCTCTATCTTTTTCTTTGTCATTTACTTTTCGATATTTCAGTCAATGCATTCCTATAAAAATCTTCACAATGCCAAGTATTTTATTTCATTTCATGATAACTTATTCTAAAGTTCATAGAACCAGACGTTTATTCTTAAATTGTATTCAACATTTGTTTGATGAAAAATATTCCTAAAGCATGGAGAAAACAGTTAGGTGCTACTGAGATTTGAACTCAGGTTTTCCTGTTTACGAGACAGGCGCTTTAACCACTAAGCCACAGCACCAACATCATTAACAAAAAATACATACATAATCTACTGCTGATAATGAAATTTTGTTCCCTGCTATAAATTCTTCTTTATATGTACTGTAATCTTAAACACAATAAGATACTCAATCACTAAACAAGTATTAATATGTTTTAATAAACAGGTACTCTTATAAAACCCAATGTTATTTCTTGAATACATTATATTTTTTTTTTTCATGAAGGCATTAATATAGCTCAAATTGAGGTAGTAATGTCATATACGTCTTTGTCATAGATATGTCTTTTTTTATTTAGCAACAACAGTATTCACTCTATAATCTTGAAAATACTTTGGTTTTTATGAGGTTTAAGATGATCTGTTCAACAGTAAGATGAATCAGACTTTTATATTTTAATTGTATCAGAATAGGACCTAATGAAATTGATTTGTTATATAACAAAGAGAAAAGCAAGGCGCTGCTGAGAGTTGAACTCAGGATCTCCTGTCTACTAGACAGGCGCTTTAACCAGCTAAGCCACAGCACCCCCTTGAGTCTTTACTTTGAAAGACTTTTCTTTATGGTGTTCAAGAGAATATTGCTTTTTCACTTTCATATTCTTTTATAAGTTCACCGACTTCTCTACTCAAACACTTTAGATGAAGAAGCTTCACTTATTCAAAAACACCTCTCTAATTTGAAGTTTACCCTATTCATAGAATTTTAAAATATACCTTGCCGAAGAGTGGATTAGTTGAACTCAACAATAGAGTGATCATACGGCTCTATCTTGTTCTTTATCATTTACTTTTCGATATTTCAGTCAATGCATTCCAATAAAAATCTTCACAATGCCAAGTATTTTATTTCATTTTATGATAACTTATTCTAAAGTTCATAGAACCAGACGTTTATTCTTAAATTGTATTCAACATTTGTTTGATGAAAAATATTCCTAAAGCATGGAGAAAATAGTTAGGTGCTACTGAGATTTGAATTCAGGATTTCCTGTTTACGAGACAGGCGCTTTAACCACTAAGTCACAGCACCAACGTCAATAGCAAAAAATACATAAAGAATCTACTGCTGATGATGAAATTTCGTTTCCTGCTATAAATTCTTCTTTATATGTACTGTAATCTTAAACACAATAAGATACTCAATCACTAGACAAGTATTAATATGTTTTAATAAACAGGTACTCTTATAAAACCCAATGTTATTTCTTGAATACATTATGGGGTTTTTTTCATGAAGGAATTAATATAGCTCAAATCGAGGTAGTAATGTCATATACGTCTTTCTCATAGATATGTCTTTTTTTATTTTGCAGCAACAGTATTCACTTTATAATCTTGAAAATACTTTGGTTTTTATGAGGTTTAAGATGATCTGTTCAACCGTAAGATGAATCAGACTTTTATATTTTAATTGTATCAGAATAGGACCTAATGAAATTGATTTGTTATATAACAAAGAGAAAAGCAAGGCGCTGCTGAGAGTTGAACTCAGGATCTCCTGTCTACTAGACAGGCGCTTTAACCAGCTAAGCCACAGCACCCCCTTGAGTCTTTACTTTGAAAGACTTTTCTTTATGGTGTTCAAGAGAATATTGCTTTTTCACTTTCATATTCTTTTATAAGTTCACCGACTTCTCTACTCAAACACTTTAGATGAAGAAGCTTCACTTATTCAAAAACACCTCTCTAATTTGAAGTTTACCCTATTCATAGAATTTTAAAATATACCTTGCCGAAGAGTGGATTAGTTGAACTCAACAATAGAGTGATCATACGGCTCTATCTTGTTCTTTATCATTTACTTTTCGATATTTCAGTCAATGCATTCCAATAAAAATCTTCACAATGCCAAGTATTTTATTTCATTTTATGATAACTTATTCTAAAGTTCATAGAACCAGACGTTTATTCTTAAATTGTATTCAACATTTGTTTGATGAAAAATATTCCTAAAGCATGGAGAAAATAGTTAGGTGCTACTGAGATTTGAATTCAGGATTTCCTGTTTACGAGACAGGCGCTTTAACCACTAAGTCACAGCACCAACGTCAATAGCAAAAAATACATAAAGAATCTACTGCTGATGATGAAATTTCGTTTCCTGCTATAAATTCTTCTTTATATGTACTGTAATCTTAAACACAATAAGATACTCAATCACTAGACAAGTATTAATATGTTTTAATAAACAGGTACTCTTATAAAACCCAATGTTATTTCTTGAATACATTATGGGGTTTTTTTCATGAAGGAATTAATATAGCTCAAATCGAGGTAGTAATGTCATATACGTCTTTCTCATAGATATGTCTTTTTTTATTTTGCAGCAACAGTATTCACTTTATAATCTTGAAAATACTTTGGTTTTTATGAGGTTTAAGATGATCTGTTCAACCGTAAGATGAATCAGACTTTTATATTTTAATTGTATCAGAATAGGACCTAATGAAATTGATTTGTTATATAACAAAGAGAAAAGCAAGGCGCTGCTGAGAGTTGAACTCAGGATCTCCTGTTTACGAGACAGGCGCTTTAACCAGCTAAGCCACAGCACCCCCTTGAGTCTTTACTTTGAAATACTTTTCTTTATGGTGTTCAAGAGAATATTGCTTTTTCACTTTCATATTCTTTTATAAGTTCACAGACTTCTCTACTCAAACACTTTAGATGAAGAAGCTTCACTTATTCAAAAACACCTCTCTAATTTGAAGTTTACCCTATTCATAGAATTCTAAAATATACCTTGCCGAAGAGTGGATTAGTTGAACTCAACAATAGAGTGATCATACGGCTCTATCTTGTTCTTTGTCATTTACTTTTCGATATTTCAGTCAATGCATTCCTATAAAAATCTTCACAATGCCAAGTATTTTATTTCATTTTATGATAACTTATTCTAAAGTTCATAGAACCAGACGTTTATTCTTAAATTGTATTCAACATTTGTTTGATGAAAAATATTCCTAAAGCATGGAGAAAATAGTTAGGTGCTACTGAGATTTGAATTCAGGATTTCCTGTTTTCGAGACAGGCGCTTTAACCACTAAGTCACAGCACCAACGTCAATAGCAAAAAATACATAAATAATCTACTGCTGATGATGAAATTTTGTTTCCTGCTATAAATTCTTCTTTATATGTACTGTAATCTTAAACACAATAAGATACTCAATCACTAGACAAGTAATAATATGTTTTAATAAACAGGTACTCTTATAAAACCCAATGTTATTTCTTGAATACATTATATTTTTTTTTCATGAAGGCATTAATATAGCTCAAATCGAGGTAGTAATGTCATATACGTCTTTCTCATAGATATGTCTTTTTTTATTTTGCAACAACAGTATTCACTCTATAATCTTGAAAATACTTTGGTTTTTATGAGTTTTAAGATGATCTGTTCAACAGTAAGATGAATCAGACTTTTATATTTTAATTGTATCAGAATAGGACCTAATGAAATTGATTTGTTATATAACAAAGAGAAAAGCAAGGCGCTGCTGAGAGTTGAACTCAGGATCTCCTGTTTACTAGACAGGCGCTTTAACCAGCTAAACCACAGCACCCCCTTGAGTCTTTACTTTGAAAAACTTTTCTTTTGGTGTTCAAGAGAATATTGCTTTTTCACTTTCATATTCTTTTATAAGTTCACAGACTTCTCTACTCAAACACTTTAGATGAAGAAGCTTCACTTATTCAAAAACACCTCTCTAATTTGAAGTTTACCCTATTCATAGAATTTTAAAATATACCTTGCCGAAGAGTGGATTAGTTGAACTCAACAATAGAGTGATCATACGGCTCTATCTTTTTCTTTGTCATTTACTTTTCGATATTTCAGTCAATGCATTCCTATAAAAATCTTCACAATGCCAAGTATTTTATTTCATTTCATGATAACTTATTCTAAAGTTCATAGAACCAGACGTTTATTCTTAAATTGTATTCAACATTTGTTTGATGAAAAATATTCCTAAAGCATGGAGAAAGCAGTTAGGTGCTACTGAGATTTGAACTCAGGTTTTCCTGTTTACGAGACAGGCGCTTTAACCACTAAGCCACAGGACCAACGTCAATAGCAAAAAATACATAAATAATCTACTGCTGATGATGAAATTTTGTTTCCTGCTATAAATTCTTCTTTATATGTACTGTAATCTTAAACACAATAAGATACTCAATCACTAGACAAGTATTAATATGTTTTAATAAACAGGTACTCTTATAAAACCCAATGTTATTTCTTAAATACATTATGGTTTTTTTTTCATGAAGGAATTAATATAGCTCAAATCGAGGTAGTAATGTCATATACGTCTTTCTCATAGATATGTCTTTTTTTATTTTGCAACAACAGTATTCACTTTATAATCTTGAAAATACTTTGGTTTTTATGAGGTTTAAGATGATCTGTTCAACCGTAAGATGAATCAGACTTTTATATTTTAATTGTATCAGAATAGGACCTAATGAAATTGATTTGTTATATAACAAAGAGAAAAGCAAGGCGCTGCTGAGAGTTGAACTCAGGATCTCCTGTTTACTAGACAGGCGCTTTAACCAGCTAAGCCACAGCACCCCCTTGACTCTTTCCTTTGAAAGACTTTTCTTTATGGTGTTCAAGAGAATATTGCTTTTTCACTTTCATATTCTTTTATAAGTTGACAGACTTCTCTACTCAAACACTTTAGATGAAGACGCTTCACTTATTCAAAAACACCTCTCTAATTTGAAGTTTACCCTATTCATAGAATTTTAAAATATACCTTGCCGAAGAGTGGATTAGTTGAACTTAACAATAGAGTGATCATATGGCTCTATCTTGTTCTTTGTCATTTACTTTTCGATATTTCAGTCAATGCATTCCTATAAAAATCTTCACAATACCAAGTATTTTATTTCATTTTATGATAACTTATTCTAAAGTTCATAGAACCAGACGTTTAATTCTTAAAATGTATTCAATACTTGTTTGATGAAAAATATTCCTAAAGCATGGAGAAAACAGTTAGGTGCTGCTGAGATTTGAACTCAGGATTTCCTGTTTACGAGACAGGTGCTTTAACCACTAAGCCACAGCACCAACGTCAATAGCAAAAAATACATAAATAATCTACTGCTGATGATGAAATTTTGTTCCCTGCTATAAATTCTTCTTTATATGTACTGTAATCTTAAACACAATAAGATACTCAATCACTAAACAAGTATTAATATGTTTTAATAAACAGGTACTCTTATAAAACCCAATGTTATTTCTTGAATACATTATATATTTTTTTTCATGAAGGCATTAATATAGCTCAAATCGAGGTAGTAATGTCATATACGTCTTTCTCATAGATATGTCTTTTTTTATTTTGCAACAACAGTATTCACTCTATAATCTTGAAAATACTTTGGTTTTTATGAGGTTTAAGATGATCTGTTCAACAGTAAGATGAATCAGACTTTTATATTTTAATTGTATCAGAATAGGACCTAATGAAATTGATTTGTTATATAACAAAGAGAAAAGCAAGGCGCTGCTGAGAGTTGAACTCAGGATCTCCTGTCTACTAGACAGGCGCTTTAACCAGCTAAACCACAGCACCCCCTTGAGTCTTTACTTTGAAAGACTTTTCTTTATGGTGTTCAAGAGAATATTGCTTTTTCACTTTCATATTCTTTTATAAGTTCACAGACTTCTCTACTCAAAAACTTTAGATGAAGAAGATTCACTTATTCAAAAACACCTCTCTAATTTGAAGTTTACCCTATTCATAGAATTTTAAAATATACCTTGCCGAAGAGTGGATTAGTTGAACTCAACAATAGAGTGATCATACGGCTCTATCTTGTTCTTTGTCATTTACTTTTCGATATTTCAGTCAATGCATTCCTATAAAAATCTTCACAATGCCAAGTATTTTATTTCATTTTATGATAACTTATTCTAAAGTTCATAGAACCAGACGTTTATTCTTAAATTGTATTCAACATTTGTTTGATGAAAAATATTCCTAAAGCATGGAGAAAACAGTTAGGTGCTACTGAGATTTGAACTCAGGATTTCCTGTTTACGAGACAGGCGCTTTCACCACTAAGCCACAGCACCAACGTCAATAGTAAAAAATACATAAATAATCTACTGCTGATGGTGAAATTTTGTTCCCTGCTATAAATTCTTCTTTATATGTACTGTAATCTTAAACACAATAAGATACTCAATCACTAAACAAGTATTAATATGTTTTAATAAACAGGTACTCTTATAAAACCCAATGTTATTTCTTGAATACATTATATATTTTTTTTCATGAAGGCATTAATATAGCTCAAATCGAGGTAGTAATGTCATATACGTCTTTCTCATAGATATGTCTTTTTTTATTTTGCAACAACAGTATTCACTCTATAATCTTGAAAATACTTTGGTTTTTATGAGGTTTAAGATGATCTGTTCAACAGTAAGATGAATCAGACTTTTATATTTTAATTGTATCAGAATAGGACCTAATGAAATTGATTTGTTATATAACAAAGAGAAAAGCAAGGCGCTGCTGAGAGTTGAACTCAGGATCTCCTGTCTACTAGACAGGTGCTTTAACCAGCTAAACCACCGCACCGCCTTGAGTCTTTACTTTGAAAGACTTTTCTTTATGGTGTTCAAGAGAATATTGCTTTTTCACTTTCATATTCTTTTATAAGTTCACAGACTTCTCTACTCAAACACTTTAGATGAAGAAGCTTCACTTATTCAAAAACACCTCTCTAATTTGAAGTTTACCCTATTCATAGAATTTTAAAATATACCTTGCCGAAGAGTGGATTAGTTGAACTCAACAATAGAGTGATCATACGGCTCTATCTTGTTCTTTGTCATTTACTTTTCGATATTTCAGTCAATGCATTCCTATAAAAATCTTCACAATGCCAAGTATTTTATTTCATTTTATGACAACTTATTCTAAAGTTCATAGAACCAGACGTTTATTCTTAAATTGTATTCAACATTTGTTTGATGAAAAATATTCCTAAAGCATGGAGAAAACAGTTAGGTGCTACTGAGATTTGAACTCAAAATTTCCTGTTTACGAGATAGGCGCTTTAACCACTAAGCCACAGCACCAACGTCAATAGCAAAAAATACATAAATAATCTACTGCTGATGATGAAATTGTGTTCCCTGCTATAAATTCTTCTTTATATGTACTGTAATCTTAAACACAATAAGATACTCAATCACTAAACAAGTATTACTATGTTTTAATAAACAGGTACTCTTATAAAACCCAATGTTATTTCTTGAATACATTATATTTTTTTTCATGAAGGCATTAATATAGCTCAAATCGAGGTAGTAATGTCATATACGTCTTTCTCATAGATATGTCTTTTTTTTTATTTTGCAAAAACAGTATTCACTCTATAATCCTGAAAATACTTTCGTTTTTATGAGGTTGAAGATGATCTGTTCATCAGTAAGTTGAATCAGACTTTTATATTTTAATTGTATCAGAATAAGACCTAATGAAATTGATTTGTTATATAACAAAGAGAAAAGCAAGGCGCTGCTGAGAGTTGAACTCAGGATCTCCTGTTTACTAGACAGGCGCTTTAACCAGCTAAACCACAGCACCCCCTTAAGTCTTTACTTTGAAAGACTTTTCTTTTGGTGTTCAAGAGAATATTTCTTTTTCACTTTCATATTATTTTATAAGTTCACAGACTTCTCTACTCAAACACTTTAGATGAAGAAGCTTCACTTATTCAAAAACACCTCTCTAATTTGAAGTTTACCCTATTCATAGAATTTTAAAATATACCTTGCCGAAGAGTGGATTAGTTGAACTCACCAATAGAGTGATCATACGGCTCTATCTTGTTCTTTGTCATTTACTTTTCGATATTTCAGTCAATGCATTCCTATAAAAATCTTCACAATGCCAAGTATTTTATTTCATTTTATGATAACTTACTCAAAAATTCATAGAACCAGACGTTTATTCTTAAATTGTATTCAACATTTGTTTGACGAAAAATATTCCTAAAGCATGGAGAAAATAGTTAGGTGCTACTGAGATTTGAATTCAGGATTTCCTGTTTACGAGACAGGCGCTTTAACCACTAAGTCACAGCACCAACGTCTATAGCAAAAAATACATAAATAATCTACTGCTGATGATGACATTTTGTTCCCAGCTATAAATTCTTCTTTATATGAACTGTAATCTTAAACACAATAAGATACTCAATCACTAAACAAGTATTAATATGTTTTAATAAACAGGTACTCTTATAAAACCCAATGTTATTTCTTGAATACATTATATTTGTTTTTTCATGAAGGCATTAATATAGCTCAAATCGAGGTAGTAATGTCATATACGTCTTTCTCATAGATATGTCTTTTTTTATTTTGCAACAACAGTATTCACTCTATAATCTTGAAAATACTTTGGTTTTTATGAGTGTTAAGATGATCTGTTCAACAGTAAGATGAATCAGACTTTTATATTTTAATTGTATCAGAATAGGACCTAATGAAATTGATTTGTTATATAACAAAGAGAAAAGCAAGGCACTGCTGAGAGTTGAACTCAGGATCTCCTGTTTACTAGACAGGCGCTTTAACCAGCTAAGCCACAGCATCCCCTTGAGTCTTTACTTTGAAAGACTTTTCTTTATGGTGTTCAAGAGAATATTGCTTTTTCACTTTCATATTCTTTTATAAGTTCACAGACTTCTCTACTCAAACACTTTAGATGAAGAAGCTTCACTTATTCAAAAACACC
This sequence comes from Lissotriton helveticus, assembly GCF_964261635.1. Taxonomy (NCBI): domain Eukaryota; kingdom Metazoa; phylum Chordata; class Amphibia; order Caudata; family Salamandridae; genus Lissotriton; species Lissotriton helveticus. The sequence continues at coordinate 97,486,520 of NC_136073.1, forward strand.
TCTCTAATTTGAAGTTTACCCTATTCATAGAATTTTAAAATATACCTTGCCGAAGAGTGGATTAGTTGAACTCAACAATAGAGTGATCATACGGCTCTATCTTGTTCTTTGTCATTTACTTTTCGATATTTCAGTCAATGCATTCCTATAAAAATCTTCACAATGCCAAGTATTTTATTTCATTTTATGATAACTTATTCTAAAGTTCATAGAACCAGACGTTTATTCTTAAATTGTATTCAACATTTGTTTGATGAAAAATATTCCTAAAGCATGGAGAAAACAGTTAGGTGCTACTGAGATTTGAACTCAAAATTTCCTGTTTACGAGACAGGCGCTTTAACCACTAAGCCACAGCACCGTCAATAGCAAAAAATACATAAATAATCTACTGCTGATGATGAAATTTTGTTTCCTGCTATAAATTCTTCTTTATATGTACTGTAATCTTAAACACAATAAGATACTCAATCACTAGACAAGTATTAATATGTTTTAATAAACAGGTACTCTTATAAAACCCAATGTTATTTCTTAAATACATTATGTTTTTTTTTTCATGAAGGAATTAATATAGCTCAAATCGAGGTAGTAATGTCATATACGTCTTTCTCATAGATATGTCTTTTTTTATTTTGCAACAACAGTATTCACTCTATAATCTTGAAAATACTTTGGTTTTTATGAGTGTTAAGATGATCTGTTCAACAGTAAGATGAATCAGACTTTTATATTTTAATTGTATCAGAATAGGACCTAATGAAATTGATTTGTTATATAACAAAGAGAAAAGCAAGGCACTGCTGAGAGTTGAACTCAGGATCTCCTGTTAACTAGACAGGCGCTTTAACCAGCTAAGCCACAGCATCCCCTTGAGTCTTTACTTTGAAAGACTTTTCTTTATGGTGTTCAAGAGAATATTGCTTTTTCACTTTCATATTCTTTTATAAGTTCACAGACTTCTCTACTCAAACACTTTAGATGAAGAAGCTTCACTTATTCAAAAACACCTCTCTAATTTGAAGTTTACCCTATTCATAGAATTTTAAAATATACCTTGCCGAAGAGTGGATTAGTTGAACTCAACAATAGAGTGATCATACGGCTCTATCTTGTTCTTTGTCATTTACTTTTCGATATTTCAGTCAATGCATTCCTATAAAAATCTTCACAATGCCAAGTATTTTATTTCATTTTATGATAACTTATTCTAAAGTTCATAGAACCAGACGTTTATTCTTAAATTGTATTCAACATTTGTTTGATGACAAATATTCCTAAAGCATGGAGAAAACAGTTAGGTGCTACTGAGATTTGAACTCAGGATTTCCTGTTTACGAGACAGGCGCTTTAACCACTAAGCCACAGCACCAACGTCAATAGCAAAAAATACATAAATAATCTACTGCTGATGATGAAATTTTGTTTCCTGCTATAAATTCTTCTTTATATGTACTGTAATCTTAAACACAATAAGATACTCAATCACTAGACAAGTATTAATATGTTTTAATAAACAGGTACTCTTATAAAACCCAATGTTATTTCTTAAATACATTATGTTTTTTTTTTCATGAAGGAATTAATATAGCTCAAATCGAGGTAGTAATGTCATATACGTCTTTCTCATAGATATGTCTTTTTTTATTTTGCAACAACAGTATTCACTCTATAATCCTGAAAATACTTTCGTTTTTATGAGGTTTAAGATGATCGGTTCAACAGTAAGATGAATCAGACTTTTATATTTTAATTGTATCAGAATAGGACCTAATGAAATTGATTTGTTATATAACAAAGAGAAAAGCAAGGCGCTGCTGAGAGTTGAACTCAGGATCTCCTGTTTACTAGACAGGCGCTTTAACCAGCTAAGCAACAGCACCCCCTTGAGTCTTAACTTTGAAAGACTTTTCTTTATGGTGTTCAAGAGAATATTGCTTTTTCACTTTCATATTCTTTTATAAGTTCACAGACTTCTCTACTCAAACACTTTAGATGAAGACGCTTCACTTATTCAAAAACACCTCTCTAATTTGAAGTTTACCCTATTCATAGAATTTTAAAATATACCTTGCCGAAGAGTGGATTAGTTGAACTCAACAATAGAGTGATCATATGGCTCTATCTTGTTCTTTGTCATTTACTTTTCGATATTTCAGTCAATGCATTCCTATAAAAATCTTCACAATACCAAGTATTTTATTTCATTTTATGATAACTTATTCTAAAGTTCATAGAACCAGACGTTTAATTCTTAAAATGTATTCAATACTTGTTTGATGAAAAATATTCCTAAAGCATGGAGAAAACAGTTAGATGCTACTGAGATTTGAACTCAGGATTTCCTGTTTACGAGACAGGCGCTTTAACCACTAAGCCACAGCACCAACGTCAATAGCAAAAAATACATAAATAATCTACTGCTGATGATGAAATTTTGTTCCCTGCTATAAATTCTTCTTTATATGTACTGTAATCTTAAACACAATAAGATACTCAATCACTAAACAAGTATTAATATGTTTTAATAAACAGGTACTCTTATAAAACCCAATGTTATTTCTTGAATACATTATATTTTTTTTTCATGAAGGCATTAATATAGTTCAAATCGAGGTAGTAATGTCATATACGTCTTTCTCATAGATATGTCTTTTTTTATTTTGCAACAACAGTATTCACTCTATAATCTTGAAAATACTTTGGTTTTTATGAGGTTTAAGATGATCTGTTCAACAGTAAGATGAATCAGACTTTTATATTTTAATTGTATCAGAATAGGACCTAATGAAATTGATTTGTTATATAACAAAGAGAAAAGCAAGGCGCTGCTGAGAGTTGAACTCAGGATCTCCTGTTTACTAGACAGGCGCTTTAACCAGCTAAGCCACAGCACCCCCTTGACTGTTTCTTTTGAAAGACTTTTCTTTATGGTGTTCAAGAGAATATTGCTTTTTCACTTTCATATTCTTTTATAAGTTCACAGACTTCTCTACTCAAACACTTTAGATGAAGACGCTTCACTTATTCAAAAACACCTCTCTAATTTGAAGTTTACCCTATTCATAGAATTTTAAAATATACCTTGCTGAAGAGTGGATTAGTTGAACTCAACAATAGAGTGATCATACGTCTCTATCTTGTTCTTTGTCATTTACTTTTCGATATTTCAGTCAATGCATTCCTATAAAAATCTTCACAATACCAAGTATTTTATTTCATTTTATGATAACTTATTCTAAAGTTCATAGAACCAGACGTTTAATTCTTAAAATGTATTCAATACTTGTTTGATGAAAAATATTCCTAAAGCATGGAGAAAACAGTTAGGTGCTACTGAGATTTGAACTCAGGATTTCCTGTTTACGAGACAGGCGCTTTAACCACTAAGCCACAGCACCAACGTCAATAGCAAAAAATACATAAATAATCTACTGCTGATGATGAAATTTTGTTTCCTGCTATAAATTCTTCTTTATATGTACTGTAATCTTAAACACAATAAGATACTCAATCACTAAACAAGTATTAATATGTTTTAATAAACAGGTACTCTTATAAAACCCAATGTTATTTCTTGAATACATTATATTTTTTTTTTCATGAAGGCATTAATATAGCTCAAATCGAGGTAGTAATGTCAGATACGTCTTTCTCATAGATATGTCTTTTTTTATTTTGCAATACCAGTATTTACTCCATAATCTTGAAAATACTTTGGCTTTTATGAGGTTGAAGATGATCTGTTCAACAGTAAGATGAATCAGACGTTTATATTTTAATTGTATCAGAATAGTACCTAATGAAATTGATTTGTTATATAATAAAGAGAATAGCAAGTCGCTGCTGAGAGTTGAACTCAGGATCTCCTGTTTACTAGACAGGCGCTTTAACCAGCTAAGCCACAGCACCCCCTTGAGTCTTAATTTTGAAAGACTTTTCTTTATGGTGTTCAAGAGAATATTGCTTTTTCACTTTCATATTCTTTTATAAGTTCACAGACTTCTCTACTCAAACACTTTAGATGAAGACGCTTCACTTATTCAAAAAAACCTCTCTAATTTGAAGTTTACCCTATTCATAGAATTTTAAAATATACCTTGCCGAAGAGTGGATTAGTTGAACTCAACAATAGAGTGATCATACGGCTCTATCTTGTTCTTTGTCATTTACTTTTCGATATTTCAGTCAATGCATTCCTATAAAAATCTTCACAATACCAAGTATTTTATTTCATTTTATGATAACTTATTCTAAAGTTCATAGAACCAGACGTTTAATTCTTAAAATGTATTCAATACTTGTTTGATGAAAAATATTCCTAAGGCATGGAGAAAACAGTTAGGTGCTACTGAGATTTGAACTCAGGATTTCCTGTTTACGAGACAGGCGCTTTAACCACTAAGCCACAGCACATACATCAATAGCAAAAAATACATATATAATCTACTGCTGATGATGAAATTTTGTTCCCTGCTATAAATTCTTCTTTATATGTACTGTAATCTTAAACACAATAAGATACTCAATCACTAAACAAGTATTACTATGTTTTAATAAACAGGTACTCTTATAAAACCCAATGTTATTTCTTGAATACATTATATTTTTTTTCATGAAGGCATTAATATAGCTCAAATCGAGGTAGTAATGTCATATACGTCTTTCTCATAGATATGTCTTTTTTTATTTTGCAACAACAGTATTCACTCTATAATCTTGAAAATACTTTGGTTTTTATGAGGTTTAAGATGATCTGTTCAACAGTAAGATGAATCAGACTTTTATATTTTAATTGTATCAGAATAGGACCTAATGAAATTGATTTGTTATATAACAAAGAGAAAAGCAAGGCGCTGCTGAGAGTTGAACTCAGGATCTCCTGTTTACTAGACAGGCGCTTTAACCAGCTAAACCACAGCACCCCCTTGAGTCTTTACTTTGAAAGACTTTTCTTTATGGTGTTCAAGAGAATATTGCTTTTTCACTTTCATATTCTTTTATAAGTTCACAGACTTCTCTACTCAAACACTTTAGATGAAGAAGCTTCACTTATTCAAAAACACCTCTCTAATTTGAAGTTTACCCTATTCATAGAATTTTAAAATATACCTTGCCGAAGAGTGGATTAGTTGAACTCAACAATAGAGTGATCATACGGCTCTATCTTGTTCTTTGTCCTTTACTTTTCGATATTTCAGTCAATGCATTCCTATAAAAATCTTCACAATGCCAAGTATTTTATTTCATTTTATGATAACTTATTCTAAAGTTCATAGAACCAGACGTTTATTCTTAAATTGTATTCAACATTTGTTTGATGAAAAATATTCCTAAAGCATGGAGAAAACAGTTAGGTGCTACTGAGATTTGAACTCAAAATTTCCAGTTTACGAGATAGGCGCTTTAACCACTAAGCCACAGCACCAACGTCAATAGCAAAAAATACATAAATAATCTACTGCTGATGATGAAATTGTGTTCCCTGCTATAAATTCTTCTTTATATGTACTGTAATCTTAAACACAATAAGATACTCAATCACTAAACAAGTATTAATATGTTTTAATAAACAGGTACTCTTATAAAACCCAATGTTATTTCTTGAATACATTATATTTTTTTTCATGAAGGCATTAATATAGCTCAAATCGAGGTAGTAATGTCATATACGTCTTTCTCATAGATATGTCTTTTTTTTATTTTGCAAAAACAGTATTCACTCTATAATCCTGAAAATACTTTCGTTTTTATGAGGTTGAAGATGATCTGTCCAACAGTAAGTTGAATCAGACTTTTATATTTTAATTGTATCAGAATAGGACCTAATGAAATTGATTTGTTATATAACAAAGAGAAAAGCAAGGCGCTGCTGAGAGTTGAACTCAGGATCTCCTGTTTACTAGACAGGCGCTTTAACCAGCTAAACCACAGCACCCCCTTGAGTCTTTACTTTGAAAGACTTTTCATTTGGTGTTCAAGAGAATATTGCTTTTTCACTTTCATATTCTTTTATAAGTTCACAGACTTCTCTACTCAAACACTTTAGATGAAGAAGCTTCACTTATTCAAAAACACCTCTCTAATTTGAAGTTTACCCTATTCATAGAATTTTAAAATATACCTTGCCGAAGAGTGGATTAGTTGAACTCAACAATAGAGTGATCATACGGCTCTATCTTGTTCTTTGTCATTTACTTTTCGATATTTCAGTCAATGCATTCCTTTAAAAATCTTCACAATGCCAAGTATTTTATTTCATTTTATGATAACTTATTCTAAAGTTCATAGAACCAGACGTTTATTCTTAATTTTATTCAACATTTGTTTGATGAAAAATATTCCTAAGGCATGGAGAAAACAGTTAGGTGCTACTGAGATTTGAACTCAGGATTTCCTGTTTACGAGACAGGTGCTTTAACCACTAAGCCACAGCACCAACATCAATAGCCAAAAATACATAAATAATCTACTGCTGATGATGACATTTTGTTCCCTGCTATAAATTCTTCTTTATATGTACTGTAATCTTAAACACAATAAGATACTCAATCACTAAACAAGTATTAATATGTTTTAATAAACAGGTACTCTTATAAAACCCAATGTTATTTCTTGAATACATCAAATTTTGTTTTTCATGAAGGCATTAATATAGCACAAATCGAGGTAGTAATGTCATATACGTCTTTCTCATAGATATGTCTTTTTTTATTTTGCAACAACAGTATTCACTCTATAATCTTGAAAATACTTTGGTTTTTATGAGGTTTAAGATGATCTGTTCAACAGTAAGATGGATCAGACTTTTATATTTTAATTGTATCAGAATAGGACCTAATGAAATTGATTTGTTATATAACAAAGAGAAAAGCAAGGCGCTGCTGAGAGTTGAACTCAGGATCTCCTGTTTACTAGACAGGCGCTTTAACTAGCTAGGCCACAGCACCCCCTTGAGTCTTTACTTTGAAAGACTTTTCTTTATGGTGTTCAAGAGAATATTGCTTTTTCACTTTCATATTCTTTTATAAGTTCACAGACTTCTCTACTCAAACACTTTAGATGAAGAAGCTTCACTTATTCAAAAACACCTCTCTAATTTGAAGTTTACCCTATTCATAGAATTTTAAAATATACCTTGCCGAAGAGTGGATTAGTTGAACTCAACAATAGAGTGATCATACGGCTCTATCTTGTTCTTTGTCATTTACTTTTCGATATTTCAGTCAATGCATTCCTATAAAAATCTTCACAATGCCAAGTATTTTATTTCATTTAATGATAACTTATTCTAAAGTTCATAGAACCAGACGTTTATTCTTAAATTGTATTCAACATTTGTTTGATGAAAAATATTCCTAAAGCATGGAGAAAAAAGTTAGGTGCTACTGAGATTTGAACTCAAAATGTCCTGTTTACGAGACAGGCGCTTTAACCACTAAGCCACAGCACCAACGTCAATAGCAAAAAATACATAAATAATCTACTGCTGATGATGAAATTTTGTTTCCTGCTATAAATTCTTCTTTATATGTACTGTAATCTTAAACACAATAAGATACTCAATCACTAGACAAGTATTAATATGTTTTAATAAACAGGTACTCTTATAAAACCCAATGTTATTTCTTAAATACATTATGTTTTTTTTTTCATGAAGGAATTAATATAGCTCAAATCGAGGTAGTAATGTCATATACGTCTTTCTCATAGATATGTCTTTTTTTATTTTGCAACAACAGTATTCACTCTATAATCTTGAAAATACTTTGGTTTTTATGAGTTTTAAGATGATCTGTTCAACAGTAAGATGAATCAGACTTTTATATTTTAATTGTATCAGAATAGGACCTAATGAAATTGATTTGTTATATAACAAAGAGAAAAGCAAGGCACTGCTGAGAGTTGAACTCAGGATCTCCTGTTTACTAGACAGGCGCTTTAACCAGCTAAGCCACAGCATCCCCTTGAGTCTTTACTTTGAAAGACTTTTCTTTATGGTGTTCAAGAGAATATTGCTTTTTCACTTTCATATTCTTTTATAAGTTCACAGACTTCTCTACTCAAACACTTTAGATGAAGAAGCTTCACTTATTCAAAAACACCTCTCTAATTTGAAGTTTACCCTATTCATAGAATTTTAAAATATACCTTGCCGAAGAGTGGATTAGTTGAACTCAACAATAGAGTGATCATACGGCTCTATCTTGTTCTTTGTCATTTACTTTTCGATATTTCAGTCAATGCATTCCTATAAAAATCTTCACAATGCCAAGTATTTTATTTCATTTTATGATAACTTATTCTAAAGTTCATAGAACCAGACGTTTATTCTTAAATTGTATTCAACATTTGTTTGATGAAAAATATTCCTAAAGCATGGAGAAAACAGTTAGGTGCTACTGAGATTTGAACTCAGGATTTCCTGTTTACGAGACAGGCGCTTTAACCACTAAGCCACAGCACCAAGGTCAATAGCAAAAAATACATAAATAATCTACTGCTGATGATGAAATGTTGTTTCCTGCTATAAATTCTTCTTTATATGTACTGTAATCTTAAACACAATAAGATACTCAATCACTAGACAAGTATTAATATGTTTTAATAAACAGGTACTCTTATAAAACCCAATGTTATTTCTTAAATACATTATGTTTTTTTTTTCATGAAGGAATTAATATAGCTCAAATCGAGGTAGTAATGTCATATACGTCTTTCTCATAGATATGTCTTTTTTTATTTTGCAACAACAGTATTCACTCTATAATCCTGAAAATACTTTCGTTTTTATGAGGTTTAAGATGATCGGTTCAACAGTAAGATGAATCAGACTTTTATATTTTAATTGTATCAGAATAGGACCTAATGAAATTGATTTGTTATATAACAAAGAGAAAAGCAAGGCGCTGCTGAGAGTTGAACTCAGGATCTCCTGTTTACTAGACAGGCGCTTTAACCAGCTAAGCAACAGCACCCCCTTGAGTCTTAACTTTGAAAGACTTTTCTTTATGGTGTTCAAGAGAATATTGCTTTTTCACTTTCATATTCTTTTATAAGTTCACAGACTTCTCTACTCAAACACTTTAGATGAAGACGCTTCACTTATTCAAAAACACCTCTCTAATTTGAAGTTTACCCTATTCATAGAATTTTAAAATATACCTTGCCGAAGAGTGGATTAGTTGAACTCAACAATAGAGTGATCATATGGCTCTATCTTGTTCTTTGTCATTTACTTTTCGATATTTCAGTCAATGCATTCCTATAAAAATCTTCACAATACCAAGTATTTTATTTCATTTTATGATAACTTATTCTAAAGTTCATAGAACCAGACGTTTAATTCTTAAAATGTATTCAATACTTGTTTGATGAAAAATATTCCTAAAGCATGGAGAAAACAGTTAGATGCTACTGAGATTTGAACTCAGGATTTCCTGTTTACGAGACAGGCGCTTTAACCACTAAGCCACAGCACCAACGGCAATAGCAAAAAATACATAAATAATCTACTGCTGATGATGAAATTTTGTTCCCTGCTATAAATTCTTCTTTATATGTACTGTAATCTTAAACACAATAAGATACTCAATCACTAAACAAGTATTAATATGTTTTAATAAACAGGTACTCTTATAAAACCCAATGTTATTTCTTGAATACATTATATTTTTTTTCATGAAGGCATTAATATAGCTCAAATCGAGGTAGTAATGTCATATACGTCTTTCTCATAGATATGTCTTTTTTTATTTTGCAACAACAGTATTCACTCTATAATCTTGAAAATACTTTGGTTTTTATGAGGTTTAAGATGATCTGTTCAACAGTAAGATGAATCAGACTTTTATATTTTAATTGTATCAGAATAGGACCTAATGAAATTGATTTGTTATATAACAAAGAGAAAAGCAAGGCGCTGCTGAGAGTTGAACTCAGGATCTCCTGTTGACTAGACAGGCGCTTTAACCAGGTAAGCCACAGCACCCCCTTGACTGTTTCTTTTGAAAGACTTTTCTTTATGGTGTTCAAGAGAATATTGCTTTTTCACTTTCATATTCTTTTATAAGTTCACAGACTTCTCTACTCAAACACTTTAGATGAAGACGCTTCACTTATTCAAAAACACCTCTCTAATTTGAAGTTTACCCTATTCATAGAATTTTAAAATATACCTTGCTGAAGAGTGGATTAGTTGAACTCAACAATAGAGTGATCATACGTCTCTATCTTGTTCTTTGTCATTTACTTTTCGATATTTCAGTCAATGCATTCCTATAAAAATCTTCACAATACCAAGTATTTTATTTCATTTTATGATAACTTATTCTAAAGTTCATAGAACCAGACGTTTAATTCTTAAAATGTATTCAATACTTGTTTGATGAAAAATATTCCTAAAGCATGGAGAAAACAGTTAGGTGCTACTGAGATTTGAACTCAGGATTTCCTGTTTACGAGACAGGCGCTTTAACCACTAAGCCACAGCACCAACGTCAATAGCAAAAAATACATAAATAATCTACTGCTGATGATGAAATTTTGTTTCCTGCTATAAATTCTTCTTTATATGTACTGTAATCTTAAACACAATAAGATACTCAATCACTAAACAAGTATTAATATGTTTTAATAAACAGGTACTCTTATAAAACCCAATGTTATTTCTTGAATACATTATATTTTTTTTTTCATGAAGGCATTAATATAGCTCAAATCGAGGTAGTAATGTCAGATACGTCTTTCTCATAGATATGTCTTTTTTTATTTTGCAATACCAGTATTTACTCCATAATCTTGAAAATACTTTGGCTTTTATGAGGTTGAAGATGATCTGTTCAACAGTAAGATGAATCAGACGTTTATATTTTAATTGTATCAGAATAGTACCTAATGAAATTGATTTGTTATATAATAAAGAGAAAAGCAAGCCGCTGCTGAGAGTTGAACTCAGGATCTCCTGTTTACTAGACAGGCGCTTTAACCAGCTAAGCCACAGCACCCCCTTGAGTCTTAATTTTGAAAGACTTTTCTTTATGGTGTTCAAGAGAATATTGCTTTTTCACTTTCATATTCTTTTATAAGTTCACAGACTTCTCTACTCAAACACTTTAGATGAAGACGCTTCACTTATTCAAAAAAACCTCTCTAATTTGAAGTTTACCCTATTCATAGAATTTTAAAATATACCTTGCCGAAGAGTGGATTAGTTGAACTCAACAATAGAGTGATCATACGGCTCTATCTTGTTCTTTGTCATTTACTTTTCGATATTTCAGTCAATGCATTCCTATAAAAATCTTCACAATACCAAGTATTTTATTTCATTTTATGATAACTTATTCTAAAGTTCATAGAACCAGACGTTTAATTCTTAAAATGTATTCAATACTTGTTTGATGAAAAATATTCCTAAGGCATGGAGAAAACAGTTAGGTGCTACTGAGATTTGAACTCAGGATTTCCTGTTTAACGAGACAGGCGCTTTAACCACTAAGCCACAGCACAAACGTCAATAGCAAAAAATACATATATAATCTACTGCTGATGATGAAATTTTGTTCCCTGCTATAATTTCTTCTTTATATGTACTGTAATCTTAAACACAATAAGATACTCAATCACTAAACAAGTATTAATATGTTTTAATAAACAGCTACTCTTATAAAACCCAATGTTATTTCTTGAATACATTATATTTTTTTTTCATGAAGGCATTAATATAGCTCAAATCGAGGTAGTAATGTCATATACGTCTTTCTCATAGATATGTCTTTTTTTATTTTGCAACAACAGTATTCACTCTATAATCTTGAAAATACTTTGGTTTTTATGAGGTTTAAGATGATCTGTTCAACAGTAAGATGAATCAGACTTTTATATGTTAATTGTATCAGAATAGGACCTAATGAAATTGATTTGTTATATAACAAAGAGAAAAGCAAGGCGCTGCTGAGAGTTGAACTCAGGATCTCCTGTTTACTAGACAGGCGCTTTAACCAGCTAAGCCACAGCACCCCCTTGAGTCTTTACTTTGAAAGACTTTTCTTTATGGTGTTCAAGAGAATATTGCTTTTTCACTTTCATATTCTTTTATAAGTTCACAGACTTCTCTACTCAAACACTTTAGATGAAGAAGCTTCACTTATTCAAAAACACCTCTCTAATTTGAAGTTTACCCTATTCATAGAATTTTAAAATATACCTTGCCGAAGAGTGGATTAGTTGAACTCAACAATAGAGTGATCATACGGCTCTATCTTGTTCTTTGTCATTTACTTTTCGATATTTCAGTCAATGCATTCCTTTAAAAATCTTCACAATGCCAAGTATTTTATTTCATTTTATGATAACTTATTCTAAAGTTCATAGAACCAGACGTTTATTCTTAATTTGTATTCAACAGTTGTTTGATGAAAAATATTCCTAAAGCATGGAGAAAACAGTTTGGTGCTACTGAGATTTGAACTCAGGATTTCCTGTTTACGAGACAGGCGCTTTAACCACTAAGCCACAGCACCAACATCAATAGCCAAAAATACATAAATAATCTACTGCTGATGACGAAATTTTGTTCCCTGCTATAAATTCTTCTTTATATGTACTGTAATCTTAAACACAATAAGATACTCAATCACTAAACAAGTATTAATATGTTTTAATAAACAGGTACTCTTATAAAACCCAATGTTATTTCTTGAATACATCATATTTTGTTTTTCATGAAGGCATTAATATAGCACAAATCGAGGTAGTAATGTCATATACGTCTTTCTCATAGATATGTCTTTTTTTATTTTGCAACAACAGTATTCACTCTATAATCTTGAAAATACTTTGGTTTTTATGAGGTTTAAGATGATCTGTTCAACAGTAAGATGGATCAGACTTTTATATTTTAATTGTATCAGAATAGGACCTAATGAAATTGATTTGTTATATAACAAAGAGAAAAGCAAGGCGCTGCTGAGAGTTGAACTCAGGATCTCCTGTTTACTAGACAGGCGCTTTAACTAGCTAGGCCACAGCACCCCCTTGAGTCTTTACTTTGAAAGACTTTTCTTTATGGTGTTCAAGAGAATATTGCTTTTTCACTTTCATATTCTTTTATAAGTTCACAGACTTCTCTACTCAAACACTTTAGATGAAGAAGCTTCACTTATTCAAAAACACCTCTCTAATTTGAAGTTTACCCTATTCATAGAATTTTAAAATATACCTTGCCGAAGAGTGGATTAGTTGAACTCAACAATAGAGTGATCATACGGCTCTATCTTGTTCTTTGTCATTTACTTTTCGATATTTCAGTCAATGCATTCCTATAAAAATCTTCACAATGCCAAGTATTTTATTTCATTTAATGATAACTTATTCTAAAGTTCATAGAACCAGACGTTTATTCTTAAATTGTATTCAACATTTGTTTGATGAAAAATATTCCTAAAGCATGGAGAAAACAGTTAGGTGCTACTGAGATTTGAACTCAGGATTTCCTGTTTACGAGACAGGCGCTTTAACCACTAAGCCACAGCACCAACGTCAATAGCAAAAAATACATACATAATCTACTGCTGATGATGAAATTTTGTTTCCTGCTATAAATTCCTCTTTATATGTACTGTAATCTTAAACACAATAAGATACTCAATCACTAAACAAGTATTAATATGTTTTAATAAACAGGTACTCTTATAAAACCCAATGTTATTTCTTAAATACATTATATTTTTTTTTCATGAAGGCATTAATATAGCTCAAATCGAGGTAGTAATGTCATATACGTCTTTCTCATAGATATGTCTTTTTTTATTTTGCAACAACAGTATTCACTCTATAATCTTGGAAATACTTTGGTTTTTATGAGGTTTAAGATGATCTGTTCAACAGTAAGATGAATCAGACTTTTATATTTTAATTGTATCAGAATAGGACCTATTGAAATTGATTTGTTATATAACAAAGAGAAAAGCAAGGCGCTGCTGAGAGTTGAACTCAGGATCTCCGGTTTACTAGACAGGCGCTTTAACCAGCTAAGCCACAGCACCCCCTTGAGTCTTTACTTTGAAAGACTTTTCTTTATGGTGTTCAAGAAAATATTGCTTTTTCACTTTCATATTCTTTTATAAGTTCACAGACTTCTCTACTCAAACACTTTAGATGAAGACGTTTCACTGATTCAAAAACACCTCTCTAATTTGAAGTTTACCCTATTCATAGAATTTTAAAATATACCTTGTCGAAGAGTGGATTAGTTGAACTCAACAATGGAGTGATCATACGGCTCTATCTTGTTAGTTGTCATTTACTTTTCGATATTTCAGTGAATACATTCCTATAAAAATCTTCACAATACCAAGTATTTTATTTCATTTTATGATAACTTATTCTAATTTTCATAGAACCAGACGTTTAATTCTTAAAATGTATTCAATACTTGTTTGATGAAAAATATTCCTAAAGCATGGAGAAAACAGTTAGGTGCTACTGAGATTTGAACTCAGGATTACCTGTTTACGAGACAGGCGCTTTCACCACTAAGCCACAGCACCAACGTCAATAGCAAAAAAATACATAAATAATCTACTGCTGATGGTGAAATTTTGTTCCCTGCTAGAAATTCTTCTTTATATGTACTGTAATCTTAAACACAATAAGATACTCAATCACTAAACAAGTATTAATATGTTTTAATAAACAGGTACTCTTATAAAACCCAATGTTATTTCTTGAATACATTATATTTTTTTTTCATGAAGGCATTAATATAGCTCAAATCGAGGTAGTAATTATCGCCCAATCTCTTTGCTACCGGCCTTTTCCAAGATCTTAGAGAGGCATATCCACAAGGCACTCTCAACCTATGTAGAAAACAATAATCTCCTACATTCGTCTCAATCTGGGTTTAGGAGTGGTTTTTCTACTGAGACGGCACTGCTCGGGGTCACAGAGAAGATCAGGGAGCTTATGGATGACGGCCAAACAGTAGCACTGGTCTTGTTAGATCTCAGTGCGGCCTTCGACACCATTTCTCACTCCATACTGTTAGACAGGCTGGGGGAGAATGGTGTCGAAGGCAGAGCTCTGGAATGGATTAGATCCTACCTTTCCCTCCGCACTTTTCAGATCTCCTCTTCGGAGGCATGCTCTGAGGTATTCCACTCTCCTCACGGTGTGCCACAAGGATCAATTTTGAGCCCTCTGTTTTTTAATTTATACCTACGCCCACTGGCCAACCTTGCAGAAAATTTTGGCCTAAGTGTAATGACCTATGCAGATGACTCGCAAGTCTTATTCTCACTTTCTAAATCTGATGTCTCTACTCCATCTGCATTAAAAGTAGGTCTCCAAAAAATTTTTGGTTGGATGTCAGACAACCAACTAAAACTAAATGGAGATAAAACAGAGGTTCTCCTGTTAGGAAATAGCAAAGATCTCTGGAATGATTCCCATTGGCCACCATCATTGGGTAAACTTCCACCTCCAGCCTCTCAGGTTAGAAACCTTGGGGTCACCATTGATGACTGTTTATCCATGTCCCAGCAAGCTAACAAAGTAGCAGGTATATGCTTCGCCATTCTCAAATGGTTGCATTCCTATAAAAATCTTCACAATACCAAGTATTTTCTTTCATTTTATGATAACTTATTCTAAAGTTCATAGAACCAGACGTTTAATTCTTAAAATGTATTCAATACTTGTTTGATGAAAAATATTCCTAAAGCATGGAGAAAACAGTTAGGCGCTACTGAGATTTGAACTTAGGATTTCCTGTTTATGAGACAGGCGCTTTAACCACTAAGCCACAGCACCAACCTCAACAACAAAAAATACATAAATAATCTATTGTTGATGATGAAATTTTGTTTCCTGTTATAAATTCTTCTTTATATGTACTGTAACCCTAAACACAAAAAGATACTCAATCACTAAACAAGTATTATTATGTTTTAATAAACAGGTACTCTTATAAAACCCAATGTTATTTCTTGAATACATTACATTTTTTTTTCATGAAGGCATTAATATAGCTCAAATCGAGGTAGTAATGTCATCTACGTTTTTCTCATAGATATGTCTTTTTTTATTTTGCAATAACAGTATTCACTCTATAATCTTGAAAATACTTTGGCTTTTATGAGGTTGAAGATGATCTGTTCAACAGTAAGATGAATCAGACGTTTATATTTTAATTGTATCAGATTAGTACCTAATGAAATTGATTTGTTATATAATAAAGAGAAAAGCAATGCGCTGCTGAGAGTTGAACTCAGGATCTCCTGTTTACTAGACAGGCGCTTTAACCAGCTAAGCCACAGCACCCCCTTAAGTCTTAACTTTGAAAGACTTTGCTTTATGGTGTTCATGAGAATATTGCTTTTTCACTTTCATATTCTTTTATAAGTTCACAGACTTCTCTACTCAAACACTTTAGATGAAGACGCTTCACTTATTCAAAAAAAAACTCTCTAATTTGAAGTTTACCCTATTCATAGAATTTTAAAATATACCTTGCCGAAGAGTGGATTAGTTGAACTCAACAATAGAGTGATCATACGGCTCTATCTTGTTCTTTGTCATTTACTTTTCGATATTTCAGTCAATGCATTCCTATAAAAATCTTCACAATACCAAGTATTTTATTTCATTTTATGATAACTTATTCTAAAGTTCATAGAACCAGACGTTTAATTCTTAAAATGTATTCAATACTTGTTTGATGAAAAATATTCCTAAAGCATGGAGAAAACAGTTAGGCGCTACTGAGATTTGAACTCAGGATTTCCTGTTTACGAGACAGGCGCTTTAACCACTAAGCCACAGCACCAACGTCAATAGTAAAAAATACATAAATAATCTACTGCTGATGATGAAATTTTGTTTCCTGCTATAAATTCTTCTTTATATGTACTGTAATCTTAAACACAATAAGATACTCAATCACTAAACAAGTATTAATATGTTTCAATAAACAGGTACTCTTATAAAACCCAATGTTATTTCTTGAATACATTATATATTTTTTTTTCATGAAGGCATTAATATAGCTCAAATCGAGGTAGTAATGTCATATACGTCTTTCTCATAGATATGTCTTTTTTTATTTTGCAACAACAGTATTCACTCTATAACATTGAAAATACTTTGGTTTTTATGAGGTTTAAGATGATCTGTTCAACAGTAAAATGAATAAGACTTTTATATTTTAATTGTATCAGAATAGGACCTAATGAAATTGATTTGTTATATAACAAAGAGAAAAGCAAGGTGCTGCGGAGAGTTGAACTCAGGATCTCCAGTTTACTAGACAGGCGCTTTAACCAGCTAAGCCACAGCACCCCCTTGAGTCTTTACTTTGAAAGACTTTTCTTTATGGTGTTCAAGAGAATATTGCTTTTTCACTTTCATATTCTTTTATAAGTTCACAGACTTCTCTACTCAAACACTTTAGATGAAGAAGCTTCACTTATTCAAAAACACCTCTCTAATTTGAAGTTTACCCTATTCATAGAATTTTAAAATATACCTTGCCGAAGAGTGGATTAGTTGAACTCAACAATAGAGTGATCATACGGCTCTATCTTGTTCTTTGTCATTTACTTTTCGATATTTCAGTCAATGCATTCCTATAAAAATCTTCACAATACCAAGTATTTTATTTCATTTTATGATAACTTATTCTAAAGTTCATAGAACCAGACGTTTAATTCTTAAAATGTATTCAATACTTGTTTGATGAAAAATATTCCTAAAGCATGGAGAAAACAGTTAGGCGCTACTGAGATTTGAACTTAGGATTTCCTGTTTATGAGACAGGCGCTTTAACCACTAAGCCACAGCACCAACCTCAACAACAAAAAATACATAAATAATCTATTGTTGATGATGAAATTTTGTTTCCTGTTATAAAATCTTCTTTATATGTACTGTAACCCTAAACACAAAAAGATACTCAATCACTAAACAAGTATTATTATGTTTTAATAAACAGGTACTCTTATAAAACCCAATGTTATTTCTTGAATACATTACATTTTTTTTTTCATGAAGGCATTAATATAGCTCAAATCGAGGTAGTAATGTCATCTACGTCTTTCTCATAGATATGTCTTTTTTTATTTTGCAATACCAGTATTTACTCCATAATCTTGAAAATACTTTGGATTTTATGAGGTTGAAGATGATCTGTTCAACAGTAAGATGAATCAGACATTTATATTTTAATTGTATCAGAATAGTACCTAATGAAATTGATTTGTTATATAATAAAGAGAAAAGCAAGGCGCTGCTGAGAGTTGAACTCAGGATCTCCTGTTTACTAGACAGGCGCTTTAACCAGCTAAGCCACAGCACCCCCTTGAGTCTTAACTTTGAAAGACTTTTCTTTATGGTGTTTGTTGGAACCTGGGATGTCAGGTCACCTAGGGTAGCCTGGCCTAGGGTAAGACATGCAATCCTAGAGGCACAAGTGTGAAGGTTGCAAACCACCCAGCAGTAAATCCACGCAATAACACATAAAAAGGACACTACACCAATATTAGAAAAATAAGTACTGGTTTATAAAAATAATATCTCTGCTCTTTGGTTTCAAAATTTACACTTTAGGCATTTCAGACTGTCTTGGAAGCAATAACTATACTTTTAAGCTACTAAAACATTTTATCAACCAGCATTTATAGTACATTACATTTAGTCAGGCCTCTTAACCAAGTCTGGCAGGTAACACTTTTACTCTACTAGCTCAGATATGCATTTACTGTACTCTGCTCTACTCTTCAGCAACTTCTCATCACAGCATTACTTTAGAAGAGGCAAGTTCAGCACTTATAACTAGTCAGGTAGGTAATATCCATCACATTGATAATCCCACAATTCCCCTTCTTAGCTTGCCAAAGAAGAACTGGTTGTAATCAATTAAATCAGCATTCAATAAAACCCTGTCTGGAATTCCTCATGGACATTGCACTCCGGGAGACAGAGTCTCTGTTTACTCACTTCTGAAGTCTCAGGCTATGACACCAGTTACTCCTGTGGAAGTCACTTCCCCCACATGTTTACCTCCTTACTTGTAGTTGAGTATGCTGAAATCGTCTTACGCCAGAAGCAAGGGGGAATAACAGCCGATATGGCCAGGGAACAGAGTATGGAAAAGGCTCTCTCGCCTCTGGAAGCTCCTCTGCTCTCCCTCCCCACTCAGGCCAGCTCCTCTGCGTGGCGCGCGAGCAGAGGGAAAAGGCGGGACACTCACTCTGGCTGCTGTGGCAGCCGGCGCTCTTCCTCCGTGTTGATCGGCGGGGCCACTATTCCCGCTGTCATGCGCGGTAGCGCTCGCGCTGGTGCCGCCTCTCACTGCGCCCGCTCTCAGGAGTGACGCTTTTCACCCGGGCCTGCTCGGTCCTAGGCCCCTCCTGAGGGAATGACTGCAACGATCTGGGGCATGCGCGAAGGCGCCTTTTGGCAGTGTCTCACCTTCACTTTCCCCTGACAACCGGGGCGCTGCACAGCAACGCGACTGGAACGCAGCAGGCGCCCCCGGGGTCCCGCTCACGAAGGAAAGCCTCGCAAGGCTTCTCAGGCTCAGTGGATCCTGTGAAGGCGCTGATACAGAGCGCGATCGGTGCCTCAGGGGCCCCGCTCCCAGGTCCAGGAAGAGAACAAGTTCCTAACCCCTCACACTCCACCTAACAGGCTGGGAGGCTTGCCACATACCGCAGGACCAGTCAGTGGTAAGGATATCTCGTTGTTATATCAAGGAAGTGCTTCCTTTCCACACTTTAGAGAGGAGGGGGGGTTAAAAGGGGGGCTCCTTCAGAGTAGAGCCACAGAGCTCTTCTTCAGCACTAATCCCCTATCCCTCCTTACTGAACAGACTTAGGGGCACTAGGGAACTCTTACTTCTGCTCCCAGGGCAGGGTCCTTCTCAGTTCCCAAGACTACTGGAATTAACTCCTTCCCCTATCTGTCCAGGATCAGCAGGATGAACTAACTTGGCTAGGACAACAGGAAATGGGAGGTGGGAAAGCCTTGACAGAGGGCTACCCTTGTAGAGCAATCCACCCTTCAGGATCCTACCCCTACCAGACCTCAGCCTTCACTCTAGCTGCTCCTCACTGACAGACAAAATGGCTGTCCAGCATTCCGCCTTATATAGGCTGTCCCTCAGTGGTCCAGAAGGGACCAGAAGGTTCTGGAACGCCCTATACTAGTCTATGGGCAGGTTCTGGGTTTGGCATTTAGGGCAGTTGGTAGCCACCATTTTGTTGTTCCAACTATCTTCCTGTCAGAACAGGCCTCTGGGCCTAAGGTGAAAAACTATGAGGGGGGGGAAAGAACACCTATCCCTTTGACCAACACCTAGAAAAAGTTAGTGGACAAAAATTATTAAAGGTATGAGGGGCAAAAAGGGGACAAAATAAATAATAAATTGGAGGGACTACGCAAAAAGCCAGACAGGTCTAACAGTGTTCAAGAGAATATTGCTTTTTCACTTTCATATTCTTTTATAAGTTCACAGACTTCTCTACTCAAACACTTTAGATGAAGACGCTTCACTTATTCAAAAACACCTCTCTAATTTGAAGTTTACCCTATTAATAGAATTTTAAAATATACCTTGCCGAAGAGTGGATTAGTTGAACTCAACAATAGAGTGATCATACGGCTCTATCTTGTTCTTTGTCATTTACTTTTCGATATTTCAGTCAATGCATTCCTATAAAAATCTTCACAATACCAAGTATTTTATTTCATTTTATGATAACTTATTCTAAAGTTCATAGAACCAGACGTTTAATTCTTAAAATGTATTCAATACTTGTTTGATGAAAAATATTCCTAAAGCATGGAGAAAACAGTTAGGTGCTACTGAGATTTGAACTCAGGATTTCCTGTTTACGAGACAGGCGCTTTAACCCTTATTTATTTATTTATTTATTTAAAACATTTGTAGAGCGCGACTGTCACCTGGCAGGTATCCTGGCGCTGGTGGATTACTCCTGAGTTATTGGGCGGGGGAGGTGAATAGTGGGTGAGCGGTCATTAGGGGGGGGGTGTGGGAAGAGCCATGTTTTGATTTGCTTCCTAAAGGGAAGGAGGTGTGGGATCTGGCGAATTTCGGCAGGTAGACTGTTCCAGAGCTTGTCGCAGCCACCCTGAAGGATCTTCCCCCAATCCTGGCTTTCTTGCATCTGGGTATTTTCACAAGGCAGGCGGTTGCGGACCTAAGTGTTCTAGTGGGGATGTACCACGAGAACAGACGTTGAAGAGGTCTAGGTCCTGCACCGTGAAGAGCCTTGAAGACCAAGCAGAGGGCTTTGAAGGCGATGCGTTGCTTCAAAGGAAGCCAAATCAGCTCGGCCAAGGCAGCAGTGGCCGAGGATCTCCTGGTCCAACCCAGAGCCAGTTTGGCTGCTGCCGACTGAACTCGTTGGAGTCTGTCTAGCTGTGTCGCAGGGGATTCAAACAGGAGAGCATTGCAGTAGTCAAGGCGACTAAGGATAGTGCACCTGACTATCAATGCTCGTGCTGAGGATGGTAATAAAGGCAGAATTTTACGCCGAGAGCGCATAAGGGCGGAGCAGGTGGCAACTGTTCTTGAAACCTGCGTTTCCATGCTCAGTTACTGGTTTAGCATGACGCCCAAATTGCGAACAGTGGTAACAGGTAGCGGATTGTTGGAGTTTTCCGGGGGCCAGAAATCAGTAGGCAGAGGGCGGGAGATGCGGCTCGCGGGACAGAACAGGACCTCGGTCTTAGAGGAGTTAAACTGGAGAGAGTTCCGATGCAACCAGCCTGCGGTGTCTCTTAGGCAGTTATGGAAGGCTTCAAAAGAGATGGAGTCTTCACCCTCCCAGGAGAAAAGAAGCTGGGTGTCGTCAGCATAGTTTACTGTGGTCATATTGTGTGATTTAATCAAAAGGACCAGAGGCTTCAGGTAAACATTAAAAAGAATCGGACTCATGGAGGAGCCCTGGGGGACACCGTGAGGGACAGGGGAGAAGGCCGATCGGAAAGGGGGAAGGGATACCGCCTGTTTCCTGTTGCTGAGGTAGGAGTGAAACCAGAGCAGAGCCGTACCATCAACACCTGCCTCTCTCAGCCTCTTAAGCAGAAGCCCATGATTGACAGTATCGAATGCGGCAGACAGGTCTAATAAAATCAAGGCCACAGCTTGGCCCCTGTCTGCACGCATTCGAAGCTCTTCCATGGCAGTGAGCACCGCAGTTTCAGTGCCATGGGCTGGGCGAAACCCAAATTGGAATTCGTCTAGAACGAGGTTCTGCTCAAGGTGGGCTGAGAGGCAATTGCTGACCCAGCGTTCAAGCACCTTCGCCGGGAATGGCAAAAGTGATATGGGGCGGAAATTGGACAAACATTCCGGGTTCAGCGTAGGTTTCTTGAGTAGCGGGGTGATAAGAGCTTGCTTCCAGGGGGTAGGGACGAAGCCACAGCTGAGAGATTGATTGCAGATCAACCGCAGGGTATGGAATAGTTCGTGCCCGCAAGCTTTCCAGATTTTCGGGGGTATGGGATCAAGAGGAGAACCCGAGGTGATGCCCATTACAAGTTTCTCAAATTCTACTTGAGAGATCAAGGGGAAAGCCTGGAGGCTATTCATAGGAGGGCTTGCTGACCTCGAGGTGTCAGAGTTGACTCCGGGAGGGGTAGAGTTAGTAAGTGGCAGAGGGGTTGCCAGGTTGTTGACAATGGTCTCGATTTTATCGGTAAAAAACCGAGCAAGATTGTCACAAAGGGTCTGGGATGGGGGAATGGGGTTCTTGACACAGTCAGGATGTATGATCTTGTCCAAGATCTGAAATATACTTTTTGAGCTGTTAGCAGCGTTAGCGATAGTGGAGCAATAATAATCCGATTTACACTTTGCGATGGCAGATTTGTAGTCACGGAGTGAGTTGTTCCAGAGGGCTTTGTTGTTGTTACAGTAGCCGCGTCTCCACTTTCTCTCAGCCTGTTTACAGGCAGATCTGAGGGATCTCAGAGAGTCATTATACCAGGGGGAAGGTGCTCTACCTTTGGGTCTACAATATTTTAAAGGGGCAGCCGAGTCTATGATAGATGTAATTCTCGCGCTGAAGGAGCTGTAATTGTTTTCCACCGAGCTGGTAGAGGAGAAACTGTCCTGCACCTCGAAGACTTTGGTGGATGCGCAGAGAGTTTCTAGAACTTTCCAGTTTCGGTAGGGGAATTGTGGAGGAGAGTAGTTCTTGGGCTTTCTTGATATGGCGTTGGTAATAAAGAGTTTGATAAGCGAGTGGTCCGTCCAACTCATGGGCAGGATGTCGCCTATATGCGTAAGATCAGGACTTGAAAAAATGAGGTCAAGGCGATTGCCTGCAGAGTGGGTAGGGGCCTTTATCAGTTGACCAAGCCCTACACTGTCACAAGATAACAGAAGGTTGTCTAAACCTGTGTCCAGGCTGCCGTTTGGCCAAAGGTTGAAGTCTCCAAGGATAATAAGTTTATTATGGGAAGTTGCCATATTTGTGATGATCGTAAGGAAAGCTTGCTGTTGCAGGAGAGAAAAGGCCCCTGGTGGTCTATAGCAAATCATCACCGTGAAGGAGACTCCTGGGTGGCAAGTTATAGTCAGACCAAAAAGCTCAATTCCAGGTACAGGATCTATGTCGATGATGTTTATATGCCAAGTGGCACGGAAAATAATACCAACTCCGCCGCCGCGGCCCTTGGGTCTAGGAAGATGTAAAATATTAAAATTGAGAGGACAGGCGGATGCTAGGTCGGTCTCACAATTGGCATGTGTCCAAGTTTCAGTTAAAAAGAGTACATCTAGTTGGTGGGAGTCTATAAGGAGATTGATTTCCGTGGCGTGCTTCGGTAGAGATCTGACATTGAGGAGGCCACCCACGATTAAGCCCTTGCGGGTGAAGTCAGTTAAAGGAGAAGCAGTCTCTTCGAAGGAGAGCTTACCTTCATACGCATACCCTCGTAGATTGAGCAATGCGTCCCGGGTGTAACAAGGGGGTTGAGGGATGGATTGGGCAGGGTATGTGGCACGGGGCGCGTCCTCGTCGCGGACGAGCGCAGACGAGATTGCCTTAAGCGCGCCTTCGGCGCGCAATCGGTGTGTCCGCTGCGCTCGTCCGCTGCGCTTCCGGTATTGGCACATGAGTTATAGTGGTAGCAAGTGACGTGGAAGGGGGCGTGGCCAGCAAGAGATGGGCGTGGCTATCGTCTCCCTCGGCGAGCAATGGCGCGAAGAAACGATTCCCTTTCCCAACAGCTATTATTCAGCTGCGGAGGTAATCAGGTAAAGTGCAGTAAAATGTGCAATTCAGCAAGGGTTTTTAAAATACAGTGCAAGAATACAAGTTTAAAACATAAACACCTCCCGGCTTCTTTGCCTCAGGAGTATCACAGCAGAAGTAACAGCGCTAGCGTTCAGCGCGTCCTATTTATCTTAGCGGAGGGGGCGTGGCCAGCAAGAGATGGGCGTGGCTATCGTCTCCCTCGGCGAGCAATGGCGCCAAGAAACGATTCCCTTTCCCAACAGCTATTATTCAGCTGCGGCGGTAATCAGGTAAAGTGCAGTAAAATGTGCAATTCAGCAAGGGTTTTTAAAATACAGTGCAAGAATACAAGTTTAAAACATAAACACCTCCCGGCTTCTTTGCCTCAGGAGTATCACAGCAGAAGTAACAGCGCTAGCGTTCAGCGCGTCCTATTTATCTTAGCGGAGGGGGCGTGGTCAGCAAGAGATGGGCGTGGCTATCGTCTCCCTCGGCGAGCAATGGCGCCAAGAAACGATTCCCTTTCCCAACAGCTATTATTCAGCTGCGGCGGTAATCAGGTAAAGTGCAGTAAAATGTGCAATTCAGCAAGGGTTTTTAAAATACAGTGCAAGAATACAAGTTTAAAACATAAACACCTCCCGGCTTCTTTGCCTCAGGAGTATCACAGCTTTAAGTGCTGCCGTCGGCCAACGGTCGTCACGGGCACTACCTCCCCAGTGCTGCGTGCGACCATTGGACGTCCATTCAGCACTGGATAATGGACAGCGCAGCACTGGGGAGGTATATTTACGAAGCTCCTAAGGTGTTAACCACTAAGCCACAGCACCAACGTCAATAGCAAAAAATACATAAATAATCTACTGCTGATGATGAAATTTTGTTCCCTGCTATAAATTCTTCTTTATATGTACTGTAATGTTAAACACAATAGGATACTCAATCACTAAACAAGTATTATTATGTTTTAATAAACAGGTACTCTTATAAAACCCAATGTTATTTCTTGAATACACTATATATTTTTTTTCATGAAGGCATTAATAGAGCTCAAATCGAGGTAGTAATGTCATATACGTCTTTCTCATAGATATGTCTTTTTTTATTTTGCAACAACAGTATTCACTCTATAATCTTGAAAATACTTTGATTTTTATGAGGTTTAAGATGATCTGTTCAACAGTAAGATGAATCAGACTTTTATATTTTAATTGTATCAGAATAGGACCTAATGAAATTGATTTGTTATATAACAAAGAGAAAAGCAAGGCGCTGCTGAGAGTTGAACTCAGGATCTCCTGTTTACTAGACAGGCGCTTTAACCAGCTAAGCCACAGCACACCCTTGAGTCTTAACTTTGAAAGACTTTTCTTTATGGTGTTCAAGAGAATATTGCTTTTTCACTTTCATATTCTTTTATAAGTTCACAGACTTCTCTACTCAAACACTTTAGATGAAGTAGCTTCACTTATTCAAAAACACCTCTCTAATTTGAAGTTTACCCTATTCATAGAATTTTAAAATATACCTTGCCGAAGAGTGGATTAGTTGAACTCAACAATAGAGTGATCATACGGCTCTATCTTGTTCTTTGTCATTTACTTTTCGATATTTCAGACAATGCATTCCTATAAAAATCTTCACAATACCAAGTATTTTATTTCATTTTATGATAACTTATTTTAAAGTTCATAGAACCAGACGTTTAATTCTTAAAATGTATTCAATACTTGTTTGATGACAAATTTTCCTAAAGCATGGACAAAACAGTTAGGTGCCACACCACCAACGTCAATAACAAAAAATACATAAATAATCTACTGCTGATGATGAAATTTTGTTTCCTGCTATAAATTCTTCTTTATATGTACTGTAATCTTAAACACAATAAGATACTCAATCACTAAACAAGTATTAATATGTTTTAATAAACTGGTACTCTTATAAAACCCAATGTTATTTCTTGAATACATTACATTTTTTTTTCATGAAGGCATTAATATAGCTCAAATCGAGGTAGTAATGTCATCTACGTCTTTCTCATATATATGTCTTTTTTTATTTTGCAATAACAGTATTTACTCCATAATCTTGAAAATACTTTGGTTTTTATGAGGTTTAAGATGATCTGTTCAACAGTAAGATGAATCAGACTTTTATATTTTAATTGTATCAGAATAGGCCCTAATGAAATTGATTTGTTATATAACAAAGAGAAAAGCAAGGCGCTGCTGAGAGTTGAACTCAGGATCTCCTGTTTACTAGACAGGCGCTTTAACCAGCTAAGCCACAGCACCCCCTTGAGTCTTAACTTTGAAAGACTTTTCTTTATGGTGTTCAAGAGAATATTGCTTTTTCACTTTCATATTCTTTTATAAGTTCACAGACTTCTCTACTCAAACACTTTAGATGAAGACGCTTCACTTATTCAAAAACACCTCTCTAATTTGAAGTTTACCTTATTCATAGAATTTTAAAATATACCTTGCCGAAAAGTGGATTAGTTGAACTCAACAATAGAGTGATCATACGTCTCTATCTTGTTCTTTGTCATTTACTTTTCGATATTTCAGTCAATGCATTCCTATAAAAATCTTCACAATACCAAGTATTTTATTTCATTTTATGATAACTTATTCTAAAGTTCATAGAACCAGACGTTTAATTCTTAAAATGTTTTCAATACTTGTTTGATGAAAAATATTCCTAAAGCATGGAGAAAACAGTTAGGTGCTACTGAGATTTGAACTCAGGATTTCCTGTTTACGAGACAGGCGCTTTAACCACTAAGCCACAGCACCAACATCAATAGCAAAAAATACATAAATAATCTACTGCTGATGATGAAATTTTGTTTCCTGCTATAAATTCTTCTTTATATGTACTGTAATCTTAAACACAATAAGATACACAATCACTAAACAAGTATTAATATGTTTTAATAAACAGGTACTCTCATAAAACCCAATGTTATTTCTTGAATACATTACATTTTTTTTTTCATGAAGGCATTACTATAGCTCAAATCGAGGTAGTAGTGTCATCTACGTCTTTCTCATAGATATGTCTTTTTTTATTTTGCAATACCAGTATTTACTCCATAGTCTTGAAAATACTTTGGTTTTTATGAGGTTTAAGATGATCTGTTCAACAGAAAGATGAATCAGACTTTTATATTTTAATTGTATCAGAATAGGACCTAATGAAATTGATTTGTTATATAACAAAGAGAAAAGCAAAGCGCTGCTGAGAGTTGAACTCAGGATCTCCTGTTTACTAGACAGGCGCTTTAACCAGCTAAGCAACAGCACTCCCTTGAGTCTTAACTTTGAAAGACTTTTCTTTATGGTGTTCAAGAGAATATTGCTTTTCCACTTTCATATTCTTTTATAAGATCACAGACTTCTCTACTCAAACACTTTAGATGAAGACGTTTCACTTATTCAAAAACACCTCTCTAATTTGAAGTTTACCCTATTCATAGAATTTTAAAATATACCTTGCCGAAGAGTGGATTAGTTGAACTCAACAATAGAGTGATCATACGGCTCTATCTTGTTCTTTGTCATTTACTTTTTGATATTTCAGTCAATGCATTCCTATAAAAATCTTCACAATGCCAAGTGATTTATTTCATTTTATGATAACTTATTCTAAAGTTCATAGAACCAGACGTTTATTCTTAAATTGTATTCAACATTTGTTTGATGAAAAATATTCCTAAAGCATGGAGAAAACAGTTAGGTGCTGCTGAGATTTGAACTCAGCATTATCCTGTTTACGAGACAGGCGCTTTAACCACTAAGCCACACCACCAACGTCAATAACAAAAAATACATAAATAATCTATTGTTGATGATGAAATTTTGTTTCCTGCTATAAATTCTTCTTTATATGTACTGTAATCTTAAACACAATAAGATACTCAATCACTAAACAAGTATTAATATGTTTTAATAAACTGGTACTCTTATAAAACCCAATGTTATTTCTTGAATACATTAAATTTTTTTTTCATGAAGGCATTAATATAGCTCAAATCGAGGTAGTAATGTCATATACGTCTTTCTCATAGATATGTCTTTTTTTATTTTGCAATAACAGTATTTACTCTATAATCTTGAAAATACTTTGGTTTTTATGAGGTTTAAGATGATCTGTTCAACAGTAAGATGAATCATCTTTTATATTTTAATTGTATCAGAATAGGACCTAATGAAATTGATTTGTTATAGAACAAAGAGAAAAGCAAGGCGCTGCTGAGAGTTGAACTCAGGATCTCCTGTTTACTAGACAGGCGCTTTAACCAGCTAAGCCACAGCACCCCCTTGAGTCTTTACTTTGAAAGACTTTTCTTTATGGTGTTCAAGAGAATATTGCTTTTTCACTTTCATATTCTTTTATAAGTTCACAGACTTCTCTACTCAAACACTGTAGATGAAGACGCTTCACTTATTCAAAAACACCTCTCTAATTTGAAGTTTACCCTATTCATAACATTTTAAAATATACCTTGCCAAAGAGTGGATTAGTTGAACTCAACAATAGAGTGATCATGCGGCTCTATCTTGTTCTTTGTCATTTACTTTTCGATATTTCAATCAATGCATTCCTATAAAAATCTTCACAATACCAAGTATTTTATTTCATTTTATGATAACTTATTCTAAAGTTCATAGAACCAGACGTTTATTTCTTAAAATGTATTCAATACTTGTTTGATGGAAAATATTCCTAAAGCATGGAGAAAACAGTTAGGTGCTACTTAGATTTGAACTCAGGATTTCCTGTTTACGAGACAGGCGCTTTAACCACTAAGCCACAGCACCAACGTCAACGGCAAAAAATACATAAATAATCTACTGCTGATGATGAAATTTTGTTTCCTGCTATAAATTCTTCTTTATATGTACTGTAATCTTAAACACAATAAGATACTCAATCACTAAACAAGTATTAATATGTTTTAATAAACAGTTACTCTTATAAAACCCAATGTTATTTCTTGAATACATTGTATATTTTTTTCATGAAGGCATTAATATAGCTCAAATCGAGGTAGTAATGTCATATACGTCTTTCTCATAGATATGTCTTTTTTTATTTTGCATCAACAGTATTCACTCTATAATCTTGAAAATACTTTGGTTTTTATGAGGTTTAAGATGATCTGTTCAACAGTAAGATGAATCAGACTTTTATATTTTAATTGTATCAGAATAGGACCTAATGAAATTGATTTGTTATATAACAAAGAGAAAAGCAAGGCGCTGCTGAGAGTTGAACTCAGGATCTCCTGTTTACTAGACAGGCGCTTTAACCAGCTAAGCCACAGCACCCCCTTGAGTCTTTACTTTGAAAGACTTTTCTTTATGGTGTTCAAGAGAATATTGCTTTTTCACTTTCATATTCTTTTATAAGTTCACAGACTTCTCTACTCAAACACTTTAGATGAAGACGCTTCACTTATTCAAAAACACCTCTCTAATTTGAAGTTTACCCTATTCATAGAATTTTAAAATATACCTTGCCGAAGATTGGATTAATTGAACTCAACAATAGAGTGATCATACGGCTCTATCTTGTTCTTTGTCATTTACTTTTCGATATTTCAGTCAATGCATTCCTATAAAAATCTTCACAATGCCTAGTATTTTATTTCATTTTATGATAACTTATTCTAAAGTTCATAGAAGAAGACGTTTATTCTTAAATTGTATTCAACATTTGTTTGATGAAAAATATTCCTAAATCATGGAGAAAACAGTTAGGTGCTGCTGAGATTTGAACTCAGCATTTCCTGTTTACTAGACAGGCGCTTTAACCACTAAGCCACACCACCAACGTCAATAACAAAAAATACATAAATAATCTATTGTTGATGATGAAATTTTGTTTCCTGCTATAAATTCTTCTTTATATGTACTGTAATCTTAAACACAAAAAGATACTCAATCACTAAACAAGTATTAATATGTTTTAATAAACTGGTACTCTTATAAAACCCAATGTTATTTCTTGAATACATTACATTTTTTTTTCATGAAGGCATTAATATAGCTCAAATCGAGGTAGTAATGTCATCTACGTCTTTCTCATAGATATGTCTTTTTTTATTTAGCAATAACAGTATTTACTCCATAATCTTGAAAATACTTTGGTTTTTATGAGGTTTAAGATGATCTGTTCAACAGAAAGATGAATCAGACTTTTATATTTTAATTGTATCAGAATAGGACCTAATGAAATTGATTTGTTATATAACAAAGAAAAAAGCAAGGCGCTGCTGAGAGTTGAACTCAGGATCTCCTGTTTACTAGACAGGCGCTTTAACCAGCTAAGCCACAGCACCCCCTTGAGTCTTTACTTTGAAAGACTTTTCTTTATGGTGTTCAAGAGAATATTGCTTTTTCACTTTCATATTCTTTTATAAGTTCACAGACTTCTCTACTCAAACACTTTAGATGAAGACGCTTCACTTATTCAAAAACACCTCTCTAATTTGAAGTTTACCCTATTCATAGAATTTTTAAATATACCTTGCCGAAGAGTGGATTAGTTGAACTCAACAACAGAGTGATCATACGGCTCTATCTTGTTCTTTGTCATTTACTTTTCGATATTTCAGTCAATGCATTCCTATAAAGATCTTCACAATACCAAGTATTTTATTTCATTTTATGATAACTTATTCTAAAGTTCATAGAACCAGACGTTTAATTCTTAAATTGTATTCAACATTTGTTTGATGAAAAATATTTCTAAAGCATGGATAAAACAGCTAGGTGCTGCTGAGATTTGAACTCAGCATTTCCTGTTTACGAGACAGGCGCTTTAACCACTAAGCCCCACCACCAACGTCAATAACAAAAAATACATAAATAATCTATTGTTGATGATGAAATTTTGTTTCCTGCTATAAATTCTTCTTTATATGTACTGTAATCTTAAACACAAAAAGATACTCAATCACTAAACAAGTATTAATATGTTTTAATAAACTGGTACTCTTATAAAACCCAATGTTATTTCTTGAATACATTACATTTTTTTTTCATGAAGGCATTAATATAGCTCAAATCGAGGTAGTAATGTCATCTACGTCTTTCTCATAGATATGTCTTTTTTTATTTAGCAATAACAGTATTTACTCCATATTCTTGAAAATACTTTGGTTTTTATGAGGTTTAAGATGATCTGTTCAACAGAAAGATGAATCAGACTTTTATATTTTAATTGTATCAGAATAGGACCTAATGAAATTGATTTGTTATATAACAAATAGAAAAGCAAGGCGCTGCTGAGAGTTGAACTCAGGATCTCCTGTTTACTAGACAGCATTTAACCAGCTAAGCCACAGCACCCCCTTGAGTCTTAACTTTGAAAGACTTTTCTTTATGGTGTTCAAGAGAATATTGCTTTTTCACTTTCATATTCTTTTATAAGTTCACAGACTTCTCTACTCAAACACTTTAGATGAAGACGCTTCACTTATTCAAAAACACCTCTCTAATTTGAAGTTTACCCTATTCATAGAATTTTTAAATATACCTTGCCGAAGAGTGGATTAGTTGAACTCAACAACAGAGTGATCATACGGCTCTATCTTGTTCTTTGTCATTTACTTTTCGATATTTCAGTCAATGCATTCCTATAAAGATCTTCACAATACCAAGTATTTTATTTCATTTTATGATAACTTATTCTAAAGTTCATAGAACCAGACGTTTAATTCTTAAATTGTATTCAACATTTGTTTGATGAAAAATATTTCTAAAGAATGGATAAAACAGCTAGGTGCTGCTGAGATTTGAACTCAGCATTTCCTGTTTACGAGACAGGCGCTTTAACCACTAAGCCCCACCCCCAACGTCAATAACAAAAAATACATAAATAATCTATTGTTGATGATGAAATTTTGTTTCCTGCTATAAATTCTTCTTTATATGTACTGTAATCTTAAACACAAAAAGATACTCAATCACTAAACAAGTATTAATATGTTTTAATAAACTGGTACTCTTATAAAACCCAATGTTATTTCTTGAATACATTACATTTTTTTTTCATGAAGGCATTAATATAGCTCAAATCGAGGTAGTAATGTCATCTACGTCTTTCTCATAGATATGTCTTTTTTTATTTTGCAATAACAGTATTTACTCCATAATCTTGAAAATACTTTGGTTTTTATGAGGTTTAAGATGATCTGTTCAACAGAAAGATGAATCAGACTTTTATATTTTAATTGTATCAGAATAGGACTTAATGAAATTGATTTGTTATATAACAAAGAGAAAAGCAAGGCGGTGCTGAGATTTGAACTCAGGATCTCCTGTTTACTAAACAGGCTCTTTAACCAGCTAAGCCACAGCACCCCCTTGAGTCTTAACTTTGAAAGACTTTTCTTTATGGTGTTCAAGAGAATATTGCTTTTTCACTTTCATATTCTTTTATAAGTTCACAGACTTCTCTACTCAAACACTTTAGATGAAGATGCTTCACTTATTCAAAAACACCTCTCTAATTTGAAGTTTACCCTATTCATAGAATTTTTAAATATACCTTGCCGAAGAGTGGATTAGTTGAACTCAACAATAGAGTGATCATACGGCTCTATCTTGTTCTTTGTCATTTACTTTTCGATATTTCAGTCAATGCATTCCTATAAAAATCTTCACAATACCAAGTATTTTATTTCATTTTATGATAACTTATTCTAAAGTTCATAGAACCAGACGTTTAATTCTTAAAATGTATTCAATACTTGTTTGATGAAAAATATTCCTAAAGCATGGAGAAAACAGTTAGGTGCTACTGAGATTTGAACTCAGGATTTCCTGTTTACGAGACAGGCGCTTTAACCACTAAGCCACAGCACCAACGTCAATAACAAAAAAGACATAAATAATCTATTGTTGATGAAATTTTGTTTCCTGCTATAAATTCTTCTTTACATGTACTGTAATCTTAAACACAATAAGATACTCAATCACTAAACAAGTATTATTATGTTTTAATAAACAGGTACTCTTATAAAACCCAATGTTATTTCTTGAATACATTACATTTTTTTTTTCATGAAGGCATTAATATAGCTCAAATCGAGGTAGTAATGTCATCTACGTCTTTCTCATAGATATGTCTTTTTTTATTTTGCAACAACAGTATTCACTCTATAATGACCGCCCGGACTCGTTCCTGACCGGTTGCTCCCTCCTCGCTCCTCTCCCATTACTCCTGCTGCCTGCCTGCCCTGGTGATCATCGCAGCCCTCACAGAACTATACGGTATCGCCTGCGATCAGCTGCATTAGCGTAGTGTCATTTCAGAAGCTGCTTTAATTACGTAGGCTCCGCAATTTATCAGACCGACTCTCATAGCGCTTGAAATTGTAGCGCCGCCCGCCCTGCGTTATATTTGAGTGTGTTTGCTCTCTTCTACCAGCAACTGCATTACACCGATTTCTCTCTCTGTGACTCAGGCTATTTACTGCCCCTGCCTCGCCTCCCCTTTGACCTCCATTTTGTATTCCGTGTTGTTGTTTCCAGTCTCGCCCCTCCTCCCCGCTACCACCTCCCAGCTGCTGACCCTCCCACCCACGTTCACAGAGCTCGCTACCCCCTCACTACCCTTGTGACCGCCCGGACTCGTTCCTGACCGGTTGCTCCCTCCTCGCTCCTCTCCCATTACTCCTGCTGCCTGCCTGCCCTGGTGATCATCGCAGCCCTCACAGAACTATACGGTATCGCCTGCGATCAGCTGCATTAGCGTAGTGTCATTTCAGAAGCTGCTTTAATTACGTAGGCTCCGCAATTTATCAGACCGACTCTCATAGCGCTTGAAATTGTAGCGCCGCCCGCCCTGCGTTATATTTGAGTGTGTTTGCTCTCTTCTACCAGCAACTGCATTACACCGATTTCTCTCTCTGTGACTCAGGCTATTTACTGCCCCTGCCTCGCCTCCCCTTTGACCTCCATTTTGTATTCCGTGTTGTAGTTTCCAGGCTCGCCCCTCCTCCCCGCTACCGCCTCCCAGCTGCTGACCCTCCCACCCACGTTCACAGAGCTCGCCACCCCCTCACTACCCTTGTGACCACCCGGACTCGTTCCTGACCGGTTGCTCCCTCCTCGCTCCTCTCCCATTACTCCTGCTGCCTGCCTGCCCTGGTGATCATCGCAGCCCTCACAGAACTATACGGTATCGCCTGCGATCAGCTGCATTAGCGTAGTGTCATTTCAGAAGCTGCTTTAATTACGTAGGCTCCGCAATTTATCAGACCGACTCTCATAGCGCTTGAAATTGTAGCGCCGCCCGCCCTGCGTTATATTTGAGTGTGTTTGCTCTCTTCTACCAGCAACTGCATTACACCGATTTCTCTCTCTGTGACTCAGGCTATTTACTGCCCCTGCCTCGCCTCCCCTTTGACCTCCATTTTGTATTCCGTGTTGTTGTTTCCAGGCTCGCCCCTCCTCCCCGCTACCGCCTCCCAGCTGCTGACCCTCCCACCCACGTTCACAGAGCTCGCCACCCCCTCACTACCCTTGTGACCGCCCGGACTCGTTCCTGACCGGTTGCTCCCTCCTCGCTCCTCTCCCATTACTCCTGCTGCCTGCCTGCCCTGGTGATCATCGCAGCCCTCACAGAACTATACGGTATCGCCTGCGATCAGCTGCATTAGCGTAGTGTCATTTCAGAAGCTGCTTTAATTACGTAGGCTCCGCAATTTATCAGACCGACTCTCATAGCGCTTGAAATTGTAGCGCCGCCCGCCCTGCGTTATATTTGAGTGTGTTTGCTCTCTTCTACCAGCAACTGCATTACACCGATTTCTCTCTCTGTGACTCAGGCTATTTACTGCCCCTGCCTCGCCTCCCCTTTGACCTCCATTTTGTATTCAGTGTTGTTGTTTCCAGGCTCGCCCCTCCTCCCCGCTACCACCTCCCAGCTGCTGACCCTCCCACCCACGTTCACAGAGCTCGCCACCCCCTCACTACCCTTGTGACCGCCTGGACTCGTTCCTGACCGGTTGCTCCCTCCTCGCTCCTCTCCCATTACTCCTGCTGCCTGCCTGCCCTGGTGATCATCGCAGCCCTCACAGAACTATACGGTATCGCCTGTGATCAGCTGCATTAGCGTAGTGTCATTTCAGAAGCTGCTTTAATTACGTAGGCTCCGCAATTTATCAGACCGACTCTCATAGCGCTTGAAATTGTAGCGCCGCCCGCCCTGCGTTATATTTGAGTGTGTTTGCTCTCTTCTACCAGCAACTGCATTACACCGATTTCTCTCTCTGTGACTCAGGCTATTTACTGCCCCTGCCTCGCCTCCCCTTTGACCTCCATTTTGTATTCCGTGTTGTAGTTTCCAGGCTCGCCCCTCCTCCCCGCTACCGCCTCCCAGCTGCTGACCCTCCCACCCACGTTCACAGAGCTCGCCACCCCCTCACTACCCTTGTGACCACCCGGACTCGTTCCTGACCGGTTGCTCCCTCCTCGCTCCTCTCCCATTACTCCTGCTGCCTGCCTGCCCTGGTGATCATCGCAGCCCTCACAGAACTATACGGTATCGCCTGCGATCAGCTGCATTAGCGTAGTGTCATTTCAGAAGCTGCTTTAATTACGTAGACTCCGCAATTTATCAGACCGACTCTCATAGCGCTTGAAATTGTAGCGCCGCCCGCCCTGCGTTATATTTGAGTGTGTTTGCTCTCTTCTACCAGCAACTGCATTACACCGATTTCTCTCTCTGTGACTCAGGCTATTTACTGCCCCTGCCTCGCCTCCCCTTTGACCTCCATTTTGTATTCCGTGTTGTTGTTTCCAGGCTCGCCCCTCCTCCCCGCTACCGCCTCCCAGCTGCTGACCCTCCCACGCTCTGCCCCCTCCACCATCCTTTAAATGTCAGATGTCCCAACGCGCAGCGTCCACGCGCTTCGGCCGCGCCGAAGGTGCGCCAAAGGTAAGCCCGTCTACGCCTGTCCGCGCCTGGACCGCGCCCAGCGCCAGACCCCCTGGCCCCCGCATTGCCCAGCCCTCCCGCATTAACTACGATGCCACCACCCTCCTAGCCCTTAACCCCGGCCGCTCCCCCAACTGCGTCCAAGCCGCTCCTGGACACACCCATGGACCTTTCTCATGCTACTCCTGCAAATTCATCGGCACCGTCAACAACTCCGCTAAGATCACACCACAGATTCCCGACCCCAACCACCTACAATGCATCTTGCTCAACACCCGATCGGTCCACAGGCACGCCATTGACCTATGGAATCTACTAGACACCATCTCTCCGGACATCGCCTTCCTAACAGAAACATGGATGAACGCCTCCTCCGCCCCAGACATCACCATTGCCATCCCTGAAGATTATAAGATCACACGCAAGGACCGTACCGGCCACACTGGAGGAGGAATCGCTATCGTCCATAAAAAATCAATCCGCATCACAACCAGCTCTGACGCCAACCTCGCCAACTCCGAACACCTTCACTTCCAGATCCACACCGACCCCAAGACCACACTCAGAGGCACCCTCCTTTACAGACCACCAGGACCCCGCGCAAAATTCAGTGAAGACATCACAGACTTCATCACTCCACACGCGCTCCCCTCCAAAGATTACATCCTTCTGGGAGACCTCAACTTTCACCTTGAAAAGATCAACGACCGCAACACCACCACCCTCTTGGACAACCTCGCCAACCTCGGACTTAAACAACTGGTCACTTCCCCCACCCACATCGCAGGTCACACACTCGACCCCATCTTCACCTCCAGCAATCATGTCTCCTTCAGCCACACTACGGATCTCCTCTGGACTGACCACAGCTGTGTTCACTTCACCTACAACAAGCCGAAACCCATCAACCACCTCCAACCAACTCTGCAAAGAAACTGGAACAAAATCACCATCGACCAGATCTCCTCATCGCTCCTTCTAAACACCCCAGCCCACTCTTCTAACCCAAACCAAGCCGCCGCCAACTTCACCCTATGGTTATCCAACACCGCCGACACCTTAGCACCCTTGAAAAAACGTCAAAGCAAACCTGGCAGCAAGAAGGCCTCATGGTTCAACGATGATCTTAAGAAGTCCAAGAAACTCTGCCGCTCCCTTGAAAAGGCCTGGAAAAAAGACCCATCCACCAGCACCAAGGACGCCTTCAAAAACGCCACCCGCACACACCGCCAACTAATCCGAAAGGCCAAGAAAACAGCATTCAAGGATCGACTCGACAACAACGCCAACAACAGCAAGGAACTTTTCAACATCATCAAGGAATTTACCAATCCCTCGGCCAACTCCAACGACATCACCCCCTCTCAAACCCTTTGCGACTCCCTAGCCTCATTCTTCCACAACAAAATTGCAGACATCCACAACAGCTTCGACAACCAACCTCGAGACCAACCCACCCAACCATATGCTGAACATTCTCCCCCCTTGAACACCCTTATCGACTGGAACCCAATCTCCACTGAGGACACCATCCGCCTGATGAACTCCATCCACTCAGGATCCCCCACAGACCCATGTCCTCACCACATCTTCAACAAAGCAGACTCCGTCATAGCACCGCACCTCCGAGACGTCATCAACTGCTCCTTCAACTCCGCCACCTTCCCGGAAAGCTGGAAACACGCTGAACTCACCGCCCTTCTGAAAAAACCCACAGCGGACCCCACCGAACTCAAAAATTACCGCCCCATTTCGCTCCTTCCATTCCCGGCCAAAGTTATCGAGAAAGCTGTCAACAACCAGCTCGCCGCTTTCCTCGAAGCCAACAAATCCCTCGACTCCTCACAATCTGGCTTCCGAGCAAAACACAGCACTGAGACCGCCCTTATCGCAGCAACAGACGACATTCGAACTCTACTGGACAATGGAGACACAGTCGCCCTCATCCTCCTCGACCTCTCTGCAGCCTTCGACACAGTCTGCCACAGCACCCTTTTACAACGCCTCAGAAACATCGGAATACAAGGAAAAGCACTTGAATGGATCACCTCGTTCCTCACCGGAAGAACCCAGAGAGTCCGCCTTCCACCATTCAAGTCCGAGGCCACTGAAGTCATCTGTGGCGTACCACAAGGATCCTCACTCAGTCCCACCCTCTTCAACGTATACATGAGCCCCCTCGCGGCCATCGCCCGCCAACACAACCTCAACATCATCTCTTACGCGGATGACACTCAACTGATCCTTTCTCTCACCAATGACCCCAGCACCGCCAAAACTAACCTACACGAAGGAATGAAAGAAGTTGCCGAATGGATGAAACACAGCCGTCTGAAGCTGAACTCAGATAAAACAGAAGTCCTCATCTTAGGTACATCCCCCTCTGCATGGGACGACTCTTGGTGGCCGGAAGCCCTTGGAAAAGCCCCCATCCTGACAGACCACGCACGGAACCTAGGCGTTATCCTGGATTCTTCACTTTCAATGAACAGACAAGTCAGCGCCGTATCCTCATCCTGCTTCAACATTCTCCGCATGCTCAAAAAAACATTTCGCTGGATCCCCACCGAAACCAGAAAAATAGTCACCCATGCTCTGGTCACGAGCCGACTGGACTACGGAAACACCCTCTACGCAGGTACTACCGCTAAACTCCAGAAGAAACTCCAACGAATCCAAAACGCCTCAGCCAGGATCATATTAGACATCCCGCGCAACGAACACATCTCTGGTCACCTGAAAGACCTCCACTGGCTACCCGTCAATAAGAGGATCACTTTCCGACTGCTAACCCACGCACACAAATCACTCTACGACATCGGACCAGAATGCCTCAACTCACGACTGTCCTTCTACACCCCCTCCCGCCAACTACGTTCTTCCAGCCAAGCCCTCGCCACTGTACCTCGCATCAACAAGACCACCATGGGAGGCAGATCCTTCTCTTACCTGGCTGCTAAAACATGGAACTCACTCCCCACTGACCTTCGCCTTACCCAGAACCACCTAGCATTCAGAAAACAACTGAAAACTTGGATATTTGACAAGTAATCCTCCTCCCCTCCCTAAGCGCCTTGAGACCCTCTGGGTATGTAGTGCGCTATATAAATTCTTTGACTTGACTTGACATAATCTTGAAAATACTTTGGCTTTTATGAGGTTGAAGATGATCTGTTCAACAGTAAGATGAATCAGACTTTTATATTTTAATTGTATCAGAATAGTACCTAATGAAATTGATTTGTTATATAATAAAGAGAAAAGCAAGGCGCTGCTGAGAGTTGAACTCAGGATCTCCTGATTACTAGACAGGCGCTTTAACCAGCTAAGCCACAGCACCCCCTTTAGTCTTAAATTTGAAAGACTTTTCTTTAT
Organism: Lissotriton helveticus; assembly: GCF_964261635.1. Lineage (NCBI taxonomy): Eukaryota > Metazoa > Chordata > Amphibia > Caudata > Salamandridae > Lissotriton > Lissotriton helveticus. The sequence goes on from NC_136073.1 coordinate 97,526,125, forward strand.
GGTGTTCAAGAGAATATTGCTTTTTCACTTTCATATTCTTTTATAAGTTCACAGACTTCTCTACTCAAACACTTTAGATGAAGACGCTTCACTTATTCAAAAACACCTCTCTAATTTGAAGTTTACCCTATTCATAGAATTTTAAAATATACCTTGCCGAAGAGTGGATTAGTTGAACTCAACAATAGAATGATCATACGGCTCTATCTTGTTCTTTGTCATTTACTTTTCGATATTTCAGTCAATGCATTCCTATAAAAATCTTCACAATGCCAAGTATTTTATTTCATTTTATGATAACTTATTCTAAAGTTCATAGAACCAGACGTTTATTCTTAAATTGTATTCAACATTTGTTTGATGAAAAATATTCCTAAAGCATGGAGAAAACAGTTAGGTGCTGCTGAGATTTGAACTCAGCATTTCCTGTTTACGAGACAGGCGCTTTAACCACTAAGCCACACCACCAACGTCAATAACAAAAAATACATAAATAATCTATTGTTGATGATGAAATGTTGTTTCCTGCTATAAATTCTTCTTTATATGTACTGTAATCTTAAACACAAAAAGATACTCAATCACTAAACAAGTATTAATATGTTTTAATAAACTGGTACTCTTATAAAACCCAATGTTATTTCTTGAATACATTACATTTTTTTTTCATGAAGGCATTAATATAGCTCAAATCGAGGTAGTAATGTCATCTACGTCTTTCTCATAGATATGTCTTTTTTTATTTTGCAATAACAGTATTTACTCCATAATCTTGAAAATACTTTGGTTTTTATGAGGTTTAAGATGATCTGTTCAACAGAAAGATGAATCAGACTTTTATATTTTAATTGTATCAGAATAGGACTTAATGAAATTGATTTGTTATATAACAAAGAGAAAAGCAAGGCGGTGCTGAGATTTGAACTCAGGATCTCCTGTTTACTAAACAGGCGCTTTAACCAGCTAAGCCACAGGACCCCCTTGAGTCTTAACTTTGAAAGACTTTTCTTTATGGTGTTCAAGAGAATATTGCTTTTTCACTTTCATATTCTTTTATAAGTTCACAGACTTCTCTACTCAAACACTTTAGATGAAGATGCTTCACTTATTCAAAAACACCTCTCTAATTTGAAGTTTACCCTATTCATAGAATTTTTAAATATACCTTGCCGAAGAGTGGATTAGTTGAACTCAACAATAGAGTGATCATACGGCTCTATCTTGTTCTTTGTCATTTACTTTTCGATATTTCAGTCAATGCATTCCTATAAAAATCTTCACAATACCAAGTATTTTATTTCATTTTATGATAACTTATTCTAAAGTTCATAGAACCAGACGTTTAATTCTTAAAATGTATTCAATACTTGTTTGATGAAAAATATTCCTAAAGCATGGAGAAAACAGTTAGGTGCTACTGAGATTTGAACTCAGGATTTCCTGTTTACGAGACAGGCGCTTTAACCACTAAGCCACAGCACCAACGTCAATAACAAAAAATACATAAATAATCTATTGTTGATGAAATTTTGTTTCCTGCTATAAATTCTTCTTTATATGTACTGTAATCTTAAACACAATAAGATACTCAATCACTAAACAAGTATTATTATGTTTTAATAAACAGGTACTCTTATAAAACCCAATGTTATTTCTTGAATACATTACATTTTTTTTTTCATGAAGGCATTAATATAGCTCAAATCGAGGTAGTAATGTCATCTACGTCTTTCTCATAGATATGTCTTTTTTTATTTTGCAACAACAGTATTCACTCTATAATCTTGAAAATACTTTGGCTTTTATGAGGTTGAAGATGATCTGTTCAACAGTAAGATGAATCAGACTTTTATATTTTAATTGTATCAGAATAGTACCTAATGAAATTGATTTGTTATATAATAAAGAGAAAAGCAAGGCGCTGCTGAGAGTTGAACTCAGGATCTCCTGTTTACTAGACAGGCGCTTTAACCAGCTAAGCCACAGCACCCCCTTTAGTCTTAAATTTGAAAGACTTTTCTTTATGGTGTTCAAGAGAATATTGCTTTTTCACTTTCATATTCTTTTATAAGTTCACAGACTTCTCTACTCAAACACTTTAGATGAAGAAGCTTCACTTATTCAAAAACACCTCTCTAATTTGAAGTTTACCCTATTCATAGAATTTTAAAATATACCTTGCCGAAGAGTGGATTAGTTGAACTCAACAATAGAGTGATCATACGGCTCTATCTTGTTCTTTGTCATTTACTTTTCGATATTTCAGTCAATGCATTCCTATAAAAATCTTCACAATGCCAAGTATTTTATTTCATTTTATGATAACTTATTCTAAAGTTCATAGAACAAGACGTTTATTCTTAGATTGTATTCAACATTTGTTTGATGAAAAATATTCCTAAAGCATGGAGAAAACAGTTAGGTGCTGCTGAGATTTGAACTCAGCATTTCCTGTTTACGAGACAGGCGCTTTATCCACTAAGCCACACCACCAACATCAATAACCAAAAATACATAAATAATCTATTGTTGATGATGAAATTTTGTTTCCTGCTATAAATTCTTCTTTATATGTACTGTAATCTTAAACACAAAAAGATACTCAATCACTAAACAAGTATTAATATGTTTTAACAAACTGGTACTCTTATAAAACCCAATGTTATTTCATGAGTACATTACATTTTTTTTTTCATGAAGGCATTAATATAGCTCAAATCGAGGTAGTAATGTCATCTACGTCTTTCTCATAGATATGTCTTTTTTTATTTTGCAACAACAGTATTCACTCTATAATCTTGAAAATACTTTGGCTTTTATGAGGTTGAAGATGATCTGTTCAACAGTAAGTTGAATCAGACTTTTAAATTTTAATTGTATCAGAATAGTACCTAATGAAATTGATTTGTTATATAATAAAGAGAAAAGCAAGGCGCTGCTGAGAGTTGAACTCAGGATCTCCTGTTTACTAGACAGGCGCTTTAACCAGCTAAGCCACAGCACCCCCTTTAGTCTTAAATTTGAAAGACTTTTCTTTATGGTGTTCAAGAGAATATTGCTTTTTCACTTTCATATTCTTTTATAAATTCACAGACTTCTCTACTCAAACACTTTAGATGAAGAAGCTTCATTTATTCAAAAACACCTCTCTAATTTGAAGTTTACCCTATTCATAGAATTTTAAAATATACCTTGCCGAAGAGTGGATTAGTTGAACTCAACAATAGAGTGATCATACGGCTCTATCTTGTTCTTTGTCATTTACTTTTCGATATTTCAGTCAATGCATTCCTATAAAAATCTTCACAATGCCAAGTATTTTATTTCATTTTATGATAACTTATTCTAAAGTTCATAGAACCTCGCGTTTATTCTTAAATTGTATTCATTATTTGTTTGATGAAAAATATTCCTAAAGCATGGAGAAAACAGTTAGGTGCTGCTGAGATTTGAACTCAGCATTTCCTGTTTACGAGACAGGTGCTTTAACCACTAAGCCACACCACCAACGTCAAGAACAAAAAATACATAAATAATCTATTGTTGATGATGAAATTTTGTTTCCTGCTATAAATTCTTCTTTATATGTACTGTAATCTTAAACACAAAAGAATACTCAATCACTAAACAAGTATGAATATGTTTTAATAAACTGGTACTCTTATAAAACACAATGTTATTTCTTGAATACATTACATTTTTTTTCTCATGAAGGCATTAATATAGCTCAAATCGAGGTAGTAATGTCATCTACGTCTTTCTCATAAATATGTCTTTTTTTATTTTGCAATAACAGTATTTACTCCATAATCTTGAAAATACTTTGGTTTTTATGAGGTTTAAGATGATCTGTTCAACAGAAAGATGAATCAGACTTTCATATTTTAATTGTATCAGAATAGGACCTAATGAAATTGATTTGTTATATAACAAAGAGAAAACAAGGCGCTGCTGAGAGTTGAACTCAGGATCTCCTGTTTCCTAGACAGGTGCTTTAACCAGCTAAACCACAGCTCCCCCTTGAGTCTTAACTTTGAAAGTCTTTTCTTTATGGTGTTCAAGAGAATATTGCTTTTTCACTTTCATATTCTTTTATAAGTTCACAGACTTCTCTACTCAAACACTTTAGATGAAGACGTTTCACTTATTCAAAAACACCTCTCTAATTTGAAGTTTACCCTATTCATAGAATTTTAAAATATACCTTGCCGAAGAGTGGATTAGTTGAACTCAACAATAGAGTGATCATACGGCTCTATCTTGTTCTTTGTCATTTACTTTTCGATATTTCAGTCAATGCATTCCTATAAAAATCTTCACAATACCAAGTATTTTATTTCATTTTATGATAACTTATTCTAATTTTCATAGAACCAGACGTTTAATTCCTAAAATGTATTTAACACTTGTTTGATGAAAAATATACATAAAGCATGGAGAAAACAGTTAGGTGCTACTGAGATTTGAACTCAGGATTTCCTGTTTACGAGACAGGCGCTTTAACCACTAAGCCACAGCACCAACGTCAATAACAAAAAATACATAAATAATCTACTGCTGATGATGAAATTTTGTTTCCTGCTATAAATTCTTCTTTATATGTACTGTAATCTTAAACACAATAAGATACTCAATCACTAAACAAGTATTAATATGTTTCAATAAACAGGTACTCTTATAAAACCCAATGTTATTTCTTGAATACATTCTATTTTTTTTTCATGAAGGCATTAATATAGCTCAAATCGAGGTAGTAATGTCATATACGTCTTTCTCATAGATATGTCTTTTTTTATTTTGCAACAACAGTATTCACTCTATAATCTTGAAAATACTTTGGTTTTTATGAGGTTTAAGATGATCTGTTCAACAGTAAGATGAATCAGACTTTTATATTTTAATTGTATCAGAATAGGACCTAATGAAATTGATTTGTTATATAACAAAGAGAAAAGCAAGGCGCTGCTGAGAGTTGAACTCAGGATCTCCTGTTTACTAGACAGGCACTTTAACCAGCTAAGCCACAGCACCCCCTTGAGTCTTTACTTTGAAAGACTTTTCTTTATGGTGTTCAAGAGAATATTGCTTTTTCACTTTCATATTCTTTTATAAGTTCACAGACTTCTCTACTCAAACACTTTAGATGAAGAAGCTTCACTTATTCAAAAACACCTCTCTAATTTGAAGTTTACCCTATTCATAGAATTTTAAAATATACCTTGCCGAAGAGTGGATTAGTTGAACTCAACAATAGAGTGATCATACGGCTCTATCTTGTTCAACAGTAAGATGAATCAGACTTTTATATTTTAATTGTATCAGAATAGGACCTAATGAAATTGATTTGTTATATAACAAAGAGAAAAGCAAGGCGCTGCTGAAAGTTGAACTCAGGATCTCCTGTTTACTAGACAGGCGCTTTAACCAGCTAAGCCACAGCACCCCCTTGAGTCTTTACTTTGAAAGACTTTTCTTTATGGTGTTCAAGAGAATATTGCTTTTTCACTTTCATATTCTTTTATAAGTTCACAGACTTCTCTACTCAAACACTTTAGATGAAGAAGCTTCACTTATTCAAAAACACCTCTCTAATTTGAAGTTTACCCTATTCATAGAATTTTAAAATATACCTTGCCGAAGAGTGGATTAGTTGAACTCAACAATAGAATGATCATACGGCTCTATCTTGTTCTTTGTCATTTACTTTTCGATATTTCAGTCAATGCATTCCTATAAAAATCTTCACAATGCCAAGTATTTTATTTCATTTTATGATAACTTATTCTAAAGTTCATAGAACCAGACGTTTATTCTTAAATTGTATTCAACATTTGTTTGATGAAAAATATTCCTAAAGCATGGAGAAAACAGTTAGGTGCTGCTGAGATTTGAACTCAGCATTTCCTGTTTACGAGACAGGCGCTTTAACCACTAAGCCACACCACCAACGTCAATAACCAAAAATACATAAATAATCTATTGTTGATGATGACATTTTGTTTCCTGCTATAAATTCTTCTTTATATGTACTGTAATCTTAAACACAAAAAGATACTCAATCACTAAACAAGTATTAATATGTTTTAATAAACTGGTACTCTTATAAACCCAATGTTATTTCTTGAATACATTACATTTTTTTTCATGAAGGCATTAATACAGCTCAAATCGAGGTAGTAATGTCATCTATGTCTTTCTCATAGATATGTTTTTTCTTTATTTTGCAATAACAGTATTTACTCCATAATCTTGAAAATACTTTGGTTTTTATGAGGTTTAAGATGATCTGTTCAACAGAAAGATGAATCAGACTTTTATATTTTAATTGTATCAGAATAGGACCTAATGAAATTGATTTGTTATATAACAAAGAGAAAAGCAAGGCGCTGCTGAGAGTTGAACTCAGGATCTCCTGTTTACTAGACAGGCACTTTAACCAGCTAAGCCACAGCACCCCCTTGAGTCTTAACTTTGAAAGACTTTTCTTTATGGTGTTCAAGAGAATATTGCTTTTTCACTTTCATATTCTTTTATAAGTTCACAGACTTCTCTACTCAAACACTTTAGATGAAGACGGTTCACTTATTCAAAAACACCTCTCTAATTTGAAGTTTACCCTATTCATAGAATTTTAAAATATACCTTGCCGCAGAGTGGATTAGTTGAACTCAACAATAGAGTGATCATACGGCTCTATCTTGTTCTTTGTCATTTACTTTTCGACATTTCAGTCAATGCATTCCTATAAAAATCTTCACAATACCAAGTATTTTATTTCATTTTATGATAACTTATTCTAAAGTTCATAGAACCAGACGTTTAATTCTTAAAATGTATTCAATACTTGTTTGGTGAAAAATATTCCTAAAGCATGGAGAAAACAGTTAGGTGCTACTGAGATTTGAACTCAGGATTTCCTGTTTACGAGACAGGCGCTTTAACCACTAAGCCACAGCACCAACGTCAATAGCAAAACATACATAAATAATCTACTGCTGATGATGAAATTTTGTTTCCTGCTATAAATTCTTCTTTATATGTACTGTAATCTTAAACACAATAAGATACTCAATCACTAAACAAGTATTATTATGTTTTAATAAACAGGTACTCTTATAAAACCCAATGTTATTTCTTGAATACATTATATTTTTTTTTCATGAAGGCATTAATATAGCTCAAATCGAGGTAGTAATGTCATATACGTCTTTCTCATAGATATGTCTTTTTTTATTTTGCAACAACAATATTCACTCTATAATCTTGAAAATACTTTGGTTTTTATGAGGTTTAAGATGATCTGTTCAACAGTAAGATGAATCAGACTTTGATATTTTAATTGTATCAGAATAGGACCTAATGAAATTGATTTGTTATATAACAAAGAGAAAAGCAAGGCGCTGCTGAGAGTTGAACTCAGGATCTCCTGTTTACTAGACAGGCGCTTTAACCAGCTAAGCCACAGCACCCCCTTGAGTCTTTACTTTGAAAGACTTTTCTTTATGGTGTTCAAGAGAATATTGCTTTTTCACTTTCATATTCTTTTATAAGTTCACAGACTTCTCTACTCAAACACTTTAGATGAAGACGCTTCACTTATTCAAAAACACCTCTCTAATTTGAAGTTTACCGTATTCATAGAATTTTAAAATATACCTTGCCGAAGAGTGGATTAGTTGAACTCAACAATAGAGTTATCATACGGCTCTATCTTGTTCTTTGTCATTTACTTTTCGATATTTCAGTCAATGGATTCCTATAAAAATCTTCACAATACCAAGTATTTTATTTCATTTTATGATAACTTATTCTAAAGTTCATAGAACAAGACGTTTATTCTTAAATTGTATTCAACATTTGTTTGATGAAAAATATTCCTAAAGCATGTAGAAAACAGTTAGGTGCTGCTGAGATTTGAACACAGCATTTCTTGTTTACGAGACAGGTGCTTTAACCACTAAGCCACACCACCAACGTCAATAGCAAACAATACATGAATAATCTACTGCTGATGATGAAATTTTGTTTCCTGCTATAAATTCTTCTTTATATGTACTGTAATCTTAAACACAAAAAGATACTCAATCACTAAACAAGTATTATTATGTTTTAATAAACAGGTACTCTTATAAAACCCAATGTTATTTCTTGAATACATTACATTTTTTTTTCATGAAGGCATTAATATAGCTCAAATCGAGGTAGTAATGTCATCTACGTTTTTCTCATAGATATGTCTTTTTTTATTTTGCAATAACAGTATTCACTCTATAATCTTGAAAATACTTTGGCTTTTATGAGGTTGAAGATGATCTGTTCAACAGTAAGATGAATCAGACGTTTATATTTTAATTGTATCAGATTAGTACCTAATGAAATTGATTTGTTATATAATAAAGAGAAAAGCAATGCGCTGCTGAGAGTTGAACTCAGGATCTCCTGTTTACTAGACAGGCGCTTTAACCAGCTAAGCCACAGCACCCCCTTAAGTCTTAACTTTGAAAGACTTTGCTTTATGGTGTTCATGAGAATATTGCTTTTTCACTTTCATATTCTTTTATAAGTTCACAGACTTCTCTACTCAAACACTTTAGATGAAGACGCTTCACTTATTCAAAAAAAAACTCTCTAATTTGAAGTTTACCCTATTCATAGAATTTTAAAATATACCTTGCCGAAGAGTGGATTAGTTGAACTCAACAATAGAGTGATCATACGGCTCTATCTTGTTCTTTGTCATTTACTTTTCGATATTTCAGTCAATGCATTCCTATAAAAATCTTCACAATACCAAGTATTTTATTTCATTTTATGATAACTTATTCTAAAGTTCATAGAACCAGACGTTTAATTCTTAAAATGTATTCAATACTTGTTTGATGAAAAATATTCCTAAAGCATGGAGAAAACAGTTAGGCGCTACTGAGATTTGAACTCAGGATTTCCTGTTTACGAGACAGGCGCTTTAACCACTAAGCCACAGCACCAACGTCAATAGTAAAAAATACATAAATAATCTACTGCTGATGATGAAATTTTGTTTCCTGCTATAAATTCTTCTTTATATGTACTGTAATCTTAAACACAATAAGATACTCAATCACTAAACAAGTATTAATATGTTTCAATAAACAGGTACTCTTATAAAACCCAATGTTATTTCTTGAATACATTATATATTTTTTTTTCATGAAGGCATTAATATAGCTCAAATCGAGGTAGTAATGTCATATACGTCTTTCTCATAGATATGTCTTTTTTTATTTTGCAACAACAGTATTCACTCTATAACATTGAAAATACTTTGGTTTTTATGAGGTTTAAGATGATCTGTTCAACAGTAAAATGAATAAGACTTTTATATTTTAATTGTATCAGAATAGGACCTAATGAAATTGATTTGTTATATAATAAAGAAAAAAGCAAGGCGCTGCTGAGAGTTGAACTCAGGATCTCCTGTTTACTAGACAGGCACTTTAACAAGCTAAGCCACAGCACCCCCTTGAGTCTTAACTTTGAAAGACTTTTCTTTATGGTGTTGAAGAGAATATTGCTTTTTCACTTTCATATTCTTTTATAAGTTCACAGACTTCTCTACTCAAACACTTTAGATGAAGACGCTTCACTTATTCAAAAACACCTCTCTAATTTGAAGTTTACCCTATTCATAGAATTTTAAAATATACCTTGCCGAAGAGTGGATTAGTTGAACTCAACAATTGAGTGATCATACGGCTCTATCTTGTTCTTTGTCATTTACTTTTCGATATTTCAGTCAATGCATTCCTATAAAAATCTTCACAATACCAAGTATTTTATTTCATTTTATGATAACTTATTCTAAAGTTCATAGAACCAGATGTTTAATTCTTAAAATGTATTCAATACTTGTTTGATGAAAAATATTCCTAAAGCATGGAGAAAACAGTTAGGTGCTACTGAGATTTGAACTCAGGATTTCCTGTTTACGAGACAGGCGCTTTAACCACTAAGCCACAGCACCAACCTCAATAGCAAAAAAATACATAAATAATCTACTGCTGATGATGAAATTTTATTTCCTGCTATAAATTCTTCTTTATATGTACTGTAATCTTAAACACAATAAGATACTCAATCACTAAACAAGTATTATTATGTTTTAATAAACAGGTACTCTTATAAAACCCAATGTTATTTCTTGTATTCATTATATTTTTTTTTTCATGAAGGCATTAATATAGCTCAAATCGAGGTAGTAATGTCATATACGTCTTTCTCATAGATATGTCTTTTTTTATTTTGCAACAACAGTATTCACTCTATAATCTTGAATATACTTTGGTTTTTATGAGGTTTAAGATGATCTGTTCAACAGTAAGATGAATCAGACTTTTATATTTTAATTGTATCAGAATAGGACCTAATGAAATTGATTTGTTATATAACAAAGAGAAAAGCAAGGCACTGCTGAGAGTTGAACTCAGGATCTCCTGTTTACTAGACAGGTGCTTTAACCAGCTAAGCCACAGCACCCCCTTGAGTCTTTACTTTGAAAGACTTTTCTTTATGGTGTTCAAGAGAATATTGCTTTTTCACTTTCATATTCTTTTATAAGTTCACAGACTTCTCTACTCAAACACTTTAGATGAAGAAGCTTCACTTATTCAAAAACACCTCTCTAATTTGAAGTTTACCCTATTCATAGAATTTTAAAATATACCTTGCCGAAGAGTGGATTAGTTGAACTCAACAATAGAGTGATCATACGGCTCTATCTTGTTCTTTGTCATTTACTTTTCGATATTTCAGTCAATGCATTCCTATAAAAATCTTCACAATGCCAAGTATTTTATTTCATTTTATGATAACTTATTCTAAAGTTCATAGAACAAGACGTTTATTCTTAAATTGTATTCAACATTTGTTTGATGAAAAATATTCCTAAAGCATGGAGAAAACAGTTAGGTGCTGCTGAGATTTGAACTCAGCATTTCCTGTTTACGAGACAGGCGCTTTAACCACTAAGCCACACCACCAACGTCAATAACAAAAAATACATAAATAATCTATTGTTGATGATGAAATTTTGTTTCCTGCTATAAATTCTTCTTTATATGTACTGTAATCTTAAACACAAAAAGATACTCAATCACTAAACAAGTATTAATATGTTTTAATAAACTGGTACTCTTATAAAACCCAATGGTATTTCTTGAATACATTAAAAAAAAATTTTCATGAAGGCATTAATATAGCTCAAATCGAGGTAGTAATGTCATCTACGTCTTTCTCATAGATATGTCTTTTTTTATTTTGCAATAACAGTATTTACTCCATAATCTTGAAAATACTTTGGTTTTTATGAGGTTTAAGATGATCTGTTCAACAGAAAGATGAATCAGACTTTTATATTTTAATTGTATCAGAATAGGACCTAATGAAATTGATTTGTTATATAACAAAGAGAAAAGCAAGGCGCTGCTGAGAGTTGAACTCAGGATCTCCTGTTTACTAGACAGGTGCTTTAACCAGCTAAGCCACAGCACCCCCTTGAGTCTTAATTTTGAAAGACTTTTCTTTATGGTGTTCAAGAGAATATTGCTTTTTCACTTTCATATTCTTTTATAAGTTCACAGACTTCTCTACTCAAACACTTTAGATGAAGAAGCTTCACTTATTCAAAAACACCTCTCTAATTTGAAGTTTACCCTATTCATAGAATTTTAAAATATACCTTGCCGAAGAGTGGATTAGTTGAACTCAACAATAGAGTGATCATACGGCTCTATCTTGTTCTTTGTCATTTACTTTTCGATATTTCAGTCAATGCATTCCTATAAAAATCTTCACAATACCAAGTATTTTATTTCATTTTATGATAACTTATTCTAAAGTTCATAGAACCAGACGTTTAATTCTTAAAATATATTCAATACTTGTTTGATGAAAAATATTCCTAAAGCATGGAGAAAACAGTTAGGTGCTACTGAGATTTGAACTCAGGATTTCCTGTTTACGAGACAGGCGCTTTAACCACTAAGCCACAGCACCAACGTCAATAAAAAAAAATACATAAATAATCTATTGTTGATGAAATTTTGTTTCCTGCTATAAATTCTTCTTTATATGTACTGTAACCCTAAACACAAAAAGATACTCAATCACTAAACAAGTATTATTATGTTTTAATAAACAGGTACTCTTATAAAACCCAATGTTATTTCTTGAATACATTACATTTTTTTTTTCATGAAGGCATTAATATAGCTCAAATCGAGGTAGTAATGTCATATACGTCTTTCTCATAGATATGTCTTTTTTTATTTTGCAACAACAGTATTCACTCTATAATCTTGAATATACTTTGGTTTTTATGAGGTTTAAGATGATCTGTTCAACAGTAAGATGAATCAGACTTTTATATTTTAATTGTATCAGAATAGGACCTAATGAAATTGATTTGTTATATAACAAAGAGAAAAGCAAGGCACTGCTGAGAGTTGAACTCAGGATCTCCTGTTTACTAGACAGGCGCTTTAACCAGCTAAGCCACAGCACCCCCTTGAGTCTTTACTTTGAAAGACTTTCTTTATGGTGTTCAAGAGAATATTGCTTTTTCACTTTCATATTCTTTTATAAGTTCACAGACTTCTCTACTCAAACACTTTAGATGAAGAAGCTTCACTTATTCAAAAACACCTCTCTAATTTGAAGTTTACCCTATTCATAGAATTTTAAAATATACCTTGCCGAAGAGTGGATTAGTTGAACTCAACAATAGAGTGATCATACGGCTCTATCTTGTTCTTTGTCATTTACTTTTCGATATTTCAGTCAATGCATTCCTATAAAAATCTTCACAATGCCAAGTATTTTATTTCATTTTATGATAACTTATTCTAAAGTTCATAGAACAAGACGTTTATTCTTAAATTGTATTCAACATTTGTTTGATGAAAAATATTCCTAAAGCATGGAGAAAACAGTTAGGTGCTGCTGAGATTTGAACTCAGCATTTCCTGTTTACGAGACAGGCGCTTTAACCACTAAGCCACACCACCAACGTCAATAACAAAAAATACATAAATAATCTATTGTTGATGATGAAATTTTGTTTCCTGCTATAAATTCTTCTTTATATGTACTGTAATCTTAAACACAAAAAGATACTCAATCACTAAACAAGTATTAATATGTTTTAATAAACTGGTACTCTTATAAAACCCAATGGTATTTCTTGAATACATTAAATTTTTTTTTCATGAAGGCATTAATATAGCTCAAATCGAGGTAGTAATGTCATCTACGTCTTTCTCATAGATATGTCTTTTTTTATTTTGCAATAACAGTATTTACTCCATAATCTTGAAAATACTTTGGTTTTTATGAGGTTTAAGATGATCTGTTCAACAGAAAGATGAATCAGACTTTTATATTTTAATTGTATCAGAATAGGACCTAATGAAATTGATTTGTTATATAACAAAGAGAAAAGCAAGGCGCTGCTGAGAGTTGAACTCAGGATCTCCTGTTTACTAGACAGGTGCTTTAACCAGCTAAGCCACAGCACCCCCTTGAGTCTTAATTTTGAAAGACTTTTCTTTATGGTGTTCAAGAGAATATTGCTTTTTCACTTTCATATTCTTTTATAAGTTCACAGACTTCTCTACTCAAACACTTTAGATGAAGAAGCTTCACTTATTCAAAAACACCTCTCTAATTTGAAGTTTACCCTATTCATAGAATTTTAAAATATACCTTGCCGAAGAGTGGATTAGTTGAACTCAACAATAGAGTGATCATACGGCTCTATCTTGTTCCTTGTCATTTACTTTTCGATATTTCAGTCAATGCATTCCTATAAAAATCTTCACAATACCAAGTATTTTATTTCATTTTATGATAACTTATTCTAAAGTTCATAGAACCAGACGTTTAATTCTTAAAATATATTCAATACTTGTTTGATGAAAAATATTCCTAAAGCATGGAGAAAACAGTTAGGTGCTACTGAGATTTGAACTCAGGATTTCCTGTTTACGAGACAGGCGCTTTAACCACTAAGCCACAGCACCAACGTCAATAAAAAAAAATACATAAATAATCTATTGTTGATGAAATTTTGTTTCCTGCTATAAATTCTTCTTTATATGTACTGTAACCCTAAACACAAAAAGATACTCAATCACTAAACAAGTATTATTATGTTTTAATAAACAAGTACTCTTATAAAACCCAATGTTATTTCTTGAATACATTACATTTTTTTTTTCATGAAGGCATTAATATAGCTCAAATCGAGGTAGTAATGTCATCTACGTCTTTCTCATAGATATGTCTTTTTTTATTTTGCAATAACAGTATTCACTCTATAATCTTGAAAATACTTTGGCTTTTATGAGGTTGAAGATGATCTGTTCAACTGTAAGATGAATCAGACTTTTATATTTTAATTGTATCAGAATAGTACCTAATGAAATTGATTTGTTATATAATAAAGAAAAAAGCAAGGCGCTGCTGAGAGTTGAACTCAGGATCTCCTGTTTACTAGACAGGCACTTTAACCAGCTAAGCCACAGCACCCCCTTGAGTCTTAACTTTGAAAGACTTTTCTTTATGGTGTTCAAGAGAATATTGCTTTTTCACTTTCATATTCTTTTATAAGTTCACAGACTTCTCTACTCAAACACTTTAGATGAAGACGCTTCACTTATTCAAAAACACCTCTCTAATTTGAAGTTTACCCTATTCATAGAATTTTAAAATATACCTTGCCGAAGAGTGGATTAGTTGAACTCAACAATAGAGTGATCATACGGCTCTATCTTGTTCCTTGTCATTTACTTTTCGATATTTCAGTCAATGCATTCCTATAAAAATCTTCACAATACCAAGTATTTTATTTCATTTTATGATAACTTATTCTAAAGTTCATAGAACCAGACGTTTAATTCTTAAAATATATTCAATACTTGTTTGATGAAAAATATTCCTAAAGCATGGAGAAAACAGTTAGGTGCTACTGAGATTTGAACTCAGGATTTCCTGTTTACGAGACAGGCGCTTTAACCACTAAGCCACAGCACCAACGTCAATAAAAAAAAATACATAAATAATCTATTGTTGATGAAATTTTGTTTCCTGCTATAAATTCTTCTTTATATGTACTGTAACCCTAAACACAAAAAGATACTCAATCACTAAACAAGTATTATTATGTTTTAATAAACAAGTACTCTTATAAAACCCAATGTTATTTCTTGAATACATTACATTTTTTTTTTCATGAAGGCATTAATATAGCTCAAATCGAGGTAGTAATGTCATCTACGTCTTTCTCATAGATATGTCTTTTTTTATTTTGCAATAACAGTATTCACTCTATAATCTTGAAAATACTTTGGCTTTTATGAGGTTGAAGATGATCTGTTCAACTGTAAGATGAATCAGACTTTTATATTTTAATTGTATCAGAATAGTACCTAATGAAATTGATTTGTTATATAATAAAGAAAAAAGCAAGGCGCTGCTGAGAGTTGAACTCAGGATCTCCTGTTTACTAGACAGGCACTTTAACCAGCTAAGCCACAGCACCCCCTTGAGTCTTAACTTTGAAAGACTTTTCTTTATGGTGTTCAAGAGAATATTGCTTTTTCACTTTCATATTCTTTTATAAGTTCACAGACTTCTCTACTCAAACACTTTAGATGAAGACGCTTCACTTATTCAAAAACACCTCTCTAATTTGAAGTTTACCCTATTCATAGAATTTTAAAATATACCTTGCCGAAGAGTGGATTAGTTGAACTCAACAATTGAGTGATCATACGGCTCTATCTTGTTCTTTGTCATTTACTTTTCGATATTTCAGTCAATGCATTTCTATAAAAATCTTCACAATACCAAGTATTTTATTTCATTTTATGATAACTTATTCTAAAGTTCATAGAACCAGATGTTTAATTCTTAAAATGTATTCAATACTTGTTTGATGAAAAATATTCCTAAAGCATGGAGAAAACAGTTAGGTGCTACTGAGATTTGAACTCAGGATTTCCTGTTTACGAGACAGGCGCTTTAACCACTAAGCCACAGCACCAACGTCGATAGCAAAAAAATACATAAATAATCTACTGCTGATGATGAAATTTTATTTACTGCTATAAAATCTTCTTTATATGTACTGAAATCTTAAACACAATAAGATACTCAATCACTAAACAAGTATTATTATGTTTTAATAAACAGGTACTCTTATAAAACCCAATGTTATTTCTTGTATTCATTATATTTTTTTTTTCATGAAGGCATTAATATAGCTCAAATCGAGGTAGTAATGTCATATACGTCTTTCTCATAGATATGTCTTTTTTTATTTTGCAACAACAGTATTCACTCTATAATCTTGAATATACTTTGGTTTTTATGAGGTTTAAGATGATCTGTTCAACAGTAAGATGAATCAGACTTTTATATTTTAATTGTATCAGAATAGGACCTAATGAAATTGATTTGTTATATAACAAAGAGAAAAGCAAGGCACTGCTGAGAGTTGAACTCAGGATCTCCTGTTTACTAGACAGGCGCTTTAACCAGCTAAGCCACAGCACCCCCTTGAGTCTTTACTTTGAAAGACTTTTCTTTATGGTGTTCAAGAGAATATTGCTTTTTCACTTTCATATTCTTTTATAAGTTCACAGACTTCTCTACTCAAACACTTTAGATGAAGAAGCTTCACTTATTCAAAAACACCTCTCTAATTTGAAGTTTACCATATTCATAGAATTTTAAAAAATACCTTGCCGAAGAGTGGATTAGTTGAACTCAACAATATTGTGATCATACGGCTCTATCTTGTTCTTTGTCATTTACTTTTCGATATTTCAGTCAATGCATTCCTATAAAAATCTTCACAATGCCAAGTATTTTATTTCATTTTATGATAACTTATTCTAAAGTTCATAGAACAAGACGTTTATTCTTAAATTGTATTCAACATTTGTTTGATGAAAAATATTCCTAAAGCATGGAGAAAACAGTTAGGTGCTGCTGAGATTTGAACTCAGCATTTCCTGTTTACGAGACAGGCGCTTTAACCACTAAGCCACACCACCAACGTCAATAACAAAAAATACATAAATAATCTATTGTTGATGATGAAATTTTGTTTCCTGCTATAAATTCTTCTTTATATGTACTGTAATCTTAAACACAAAAAGATACTCAATCACTAAACAAGTATTAATATGTTTTAATAAACTGGTACTCTTATAAAACCCAATGGTATTTCTTGAATACATTACATTTTTTTTTCATGAAGGCATTAATATAGCTCAAATCGAGGTAGTAATGTCATCTACGTCTTTCTCATAGATATGTCTTTTTTTATTTTGCAATAACAGTATTTACTCCATAATCTTGAAAATACTTTGGTTTTTATGAGGTTTAAGATGATCTGTTCAACAGAAAGATGAATCAGACTTTTATATTTTAATTGTATCAGAATAGGACCTAATGAAATTGATTTGTTATATAACAAAGAGAAAAGCAAGGCGCTGCTGAGAGTTGAACTCAGGATCTCCTGTTTACTAGACAGGTGCTTTAACCAGCTAAGCCACAGCACCCCCTTGAGTCTTAATTTTGAAAGACTTTTCTTTATGGTGTTCAAGAGAATATTGCTTTTTCACTTTCATATTCTTTTATAAGTTCACAGACTTCTCTACTCAAACACTTTAGATGAAGAAGCTTCACTTATTCAAAAACACCTCTCTAATTTGAAGTTTACCCTATTCATAGAATTTTAAAATATACCTTGCCGAAGAGTGGATTAGTTGAACTCAACAATAGAGTGATCATACGGCTCTATCTTGTTCTTTGTCATTTACTTTTCGATATTTCAGTCAATGCATTCCTATAAAAATCTTCACAATACCAAGTATTTTATTTCATTTTATGATAACTTATTCTAAAGTTCATAGAACCAGACGTTTAATTCTTAAAATATATTCAATACTTGTTTGATGAAAAATATTCCTAAAGCATGGAGAAAACAGTTAGGTGCTACTGAGATTTGAACTCAGGATTTCCTGTTTACGAGACAGGCGCTTTAACCACTAAGCCACAGCACCAACGTCAATAACAAAAAATACATAAATAATCTATTGTTGATGAAATTTTGTTTCCTGCTATGAATTCTTCTTTATATGTACTGTAACCCTAAACACAAAAAGATACTCAATCACTAAACAAGTATTATTATGTTTTAATAAACAGGTACTCTTATAAAACCCAATGTTATTTCTTGAATACATTACATTTTTTTTTTCATGAAGGCATTAATATAGCTCAAATCGAGGTAGTAATGTCATCTACGTCTTTCTCATAGATATGTCTTTTTTTATTTTGCAATAACAGTATTCACTCTATAATCTTGAAAATACTTTGGCTTTTATGAGGTTGAAGATGATCTGTTCAACTGTAAGATGAATCAGACTTTTATATTTTAATTGTATCAGAATAGTACCTAATGAAATTGATTTGTTATATAATAAAGAAAAAAGCAAGGCGCTGCTGAGAGTTGAACTCAGGATCTCCTGTTTACTAGACAGGCACTTTAACCAGCTAAGCCACAGCACCCCCTTGAGTCTTAACTTTGAAAGACTTTTCTTTATGGTGTTCAAGAGAATATTGCTTTTTCACTTTCATATTCTTTTATAAGTTCACAGACTTCTCTACTCAAACACTTTAGATGAAGACGCTTCACTTATTCAAAAACACCTCTCTAATTTGAAGTTTACCCTATTCATAGAATTTTGAAATATACCTTGCCGAAGAGTGGATTAGTTGAACTCAACAATTGAGTGATCATACGGCTCTATCTTGTTCTTTGTCATTTACTTTTCGATATTTCAGTCAATGCATTCCTATAAAAATCTTCACAATACCAAGTATTTTATTTCATTTTATGATAACTTATTCTAAAGTTCATAGAACCAGATGTTTAATTCTTAAAATGTATTCAATACTTGTTTGATGAAAAATATTCCTAAAGCATGGAGAAAACAGTTAGGTGCTACTGAGATTTGAACTCAGGATTTCCTGTTTACGAGACAGGCGCTTTAACCACTAAGCCACAGCACCAACTTCGATAGCAAAAAAATACATAAATAATCTACTGCTGATGATGAAATTTTATTTCCTGCTATAAATTCTTCTTTATATGTACTGTAATCTTAAACACAATAAGATACTCAATCACTAAACAAGTATTATTATGTTTTAATAAACAGGTACTCTTATAAAACCCAATGTTATTTCTTGTATTCATTATATTTTTTTTTTTCATGAAGGCATTAATATAGCTCAAATCGAGGTAGTAATGTCATATACGTCTTTCTCATAGATATGTCTTCTTTTATTTTGCAACAACAGTATTCACTCTATAATCTTGAATATACTTTGGTTTTTATGAGGTTTAAGATGATCTGTTCAACAGTAAGATGAATCAGACTTTTATATTTTAATTGTATCAGAATAGGACCTAATGAAATTGATTTGTTATATAACAAAGAGAAAAGCAAGGCACTGCTGAGAGTTGAACTCAGGATCTCCTGTTTACTAGACAGGCGCTTTAACCAGCTAAGCCACAGCACCCCCTTGAGTCTTTACTTTGAAAGACTTTTCTTTATGGTGTTCAAGAGAATATTGCTTTTTCACTTTCATATTCTTTTATAAGTTCACAGACTTCTCTACTCAAACACTTTAGATGAAGAAGCTTCACTTATTCAAAAACACCTCTCTAATTTGAAGTTTACCCTATTCATAGAATTTTAAAAAATACCTTGCCGAAGAGTGGATTAGTTGAACTCAACAATAGAGTGATCATACGGCTCTATCTTGTTCTTTGTCATTTACTTTTCGATATTTCAGTCAATGCATTCCTATAAAAATCTTCACAATGCCAAGTATTTTTATTTCATTTTATGATAACTTATTCTAAAGTTCATAGAACAAGACGTTTATTCTTAAATTGTATTCAACATTTGTTTGATGAAAAATATTCCTAAAGCATGGAGAAAACAGTTAGGTGCTGCTGAGATTTGAACTCAGCATTTCCTGTTTAATAGACAGGCGCTTTAACCACTAAGCCACACCACAAACGTCAATAACAAAAAATACATAAATAATCTATTGTTGATGATGAAATTTTGTTTCCTGCTATAAATTCTTCTTTATATGTACTGTAATCTTAAACACAAAAAGATACTCAATCACTAAACAAGTATTAATATGTTTTAATAAACAGGTACTCTTATAAAACCCAATGTTATTTCTTGTATTCATTATATTTTTTTTTTCATGAAGGCATTAATATAGCTCAAATCGAGGTAGTAATGTCATATACGTCTTTCTCATAGATATGTCTTTTTTTATTTTGCAACAACAGTATTCACTCTATAATCTTGAATATACTTTGGTTTTTATGAGGTTTAAGATGATCTGTTCAACAGTAAGATGAATCAGACTTTTATATTTTAATTGTATCAGAATAGGACCTAATGAAATTGATTTGTTATATAACAAAGAGAAAAGCAAGGCACTGCTGAGAGTTGAACTCAGGATCTCCTGTTTACTAGACAGGCGCTTTAACCAGCTAAGCCACAGCACCCCCTTGAGTCTTTACTTTGAAAGACATTTCTTTATGGTGTTCAAGAGAATATTGCTTTTTCACTTTCATATTCTTTTATAAGTTCACAGACTTCTCTACTCAAACACTTTAGATGAAGAAGCTTCACTTATTCAAAAACACCTCTCTAATTTGAAGTTTACCATATTCATAGAATTTTAAAAAATACCTTGCCGAAGAGTGGATTAGTTGAACTCAACAATAGAGTGATCATACGGCTCTATCTTGTTCTTTGTCATTTACTTTTCGATATTTCAGTCAATGCATTCCTATAAAAATCTTCACAATGCCAAGTATTTTATTTCATTTTATGATAACTTATTCTAAAGTTCATAGAACAAGACGTTTATTCTTAAATTGTATTCAACATTTGTTTGATGAAAAATATTCCTAAAGCATGGAGAAAACAGTTAGGTGCTGCTGAGATTTGAACTCAGCATTTCCTGTTTACGAGACAGGCGCTTTAACCACTAAGCCACACCACCAACGTCAATAACAAAAAATACATAAATAATCTATTGTTGATGATGAAATTTTGTTTCCTGCTATAAATTCTTCTTTATATGTACTGTAATCTTAAACACAAAAAGATACTCAATCACTAAACAAGTATTAATATGTTTTAATAAACTGGTACTCTTATAAAACCCAATGGTATTTCTTGAATACATTACATTTTTTTTTCATGAAGGCATTAATATAGCTCAAATCGAGGTAGTAATGTCATCTACGTCTTTCTCATAGATATGTCTTTTTTTATTTTGCAATAACAGTATTTACTCCATAATCTTGAAAATACTTTGGTTTTTATGAGGTTTAAGATGATCTGTTCAACAGAAAGATGAATCAGACTTTTATATTTTAATTGTATCAGAATAGGACCTAATGAAAGTGATTTGTTACATAACAAAGAGAAAAGCAAGGCGCTGCTGAGAGTTGAACTCAGGATCTCCTGTTTACTAGACAGGTGCTTTAACCAGATAAGCCACAGCACCCCCTTGAGTCTTAATTTTGAAAGACTTTTCTTTATGGTGTTCAAGAGAATATTGCTTTTTCACTTTCATATTCTTTTATAAGTTCACAGACTTCTCTACTCAAACACTTTAGATGAAGACGCTTCACTTATTCAAAAACACCTCTCTAATTTGAAGTTTACCCTATTCATAGAATTTTAAAATATACCTTGCCGAAGAGTGGATTAGTTGAACTCAACAATTGAGTGATCATACGGCCTAAGTGCGCTGGGGATGCCCAGACGTGGGTCCCAGGCACTCCACACCACTTGGAGTCAAGCTAGCCGGGCTGAAGAGAGGTGTTACCTCGAAACCGGTCCGGTCCTCGGATGCTTGATTCCGGTCTGGGAAAGATATGGCTGTTGTAGTTCGGACTTGACTGTTCCCATGGGGCAACAGGGTCAGAGCTGATTTGCATAAAGCCATTATCTGACCCAGGGTGGTGTGGAGTGCAAAAAAACGATGGATTTGGGCCCAGATCTTTTGACTGGGGGAGTGTGTGACATTGATCCACATTCAGTCCATCACTTGTTGTTTTTTGCAATTGCCGCCCTAAGTGCGCTGGGGATGCCCAGACGTGGGTCCCAGGCACTCCACACCACTTGGAGTCAAGCTAGCCGGGCTGAAGAGAGGTGTTACCTCGAAACCGGTCTGGTCCTCGGATGCTTGATTCCGGTCTGGGAAAGATATGGCTGTTGTAGTTCGGACTGGACTGTTCCCATGGGGCAACAGGGTCAGAGCTGATTTGCATAAAGCCATTATCTGACCCAGGGTGGTGTGGAGTGCAAAAAAACGATGGATTTGGGCCCAGATCTTTTGACTGGGGGAGTGTGTGACATTGATCCACATTCAGTCCATCACTTGTTGTTTTTTGCAATTGCCGCCCTAATTGCGCTGGGGATGCCCAGACGTGGGTCCCAGGCACTCCACACCACTTGGAGTCAAGCTAGCCGGGCTGAAGAGAGGTGTTACCTCGAAACCGGTCCGGTCCTCGGATGCTTGATTCCGGTCTGGGAAAGATATGGCTGTTGTAGTTCGGACTGGACTGTTCCCATGGGGCAACAGGGTCAGAGCTGATTTGCATAAAGCCATTATCTGACCCAGGGTGGTGTGGAGTGCAAAAAAACGATGGATTTGGGCCCAGATCTTTTGACTGGGGGAGTGTGTGACATTGATCCACATTCAGTCCATCACTTGTTGTTTTTTGCAATTGCCGCCCTAAGTGCGCTGGGGATGCCCAGACGTGGGTCCCAGGCACTCCACACCACTTGGAGTCAAGCTAGCCGGGCTGAAGAGAGGTGTTACCTCGAAACCGGTCCGGTCCTCGGATGCTTGATTCCGGTCTGGGAAAGATATGGCTGTTGTAGTTCGGACTGGACTGTTCCCATGGGGCAACAGGGTCAGAGCTGATTTGCATAAAGCCATTATCTGACCCAGGGTGGTGTGGAGTGCAAAAAAACGATGGATTTGGGCCCAGATCTTTTGACTGGGGGAGTGTGTGACATTGATCCACATTCAGTCCATCACTTGTTGTTTTTTGCTTTAACCACTAAGCCACAGCACCAACGTCAATAACAAAAAATACATAAATAATCTATTGTTGATGAAATTTTGTTTCCTGCTATAAATTCTTCTTTATATGTACTGTAACCCTAAACACAAAAAGATACTCAATCACTAAACAAGTATTATTATGTTTTAATAAACAGGTACTCTTATAAAACCCAATGTTATTTCTTGAATACATTACATTTTTTTTTTCATGAAGGCATTAATATAGCTCAAATCGAGGTAGTAATGTCATCTACGTCTTTCTCATAGATATGTCTTCTTTTATTTTGCAACAACAGTATTCACTCTATAATCTTGAATATACTTTGGTTTTTATGAGGTTTAAGATGATCTGTTCAACAGTAAGATGAATCAGACTTTTATATTTTAATTGTATCAGAATAGGACCTAATGAAATTGATTTGTTATATAACAAAGAGAAAAGCAAGGCACTGCTGAGAGTTGAACTCAGGATCTCCTGTTTACTAGACAGGCGCTTTAACCAGCTAAGCCACAGCACCCCCTTGAGTCTTTACTTTGAAAGACTTTTCTTTATGGTGTTCAAGAGAATATTGCTTTTTCACTTTCATATTCTTTTATAAGTTCACAGACTTCTCTACTCAAACACTTTAGATGAAGAAGCTTCACTTATTCAAAAACACCTCTCTAATTTGAAGTTTACCCTATTCATAGAATTTTAAAATATACCTTGCCGAAGAGTGGATTAGTTGAACTCAACAATAGAGTGATCATACGGCTCTATCTTGTTCTTTGTCATTTACTTTTCGATATTTCAGTCAATGCATTCCTATAAAAATCTTCACAATGCCAAGTATTTTATTTCATTTTATGATAACTTATTCTAAAGTTCATAGAACAAGACGTTTATTCTTAAATTGTATTCAACATTTGTTTGATGAAAAATATTCCTAAAGCATGGAGAAAACAGTTAGGTGCTGCTGAGATTTGAACTCAGCATTTCCTGTTTACGAGACAGGCGCTTTAACCACTAAGCCACACCACCAACGTCAAAAACAAAAAATACATAAATAATCTATTGTTGATGATGAAATTTTGTTTCCTGCTATAAATTCTTCTTTATATGTACTGTAATCTTAAACACAAAAAGATACTCAATCACTAAACAAGTATTAATATGTTTTAATAAACTGGTACTCTTATAAAACCCAATGGTATTTCTTGTATTCATTATATTTTTTTTTTCATGAAGGCATTAATATAGCTCAAATCGAGGTAGTAATGTCATATACGTCTTTCTCATAGATATGTCTTTTTTTATTTTGCAACAACAGTATTCACTCTATAATCTTGAATATACTTTGGTTTTTATGAGGTTTAAGATGATCTGTTCAACAGTAAGATGAATCAGACTTTTATATTTTAATTGTATCAGAATAGGACCTAATGAAATTGATTTGTTATATAACAAAGAGAAAAGCAAGGCACTGCTGAGAGTTGAACTCAGGATCTCCTGTTTACTAGACAGGCGCTTTAACCAGCTAAGCCACAGCACCCCCTTGAGTCATTACTTTGAAAGACTTTTCTTTATGGTGTTCAAGAGAATATTGCTTTTTCACTTTCATATTCTTTTATAAGTTCACAGACTTCTCTACTCAAACACTTTAGATGAAGAAGCTTCACTTATTCAAAAACACCTCTCTAATTTGAAGTTTACCCTATTCATAGAATTTTAAAATATACCTTGCCGAAGAGTGGATTAGTTGAACTCAACAATAGAGTGATCATACGGCTCTATCTTTTTCTTTGTCATTTACTTTTCGATATTTCAGTCAATGCATTCCTATAAAAATCTTCACAATGCCAAGTATTTTATTTCATTTTATGATAACTTATTCTAAAGTTCATAGAACAAGACGTTTATTCTTAAATTGTATTCAACATTTGTTTGATGAAAAATATTCCTAAAGCATGGAGAAAACAGTTAGGTGCTGCTGAGATTTGAACTCAGCATTTCCTGTTTACGAGACATGCGCTTTAACCACTAAGCCACACCACCAACGTCAATAACAAAAAATACATAAATAATCTATTGTTGATGATGAAATTTTGTTTCCTGCTATAAATTCTTCTTTATATGTACTGTAATCTTAAACACAAAAAGATACTCAATCACTAAACAAGTATTAATATGTTTTAATAAACTGGTACTCTTATAAAACCCAATGGTATTTCTTGAATACATTAAAAAAAAATGTTCATGAAGGCATTAATATAGCTCAAATCGAGGTAGTAATGTCATCTACGTCTTTCTCATAGATATGTCTTTTTTTATTTTGCAATAACAGTATTTACTCCATAATCTTGAAAATACTTTGGTTTTTATGAGGTTTAAGATGATCTGTTCAACAGAAAGATGAATCAGACTTTTATATTTTAATTGTATCAGAATAGGACCTAATGAAATTGATTTGTTATATAACAAAGAGAAAAGCAAGGCGCTGCTGAGAGTTGAACTCAGGATCTCCTGTTTACTAGACAGGCGCTTTAACCAGCTTAGCCACAGCACCCCCTTGAGTCTTAACTTTGAAAGACTTTTCTTTATGGTGTTCAAGAGAATATTGCTTTTTCACTTTCATATTCTTTTATAAGTTCACAGACTTCTCTACTCAAACACTTTAGATGAAGACGCTTCACTTATTCAAAAACACCTCTCTAATTTGAAGTTTACCCTATTCATAGAATTTTAAAATATACCTTGCCGAAGAGTGGATTAGTTGAACTCAACAATAGAGTGATCATACGGCTCTATCTTGTTCTTTGTCATTTACTTTTCGACATTTCAGTCAATGCATTCCTATAAAAATCTTCACAATACCAAGTATTTTATTTCATTTTATGATAACTTATTCTAAAGTTCATAGAACCAGACGTTTAATTCTTAAAATGTATTCAATACTTGTTTGATGAAAAATATTCCTAAAGCATGGAGAAAACAGTTAGGTGCTACTGAGATCTGAACTCAGGATTTCCTGTTTACGAGACAGGCGCTTTAACCACTAAGCCACAGCACCAACGTCAACAGCAAAACATACATAAATAATCTATTGTTGATGATGAAATTTTGTTTCCTGCTATAAATTCTTCTTTATATGTACTGTAACCCTAAACACAAAAAGATACTCAATCACTAAACACGTATTATTATGTTTTAATAAACAGGTACTCTTATAAAACCCAATGTTATTTCTTGAATACATTACATTTTTTTTTTCATGAAGGCATTAATATAGCTCAAATCAAGGTAGTAATGTCATCTACGTCTTTCTCATAGATATGTCTTTTTTTATTTTGCAATAACAGTATTCACTCTAAAATCTTGAAAATACTTTGGCTTTTATGAGGTTGAAGATGATCTGTTCAACAGTAAGATGAATCAGACTTTCATATTTTAATTGTATCAGAATAGTACCTAATGAAATTGATTTGTTATATAATAAAGAGAAAAGCAAGGCGCAGCTGAGAGTTGAACTCAGGATCTCCTGTTTACTAGACAGGCGCTTTAACCAGCTAAGCCACAGCACCCCCTTTAGTCTTAAATTTGAAAGACTTTTCTTTATGGTGTTCAAGAGAATATTGCTTTTTCACTTTCATATTCTTTTATAAGTTCACAGACTTCTCTACTCAAACACTTTAGATGAAGACGCTTCACTTATTCAAAAACACCTCTCTAATTTGAAGTTTACCCTATTCATAGAATTTTAAAATATACCTTGCCGAAGAGTGGATTAGTTGAACTCAACAATAGAGTGATCATACAGCTCTATCTTGTTCTTTGTCATTTACTTTTCCATATTTCAGTCAATGCATTCCTATAAAAATCTTCACAATACCAAATATTTTATTTCATTTTATGATAACTTATTCTAAAGTTCATAGAACCAGACGTTTAATTCTAAAAATGTATTCAATACTTGTTTGATGAAAAATATTCATAAAGCATGGAGAAAACAGTTAGGTGCTACTGAGATTTAAACTCAGGATTTCCTGTTTACGAGACAGGCGCTTTAACCACTAAGCCACAGCACCAACGTCAATAGCAAACAATACATAAATAATCTACTGCTGATGATGAAATTTTGTTTCCTGCTATAAATTCTTCTTTATATGTACTGTAATCTTAAACACAATAAGATACTCAATCACTAAACAAGTATTAATATGTTTTAATAAACAGGTACTCTTATAAAACCCAATGTTATTTCTTGAATACATTAATTTTTTTTTTCATGAAGGCATTAATATAGCTCAAATCGAGGTAGTAATGTCATATACGTCTTTCTCATAGATATGTCTTTTTTTATTTTGCAACAAGAGTATTCACTGTATAATCTTGAAAATACTTTGGTTTTTATGGGGTTTAAGATGATCTGATCAACAGTAAGATGAATCAGACTTTTATATTTTAATTGTATCAGCATAGTACCTAATGAAATTGATTTGTTATATAATAAAGAGAAAAGCAAGGCGCTGCTGAGAGTTGAACTCAGGATCTCCTGTTTACTAGACAGGCGCTTTAACCAGCTAAGCCACAGCACCCACTTGAGTCTTTACTTTGAAAGACTTTTCTTTATGGTGTTCAAGAGAATATTGCTTTTTCACTTTCATATTCTTTTATAAGTTCACAGACTTCTCTACTCAAACACTTTAGATGAAGAAGCTTCACTTATTCAAAAACACCTCTCTAATTTGAAGTTTACCCTATTCATAGAATTTTAAAATATACCTTGCCGAAGAGTGGATTAGTTGAACTCAACAATAGAGTGATCATACGGCTCTATCTTGTTTTTTGTCATTTACTTTTCGATATTTCAGTCAATGCATTCCTATAAAAATCTTCACAATGACATGTATTTCATTTCATTTTATGATAACTTATTCTAAAATTCATAGAACCAGACGTTTATTCTTAAATTGTATTCAACATTTGTTTGATGAAAAATATTCCTAAAGCATGGAGAAAACAGTTAGGTGCTGCTGAGATTTGAACTCAGCATTTCCTGTTTACGAGACAGGCGCTTTGACCACTAAGCCACACCACCAACTTCAATAACAAAAAATACATAAATAATCTATTGTTGATGATGAAATTTTGTTTCCCGCTATAAATTCTTCTTTATATGTACTGTAATCTTAAACACAAAAAGATACTCAATCACTAAACAAGTATTAATATGTTTTAAAAAACTGGTACTCTTATAAAACCCAATGTTATTTCTTGAATACATTACATTTTTTTTTTCATGAAGGCATTAATATAGCTCAAATCGAGGTAGTAATGTCATATACGTCTTTCTCATAGATATGTCTTTTTTTATTTTGCAACAACAGTATTCACTCTATAATCTTGAAAATACTTTGGTTTTTATGAGGTTTAAGATGATCTGTTCAACAGTAAGATGAATCAGACTTTTATATTTTAATTGTATCAGAATAGGACCTAATGAAATTGATTTGTTATATAACAAAGAGAAAAGCAAGGTGCTGCTGAGAGTTGAAATCAGGATCTCCTGTTTACTAGACAGGCGCTTTAACCAGCTAAGCCACAGCAACCCCTTGAGTCTTTACTTTGAAAGACTTTTCTTTATGGTGTTCAAGAGAATATTGCTTTTTCACTTTCATATTCTTGTATAAGTTCACAGACTTCTCTACTCAAACACTTTAGATGAAGACGCTTCACTTATTCAAAAACACCTTTCTAATTTGAAGTTTACCCTATTCATAGAATTTTAAAATATACCTTGCCGAAGAGTGGATTAGTTGAACTCAACAATAGAGTGATCATACGGCTCTATCTTGTTCTTTGTCATTTACTTTTCGATATTTCAGTCAATGCATTCCTATAAAAATCTTCACAATGCCAAGTATTTTTTTTCATTTTATGATAACTTATTCTAAAGTTCATAGAACAAGACGTTTATTCTTAAATTGTATTCAACATTTGTTTGATGAAAAATATTCCTAAAGCATGGAGAAAACAGTTAGGTGATGCTGAGATTTGAACTCAGCATTTCCTGTTTACGAGACAGGCGCTTTAACCACTAAGCCACACCACAAACGTCATTAACAAAAAATACATAAATAATCTATTGTTGATGATGTAATTTTGTTTCCTGCTATAAATTCTTCTTTATATGTACTGTAATCTTAAACACAAAAAGATACTCAATCACTAAACAAGTATTAATATGTTTTAATTACCTGGTACTCTTATAAAACCCAATGTTATTTCTTGAATACATTACTTTTTTTTTTCATGAAGGCATTAATATAGCTCAAATCGAGGTAGTAATGTCATCTACGTCTTTCTCATAGATATGTCTTTTTTTATTTTGCAATAACAGTATATACTCCATAATCTTGAAAATACGTTGGTTTTATGAGGTTTAAGATGATCTGTTCAACAGAAAGATGAATCAGACTTTTATATTTTAATTTTATCAGAATAGGACCTAATGAAATTGATTTGTTTTATAACAAAGAAAAAAGCAAGGCGCTGCTGAGAGTTGAACTCAGGATCTCCTGTTTACTAGACAGGCGCTTTAACCAGCTAAGCCACAGCACCCCCTTGAGGCTTAACTTTGAAAGACTTTTCTTTATGGTGTTCAAGAGAATATTGCTTTTTCACTTTCATATTCTTTTATAAGTTCACAGACTTCTCTACTCAAACACTTTAGATGAAGACGCTTCACTTATTCAAAAACACCTCTCTAATTTGAAGTTTACCCTATTCATAGAATTTTAAAATATACCTTGCCGAAGAGTGGATTAGTTGAACTCAACAATAGAGTGATCATACGGCTCTATCTTGTTCTTTGTCATTTACTTTTCGATATTTCAGTCAATGCATTCCTATAAAAATCTTCACAATACCAAGTATTTTATTTCATTTTATGATAACTTATTCTAAAGTTCATAGAACCAGACGTTTAATTCTTAAAATGTATTCAATACTTGTTTGATGGAAAATATTCCTAAAGCATGGAGAAAACAGTTAGGTGCTACTGAGATTTGAACTCAGGATTTCCTGTTTACGAGACAGGCGCTTTAACCACTAAGCCACAGCACCAACGTCAATAGCAAAAAATACATCAATAATCTACTGCTGATGATGAAATTTTGTTTCCTGCTATAAATTCTTCTTTATATGTACTGTAATCCGAAACACAAAAAGATACTCAATCACTAAACAAGTATTAATATGTTTTAATAAACTGGTACTCTTATAAAACCCAATGTTATTTCTTGAATACATTACATTTTTTTTTTGTGAAGGCATTAATATAGCTCAAATCGAGGTTGTAATGTCATCTACGTCTTTCTCATAAATATGTCTTTTTTTATTTTGCAATAATAGTATTTACTCCATAATCTTGAAAATACTTTGGTTTTTATGAGGTTTAAGATGATCTGTTCAACAGAAAGATGAATCAGACTTTTATATTTTAATTTTATCAGAATAGGACCTAATGAAATTGATTTGTTATATAACAAAGAGAAAAGCAAGGCGCTGCTGAGAGTTGAACTCAGGATCTCCTGTTTACTAGACAGGCACTTTAACCAGCTAAGCCACAGCACCCCCTTGAGGCTTAACTTTGAAAGACTTTTCTTTATGGTGTTCAAGAGAATATTGCTTTTTCACTTTCATATTCTTTTATAAGTTCACAGACTTCTCTACTCAAACACTTTAGATGAAGACGCTTCACTTATTCAAAAACACCTCTCTAATTTGAAGTTTACCCTATTCATAGAATTTTAAAATATACCTTGCCGAAGAGTGGATTAGTTGAACTCAACAATAGAGTGATCATACGGCTCTATCTTGTTCTTTGTCATTTACTTTTCGATATTTCAGTCAATGCATTCCTATAAAAATCTTCACAATACCAAGTATTTTATTTCATTTTATGATAACTTATTCTAAAGTTCATAGAACCAGACGTTTAATTCTTAAAATGTATTCAATACTTGTTTGATGGAAAATATTCCTAAAGCATGGAGAAAACAGTTAGGTGCTACTGAGATTTGAACTCAGGATTTCCTGTTTACGAGACAGGCGCTTTAACCACTAAGCCACAGCACCAACGTCAATAGCAAAAAATACATCAATAATCTACTGCTGATGATGAAATTTTGTTTCCTGCTATAAATTCTTCTTTATATGTACTGTAATCCTAAACATAAAAAGATACTCAATCACTAAACAAGTATTAATATGTTTTAATAAACTGGTACTCTTATAAAACCCAATGTTATTTCTTGAATACATTACATTTTCTTTTTTTGTGAAGGCATTAATATAGCTCAAATCGAGGTAGTAATGTCATCTACGTCTTTCTCATAAATATGTCTTTTTTTATTTTGCAATAATAGTATTTACTCCATAATCTTGAAAATACTTTGGTTTTTATGAGGTTTAAGATGATCTGTTCAACAGAAAGATGAATCAGACTTTTATATTTTAATTTTATCAGAATAGGACCTAATGAAATTGATTTGTTATATAACAAAGAGAAAAGCAAGGCGCTGCTGAGAGTTGAACTCAGGATCTCCTGTTTACTAGACATGTGCTTTAACCAGCTAAGCCACTGCACCCCCTTGAGTCTTAGCTTTGAAAGACTTTTCTTTATGGTGTTCAAAAGAATATTGCTTTTTCACTTTCATATTCTTTTATAAGTTCACAGACTTCTCTACTCAAACACTTTAGATGAAGACGTTTCACTTATTCAAAAACACCTCTCTAATTTGAAGTTTACCCTATTCATAGAATTTTAAAATATACCTTGCCGAAGAGTGGATTAGTTGAACTCAACAATAGAGTGATCATACGGCTCTATCTTGTTCTTTGTCATTTACTATTCGATATTTCAGTCAATGCATTCCTATAAAAATCTTCACAATACCAAGTATTTTATTTCATTTTATGATAACTTATTCTAAAGTTCATAGAACCAGACGTTTAATTCTTAAAATGTATTCAATACTTGTTTGATGAAAAATATTCCTAAAGCATGGCGAAAACAGTTAGGTGCTACTGAGATTTGAACTCAGGATTTCCTGTTTACGAGACAGGCGCTTTAACCACTAAGCCACAGCATCAACGTCAATAGCAAAAAATACATCAATAATCTACTGCTGATGATGAAATTTTGTTTCCTGCTATAAATTCTTCTTTATATGTACTGTAATCTTAAACACAATAAGATACTCAATCACTAAACAAGTATTAATATGTTTTAATAAACAGGTACTCTTATAAAACCCAACGTTATTTCTTGAATACATTATATTTTTTTTTCATGAAGGCATTAATATAGCTCAAATCGAGGTAGTAATGTCATATACGTCTTTCTCATAGATATGTCTTTTTTTATTTTGCAACAAGAGTATTCACTCTATAATCTTGAAAATACTTTGGTTTTTATGAGGTTTAAGAAGATCTGTTCAACAGTAAGATGAATCAGACTTTTATATTTTAATTGTATCAGAATAGGACCTAATGAAATTGATTTGTTATATAACAAAGAGAAAAGCAAGGCGCTGCTGAGAGTTGAACTCAGGATCTCCTGTTTACTAGACAGGTGCTTTAACTAGCTAAGCCACAGCACCCCCTCGAGTCTTTATTTTGAAAGACTTTTCTTTATGGTGTTCAAGAGAATATTGCTTTTTCACTTTCATATTCTTTTATAAGTTCACAGACTTCTCTACTCAAACACTTTAGATGAAGAAGCTTCACTTATTCAAAAACACCTCTCTAATTTGAAGTTTACCCTATTCATAGAATTTTAAAATATACCTTGCCGAAGAGTGGATTAGTTGAACTCAACAATAGAGTGATCATACGGCTCTATCTTGTTCTTTGTCATTTACTTTTCGATATTTCAGTCAATGCATTCCTATAAAAATCTTCACAATGACAAGTATTTTATTTCATTTTATGATAACTTATTCTAAAGTTCATAGAACCAGACGTTTATTCTTAAATTGTATTCAACATTTGTTTGATGAAAAATATTCCTAAAGCTTGGAGAAAACAGTTAGGTGCTGCTGAGATTTGAACTCAACATTTCCTGTTTCCGAGACAGGCGCTTTAACCACTAAGCCACACCAACGTCAATAACAAAAAATACATAAATAATCTAGTGTTGATGATGACATTTTGTTTCCTGCTATAAATTCTTCTTTATATGTACTGTAATCTTAAACACAAAAAGATACTCAATCACTAAACAAGTATTAATATGTTTTAATAAACAGGTACTCTTATAAAACCCAATGTTATTTCTTGAATACATTATATTTTTTTTTTTCATGAAGGCAATAATATAGCTCAAATCGAGGTAGTAATGTCATCTACGTCTTTCTCATAAATGTGTCTTTTTTTATTTTGCAATAACAGTATTTACTCCATAATCTTGAAAATACTTTGGTTTTTATGAGGTTTAAGATGATCTGTTCAACAGAAAGATGAATCAGACTTTTATATTTTAATTGTATCAGAATAGGACCTAATGAAATTGATTTGTTATATAACAAAGAGAAAAGCAAGGCGCTGCTGAGAGTTGAACTCAGGATCTCCTGTTTACTAGACAGGTGCTTTAACCAGCTAAGCCACAGCACCCCCTTGAGTCTTAACTTTGAAAGACTTTTCTTTATGGTGTTCAAGAGAATATTGCTTTTTCACTTTCATATTCTTTTATAAGTTCACAGACTTCTCTACTCAAACACTTTAGATGAAGACGTTTCACTTATTCAAAAACACCTCTCTAATTTGAAGTTTACCCTATTCATAGAATTTTGAAATATACCTTGCCGAAGAGTGGATTAGTTGAACTGAACAATAGAGTGATCATAGAGCTCTATCTTGTTCTTTGTCATTTACTTTTTGATATTTCAGTCAATGCATTCCTATAAAAATCTTCACAATACCAAGTATTTTATTTCATTTTATGATAACTTATTCTAAAGTTCATAGAACCAGACGTTTAATTCTTAAAATGTATTCAATACTTGTTTGATGAAAAATATTCCTAAAGCATGGAGAAAACAGTTAGGTGCTACTGAGATTTGAACTCAGGATTTCCTGTTTACGAGACAGGCGCTTTAACCACTAAGCCACAGCACCAACGTCAATAGCAAAAAATACATAAATAATCTACTGCTGATGATGAAATTTTGTTTCCTGCTATAAATTCTTCTTTATATGTACTGTAATCTTAAACACAAAAAGATACTCAATCACTAAACAAGTATTAATATGTTTTAATAAACAGGTACTCTTATAACACCCAATGTTATTTCTTGAATACATTATATTTTTTTTTCATGAAGGTATTAATATAGCTCAAATCGAGGTAGTAATGTCATATACATCTTTCTCATAGATATGTCTTTTTTTATTTTGCAACAACAGTATTCACTCTATAATCTTGAAAATACTTTGGTTTTTATGAGGTTTAGGCTGATCTGTTCAACAGTAAGATTAATCAGACTTTTATATTTTAATTGTATCAGAATAGGACCTAATGAAATTGATTTGTTATATAACAAAGAGAAAAGCAAGGCGCTACTGAGAGTTGAACTCAGGATCTCCTGTTTACTAGACAGGCGCTTTAACCAGCTAAGCCACAGCACCCCCTTGAACCTTTACTTTAAAAGACTTTTCTTTATGGTGTTCAAGAGAATATTGCTTTTTCACTTTCATATTCTTTTATAAGTTCACAGACTTCTCTACTCAAACACTTTAGATGAAGACGCTTCACTTATTCAAAAACACCTCTCTAATTTGAAGTTTACCCTATTCATAGAATTTTAAAATATACCTTGACGAAGAGTGGATTAGTTGAACTCAACAATAGAGTGATCATACGGCTCTATCTTGTTCTTTGTCATTTACTTTTCGATATTTCAGTCAATGCATTCCTATAAAAATCTTCACAATACCAAGTATTTCATTTCATTTTATGATAACTTATTCTAAAGTTCATAGAACCAGACGTTTAATTCTTAAAATGTATTCAATACTTGTTTGATGAAAAATATTCCTAAAGCATGGAAAAAACAGTTAGGTGCTGCTGAGATTTGAACTCAGCATTTCCTGTTTACGAGACAGGGGCTTTAACCACTAAGCCACACCACCAACGTCAATATCAAAAAATACATAAATAATCTATTGTTGATGATGACATTTTGTTTCCTGCTATAAATTCTTCTTTATATGTACTGTAATCTTAAACACAAAAAGATACTCAATCACTAAACAAGTATTAATATGTTTTAATAAACAGGTACTCTTATAACACCCAATGTTATTTCTTGAATACATTATATTTTTTTTTTCATGAAGGCATTAATATAGCTCAAATCGAGGTAGTAATGTCATCTACGTCTTTCTCATAAATGTGTCTTTTTTTATTTTGCAAGAACAGTATTTACTCCATAATCTTGAAAATACTTTGGTTTTTATGAGGTTTAAGATGATCTGTTCAACAGAAAGATGAATCAGACTTTTATATTTTAATTGTATCAGAATAGGACCTAATGAAATTGATTTGTTACCTAACAAAGAGAAAAGCAAGGCGCTGCTGAGAGTTGAACTCAGGATCTCCTGTTTACTAGACAGGCGCTTTAACCAGCTAAGCCACAGCACCCCCTTGAGTCTTAACTTTGAAAGACTTTTCTTTATGGTGTTCAAGAGAATATTGCTTTTTCACTTTCATATTCTTTTATAAGTTCACAGACTTCTCTACTCAAACACTTTAGATGAAGACGTTTCACTTATTCAAAAACACCTCTCTAATTTGAAGTTTACCCTATTCATAGAATTTTGAAATATACCTTGCCGAAGAGTGGATTAGTTGAACTGAACAATAGAGTGATCATAGAGCTCTATCTTGTTCTTTGTCATTTACTTTTTGATATTTCAGTCAATGCATTCCTATAAAAATCTTCACAATACCAAGTATTTTATTTCATTTTATGATAACTTATTCTAGAGTTCATAGAACCAGACGTTTAATTCTTAAAATGTATTCAATACTTGTTTGATGAAAAATATTCCTAAAGCATGGAGAAAACAGTTAGGTGCTACTGAGATTTGAACTCAGGATTTCCTGTTTACGAGACAGGCGCTTTAACCACTAAGCCACAGCACCAACGTCAATAGCAAAAAATACATAAATAATCTACTGCTGATGATGAAATTTTGTTTCCTGCTATAAATTCTTCTTTATATGTACTGTAATCTTAAACACAAAAAGATACTCAATCACTAAACAAGTATTAATATGTTTTAATAAACAGGTACTCTTATAACACCCAATGTTATTTCTTGAATACATTATATTTTTTTTTCATGAAGGTATTAATATAGCTCAAATCGAGGTAGTAATGTCATATACATCTTTCTCATAGATATGTCTTTTTTTATTTTGCAACAACAGTATTCACTCTATAATCTTGAAAATACTTTGGTTTTTATGAGGTTTAGGCTGATCTGTTCAACAGTAAGATTAATCAGACTTTTATATTTTAATTGTATCAGAATAGGACCTAATGAAATTGATTTGTTATATAACAAAGAGAAAAGCAAGGCGCTACTGAGAGTTGAACTCAGGATCTCCTGTTTACTAGACAGGCGCTTTAACCAGCTAAGCCACAGCACCCCCTTGAACCTTTACTTTAAAAGACTTTTCTTTATGGTGTTCAAGAGAATATTGCTTTTTCACTTTCATATTCTTTTATAAGTTCACAGACTTCTCTACTCAAACACTTTAGATGAAGACGCTTCACTTATTCAAAAACACCTCTCTAATTTGAAGTTTACCCTATTCATAGAATTTTAAAATATACCTTGACGAAGAGTGGATTAGTTGAACTCAACAATAGAGTGATCATACGGCTCTATCTTGTTCTTTGTCATTTACTTTTCGATATTTCAGTCAATGCATTCCTATAAAAATCTTCACAATACCAAGTATTTCATTTCATTTTATGATAACTTATTCTAAAGTTCATAGAACCAGACGTTTAATTCTTAAAATGTATTCAATACTTGTTTGATGAAAAATATTCCTAAAGCATGGAAAAAACAGTTAGGTGCTGCTGAGATTTGAACTCAGCATTTCCTGTTTACGAGACAGGCGCTTTAACCACTAAGCCACACCACCAACGTCAATATCAAAAAATACATAAATAATCTATTGTTGATGATGACATTTTGTTTCCTGCTATAAATTCTTCTTTATATGTACTGTAATCTTAAACACAAAAAGATACTCAATCACTAAACAAGTATTAATATGTTTTAATAAACAGGTACTCTTATAACACCCAATGTTATTTCTTGAATACATTATATTTTTTTTTCATGAAG
This sequence comes from Lissotriton helveticus, assembly GCF_964261635.1. Lineage (NCBI taxonomy): Eukaryota > Metazoa > Chordata > Amphibia > Caudata > Salamandridae > Lissotriton > Lissotriton helveticus. The sequence continues at coordinate 97,563,770 of NC_136073.1, forward strand.
GCATTAATATAGCTCAAATCGAGGTAGTAATGTCATCTACGTCTTTCTCATAAATGTGTCTTTTTTTATTTTGCAAGAACAGTATTTACTCCATAATCTTGAAAATACTTTGGTTTTTATGAGGTTTAAGATGATCTGTTCAACAGAAAGATGAATCAGACTTTTATATTTTAATTGTATCAGAATAGGACCTAATGAAATTGATTTGTTACCTAACAAAGAGAAAAGCAAGGCGCTGCTGAGAGTTGAACTCAGGATCTCCTGTTTACTAGACAGGCGCTTTAACCAGCTAAGCCACAGCACCCCCTTGAGTCTTAACTTTGAAAGACTTTTCTTTATGGTGTTCAAGAGAATATTGCTTTTTCACTTTCATATTCTTTTATAAGTTCACAGACTTCTCTACTCAAACACTTTAGATGAAGACGGTTCACTTATTCAAAAACACCTCTCTAATTTGAAGTTTACCCTATTCATAGAATTTTAAAATATACCTTGCCGCAGAGTGGATTAGTTGAACTCAACAATAGAGTGATCATACGGCTCTATCTTGTTCTTTGTCATTTACTTTTCGACATTTCAGTCAATGCATTCCTATAAAAATCTTCACAATACCAAGTATTTTATTTCATTTTATGATAACTTATTCTAAAGTTCATAGAACCAGACGTTTAATTCTTAAAATGTATTCAATACTTGTTTGATGAAAAATATTCCTAAAGCATGGAGAAAACAGTTAGGTGCTACTGAGATTTGAACTCAGGATTTCCTGTTTACGAGACAGGCGCTTTAACCACTAAGCCACAGCACCAACGTCAATTGCAAAAAATACATAAATAATCTACTGCTGATGATGAAATTTTGTTTCCTGCTATAAATTCTTCTTTATATGTACTGTAATCTTAAACACAATAAGATACTCAATCACTAAACAAGTATTAATATGTTTTAATAAACAGGTACTCTTATAAAACCCAATGTTATTTCTTGAATACATTAAATTTTTTTTTTCATGAAGGCATTAATATAGCTCAAATCGAGGTAGTAATGTCATCCACGTCTTTCTCATAGATATGTCTTTTTTTATTTTGCAATACCAGTATTTACTCCATAATCTTGAAAATACTTTGGCTTTTATGAGGTTGAAGATGATCTGTTCAACAGTAAGATGAATCAGACGTTTATATTTTAATTGTATCAGAATAGTACCTAATGAAATTGATTTGTTATATAATAAAGAGAAAAGCAAGGCGCTGCTGAGAGTTGAACTCAGGAACTCCTGTTTACTAGACAGGCGCTTTAACCAGCTAAGCCACAGCACCCCTTTGAGTCTTAACTTTGAAAGACTTTTCTTTATGGTGTTCAAGAGAATATTGCTTTTTCACTTTCATATTCTTTTATAAGTTCACAGACTTCTCTACTCAAACACTTTAGATGAAGACGCTTCACTTATTCAAAAACACCTCTCTAATTTGAAGTTTACCGTATTCATAGAATTTTAAAATATACCTTGCCGAAGAGTGGATTAGTTGAACTCAACAATAGAGTTATCATACGGCTCTATCTTGTTCTTTGTCATTTACTTTTCGATATTTCAGTCAATGCATTCCTATAAAAATCTTCACAATACCAAGTATTTTATTTCATTTTATGATAACTTATTCTAAAGTTCATAGAACCAGACGTTTAATTCTTAAAATGTATTCAATACTTGTTTGATGAAAAATATTCCTAAAGCATGGAGAAAACAGTTAGGTGCTACTGAGATTTGAACTCAGGATTTTCTGTTTACGAGACAGGCGCTTTAACCACTAAGCCACACCACCAACGTCAATAGCAAACAATACATAAATAATCTACTGCTGATGATGAAATTTTGTTTCCTGCTATAAATTCTTCTTTATATGTACTGTAATCTTAAACACAATAAGATACTCAATCACTAAACAAGTATTAATATGTTTTAATAAACAGGTACTCTTATAAAACCCAATGTTATTTCTTGAATACATTATATTTTTTTTTTCATGAAGGCATTAATATTGCTCAAATCGAGGTAGTAATGTCAAATACGTCTTTCTCATAGATATGTCTTTTTTTATTTTGCAACAACAGTATTCACTCTATAATCTTGAAAATACTTTGGTTTTTATGAGGTTTAAGATGATCTGTTCAACAGTAAGATGAATCAGACTTTTATATTTTGATTGTATCAGAATAGGACCTAATGAAATTGATTTGTTATATAACAAAGAGAAAAGCAAGGCACTGCTGAGAGTTGATCTCTGGATCTCCTGTTTACTAGACAGGCGCTTTAACCAGCTAAGCCACAGCACCCCCTTGAGTCTTTACTTTGAAAGACTTTTCTTTATGGTGTTCAAGAGAATATTGCTTTTTCACTTTCATATTCTTTTATAAGTTCACAGACTTCTCTACTCAAACACTTTAGATGAAGAAGCTTCACTTATTCAAAAACACCTCTCTAATTTGAAGTTTACCCTATTCATAGAATTTTAAAATATACCTTGCCGAAGAGTGGATTAGTTGAACTCAACAATAGAATGATCATACGGCTCTATCTTGTTCTTTGTCATTTACTTTTCGATATTTCAGTCAATGCATTCCTATAAAAATCTTCACAATGCCTAGTATTTTATTTCATTTTATGATAACTTATTCTAAAGTTCATAGAACAAGACGTTTATTCTTAAATTGTATTCAACATTTGTTTGATGAAAAATATTCCTAAAGCATGGAGAAAACAGTTAGGTGCTGCTGAGATTTGAACACAGCATTTCTTGTTTACGAGACAGGCGCTTTAACCACTAAGCCACACCACCAACGTCAATAATAAAAAATAAATAAATAATCTATTGTTGATGATGAAATTTTGTTTCCTGCTATAAATTCTTCTTTATATGTACTGTAATCTTAAACACAAAAAGATACTCAATCACTAAACAAGTATTAATATGTTTTAATAAACAGGTACTCTTATAAAACCCAATGTTATTTCTTGAATACATTACATTGTTTTTTTTCATGAAGGCATTAATATAGCTCAAATCGAGGTAGTAATGTCATCTACGTCTTTCTCATAGATATGTCTTTTTTTATTTTGCAATAACAGTATTCACTCTATATTCTTGAAAATACTTTGGCTTTTATGAGGTTGAAGATGATCTGTTCAACTGTAAGATGAATCAGACTTTTATATTTTTTTTGTATCAGAATAGTACCTAATGAAATTGATTTGTTATATAATAAAGAAAAAAGCAAGGCGCTGCTGAGAGTTGAACTCAGGATCTCCTGTTTACTAGACAGGCACTTTAACCAGCTAAGCCACAGCACCCCCTTGAGTCTTAACTTTGAAAGACTTTTCTTTATGGTGTTCAAGAGAATATTGCTTTTTCACTTTCATATTCTTTTATAAGTTCACAGACTTCTCTACTCAAACACTTTAGATGAAGACGCTTCACTTATTCAAAAACACCTCTCTAATTTGAAGTTTACCCTATTCATAGAATTTTAAAATATACCTTGCCGAAGAGTGGATTAGTTGAACTCAACAATTGAGTGATCATACGGCTCTATCTTGTTCTTTGTCATTTACTTTTCGATATTTCAGTCAATGCATTCCTATAAAAATCTTCACAATACCAAGTATTTTATTTCATTTTATGATAACTTATTCTAAAGTTCATAGAACCAGATGTTTAATTCTTAAAATGTATTCAATACTTGTTTGATGAAAAATATTCCTAAAGCATGGAGAAAACAGTTAGGTGCTACTGAGATTTGAACTCAGGATTTCCTGTTTACGAGACAGGCGCTTTAACCACTAAGCCACAGCACCAACCTCAATAGCAAAAAAATACATAAATAATCTACTGCTGATGATGAAATTTTATTTCCTGCTATAAATTCTTCTTTATATGTACTGTAATCTTAAACACAATAAGATACTCAATCACTAAACAAGTATTATTATGTTTTAATAAACAGGTACTCTTATAAAACCCAATGTTATTTCTTGTATTCATTATATTTTTTTTTCATGAAGGCATTAATATAGCTCAAATCGAGGTAGTAATGTCATATACGTCTTTCTCATAGATATGTCTTTTTTTATTTTGCAACAACAGTATTCACTCTATAATCTTGAATATACTTTGGTTTTTATGAGGTTTAAGATGATCTGTTCAACAGTAAGATGAATCAGACTTTTATATTTTAATTGTATCAGAATAGGACCTAATGAAATTGATTTGTTATATAACAAAGAGAAAAGCAAGGCACTGCTGAGAGTTGAACTCAGGATCTCTTGTTTACTAGACAGGCGCTTTAACCAGCTAAGCCACAGCACCCCCTTGAGTCTTTACTTTGAAAGACTTTTCTTTATGGTGTTCAAGAGAATATTGCTTTGTCACTTTCATATTCTTTTATAAGTTCACAGACTTCTCTACTCAAACACTTTAGATGAAGAAGCTTCACTTATTCAAAAACACCTCTCTAATTTGAAGTTTACCCTATTCATAGAATTTTAAAATATACCTTGCCGAAGAGTGGATTAGTTGAACTCAACAATAGAGTGATCATACGGCTCTATCTTGTTCTTTGTCATTTACTTTTCGATATTTCAGTCAATGCATTCCTATAAAAATCTTCACAATGCCAAGTATTTTATTTCATTTTATGATAACTTATTCTAAAGTTCATAGAACAAGACGTTTATTCTTAAATTGTATTCAACATTTGTTTGATGAAAAATATTCCTAAAGCATGGAGAAAACAGTTAGGTGCTGCTGAGATTTGAACTCAGCATTTCCTGTTTACGAGACAGGCGCTTTAACCACTAAGCCACACCACCAACGTCAATAACAAAAAAATACATAAATAATCTATTGTTGATGATGAAATTTTGTTTCCTGCTATAAATTCTTCTTTATATGTACTGTAATCTTAAACACAAAAAGATACTCAATCACTAAACAAGTATTAATATGTTTTAATAAACTGGTACTCTTATAAAACCCAATGGTATTTCTTGAATACATTACATTTTTTTTTTCATGAAGGCATTAATATAGCTCAAATCGAGGTAGTAATGTCATCTACGTCTTTCTCATAGATATGTCTTTTTTTATTTTGCAATAACAGTATTTACTCCATATTCTTGAAAATACTTTGGTTTTTATGAGGTTTAAGATGATCTGTTCAACAGAAAGATGAATCAGACTTTTATATTTTAATTGTATCAGAATAGGACCTAATGAAATTGATTTGTTATATAACAAAGAGAAAAGCAAGGCGCTGCTGAGAGTTGAACTCAGGATCTCCTGTTTACTAGACAGGTGCTTTAACCAGCTAAGCCACAGCACCCCCTTGAGTCTTAATTTTGAAAGACTTTTCTTTATGGTGTTCAAGAGAATATTGCTTTTTCACTTTCATATTCTTTTATAAGTTCACAGACTTCTCTACTCAAACACTTTAGATGAAGAAGCTTCACTTATTCAAAAACACCTCTCTAATTTGAAGTTTACCCTATTCATAGAATTTTAAAATATACCTTGCCGAAGAGTGGATTAGTTGAACTCAACAATAGAGTGATCATACGGCTCTATCTTGTTCTTTGTCATTTACTTTTCGATATTTCAGTCAATGCATTCCTATAAAAATCTTCACAATACCAAGTATTTTATTTCATTTTATGATAACTTATTCTAAAGTTCATAGAACCAGACGTTTAATTCTTAAAATGTATTCAATACTTGTTTGATGAAAAATATTCCTAAGGCATGGAGAAAACAGTTAGGTGCTACTGAGATTTGAACTCAGGATTTCCTGTTTACGAGACAGGCGCTTTAACCACTAAGCCACAGCACATACATCAATAGCAAAAAATACATATATAATCTACTGCTGATGATGAAATTTTGTTCCCTGCTATAAATTCTTCTTTATATGTACTGTAATCTTAAACACAATAAGATACTCAATCACTAAACAAGTATTACTATGTTTTAATAAACAGGTACTCTTATAAAACCCAATGTTATTTCTTGAATACATTATATTTTTTTTTCATGAAGGCATTAATATAGCTCAAATCGAGGTAGTAATGTCATATACGTCTTTCTCATAGATATGTCTTTTTTTATTTTGCAACAACAGTATTCACTCTATAATCTTGAAAATACTTTGGTTTTTATGAGGTTTAAGATGATCTGTTCAACAGTAAGATGAATCAGACTTTTATATTTTAATTGTATCAGAATAGGACCTAATGAAATTGATTTGTTATATAACAAAGAGAAAAGCAAGGCGCTGCTGAGAGTTGAACTCAGGATCTCCTGTTTACTAGACAGGCGCTTTAACCAGCTAAACCACAGCACCCCCTTGAGTCTTTACTTTGAAAGACTTTTCTTTATGGTGTTCAAGAGAATATTGCTTTTTCACTTTCATATTCTTTTATAAGTTCACAGACTTCTCTACTCAAACACTTTAGATGAAGAAGCTTCACTTATTCAAAAACACCTCTCTAATTTGAAGTTTACCCTATTCATAGAATTTTAAAATATACCTTGCCGAAGAGTGGATTAGTTGAACTCAACAATAGAGTGATCATACGGCTCTATCTTGTTCTTTGTCCTTTACTTTTCGATATTTCAGTCAATGCATTCCTATAAAAATCTTCACAATGCCAAGTATTTTATTTCATTTTATGATAACTTATTCTAAAGTTCATAGAACCAGACGTTTATTCTTAAATTGTATTCAACATTTGTTTGATGAAAAATATTCCTAAAGCATGGAGAAAACAGTTAGGTGCTACTGAGATTTGAACTCAAAATTTCCTGTTTACGAGATAGGCGCTTTAACCACTAAGCCACAGCACCAACGTCAATAGCAAAAAATACATAAATAATCTACTGCTGATGATGAAATTGTGTTCCCTGCTATAAATTCTTCTTTATATGTACTGTAATCTTAAACACAATAAGATACTCAATCACTAAACAAGTATTAATATGTTTTAATAAACAGGTACTCTTATAAAACCCAATGTTATTTCTTGAATACATTATATTTTTTTTCATGAAGGCATTAATATAGCTCAAATCGAGGTAGTAATGTCATATACGTCTTTCTCATAGATATGTCTTTTTTTTATTTTGCAAAAACAGTATTCACTCTATAATCCTGAAAATACTTTCGTTTTTATGAGGTTGAAGATGATCTGTCCAACAGTAAGTTGAATCAGACTTTTATATTTTAATTGTATCAGAATAGGACCTAATGAAATTGATTTGTTATATAACAAAGAGAAAAGCAAGGCGCTGCTGAGAGTTGAACTCAGGATCTCCTGTTTACTAGACAGGCGCTTTAACCAGCTAAACCACAGCACCCCCTTGAGTCTTTACTTTGAAAGACTTTTCTTTTGGTGTTCAAGAGAATATTGCTTTTTCACTTTCATATTCTTTTATAAGTTCACAGACTTCTCTACTCAAACACTTTAGATGAAGAAGCTTCACTTATTCAAAAACACCTCTCTAATTTGAAGTTTACCCTATTCATAGAATTTTAAAATATACCTTGCCGAAGAGTGGATTAGTTGAACTCAACAATAGAGTGATCATACGGCTCTATCTTGTTCTTTGTCATTTACTTTTCGATATTTCAGTCAATGCATTCCTTTAAAAATCTTCACAATGCCAAGTATTTTATTTCATTTTATGATAACTTATTCTAAAGTTCATAGAACCAGACGTTTATTCTTAATTTTATTCAACATTTGTTTGATGAAAAATATTCCTAAGGCATAAAGAAAACAGTTAGGTGCTACTGAGATTTGAACTCAGCATTTCCTGTTTACGAGACAGGCGCTTTGACCACTAAGCCACACCACCAACTTCAATAACAAAAAATACATAAATAATCTATTGTTGATGATGAAATTTTGTTTCCCGCTATAAATTCTTCTTTATATGTACTGTAATCTTAAACACAAAAAGATACTCAATCACTAAACAAGTATTAATATGTTTTAAAAAACTGGTACTCTTATAAAACCCAATGTTATTTCTTGAATACATTACATTTTTTTTTTCATGAAGGCATTAATATAGCTCAAATCGAGGTAGTAATGTCATATACGTCTTTCTCATAGATATGTCTTTTTTTATTTTGCAACAACAGTATTCACTCTATAATCTTGAAAATACTTTGGTTTTTATGAGGTTTAAGATGATCTGTTCAACAGTAAGATGAATCAGACTTTTATATTTTAATTGTATCAGAATAGGACCTAATGAAATTGATTTGTTATATAACAAAGAGAAAAGCAAGGTGCTGCTGAGAGTTGAAATCAGGATCTCCTGTTTACTAGACAGGCGCTTTAACCAGCTAAGCCACAGCACCCCCTTGAGTCTTTACTTTGAAAGACTTTTCTTTATGGTGTTCAAGAGAATATTGCTTTTTCACTTTCATATTCTTGTATAAGTTCACAGACTTCTCTACTCAAACACTTTAGATGAAGACGCTTCACTTATTCAAAAACACCTTTCTAATTTGAAGTTTACCCTATTCATAGAATTTTAAAATATACCTTGCCGAAGAGTGGATTAGTTGAACTCAACAATAGAGTGATCATACGGCTCTATCTTGTTCTTTGTCATTTACTTTTCGATATTTCAGTCAATGCATTCCTATAAAAATCTTCACAATGCCAAGTATTTTTTTTCATTTTATGATAACTTATTCTAAAGTTCATAGAACAAGACGTTTATTCTTAAATTGTATTCAACATTTGTTTGATGAAAAATATTCCTAAAGCATGGAGAAAACAGTTAGGTGATGCTGAGATTTGAACTCAGCATTTCCTGTTTACGAGACAGGCGCTTTAACCACTAAGCCACACCACAAACGTCATTAACAAAAAATACATAAATAATCTATTGTTGATGATGTAATTTTGTTTCCTGCTATAAATTCTTCTTTATATGTACTGTAATCTTAAACACAAAAAGATACTCAATCACTAAACAAGTATTAATATGTTTTAATTACCTGGTACTCTTATAAAACCCAATGTTATTTCTTGAATACATTACTTTTTTTTTTCATGAAGGCATTAATATAGCTCAAATCGAGGTAGTAATGTCATCTACGTCTTTCTCATAGATATGTCTTTTTTTATTTTGCAATAACAGTATATACTCCATAATCTTGAAAATACGTTGGTTTTATGAGGTTTAAGATGATCTGTTCAACAGAAAGATGAATCAGACTTTTATATTTTAATTTTATCAGAATAGGACCTAATGAAATTGATTTGTTTTATAACAAAGAAAAAAGCAAGGCGCTGCTGAGAGTTGAACTCAGGATCTCCTGTTTACTAGACAGGCGCTTTAACCAGCTAAGCCACAGCACCCCCTTGAGGCTTAACTTTGAAAGACTTTTCTTTATGGTGTTCAAGAGAATATTGCTTTTTCACTTTCATATTCTTTTATAAGTTCACAGACTTCTCTACTCAAACACTTTAGATGAAGACGCTTCACTTATTCAAAAACACCTCTCTAATTTGAAGTTTACCCTATTCATAGAATTTTAAAATATACCTTGCCGAAGAGTGGATTAGTTGAACTCAACAATAGAGTGATCATACGGCTCTATCTTGTTCTTTGTCATTTACTTTTCGATATTTCAGTCAATGCATTCCTATAAAAATCTTCACAATACCAAGTATTTTATTTCATTTTATGATAACTTATTCTAAAGTTCATAGAACCAGACGTTTAATTCTTAAAATGTATTCAATACTTGTTTGATGGAAAATATTCCTAAAGCATGGAGAAAACAGTTAGGTGCTACTGAGATTTGAACTCAGGATTTCCTGTTTACGAGACAGGCGCTTTAACCACTAAGCCACAGCACCAACGTCAATAGCAAAAAATACATCAATAATCTACTGCTGATGATGAAATTTTGTTTCCTGCTATAAATTCTTCTTTATATGTACTGTAATCCGAAACACAAAAAGATACTCAATCACTAAACAAGTATTAATATGTTTTAATAAACTGGTACTCTTATAAAACCCAATGTTATTTCTTGAATACATTACATTTTTTTTTTGTGAAGGCATTAATATAGCTCAAATCGAGGTTGTAATGTCATCTACGTCTTTCTCATAAATATGTCTTTTTTTATTTTGCAATAATAGTATTTACTCCATAATCTTGAAAATACTTTGGTTTTTATGAGGTTTAAGATGATCTGTTCAACAGAAAGATGAATCAGACTTTTATATTTTAATTTTATCAGAATAGGACCTAATGAAATTGATTTGTTATATAACAAAGAGAAAAGCAAGGCGCTGCTGAGAGTTGAACTCAGGATCTCCTGTTTACTAGACAGGCACTTTAACCAGCTAAGCCACAGCACCCCCTTGAGGCTTAACTTTGAAAGACTTTTCTTTATGGTGTTCAAGAGAATATTGCTTTTTCACTTTCATATTCTTTTATAAGTTCACAGACTTCTCTACTCAAACACTTTAGATGAAGACGCTTCACTTATTCAAAAACACCTCTCTAATTTGAAGTTTACCCTATTCATAGAATTTTAAAATATACCTTGCCGAAGAGTGGATTAGTTGAACTCAACAATAGAGTGATCATACGGCTCTATCTTGTTCTTTGTCATTTACTTTTCGATATTTCAGTCAATGCATTCCTATAAAAATCTTCACAATACCAAGTATTTTATTTCATTTTATGATAACTTATTCTAAAGTTCATAGAACCAGACGTTTAATTCTTAAAATGTATTCAATACTTGTTTGATGGAAAATATTCCTAAAGCATGGAGAAAACAGTTAGGTGCTACTGAGATTTGAACTCAGGATTTCCTGTTTACGAGACAGGCGCTTTAACCACTAAGCCACAGCACCAACGTCAATAGCAAAAAATACATCAATAATCTACTGCTGATGATGAAATTTTGTTTCCTGCTATAAATTCTTCTTTATATGTACTGTAATCCTAAACACAAAAAGATACTCAATCACTAAACAAGTATTAATATGTTTTAATAAACTGGTACTCTTATAAAACCCAATGTTATTTCTTGAATACATTACATTTTCTTTTTTGTGAAGGCATTAATATAGCTCAAATCGAGGTAGTAATGTCATCTACGTCTTTCTCATAAATATGTCTTTTTTTATTTTGCAATAATAGTATTTACTCCATAATCTTGAAAATACTTTGGTTTTTATGAGGTTTAAGATGATCTGTTCAACAGAAAGATGAATCAGACTTTTATATTTAAATTTTATCAGAATAGGACCTAATGAAATTGATTTGTTATATAACAAAGAGAAAAGCAAGGCGCTGCTGAGAGTTGAACTCAGGATCTCCTGTTTACTAGACATGTGCTTTAACCAGCTAAGCCACTGCACCCCCTTGAGTCTTAGCTTTGAAAGACTTTTCTTTATGGTGTTCAAAAGAATATTGCTTTTTCACTTTCATATTCTTTTATAAGTTCACAGACTTCTCTACTCAAACACTTTAGATGAAGACGTTTCACTTATTCAAAAACACCTCTCTAATTTGAAGTTTACCCTATTCATAGAATTTTAAAATATACCTTGCCGAAGAGTGGATTAGTTGAACTCAACAATAGAGTGATCATACGGCTCTATCTTGTTCTTTGTCATTTACTATTCGATATTTCAGTCAATGCATTCCTATAAAAATCTTCACAATACCAAGTATTTTATTTCATTTTATGATAACTTATTCTAAAGTTCATAGAACCAGACGTTTAATTCTTAAAATGTATTCAATACTTGTTTGATGAAAAATATTCCTAAAGCATGGCGAAAACAGTTAGGTGCTACTGAGATTTGAACTCAGGATTTCCTGTTTACGAGACAGGCGCTTTAACCACTAAGCCACAGCATCAACGTCAATAGCAAAAAATACATCAATAATCTACTGCTGATGATGAAATTTTGTTTCCTGCTATAAATTCTTCTTTATATGTACTGTAATCTTAAACACAATAAGATACTCAATCACTAAACAAGTATTAATATGTTTTAATAAACAGGTACTCTTATAAAACCCAACGTTATTTCTTGAATACATTATATTTTTTTTTTCATGAAGGCATTAATATAGCTCAAATCGAGGTAGTAATGTCATATACGTCTTTCTCATAGATATGTCTTTTTTTATTTTGCAACAAGAGTATTCACTCTATAATCTTGAAAATACTTTGGTTTTTATGAGGTTTAAGAAGATCTGTTCAACAGTAAGATGAATCAGACTTTTATATTTTAATTGTATCAGAATAGGACCTAATGAAATTGATTTGTTATATAACAAAGAGAAAAGCAAGGCGCTGCTGAGAGTTGAACTCAGGATCTCCTGTTTACTAGACAGGTGCTTTAACTAGCTAAGCCACAGCACCCCCTCGAGTCTTTATTTTGAAAGACTTTTCTTTATGGTGTTCAAGAGAATATTGCTTTTTCACTTTCATATTCTTTTATAAGTTCACAGACTTCTCTACTCAAACACTTTAGATGAAGAAGCTTCACTTATTCAAAAACACCTCTCTAATTTGAAGTTTACCCTATTCATAGAATTTTAAAATATACCTTGCCGAAGAGTGGATTAGTTGAACTCAACAATAGAGTGATCATACGGCTCTATCTTGTTCTTTGTCATTTACTTTTCGATATTTCAGTCAATGCATTCCTATAAAAATCTTCACAATGACAAGTATTTTATTTCATTTTATGATAACTTATTCTAAAGTTCATAGAACCAGACGTTTATTCTTAAATTGTATTCAACATTTGTTTGATGAAAAATATTCCTAAAGCTTGGAGAAAACAGTTAGGTGCTGCTGAGATTTGAACTCAACATTTCCTGTTTCCGAGACAGGCGCTTTAACCACTAAGCCACACCAACGTCAATAACAGAAAATACATAAATAATCTAGTGTTGATGATGACATTTTGTTTCCTGCTATAAATTCTTCTTTATATGTACTGTAATCTTAAACACAAAAAGATACTCAATCACTAAACAAGTATTAATATGTTTTAATAAACAGGTACTCTTATAAAACCCAATGTTATTTCTTGAATACATTATATTTTTTTTTTTCATGAAGGCAATAATATAGCTCAAATCGAGGTAGTAATGTCATCTACGTCTTTCTCATAAATGTGTCTTTTTTTATTTTGCAATAACAGTATTTACTCCATAATCTTGAAAATACTTTGGTTTTTATGAGGTTTAAGATGATCTGTTCAACAGAAAGATGAATCAGACTTTTATATTTTAATTGTATCAGAATAGGACCTAATGAAATTGATTTGTTATATAACAAAGAGAAAAGCAAGGCGCTACTGAGAGTTGAACTCAGGATCTCCTGTTTACTAGACAGGCGCTTTAACCAGCTAAGCCACAGCACCCCCTTGAACCTTTACTTTAAAAGACTTTTCTTTATGGTGTTCAAGAGAATATTGCTTTTTCACTTTCATATTCTTTTATAAGTTCACAGACTTCTCTACTCAAACACTTTAGATGAAGACGCTTCACTTATTCAAAAACACCTCTCTAATTTGAAGTTTACCCTATTCATAGAATTTTAAAATATACCTTGACGAAGAGTGGATTAGTTGAACTCAACAATAGAGTGATCATACGGCTCTATCTTGTTCTTTGTCATTTACTTTTCGATATTTCAGTCAATGCATTCCTATAAAAATCTTCACAATACCAAGTATTTCATTTCATTTTATGATAACTTATTCTAAAGTTCATAGAACCAGACGTTTAATTCTTAAAATGTATTCAATACTTGTTTGATGAAAAATATTCCTAAAGCATGGAAAAAACAGTTAGGTGCTGCTGAGATTTGAACTCAGCATTTCCTGTTTACGAGACAGGCGCTTTAACCACTAAGCCACACCACCAACGTCAATATCAAAAAATACATAAATAATCTATTGTTGATGATGACATTTTGTTTCCTGCTATAAATTCTTCTTTATATGTACTGTAATCTTAAACACAAAAAGATACTCAATCACTAAACAAGTATTAATATGTTTTAATAAACAGGTACTCTTATAACACCCAATGTTATTTCTTGAATACATTATATTTTTTTTTTCATGAAGGCATTAATATAGCTCAAATCGAGGTAGTAATGTCATCTACGTCTTTCTCATAAATGTGTCTTTTTTTATTTTGCAAGAACAGTATTTACTCCATAATCTTGAAAATACTTTGGTTTTTATGAGGTTTAAGATGATCTGTTCAACAGAAAGATGAATCAGACTTTTATATTTTAATTGTATCAGAATAGGACCTAATGAAATTGATTTGTTACCTAACAAAGAGAAAAGCAAGGCGCTGCTGAGAGTTGAACTCAGGATCTCCTGTTTACTAGACAGGCGCTTTAACCAGCTAAGCCACAGCACCCCCTTGAGTCTTAACTTTGAAAGACTTTTCTTTATGGTGTTCAAGAGAATATTGCTTTTTCACTTTCATATTCTTTTATAAGTTCACAGACTTCTCTACTCAAACACTTTAGATGAAGACGTTTCACTTATTCAAAAACACCTCTCTAATTTGAAGTTTACCCTATTCATAGAATTTTGAAATATACCTTGCCGAAGAGTGGATTAGTTGAACTGAACAATAGAGTGATCATAGAGCTCTATCTTGTTCTTTGTCATTTACTTTTTGATATTTCAGTCAATGCATTCCTATAAAAATCTTCACAATACCAAGTATTTTATTTCATTTTATGATAACTTATTCTAGAGTTCATAGAACCAGACGTTTAATTCTTAAAATGTATTCAATACTTGTTTGATGAAAAATATTCCTAAAGCATGGAGAAAACAGTTAGGTGCTACTGAGATTTGAACTCAGGATTTCCTGTTTACGAGACAGGCGCTTTAACCACTAAGCCACAGCACCAACGTCAATAGCAAAAAATACATAAATAATCTACTGCTGATGATGAAATTTTGTTTCCTGCTATAAATTCTTCTTTATATGTACTGTAATCTTAAACACAAAAAGATACTCAATCACTAAACAAGTATTAATATGTTTTAATAAACAGGTACTCTTATAACACCCAATGTTATTTCTTGAATACATTATATTTTTTTTTCATGAAGGTATTAATATAGCTCAAATCGAGGTAGTAATGTCATATACATCTTTCTCATAGATATGTCTTTTTTTATTTTGCAACAACAGTATTCACTCTATAATCTTGAAAATACTTTGGTTTTTATGAGGTTTAGGCTGATCTGTTCAACAGTAAGATTAATCAGACTTTTATATTTTAATTGTATCAGAATAGGACCTAATGAAATTGATTTGTTATATAACAAAGAGAAAAGCAAGGCGCTACTGAGAGTTGAACTCAGGATCTCCTGTTTACTAGACAGGCGCTTTAACCAGCTAAGCCACAGCACCCCCTTGAACCTTTACTTTAAAAGACTTTTCTTTATGGTGTTCAAGAGAATATTGCTTTTTCACTTTCATATTCTTTTATAAGTTCACAGACTTCTCTACTCAAACACTTTAGATGAAGACGCTTCACTTATTCAAAAACACCTCTCTAATTTGAAGTTTACCCTATTCATAGAATTTTAAAATATACCTTGACGAAGAGTGGATTAGTTGAACTCAACAATAGAGTGATCATACGGCTCTATCTTGTTCTTTGTCATTTACTTTTCGATATTTCAGTCAATGCATTCCTATAAAAATCTTCACAATACCAAGTATTTCATTTCATTTTATGATAACTTATTCTAAAGTTCATAGAACCAGACGTTTAATTCTTAAAATGTATTCAATACTTGTTTGATGAAAAATATTCCTAAAGCATGGAAAAAACAGTTAGGTGCTGCTGAGATTTGAACTCAGCATTTCCTGTTTACGAGACAGGCGCTTTAACCACTAAGCCACACCACCAACGTCAATATCAAAAAATACATAAATAATCTATTGTTGATGATGACATTTTGTTTCCTGCTATAAATTCTTCTTTATATGTACTGTAATCTTAAACACAAAAAGATACTCAATCACTAAACAAGTATTAATATGTTTTAATAAACAGGTACTCTTATAACACCCAATGTTATTTCTTGAATACATTATATTTTTTTTTTCATGAAGGCATTAATATAGCTCAAATCGAGGTAGTAATGTCATCTACGTCTTTCTCATAAATGTGTCTTTTTTTATTTTGCAAGAACAGTATTTACTCCATAATCTTGAAAATACTTTGGTTTTTATGAGGTTTAAGATGATCTGTTCAACAGAAAGATGAATCAGACTTTTATATTTTAATTGTATCAGAATAGGACCTAATGAAATTGATTTGTTACCTAACAAAGAGAAAAGCAAGGCGCTGCTGAGAGTTGAACTCAGGATCTCCTGTTTACTAGACAGGCGCTTTAACCAGCTAAGCCACAGCACCCCCTTGAGTCTTAACTTTGAAAGACTTTTCTTTATGGTGTTCAAGAGAATATTGCTTTTTCACTTTCATATTCTTTTATAAGTTCACAGACTTCTCTACTCAAACACTTTAGATGAAGACGGTTCACTTATTCAAAAACACCTCTCTAATTTGAAGTTTACCCTATTCATAGAATTTTAAAATATACCTTGCCGCAGAGTGGATTAGTTGAACTCAACAATAGAGTGATCATACGGCTCTATCTTGTTCTTTGTCATTTACTTTTCGACATTTCAGTCAATGCATTCCTATAAAAATCTTCACAATACCAAGTATTTTATTTCATTTTATGATAACTTATTCTAAAGTTCATAGAACCAGACGTTTAATTCTTAAAATGTATTCAATACTTGTTTGATGAAAAATATTCCTAAAGCATGGAGAAAACAGTTAGGTGCTACTGAGATTTGAACTCAGGATTTCCTGTTTACGAGACAGGCGCTTTAACCACTAAGCCACAGCACCAACGTCAATTGCAAAAAATACATAAATAATCTACTGCTGATGATGAAATTTTGTTTCCTGCTATAAATTCTTCTTTATATGTACTGTAATCTTAAACACAATAAGATACTCAATCACTAAACAAGTATTAATATGTTTTAATAAACAGGTACTCTTATAAAACCCAATGTTATTTCTTGAATACATTACATTTTTTTTTTCATGAAGGCATTAATATAGCTCAAATCGAGGTAGTAATGTCATCCACGTCTTTCTCATAGATAAGTCTTTTTTTATTTTGCAATACCAGTATTTACTCCATAATCTTGAAAATACTTTGGCTTTTATGAGGTTGAAGATGATCTGTTCAACAGTAAGATGAATCAGACGTTTATATTTTAATTGTATCAGAATAGTACCTAATGAAATTGATTTGTTATATAATAAAGAGAAAAGCAAGGCGCTGCTGAGAGTTGAACTCAGGAACTCCTGTTTACTAGACAGGCGCTTTAACCAGCTAAGCCACAGCACCCCTTTGAGTCTTAACTTTGAAAGACTTTTCTTTATGGTGTTCAAGAGAATATTGCTTTTTCACTTTCATATTCTTTTATAAGTTCACAGACTTCTCTACTCAAACACTTTAGATGAAGACGCTTCACTTATTCAAAAACACCTCTCTAATTTGAAGTTTACCCTATTCATAGAATTTTAAAATATACCTTGCCGAAGAGTGGATTAGTTGAACTCAACAATTGAGTGATCATACGGCTCTATCTTGTTCTTTTTCATTTACTTTTCGATATTTCAGTCAATGCATTCCTATAAAAATCTTCACAATACCAAGTATTTTATTTCATTTTATGATAACTTATTCTAAAGTTCATAGAACCAGATGTTTAATTCTTAAAATGTATTCAATACTTGTTTGATGAAAAATATTCCTAAAGCATGGAGAAAACAGTTAGGTGCTACTGAGATTTGAACTCAGGATTTCCTGTTTACGAGACAGGCGCTTTAACCACTAAGCCACAGCACCAACCTCAATAGCAAAAAAATACATAAATAATCTACTGCTGATGATGAAATTTTATTTCCTGCTATAAATTCTTCTTTATATGTACTGTAATCTTAAACACAATAAGATACTCAATCACTAAACAAGTATTATTATGTTTTAATAAACAGGTACTCTTATAAAACCCAATGTTATTTCTTGTATTCATTATATTTTTTTTTCATGAAGGCATTAATATAGCTCAAATCGAGGTAGTAATGTCATATACGTCTTTCTCATAGATATGTCTTTTTTTATTTTGCAACAACAGTATTCACTCTATAATCTTGAATATACTTTGGTTTTTATGAGGTTTAAGATGATCTGTTCAACAGTAAGATGAATCAGACTTTTATATTTTAATTGTATCAGAATAGGACCTAATGAAATTGATTTGTTATATAACAAAGAGAAAAGCAAGGCACTGCTGAGAGTTGAACTCAGGATCTCTTGTTTACTAGACAGGCGCTTTAACCAGCTAAGCCACAGCACCCCCTTGAGTCTTTACTTTGAAAGACTTTTCTTTATGGTGTTCAAGAGAATATTGCTTTGTCACTTTCATATTCTTTTATAAGTTCACAGACTTCTCTACTCAAACACTTTAGATGAAGAAGCTTCACTTATTCAAAAACACCTCTCTAATTTGAAGTTTACCCTATTCATAGAATTTTAAAATATACCTTGCCGAAGAGTGGATTAGTTGAACTCAACAATAGAGTGATCATACGGCTCTATCTTGTTCTTTGTCATTTACTTTTCGATATTTCAGTCAATGCATTCCTATAAAAATCTTCACAATGCCAAGTATTTTATTTCATTTTATGATAACTTATTCTAAAGTTCATAGAACAAGACGTTTATTCTTAAATTGTATTCAACATTTGTTTGATGAAAAATATTCCTAAAGCATGGAGAAAACAGTTAGGTGCTGCTGAGATTTGAACTCAGCATTTCCTGTTTACGAGACAGGCGCTTTAACCACTAAGCCACACCACCAACGTCAATAACAAAAAAATACATAAATAATCTATTGTTGATGATGAAATTTTGTTTCCTGCTATAAATTCTTCTTTATATGTACTGTAATCTTAAACACAAAAAGATACTCAATCACTAAACAAGTATTAATATGTTTTAATAAACTGGTACTCTTATAAAACCCAATGGTATTTCTTGAATACATTACATTTTTTTTTTCATGAAGGCATTAATATAGCTCAAATCGAGGTAGTAATGTCATCTACGTCTTTCTCATAGATATGTCTTTTTTTATTTTGCAATAACAGTATTTACTCCATAATCTTGAAAATACTTTGGTTTTTATGAGGTTTAAGATGATCTGTTCAACAGAAAGATGAATCAGACTTTTATATTTTAATTGTATCAGAATAGGACCTAATGAAATTGATTTGTTATATAACAAAGAGAAAAGCAAGGCGCTGCTGAGAGTTGAACTCAGGATCTCCTGTTTACTAGACAGGTGCTTTAACCAGCTAAGCCACAGCACCCCCTTGAGTCTTAATTTTGAAAGACTTTTCTTTATGGTGTTCAAGAGAATATTGCTTTTTCACTTTCATATTCTTTTATAAGTTCACAGACTTCTCTACTCAAACACTTTAGATGAAGAAGCTTCACTTATTCAAAAACACCTCTCTAATTTGAAGTTTACCCTATTCATAGAATTTTAAAATATACCTTGCCGAAGAGTGGATTAGTTGAACTCAACAATAGAGTGATCATACGGCTCTATCTTGTTCTTTGTCATTTACTTTTCGATATTTCAGTCAATGCATTCCTATAAAAATCTTCACAATACCAAGTATTTTATTTCATTTTATGATAACTTATTCTAAAGTTCATAGAACCAGACGTTTAATTCTTAAAATGTATTCAATACTTGTTTGATGAAAAATATTCCTAAGGCATGGAGAAAACAGTTAGGTGCTACTGAGATTTGAACTCAGGATTTCCTGTTTACGAGACAGGCGCTTTAACCACTAAGCCACAGCACATACATCAATAGCAAAAAATACATATATAATCTACTGCTGATGATGAAATTTTGTTCCCTGCTATAAATTCTTCTTTATATGTACTGTAATCTTAAACACAATAAGATACTCAATCACTAAACAAGTATTACTATGTTTTAATAAACAGGTACTCTTATAAAACCCAATGTTATTTCTTGAATACATTATATTTTTTTTTCATGAAGGCATTAATATAGCTCAAATCGAGGTAGTAATGTCATATACGTCTTTCTCATAGATATGTCTTTTTTTATTTTGCAACAACAGTATTCACTCTATAATCTTGAAAATACTTTGGTTTTTATGAGGTTTAAGATGATCTGTTCAACAGTAAGATGAATCAGACTTTTATATTTTAATTGTATCAGAATAGGACCTAATGAAATTGATTTGTTATATAACAAAGAGAAAAGCAAGGCGCTGCTGAGAGTTGAACTCAGGATCTCCTGTTTACTAGACAGGCGCTTTAACCAGCTAAACCACAGCACCCCCTTGAGTCTTTACTTTGAAAGACTTTTCTTTATGGTGTTCAAGAGAATATTGCTTTTTCACTTTCATATTCTTTTATAAGTTCACAGACTTCTCTACTCAAACACTTTAGATGAAGAAGCTTCACTTATTCAAAAACACCTCTCTAATTTGAAGTTTACCCTATTCATAGAATTTTAAAATATACCTTGCCGAAGAGTGGATTAGTTGAACTCAACAATAGAGTGATCATACGGCTCTATCTTGTTCTTTGTCCTTTACTTTTCGATATTTCAGTCAATGCATTCCTATAAAAATCTTCACAATGCCAAGTATTTTATTTCATTTTATGATAACTTATTCTAAAGTTCATAGAACCAGACGTTTATTCTTAAATTGTATTCAACATTTGTTTGATGAAAAATATTCCTAAAGCATGGAGAAAACAGTTAGGTGCTACTGAGATTTGAACTCAAAATTTCCTGTTTACGAGATAGGCGCTTTAACCACTAAGCCACAGCACCAACGTCAATAGCAAAAAATACATAAATAATCTACTGCTGATGATGAAATTGTGTTCCCTGCTATAAATTCTTCTTTATATGTACTGTAATCTTAAACACAATAAGATACTCAATCACTAAACAAGTATTAATATGTTTTAATAAACAGGTACTCTTATAAAACCCAATGTTATTTCTTGAATACATTATATTTTTTTTCATGAAGGCATTAATATAGCTCAAATCGAGGTAGTAATGTCATATACGTCTTTCTCATAGATATTTCTTTTTTTTATTTTGCAAAAACAGTATTCACTCTATAATCCTGAAAATACTTTCGTTTTTATGAGGTTGAAGATGATCTGTCCAACAGTAAGTTGAATCAGACTTTTATATTTTAATTGTATCAGAATAGGACCTAATGAAATTGATTTGTTATATAACAAAGAGAAAAGCAAGGCGCTGCTGAGAGTTGAACTCAGGATCTCCTGTTTACTAGACAGGCGCTTTAACCAGCTAAACCACAGCACCCCCTTGAGTCTTTACTTTGAAAGACTTTTCTTTTGGTGTTCAAGAGAATATTGCTTTTTCACTTTCATATTCTTTTATAAGTTCACAGACTTCTCTACTCAAACACTTTAGATGAAGAAGCTTCACTTATTCAAAAACACCTCTCTAATTTGAAGTTTACCCTATTCATAGAATTTTAAAATATACCTTGCCGAAGAGTGGATTAGTTGAACTCAACAATAGAGTGATCATACGGCTCTATCTTGTTCTTTGTCATTTACTTTTCGATATTTCAGTCAATGCATTCCTTTAAAAATCTTCACAATGCCAAGTATTTTATTTCATTTTATGATAACTTATTCTAAAGTTCATAGAACCAGACGTTTATTCTTAATTTTATTCAACATTTGTTTGATGAAAAATATTCCTAAGGCATAAAGAAAACAGTTAGGTGCTACTGAGATTTGAACTCAGGATTTCCTGTTTACGAGACAGGTGCTTTAACCACTAAGCCACAGCACCAACATCAATAGCCAAAAATACATAAATAATCTACTGCTGATGATGACATTTTGTTCCCTGCTATAAATTCTTCTTTATATGTACTGTAATCTTAAACACAATAAGATACTCAATCACTAAACAAGTATTAATATGTTTTAATAAACAGGTACTCTTATAAAACCCAATGTTATTTCTTGAATACATCATATTTTGTTTTTCATGAAGGCATTAATATAGCACAAATCGAGGTAGTAATGTCATATACGTCTTTCTCATAGATATGTCTTTTTTTATTTTGCAACAACAGTATTCACTCTATAATCTTGAAAATACTTTGGTTTTTATGAGGTTTAAGATGATCTGTTCAACAGTAAGATGGATCAGACTTTTATATTTTAATTGTATCAGAATAGTACCTAATGAAATTGATTTGTTATATAATAAAGAAAAAAGCAAGGCGCTGCTGAGAGTTGAACTCAGGATCTCCTGTTTACTAGACAGGCACTTTAACCAGCTAAGCCACAGCACCCCCTTGAGTCTTAACTTTGAAAGACTTTTCTTTATGGTGTTCAAGAGAATATTGCTTTTTCACTTTCATATTCTTTTATAAGTTCACAGACTTCTCTACTCAAACACTTTAGATGAAGACGCTTCACTTATTCAAAAACACCTCTCTAATTTGAAGTTTACCCTATTCATAGAATTTTAAAATATACCTTGCCGAAGAGTGGATTAGTTGAACTCAACAATTGAGTGATCATACGGCTCTATCTTGTTCTTTGTCATTTACTTTTCGATATTTCAGTCAATGCATTTCTATAAAAATCTTCACAATACCAAGTATTTTATTTCATTTTATGATAACTTATTCTAAAGTTCATAGAACCAGATGTTTAATTCTTAAAATGTATTCAATACTTGTTTGATGAAAAATATTCCTAAAGCATGGAGAAAACAGTTAGGTGCTACTGAGATTTGAACTCAGGATTTCCTGTTTACGAGACAGACGCTTTAACCACTAAGCCACAGCACCAACGTCGATAGCAAAAAAATACATAAATAATCTACTGCTGATGATGAAATTGTATTTCCTGCTATAAATTCTTCTTTATATGTACTGTAATCTTAAACACAATAAGATACTCAATCACTAAACAAGTATTATTATGTTTTAATAAACAGGTACTCTTATAAAACCCAATGTTATTTCTTGTATTCATTATATTTTTTTTTTCATGAAGGCATTAATATAGCTCAAATCGAGGTAGTAATGTCATCTACGTCTTTCTCATAGATATGTCTTTTTTTATTTTGCAACAACAGTATTCACTCTATAATCTTGAATATACTTTGGTTTTTATGAGGTTTAAGATGATCTGTTCAACAGTAAGATGAATCAGACTTTTATATTTTAATTGTATCAGAATAGGACCTAATGAAATTGATTTGTTATATAACAAAGAGAAAAGCAAGGCACTGCTGAGAGTTGAACTCAGGATCTCCTGTTTACTAGACAGGCGCTTTAACCAGCTAAGCCACAGCACCCCCTTGAGTCTTTACTTTGAAAGACTTTTCTTTATGGTGTTCAAGAGAATATTGCTTTTTCACTTTCATATTCTTTTATAAGTTCACAGACTTCTCTACTCAAACACTTTAGATGAAGAAGCTTCACTTATTCAAAAACACCTCTCTAATTTGAAGTTTACCCTATTCATAGAATTTTAAAAAATACCTTGCCGAAGAGTGGATTAGTTGAACTCAACAATAGAGTGATCATACGGCTCTATCTTGTTCTTTGTCATTTACTTTTCGATATTTCAGTCAATGCATTCCTATAAAAATCTTCACAATGCCAAGTATTTTATTTCATTTTATGATAACTTATTCTAAAGTTCATAGAACAAGATGTTTATTCTTAAATTGTATTCAACATTTGTTTGATGAAAAATATTCCTAAAGCATGGAGAAAACAGTTAGGTGCTGCTGAGATTTGAACTCAGCATTTCCTGTTTACGAGACAGGCGCTTTAACCACTAAGCCCCACCACCAACGTCAATAACAAAAAATACATAAATAATCTATTGTTGATGATGAAATTTTGTTTCCTGCTATACATTCTTCTTTATATGTACTGTAATCTTAAACACAAAAAGATACTCAATCACTAAACAAGTATTAATATGTTTTAATAAACTGGTACTCTTATAAAACCCAATGGTATTTCTTGAATACATTACATTTTTTTTTCATGAAGGCATTAATATAGCTCAAATCGAGGTAGTAATGTCATCTACGTCTTTCTCATAGATATGTCTTTTTTTATTTTGCAATAACAGTATTTACTCCATAATCTTGAAAATACTTTGGTTTTTATGAGGTTTAAGATGATCTGTTCAACAGAAAGATGAATCAGACTTTTATATTTTAATTGTATCAGAATAGGACCTAATGAAATTGATTTGTTATATAACAAAGAGAAAAGCAAGGCGCTGCTGAGAGTTGAACTCAGGATCTCCTGTTTACTAGACAGGTGCTTTAACCAGCTAAGCCACAGCACCCCCTTGAGTCTTAATTTTGAAAGACTTTTCTTTATGGTGTTCAAGAGAATATTGCTTTTTCACTTTCATATTCTTTTATAAGTTCACAGACTTCTCTACTCAAACACTTTAGATGAAGAAGCTTCACTTATTCAAAAACACCTCTCTAATTTGAAGTTTACCCTATTCATAGAATTTTAAAATATACCTTGCCGAAGAGTGGATTAGTTGAACTCAACAATAGAGTGATCATACGGCTCTATCTTGTTCTTTGTCATTTACTTTTCGATATTTCAGTCAATGCATTCCTATAAAAATCTTCACAATACCAAGTATTTTATTTCATTTTATGATAACTTATTCTAAAGTTCATAGAACCACACGTTTAATTCTTAAAATATATTCAATACTTGTTTGATGAAAAATATTCCTAAAGCATGGAGAAAACAGTTAGGTGCTACTGAGATTTGAACTCAGGATTTACCTGTTTACGAGACAGGCGCTTTAACCACTAAGCCACAGCACCAACGTCAATAACAAAAAATACATAAATAATCTATTGTTGATGAAATTTTGTTTCCTGCTATAAATTCTTCTTTATATGTACTGTAACCCTAAACACAAAAAGATACTCAATCACTAAACAAGTATTATTATGTTTTAATAAACAGGTACTCTTATAAAACCCAATGTTATTTCTTGAATACATTACATTTTTTTTTTTCATGAAGGCATTAATATAGCTCAAATCGAGGTAGTAATGTCATCTACGTCTTTCTCATAGATATGTCTTTTTTTATTTTGCAACAACAGTATTCACTCTATAATCTTGAATATACTTTGGTTTTTATGAGGTTTAAGATGATCTGTTCAACAGTAAGATGAATCAGACTTTTATATTTTAATTGTATCAGAATAGGACCTAATGAAATTGATTTGTTATATAACAAAGAGAAATGCAAGGCACTGCTGAGAGTTGAACTCAGGATCTCCTGTTTACTAGACAGGCGCTTTAACCAGCTAAGCCACAGCACCCCCTTGAGTCTTTACTTTGAAAGACTTTTCTTTATGGTGTTCAAGAGAATATTGCTTTTTCACTTTCATATTCTTTTATAAGTTCACAGACTTCTCTACTCAAACACTTTAGATGAAGAAGCTTCACTTATTCAAAAACACCTCTCTAATTTGAAGTTTACCCTATTCATAGAATTTTAAAAAATACCTTGCCGAAGAGTGGATTAGTTGAACTCAACAATAGAGTGATCATACGGCTCTATCTTGTTCTTTGTCATTTACTTTTCGACATTTCAGTCAATGCATTCCTATAAAAATCTTCACAATACCAAGTATTTTATTTCATTTTATGATAACTTATTCTAAAGTTCATAGAACCAGACGTTTAATTCTTAAAATGTATTCAATACTTGTTTGATGAAAAATATTCCTAAAGCATGGAGAAAACAGTTAGGTGCTACTGAGATCTGAACTCAGGATTTCCTGTTTACGAGACAGGCGCTTTAACCACTAAGCCACAGCACCAACGTCAACAGCAAAACATACATAAATAATCTATTGTTGATGATGAAATTTTGTTTCCTGCTATAAATTCTTCTTTATATGTACTGTAACCCTAAACACAAAAAGATACTCAATCACTAAACACGTATTATTATGTTTTAATAAACAGGTACTCTTATAAAACCCAATGTTATTTCTTGAATACATTACATTTTTTTTTTCATGAAGGCATTAATATAGCTCAAATCAAGGTAGTAATGTCATCTACGTCTTTCTCATAGATATGTCTTTTTTTATTTTGCAATAACAGTATTCACTCTAAAATCTTGAAAATACTTTGGCTTTTATGAGGTTGAAGATGATCTGTTCAACAGTAAGATGAATCAGACTTTCATATTTTAATTGTATCAGAATAGTACCTAATGAAATTGATTTGTTATATAATAAAGAGAAAAGCAAGGCGCTGCTGAGAGTTGAACTCAGGATCTCCTGTTTACTAGACAGGCGCTTTAACCAGCTAAGCCACAGCACCCCCTTTAGTCTTAAATTTGAAAGACTTTTCTTTATGGTGTTCAAGAGAATATTGCTTTTTCACTTTCATATTCTTTTATAAGTTCACAGACTTCTCTACTCAAACACTTTAGATGAAGACGCTTCACTTATTCAAAAACACCTCTCTAATTTGAAGTTTACCCTATTCATAGAATTTTAAAATATACCTTGCCGAAGAGTGGATTAGTTGAACTCAACAATAGAGTGATCATACAGCTCTATCTTGTTCTTTGTCATTTACTTTTCCATATTTCAGTCAATGCATTCCTATAAAAATCTTCACAATACCAAATATTTTATTTCATTTTATGATAACTTATTCTAAAGTTCATGGAACCAGACGTTTAATTCTAAAAATGTATTCAATACTTGTTTGATGAAAAATATTCCTAAAGCATGGAGAAAACAGTTAGGTGCTACTGAGATTTGAACTCAGGATTTCCTGTTTACGAGACAGGCGCTTTAACCACTAAGCCACAGCACCAACGTCAATAGCAAACAATACATAAATAATCTACTGCTGATGATGAAATTTTGTTTCCTGCTATAAATTCTTCTTTATATGTACTGTAATCTTAAACACAATAAGATACTCAATCACTAAACAAGTATTAATATGTTTTAATAAACAGGTACTCTTATAAAACCCAATGTTATTTCTTGAATACATTAATTTTTTTTTTCATGAAGGCATTAATATAGCTCAAATCGAGGTAGTAATGTCATATACGTCTTTCTCATAGATATGTCTTTTTTTATTTTGCAACAAGAGTATTCACTGTATAATCTTGAAAATACTTTGGTTTTTATGGGGTTTAAGATGATCTGATCAACAGTAAGATGAATCAGACTTTTATATTTTAATTGTATCAGCATAGTACCTAATGAAATTGATTTGTTATATAATAAAGAGAAAAGCAAGGCGCTGCTGAGAGTTGAACTCAGGATCTCCTGTTTACTAGACAGGCGCTTTAACCAGCTAAGCCACAGCACCCACTTGAGTCTTTACTTTGAAAGACTTTTCTTTATGGTGTTCAAGAGAATATTGCTTTTTCACTTTCATATTCTTTTATAAGTTCACAGACTTCTCTACTCAAACACTTTAGATGAAGAAGCTTCACTTATTCAAAAACACCTCTCTAATTTGAAGTTTACCCTATTCATAGAATTTTAAAATATACCTTGCCGAAGAGTGGATTAGTTGAACTCAACAATAGAGTGATCATACGGCTCTATCTTGTTTTTTGTCATTTACTTTTCGATATTTCAGTCAATGCATTCCTATAAAAATCTTCACAATGACATGTATTTCATTTCATTTTATGATAACTTATTCTAAAGTTCATAGAACCAGACGTTTATTCTTAAATTGTATTCAACATTTGATTGATGAAAAATATTCCTAAAGCATGGAGAAAACAGTTAGGTGCTGCTGAGATTTGAACTCAGCATTTCCTGTTTACGAGACAGGCGCTTTGACCACTAAGCCACACCACCAACTTCAATAACAAAAAATACATAAATAATCTATTGTTGATGATGAAATTTTGTTTCCCGCTATAAATTCTTCTTTATATGTACTGTAATCTTAAACACAAAAAGATACTCAATCACTAAACAAGTATTAATATGTTTTAAAAAACTGGTACTCTTATAAAACCCAATGTTATTTCTTGAATACATTACATTTTTTTTTTCATGAAGGCATTAATATAGCTCAAATCGAGGTAGTAATGTCATATACGTCTTTCTCATAGATATGTCTTTTTTTATTTTGCAACAACAGTATTCACTCTATAATCTTGAAAATACTTTGGTTTTTATGAGGTTTAAGATGATCTGTTCAACAGTAAGATGAATCAGACTTTTATATTTTAATTGTATCAGAATAGGACCTAATGAAATTGATTTGTTATATAACAAAGAGAAAAGCAAGGTGCTGCTGAGAGTTGAAATCAGGATCTCCTGTTTACTAGACAGGCGCTTTAACCAGCTAAGCCACAGCACCCCCTTGAGTCTTTACTTTGAAAGACTTTTCTTTATGGTGTTCAAGAGAATATTGCTTTTTCACTTTCATATTCTTGTATAAGTTCACAGACTTCTCTACTCAAACACTTTAGATGAAGACGCTTCACTTATTCAAAAACACCTTTCTAATTTGAAGTTTACCCTATTCATAGAATTTTAAAATATACCTTGCCGAAGAGTGGATTAGTTGAACTCAACAATAGAGTGATCATACGGCTCTATCTTGTTCTTTGTCATTTACTTTTCGATATTTCAGTCAATGCATTCCTATAAAAATCTTCACAATGCCAAGTATTTTTTTTCATTTTATGATAACTTATTCTAAAGTTCATAGAACAAGACGTTTATTCTTAAATTGTATTCAACATTTGTTTGATGAAAAATATTCCTAAAGCATGGAGAAAACAGTTAGGTGATGCTGAGATTTGAACTCAGCATTTCCTGTTTACGAGACAGGCGCTTTAACCACTAAGCCACACCACAAACGTCATTAACAAAAAATACATAAATAATCTATTGTTGATGATGTAATTTTGTTTCCTGCTATAAATTCTTCTTTATATGTACTGTAATCTTAAACACAAAAAGATACTCAATCACTAAACAAGTATTAATATGTTTTAATTACCTGGTACTCTTATAAAACCCAATGTTATTTCTTGAATACATTACTTTTTTTTTTCATGAAGGCATTAATATAGCTCAAATCGAGGTAGTAATGTCATCTACGTCTTTCTCATAGATATGTCTTTTTTTATTTTGCAATAACAGTATTTACTCCATAATCTTGAAAATACGTTGGTTTTATGAGGTTTAAGATGATCTGTTCAACAGAAAGATGAATCAGACTTTTATATTTTAATTTTATCAGAATAGGACCTAATGAAATTGATTTGTTTTATAACAAAGAAAAAAGCAAGGCGCTGCTGAGAGTTGAACTCAGGACCTCCTGTTTACTAGACAGGCGCTTTAACCAGCTAAGCCACAGCACCCCCTTGAGGCTTAACTTTGAAAGACTTTTCTTTATGGTGTTCAAGAGAATATTGCTTTTTCACTTTCATATTCTTTTATAAGTTCACAGACTTCTCTACTCAAACACTTTAGATGAAGACACTTCACTTATTTAAAAACACCTCTCTAATTTGAAGTTTACCCTATTCATAGAATTTTAAAATATACCTTGCCGAAGAGTGGATTAGTTCAACTCAACAATAGAGTGATCATACGGCTCTATCTTGTTCTTTGTCATTTACTTTTCGATATTTCAGTCAATGCATTCCTATAAAAATCTTCACAATACCAAGTATTTTATTTCATTTTATGATAACTTATTCTAAAGTTCATAGAACCAGACGTTTAATTCTTAAAATGTATTCAATACTTGTTTGATGGAAAATATTCCTAAAGCATGGAGAAAACAGTTAGGTGCTACTGAGATTTGAACTCAGGATTTCCTCTTTACGAGACAGGCGCTTTAACCACTAAGCCACAGCACCAACGTCAATAGCAAAAAATACATCAATAATCTACTGCTGATGATGAAATTTTGTTTCCTGCTATAAATTCTTCTTTATATGTACTGTAATCCGAAACACAAAAAGATACTCAATCACTAAACAAGTATTAATATGTTTTAATAAACTGGTACTCTTATAAAACCCAATGTTATTTCTTGAATACATTACATTTTTTTTTTGTGAAGGCATTAATATAGCTCAAATCGAGGTAGTAATGTCATCTACGTCTTTCTCATAAATATGTCTTTTTTTATTTTGCAATAATAGTATTTACTCCATAATCTTGAAAATACTTTGGTTTTTATGAGGTTTAAGATGATCTGTTCAACAGAAAGATGAATCAGACTTTTATATTTTAATTTTATCAGAATAGGACCTAATGAAATTGATTTGTTATATAACAAAGAGAAAAGCAAGCCGCTGCTGAGAGTTGAACTCAGGATCTCCTGTTTACTAGACAGGCGCTTTAACCAGCTAAGCCACAGCACCCCCTTGAGGCTTAACTTTGAAAGACTTTTCTTTATGGTGTTCAAGAGAATATTGCTTTTTCACTTTCATATTCTTTTATAAGTTCACAGACTTCTCTACTCAAACACTTTAGATGAAGACGCTTCACTTATTCAAAAACACCTCTCTAATTTGAAGTTTACCCTATTCATAGAATTTTAAAATATACCTTGCCGAAGAGTGGATTAGTTGAACTCAACAATAGAGTGATCATACGGCTCTATCTTGTTCTTTGTCATTTACTTTTCGATATTTCAGTCAATGCATTCCTATAAAAATCTTCACAATACCAAGTATTTTATTTCATTTTATGATAACTTATTCTAAAGTTCATAGAACCAGACGTTTAATTCTTAAAATGTATTCAATACTTGTTTGATGGAAAATATTCCTAAAGCATGGAGAAAACAGTTAGGTGCTACTGAGATTTGAACTCAGGATTTCCTGTTTACGAGACAGGCGCTTTAACCACTAAGCCACAGCACCAACGTCAATAGCAAAAAATACATCAATAATCTACTGCTGATGATGAAATTTTGTTTCCTGCTATAAATTCTTCTTTATATGTACTGTAATCCTAAACACAAAAAGATACTCAATCACTAAACAAGTATTAATATGTTTTAATAAACTGGTACTCTTATAAAACCCAATGTTATTTCTTGAATACATTACATTTTTTTTTTTTGTGAAGACATTAAAATAGCTCAAATCGAGGTAGTAATGTCATATACGTCTTTCTCATAAATATGTCTTTTTTTATTTTGCAATAATAGTATTTACTCCATAATCTTGAAAATACTTTGGTTTTTATGAGGTTTAAGATGATCTGTTCAACAGAAAGATGAATCAGACTTTTATATTTTAATTTTATCAGAATAGGACCTAATGAAATTGATTTGTTATATAACAAAGAGAAAAGCAAGGCGCTGCTGAGAGTTGAACTCAGGATCTCCTGTTTACTAGACATGTGCTTTAACCAGCTAAGCCACTGCACCCCCTTGAGTCTTAGCTTTGAAAGACTTTTCTTTATGGTGTTCAAGAGAATATTGCTTTTTCACTTTCATATTCTTTTATAAGTTCACAGACTTCTCTACTCAAACACTTTAGATGAAGACGTTTCACTTATTCAAAAACACCTCTCTAATTTGAAGTTTACCCTATTCATAGAATTTTAAAATATACCTTGCCGAAGAGTGGATTAGTTGAACTCAACAATAGAGTGATCATACGGCTCTATCTTGTTCTTTGTCATTTACTTTTCGATATTTCAGTCAATGCATTCCTATAAAAATCTTCACAATACCAAGTATTTTATTTCATTTTATGATAACTTATTCTAAAGTTCATAGAACCAGACGTTTAATTCTTAAAATGTATTCAATACTTGTTTGATGAAAAATATTCCTAAAGCATGGAGAAAACAGTTAGGTGCTACTGAGATTTGAACTCAGGATTTCCTGTTTACGAGACAGGCGCTTTAACCACTAAGCCACAGCATCAACGTCAATAGCAAAAAATACATCAATAATCTACTGCTGATGATGAAATTTTGTTTCCTGCTATAAATTCTTCTTTATATGTACTGTAATCTTAAACACAATAAGATACTCAATCACTAAACAAGTATTAATATGTTTTAATAAACAGGTACTCTTATAAAACCCAACGTTATTTCTTGAATACATTATATTTTTTTTTCATGAAGGCATTAATATAGCTCAAATCGAGGTAGTAATGTCATATACGTTTCTCTCATAGATATGTCTTTTTTTATTTTGCAACAAGAGTATTCACTCTATAATCTTGAAAATACTTTGGTTTTTATGAGGTTTAAGAAGATCTGTTCAACAGTAAGATGAATCAGACTTTTATATTTTAATTGTATCAGAATAGGACCTAATGAAATTGATTTGTTATATAACAAAGAGAAAAGCAAGGCGCTGCTGAGAGTTGAACTCAGGATCTCCTGTTTACTAGACATGTGCTTTAACCAGCTAAGCCACTGCACCCCCTTGAGTCTTAGCTTTGAAAGACTTTTCTTTATGGTGTTCAAGAGAATATTGCTTTTTCACTTTCATATTCTTTTATAAGTTCACAGACTTCTCTACTCAAACACTTTAGATGAAGACGTTTCACTTATTCAAAAACACCTCTCTAATTTGAAGTTTACCCTATTCATAGAATTTTAAAATATACCTTGCCGAAGAGTGGATTAGTTGAACTCAACAATAGAGTGATCATACGGCTCTATCTTGTTCTTTGTCATTTACTTTTCGATATTTCAGTCAATGCATTCCTATAAAAATCTTCACAATACCAAATATTTTATTTCATTTTATGATAACTTATTCTAAAGTTCATAGAACCAGACGTTTAATTCTTAAAATGTATTCAATACTTGTTTGATGAAAAATATTCCTAAAGCATGGAGAAAACAGTTAGGTGCTACTGAGATTTGAACTCAGGATTTCCTGTTTACGAGACAGGCGCTTTAACCACTAAGCCACAGCATCAACGTCAATAGCAAAAAATACATCAATAATCTACTGCTGATGATGAAATTTTGTTTCCTGCTATAAATTCTTCTTTATATGTACTGTAATCTTAAACACAATAAGATACTCAATCACTAAACAAGTATTAATATGTTTTAATAAACAGGTACTCTTATAAAACCCAACGTTATTTCTTGAATACATTATATTTTTTTTTCATGAAGGCATTAATATAGCTCAAATCGAGGTAGTAATGTCATATACGTTTCTCTCATAGATATGTCTTTTTTTATTTTGCAACAAGAGTATTCACTCTATAATCTTGAAAATACTTTGGTTTTTATGAGGTTTAAGAAGATCTGTTCAACAGTAAGATGAATCAGACTTTTATATTTTAATTGTATCAGAATAGGACCTAATGAAATTGATTTGTTATATAACAAAGAGAAAAGCAAGGCGCTGCTGAGAGTTGAACTCAGGATCTCCTGTTTACTAGACAGGTGCTTTAACTAGCTAAGCCACAGCACCCCCTCGAGTCTTTACTTTGAAAGACTTTTCTTTATGGTGTTCAAGAGAATATTGCTTTTTCACTTTCATATTCTTTTATAAGTTCACAGACTTCTCTACTCAAACACTTTAGATGAAGAAGCTTCACTTATTCAAAAACACCTCTCTAATTTGAAGTTTACCCTATTCATAGAATTTTAAAATATACCTTGCCGTAGAGTGGATTAGTTGAACTCAACAATAGAGTGATCATACGGCTCTATCTTGTTCTTTGTCATTTACTTTTCGATATTTCAGTCAATGCATTCCTATAAAAATCTTCACAATACCAAGTATTTTATTTCATTTTATGATAACTTATTCTAAAGTTCATAGAACCAGACGTTTAATTCTTAAAATGTATTCAATACTTGTTTGATGGAAAATATTCCTAAAGCATGGAGAAAACAGTTAGGTGCTACTGAGATTTGAACTCAGGATTTCCTGTTTACGAGACAGGCGCTTTAACCACTAAGCCACAGCACCAACGTCAATAGCAAAAAATACATCAATAATCTACTGCTGATGATGAAATTTTGTTTCCTGCTATAAATTCTTCTTTATATGTACTGTAATCCTAAACACAAAAAGATACTCAATCACTAAACAAGTATTAATATGTTTTAATAAACTGGTACTCTTATAAAACCCAATGTTATTTCTTGAATACATTACATTTTTTTTTTTGTGAAGGCATTAATATAGCTCAAATCGAGGTAGTAATGTCATCTACGTCTTTCTCATAAATATGTCTTTTTTTATTTTGCAATAATAGTATTTACTCCATAATCTTGAAAATACTTTGGTTTTTATGAGGTTTAAGATGATCTGTTCAACAGAAAGATGAATCAGACTTTTATATTTTAATTTTATCAGAATAGGACCTAATGAAATTGATTTGTTATATAACAAAGAGAAAAGCAAGGCGCTGCTGAGAGTTGAACTCAGGATCTCCTGTTTACTAGACATGTGCTTTAACCAGCTAAGCCACTGCACCGCCTTGAGTCTTAGCTTTGAAAGACTTTTCTTTATGGTGTTCAAGAGAATATTGCTTTTTCACTTTCATATTCTTTTATAAGTTCACAGACTTCTCTACTCAAACACTTTAGATGAAGACGTTTCACTTATTCAAAAACACCTCTCTAATTTGAAGTTTACCCTATTCATAGAATTTTAAAATATACCTTGCCGAAGAGTGGATTAGTTGAACTCAACAATAGAGTGATCATACGGCTCTATCTTGTTCTTTGTCATTTACTATTCGATATTTCAGTCAATGCATTCCTATAAAAATCTTCACAATACCAAGTATTTTATTTCATTTTATGATAACTTATTCTAAAGTTCATAGAACCAGACGTTTAATTCTTAAAATGTATTCAATACTTGTTTGATGAAAAATATTCCTAAAGCATGGAGAAAACAGTTAGGTGCTACTGAGATTTGAACTCAGGATTTCCTGTTTACGAGACAGGCGCTTTAACCACTAAGCCACAGCATCAACGTCAATAGCAAAAAATACATCAATAATCTACTGCTGATGATGAAATTTTGTTTCCTGCTATAAATTCTTCTTTATATGTACTGTAATCTTAAACACAATAAGATACTCAATCACTAAACAAGTATTAATATGTTTTAATAAACAGGTACTCTTATAAAACCCAACGTTATTTCTTGAATACATTATTTTTTTTTTTTCATGAAGGCATTAATATAGCTCAAATCGAGGTAGTAATGTCATATACGTCTTTCTCATAGATATGTCTTTTTTTATTTTGCAACAAGAGTATTCACTCTATAATCTTGAAAATACTTTGGTTTTTATGAGGTTTAAGAAGATCTGTTCAACAGTAAGATGAATCAGACTTTTATATTTTAATTGTATCAGAATAGGACCTAATGAAATTGATTTGTTATATAACAAAGAGAAAAGCAAGGCGCTGCTGAGAGTTGAACTCAGGATCTCCTGTTTACTAGACAGGTGCTTTAACTAGCTAAGCCACAGCACCCGCTCGAGTCTTTACTTTGAAAGACTTTTCTTTATGGTGTTCAAGAGAATATTGCTTTTTCACTTTCATATTCTTTTATAAGTTCACAGACTTCTCTACTCAAACACTTTAGATGAAGACGTTTCACTTATTCAAAAACACCTCTCTAATTTGAAGTTTACCCTATTCATAGAATTTTGAAATATACCTTGCCGAAGAGTGGATTAGTTGAACTGAACAATAGAGTGATCATACAGCTCTATCTTGTTCTTTGTCATTTACTTTTTGATATTTCAGTCAATGCATTCCTATAAAAATCTTCACAATACCAAGTATTTTATTTCATTTTATGATTACTTATTCTAAAGTTCATAGAACCAGACGTTTAATTCTTAAAATGTATTCAATACTTGTTTGATGAAAAATATTCCTAAAGCATGGAGAAAACAGTTAGGTGCTACTGAGATTTGAACTCAGGATTTCCTGTTTACGAGACAGGCGCTTTAACCACTAAGCCACAGCACCAACGTCAATAGCAAAAAATACATAAATAATCTACTGCTGATGATGAAATTTTGTTTCCTGCTATAAATTCTTCTTTATATGTACTGTAATCTTAAACACAAAAAGATACTCAATCACTAAACAAGTATTAATATGTTTTAATAAACAGGTACTCTTATAACACCCAATGTTATTTCTTGAATACATTATATTTTTTTTTCATGAAGGTATTAATATAGCTCAAATCGAGGTAGTAATGTCATATACATCTTTCTCATAGATATGTCTTTTTTTATTTTGCAACAACAGTATTCACTCTATAATCTTAAAAATACTTTGGTTTTTATGAGGTTTAGGCTGATCTGTTCAACAGTAAGATTAATCAGACTTTTATATTTTAATTGTATCAGAATAGGACCTAATGAAATTGATTTGTTATATAACAAAGAGAAAAGCAAGGCGCTACTGAGAGTTGAACTCAGGATCTCCTGTTTACTAGACAGGCGCTTTAACCAGCTAAGCCACAGCACCCCCTTGAATCTTTACTTTAAAAGACTTTTCTTTATGGTGTTCAAGAGAATATTGCTTTTTCACTTTCATATTCTTTTATAAGTTCACAGACTTCTCTACTCAAACACTTTAGATGAAGACGCTTCACTTATTCAAAAACACCTCTCTAATTTGAAGTTTACCCTATTCATAGAATTTTAAAATATACCTTGACGAAGAGTGGATTAGTTGAACTCAACAATAGAGTGATCATACGGCTCTATCTTGTTCTTTGTCATTTACTTTTCGATATTTCAGTCAATGCATTCCTATAAAAATCTTCACAATACCAAGTATTTCATTTCATTTTATGATAACTTATTCTAAAGTTCATAGAACCAGACGTTTAATTCTTAAAATGTATTCAATACTTGTTTGATGAAAAATATTCTTGAAGCATGGAAAAAACAGTTAGGTGCTGCTGAGATTTGAACTCAGCATTTCCTGTTTACGAGACAGGCGCTTTAACCACTAAGCCACACCACCAACGTCAATATCAAAAAATACATAAATAATCTATTGTTGATGATGACATTTTGTTTCCTGCTATAAATTCTTCTTTATATGTACTGTAATCTTAAACACAAAAAGATACTCAATCACTAAACAAGTATTAATATGTTTTAATAAACAGGTACTCTTATAACACCCAATGTTATTTCTTGAATACATAATATTTTTTTTTTCATGAAGGCATTAATATAGCTCAAATCGAGGTAGTAATGTCATCTACGTCTTTCTCATAAATGTGTCTTTTTTTATTTTGCAAGAACAGTATTTACTCCATAATCTTGAAAATACTTTGGTTTTTATGAGGTTTAAGATGATCTGTTCAACAGAAAGATGAATCAGACTTTTATATTTTAATTGTATCAGAATAGGACCTAATGAAATTGATTTGTTATATAACAAAGAGAAAAGCAAGGCGCTGCTGAGAGTTGAACTCAGGATCTCCTGTTTACTAGACAAGTGCTTTAACCAGCTAAGCCACAGCACCCCCTTGAGTCTTAACTTTGAAAGACTTTTCTTTATGGTGTTCAAGAGAATATTGCTTTTTCACTTTCATATTCTTTTATAAGTTCACAGACTTCTCTACTCAAACACTTTAGATGAAGACGTTTCACTTATTCAAAAACACCTCTCTAATTTGAAGTTTACCCTATTCATAGAATTTTAAAATATACCTTGCCGAAGAGTGGATTAGTTGAACTCAACAATAGAGTGATCATACGGCTCTATCTTGTTCTTTGTCATTTACTTTTCGATATTTCAGTCAATACATTCCTATAAAAATCTTCACAATACCAAGTATTTTATTTCATTTTATGATAACTTATTCTAAAGTTCATAGAACCAGACGTTTAATTCTTAAAATGTATTCAATACTTGTTTGATGAAAAATATTCCTAAAGCATGGAGAAAACAGTTAGGTGCTACTGAGATTTGAACTCAGGATTTCCTGTTTACGAGACAGGCGCTTTAACCACTAAGCCACAGCACCAACGTCGATGTCAAAAAATACATAAATAATCTACTGCTGATGATAAAATTTTGTTTCCTGCTATAAATTCTTCTTTATATGTACTGTAATCCTAAACACAATAAGATACTCAATCACTAAACAAGTATTAATATGTTTTAATAAACAGGTACTCTTATAAAACCCAATGTTATTTCTTGAATACATTACATTTTTTTTTTTCATGAAGGCATTAATATAGCTCAAATCGGGGTAGTAATGTCATCTACGTCTTTCTCATAGATATGTCTTTTTTTATTTTGCAATAACAGTATTTACTCCATAATCTTGAAAATACTTTGGTTTTTATGAGGTTTAAGATGATCTGTTCAACAGAAAGATGAATCAGACTTTTATATTTTAATTGTATCAGAATAGGACCTAATGAAATTGATTTGTTATATAACAAAGAGAAAAGCAAGGAGCTGCTCAGAGTTGAACTCAGGATCTCCTGTTTACTAGACAAGCACTTTAACCAGCTAAGCCACAGCACCCCCTTGAGTCTTAACTTTGAAAGACTTTTCTTTATGGTGTTCAAGGGAATATTGCTTTTTCACTTTCATATTCTTTTATAAGTTCACAGACTTCTCTACTCAAACACTTTAGATGAAGACGCTTCACTTATTCAAAAACACCTCTCTAATTTGAAGTTTACCCTATTCATAGAATTTTAAAATATACCTTGACGAAGAGTGGATTAGTTGAACTCAACAATAGAGTGATCATACGGCTCTATCTTGTTCTTTGTCATTTACTTTTCGATGTTTCAGTCAATGTATTCCTATAAAAATCTTCACAATACCAAGTATTTCATTTCATTTTATGATAACTTATTCTAAAGTTCATAGAACCAGACGTTTAATTCTTCAAATGTATTCAATACTTGTTTGATGGAAAATATTCCTAAAGCATGGAGAAAACAGTTAGGTGCTACTGAGATTTGAACTCAGGATTTCCTGTTTACGAGACAGGCGCTTTAACCACTAAGCCACAGCACCAACGTCAATAACAAAAAATACATAAATAATCTATTGTTGATGAAATTTTGTTTCCTGCTATAAATTCTTCTTTATATATACTGTAACCCTAAACACAAAAAGATACTCAATCACTAAACAAGTATTAATATGTTTTAATAAACTGGTACTCTTATAAAACCCAATGTTATTTCTTGAATACATTACATTTTTTTTTCATGAAGGCATTAATATAGCTCAAATCGAGGTAGTAATGTCATCTACGTCTTTCTCATAGATATGTCTTTTTTATTTTGCAATAACAGTATTCACTCTATAATCTTGAAAATACTTTGGCTTTTATGAGGTTGAAGATGATCTGTTCAACAGTAAGATGAATCAGACTTTTATATTTTAATTGTATCAGAATAGTACCTAATGAAATTGATTTGTTATATAATAAAGAAAAAAGCAAGGCGCTGCTGAGAGTTGAACTCAGGATCTCCTGTTTACTAGACAGGCACTTTAACCAGCTAAGCCACAGCACCCCCTTGAGTCTTAACTTTGAAAGACTTTTCTTTATGGTGTTCAAGAGAATATTGCTTTTTCAATTGCATATTCTTTTATAAGTTCACAGACTTCTCTACTCAAACACTTTAGATGAAGACGCTTCACTTATTCAAAAACACCTCTCTAATTTGAAGTTTACCCTATTCATAGAATTTTAAAATATACCTTGCCGAAGAGTGGATTAGTTGAACTCAACAATAGAGTGATCATACGGCTCTATCTTGTTCTTTGTCATTTACTTTTCGATATTTCAGTCAATGCATTCCTATAAAAATCTTCACAATACCAAGTATTTTATTTCATTTTATGATAACTTATTCTAAAGTTCATAGAACCAGATGTTTAATTCTTAAAATGTATTCAATACTTGTTTGATGAAAAATATTCCTAAAGCATGGAGAAAACAATTAGGTGCTACTGAGATTTGAACTCAGGATTACCTGTTTACGAGACAGGCGCTTTAACCACTAAGCCACAGCACCAACGTCAATAGCAAAAAAATACATAAATAATCTACTGCTGATGATGAAATTTTATTTCCTGCTATAAATTCTTCTTTATATGTACTGTAATCTTAAACACAATAAGATACTCAATCACTAAACAAGTATTATTATGTTTTAATAAACAGGTACTCTTATAAAACCCAATGTTATTTCTTGTATTCATTATATTTTTTTTTCATGAAGGCATTAATATAGCTCAAATCGAGGTAGTAATGTCATATACGTCTTTCTCATAGATATGTCTTTTTTTATTTTGCAACAACAGTATTCACTCTATAATCTTGAATATACTTTGGTTTTTATGAGGTTTAAGATGATCTGTTCAACAGTAAGATGAATCAGACTTTTATATTTTAATTGTATCAGAATAGGACCTAATGAAATTGATTTGTTATATAACAAAGAGAAAAGCAATGCACTGCTGAGAGTTGAACTCAGGATCTCCTGTTTACTAGACAGGCACTTTAACCAGCTAAGCCACAGCACCCCCTTGAGTCTTTACTTTGAAAGACTTTTCTTTATGGTGTTCAAGAGAATATTGCTTTTTCACTTTCATATTCTTTTATAAGTTCACAGACTTCTCTACTCAAACACTTTAGATGAAGAAGCTTCACTTATTCAAAAACACCTCTCTAATTTGAAGTTTACCCTATTCATAGAATTTTAAAATATACCTTGCCGAAGAGTGGATTAGTTGAACTCAACACTAGAGTGATCATACGGCTCTATCTTGTTCTTTGTCATTTACTTTTCGATATTTCAGTCAATGCATTCCTATAAAAATCTTCACAATGCCAAGTATTTTATTTCATTTTATGATAACTTATTCTAAAGTTCATAGAACAAGACGTTTATTCTTAAATGGTATTCAACATTTGTTTGATGAAAAATATTCCTAAAGCATGGAGAAAACAGTTAGGTGCTGCTGAGATTTGAACTCAGGATTTCCTGTTTACGAGACAGGCGCTTTAACCACTAAGCCACAGCACCAACGTTACTAATAAAAAAATACATAAATAATTTAGTGTTGATGATGAAATTTTGTTTCCTGCTATAAATTCTTCTTTATATGTACTGTAATCTTAAACACAAAAAGATACTCAATCACTAAACAAGTATTAATATGTTTTAATAAACAAGAACTCTTATAAAACCCAATGTTATTTCTTGAATACATTACATTTTTTTTTTCATGAAGGCATTAATATAGCTCAAATCGAGGTAGTAATGTCATCTACGTCTTTCTCATAGATATGTCTTTTTTTTATTTTGCAATAACAGTTTTCACTCTATAATCTTGAAAATACTTTGGTTTTTATGAGGTTTAAGATGATCTGTTCAACAGTTCCT
Source organism: Lissotriton helveticus (assembly GCF_964261635.1). Taxonomy (NCBI): domain Eukaryota; kingdom Metazoa; phylum Chordata; class Amphibia; order Caudata; family Salamandridae; genus Lissotriton; species Lissotriton helveticus. The sequence continues at coordinate 97,605,503 of NC_136073.1, forward strand.
AAAGCATGGAGAAAGCAGTTAGGTGCTGCTGAGATTTGAACTCAGGAGTTCCTGTTTACGAGACAGGCGCTTTACCCACTAAGCCACAGCAACAACGTAAAAAGCTAAAAATACATAAATAATCTATTGTTGATGATGACATTTTGTTTCCTGCTATAAATTCTTCTTTATATGTACTGTAATCTTAAAAACAAAAAGATACTCAATCACTAAACAATTATTATTATGTTTTAATAAACAGGTACTCTTGTAAAACCCAATTTCAATGTTTGAATAGTTTACATTTTTTTTCATGAAGGCATTAATATTGCTCAAATCGAGGTAGTAATGTGATCTACGTCTTTCTCATAGATATGTCTTTTTTTATTTTGCAATAACATTATTTACTCTATAATCTTGAAAATACTTTGGTTTTTATGAGGTTTAAGATGATCTGTTCAACAGTAAGATTAATCAGACTTTTATATTTTAATTGTATCACAATAGGACCTAATGAAATTGATTTGTTATATAACAAAGAGAAAAGCAAGGCGCTGCTGAGAGTTGAACACAGGATCTCCTGTTTACTAGACAGGCGCTTGAAAGAATATGAAAATGAAAAGCAATATTCTCTTGAACACCATAAAGAAAAGTCTTTCAAAGTTAAGACTCAGGGGGGCTGAGTCTTAACTTTGAAAGACTTTTCTTTATGGTGTTCAAGAGAATATTGCTTTTCATTTTCATATTCTTTCATAAGTTCACAGACTTCTCTACAAAAACACTTTAGATGAAGACGCTTCACTTATTCAAAAACACCTCTCTAATTTGAAGTTTACCCTATTCATAGAATTTTAAAATATACCTTGCCGAAGAGTGGATTAGTTGAACTCAACAATAGAGTGATCATACGACTATTTCTTGTTCTTTGTCATTTACTTTTCGATATTTCAGTCAATGCATTCCTATAAAAATCTTCACAATACCAAGTATTTTATTTCATTTTATGATAACTTATTCTAAAGTTCATAGAACCAGACGTTTAATTCTTAAAATGTATTCAACACTTGTTTGATGAAAAATATTCCTAAAGCATGGAGAAAGCAGTTAGGTGCTGCTGAGATTTGAACTCAGGAGATCCTGTTTACGAGACAGGCGCTTTACCCACTAAGCCACAGCACCAACGTCAAGAGCTAAAAATACATAAATAATCTATTGTTGATGATGAAATTTTGTTTCCTGCTATAAATTCTTCTTTATATGTACTGTAATCTTAAACACAAAAAGATACTCATTCACTAACCAAGTATTAATATGTTTTAATAAACAGGTACTCCTATAAAACCCAATTTTATTTCTTGTATACATTACATTTTTTTTTCATGAAGGCATTAATATAGCTCAAATCGAGGTAGTAATGTCATCTACGTCTTTCTCATAGATATGTCTTTTTTTATTTTGCAATAACAGTATTCACTCTATAATCTTGAAAATACTTTGGTTTTTATGGGGTTTAAGATGATCTGTTCAACAGTAAGATGAATCAGATTTTTATATTTTAAATGTATCAGAATAGGACCTAATGAAATTGATTTGTTATATAACAAAGAGAAAAGCAAGGCACTGCTGAGAGATGAACGCAGGATCTCCTGTTTACTAGATATGCGCTTTAACCAACTAAGCCACAGCACCCCATTGACTGTTAAATATGAAAGACTTTTCTTTATGGTGTTCAAGAGAATATTGCTTTTTCACTTTCATATTCTTTTATAAGTTCACAGACTTCTCTACTCAAACACTTTAGATGAAGACGCTTCACTTATTCAAAAACACCTCTCTAATTTGAAGTTTACCCTATTCATAGAATTTTTAAATAAACCTTGCCGAAGAGTGGATTAGTTGTACTCAACAATAGAGTGATCATACAGCTCTATCTTGTTTTTTGTCATTTACTTTTCGATATTTCAGTCAATGCATTCCTATAAAAATCTTCACAATACCAAGTATTTTATTTCATTTCATGATAACTTATTCTAAAGTTTATAGAACCAGACGTTTATTCTTAAATTGTATTCAACACTTGTTTGATGAGAAATATTCCTAAAGCATGGAGAAAACAGTTAGGTGCTGCTGAGCTTTGAACTCAGGATTATCCTGTTTATGAGACAGGCGCTTTAACCACTAAGCCACAGCACCAACTTTAATAACAAAAAATACATAAATAATTTATTGTTGATGATGAAATTTTGTTTCCTGCTATAATTTCTTCTTTATATGTACTGTAATCTTAAACACAAAAAGATACTCAATCACTAAACAAGTATTAATATGTTTTAATAAACAAGTACTCTTATAAAACCCAATGTTATTTCTTGAATACATTAAATTTTTTTGTCATGAAGGCATTAATATAGCTCAAATCGAGGTAGTAATGTCATCTACGTCTTTCTCATAGATATGTCTTTTTTTATTTTGCAATAACAGTATTCACTCTATAATCTTGAAAATACTTTGGTTTTTATGAGGTTTAAGATGATCTGTTCAACAGTTAGATTAATCAGACTTTTATATTTTAATTGTATCACAATAGGACCTAATGAAATTGATTTGTTATATAACAAAGAGAAAAGCAAGGTGCTGCTGAGAGTTGAACACAGGATCTCCTGTTTACTAGACAGGCGCTTTAACCAGCTAAGCCACAGCAACCCCCTGAGTCTTAACTTTGAAAGACTTTTCTTTATGGTGTTCAAGAGAATATTGCTTTTCATTTTCATATTCTTTCATAAGTTCACAGACTTCTCTACAAAAACACTTTAGATGAAGACGCTTCACTTATTCAAAAACACCTCTCTAATTTGAAGTTTACCCTATTCATAGAATTTTAAAATATACCTTGCCGAATAGTGGATTAGTTGAACTCAACAATAGAGTGATCATACGGCTCTATCTTGTTCTTTGTCATTTACTTTTCGATATTTCAGTCAATGCATTCCTATAAAAATCTTCACAATACCAAGTATTTTATTTCATTTTATGATAACTTATTCTAAAGTCCATAGAACCAGACGTTTAATTCTTAAAATGTATTCAACACTTGTTTGATGAAAAATATTCCTAAAGCATGGAGAAAGCAGTTAGGTGCTGCTGAGATTTGCACTCAGGAGATCCTGTTTACGAGACAGGAACTTTACCCACTAAGCCACAGCACCAACGTCAAGAGCTAAAAATACATAAATAATCTATTGTTGATGATGAAATTTTGTTTCCTGCTATAAATTCTTCTTTATATGTACTGTAATCTTAAACACAAAAAGATACTCATTCACTAAACAAGTATTAATATGTTTTAATAAACAGGTACTCTTATAAAACCCAATTTTATTTCTTGTATACATTACATTTTTTTTTTCATGAAGGCATTAATATTGCTCAAATCGAGGTAGTAATGTCATCTACGTCTTTCTCATAGATATGTCTTTTTTATTTTGCAATAACAGTATTCACTCTATAATCTTGAAAATACTTTGGTTTTTATGGGGTTTAAGATGATCTGTTCAAGAGTAAGATGAATCAGATTTTTATATTTTAAATGTATCAGAATAGGACCTAATGAAATTGATTTGTTATATAACAAAGAGAAAAGCAAGGCAATGCTGAGAGTTGAACTCAGGATCTCCTGTTTACTAGATATGCGCTTTAACCAACTAAGCCACAGCACGCCCTTGAGTGTTAAATTTGAAAGACTGTTCTTTATGGTGTTCAAGAGAATATTGCTTTTTCACTTTCATATTCTTTTATAAGTTCACAGACTTCTCTACTCAAACACTTTAGATGAAGACGCTTCACTTATTCAAAAACACCTCTCTAATTTGAAGTTTACCCTATTCATAGAATTTTAGAATAAACCTTGCCGAAGAGTGGATTAGTTGTACTCAACAATAGAGTGATCATACAGCTCTATCTTGTTTTTTGTCATTTACTTTTCGATATTTCAGTCAATGCATTCCTATAAAAATCTTCACAATACCAAGTATTTTATTTCATTTCATGATAACTTATTCTAAAGGTTATAGAACCAGACGTTTATTCTTAAATTGTATTCAACACTTGTTTGATGAAAAATATTCCTAAAGCATGGAGAAAACAGTTAGGTGCTGCTGAGCTTTGAACTCAGGATTATCCTGTTTATGAGACAGGCGCTTTAACCACTAAGCCACAGCACCAACTTTAATATCAAAAAATACATAAAAATTTTATTGTTGATGATGAAATTTAGTTTCCTGCTATAAATTCTTCTTTATATGTACTGTAATCTTAAACACAAAAAGATACTCAATCACTAAACAAGTATTAATATGTTTTAATAAACAAGTACTCTTATAAAACCCAATGTTATTTCTTGAATACATTAAATTTTTTTTGTCATGAAGGCATTAATATAGCTCAATTCGAGGTAGTAATGTCATCTACGTCTTTCTCATAGATATGTCTTTTTTTATTTTGCAATAACAGTATTCACTCTATAATCTTGAAAATACTTTGGTTTTTATGAGGTTTAAGATGATCTGTTCAACAGTAAGATGAATCAGACTTTTATATTTTAATTGTATCACAATAGGACCTAATGAAATTGATTTGTTATATAACAAAGAGAAAAGCAAGGCGCTGCTGAGAGTTGAACACAGGATCTCCTGTTTACTAGACAGGCGCTTTAACCAGCTAAGCCACAGCACCCCCCTGAGTCTTAACTTTGAAAGACTTTTCTTTATGGTGTTCAAGAGAATATTGCTTTTCATTTTCATATTCTTTCATAAGTTCACAGACTTCTCTACAAAAACACTTTAGATGAAGACGCTTCACTTATTCAAAAACACCTCTCTAATTTGAAGTTTACCCTATTCATAGAATTTTTAAATATACCTTGCCGAATAGTGGATTAGTTGAACTCAACAATAGAGTGATCATACGGCTCTATCTTGTTCTTTGTCATTTACTTTTCGATATTTCAGTCAATGCATTCCTATAAAAATCTTCACAATACCAAGTATTTTATTTCATTTTATGATAACTTATTCTAAAGTTCATAGAACCAGACGTTTAATTCTTAAAATGTATTCAACACTTGTTTGATGAAAAATATTCCTAAAGCATGGAGAAAGCAGTTAGGTGCTGCTGTGATTTGAACTCAGGAGATCCTGTTTACGAGACAGGCGCTTTACCCACTAAGCCACAGCACCAACGTCAAGAGCTAAAAATACATAAATAATCTATTGTTGATGATGAAATTTTGTTTCCTGCTATAAATTCTTCTTTATATGTACTGTAATCTTAAACACAAAAAGATACTCATTCACTAAACAAGTATTAATATGGTTTAATAAACAGGTACTCTTATAAAACCCAATTTTATTTCTTGTATACATTACATTTTTTTTTTCATGAAGGCATTAATATTGCTCAAATCGAGGTAGTAATGTCATCTACGTCTTTCTCATAGATATGTCTTTTTTATTTTGCAATAACAGTATTCACTCTATAATCTTGAAAATACTTTGGTTTTTATGGGGTTTAAGATGATCTGTTCAACAGTAAGATGAATCAGATTTTTATATTTTAAATGTCTCAGAATAGGACCTAATGAAATTGATTTGTTATATAACAAAGAGAAAAGCAAGGCACTGCTGAGAGTTGAACTCAGGATCTACTGTTTACTAGATATGCGCTTTAACCAACTAAGCCACAGCACGCCCTTGAGTGTTAAATTTGAAAGACTGTTCTTTATGGTGTTCAAGAGAATATTGCTTTTTCACTTTCATATTCTTTTATAAGTTCACAGACTTCTCTACTCAAACACTTTAGATGAAGACGCTTCACTTATTCAAAAACACCTCTCTAATTTGAAGTTTACCCTATTCATAGAATTTTAGAATAAACCTTGCCGAAGAGTGGATTAGTTGTACTCAACAATAGAGTGATCATACAGCTCTATCTTGTTTTTTGTCATTTACTTTTCGATATTTCAGTCAATGCATTCCTATAAAAATCTTCACAATACCAAGTATTTTATTTCATTTCATGATAACTTATTCTAAAGGTTATAGAACCAGACGTTTATTCTTAAATTGTATTCAACACTTGTTTGATGAAAAATATTCCTAAAGCATGGAGAAAACAGTTAGGTGCTGCTGAGCTTTGAACTCAGGATTATTCTGTTTATGAGACAGGCGCTTTAACCACTAAGCCACAGCACCAACTTTAATAACAAAAAATACATAAATAATTTATTGTTGATGATGAAATTTAGTTTCCTGCTATAAATTCTTCTTTATATGTACTGTAATCTTAAACACAAAAAGATACTCAATCACTAAACAAGTATTATTATGTTTTAATAAACAGGTACTCTTGTAAAACCCAATTTCAATTTTTGAATAGTTTACATTTTTTTTTTCATGAAGGCATTAATATTGCTTAAATCGAGGTAGTAATGTCATCTACGTCTTTCTCATAGATATGTCTTTTTTTATTTTGCAATAACAGTATTCACTCTATAATCTTGAAAATACTTGGGTTTTCATGAGGTTTAAGATGATCTGTTCAACAGTAAGATGAATCAGACTTTTATATTTTAATTGTATAAGAATAGGACCTAATGAAATTGATTTGTTATATAACAAAGAGAAAAGCAAGGCATTGCTGAGAGTTAAACTCATGAACTCCTGTTTACTAGACAGGCGCTTTAACTAGCTAAGCTACAGCACCTTCTTGAGTCTTAACTTTGAAAGACTTTTCTTTATGGTGTTCAAGAGAATATTGCTTTTTCACTTTCATATTCTTTTATAAGTTCACAGACTTCTCTACTCAAACACTTTAGATGAAGACGCTTCACTTATTCAAAAACACCTCTCTAATTTGAAGTTTACCCTATTCATAGAATTTTAAAATATACCTTGCCGAAGAGTGGATTAGTTGAACTCAACAATAGAGTGATCATACGGCTGTATCTTGTTCTTTGTCATTTACTTTTCGATATTTCAGTCAATGCATTCCTATAAAAATCTTCACAATACCAAGTATTTTATTTCATTTTATGATAACTTATTCGAAGGTTCATAGAACCAGACTGTAGGAGAGTAGGGTCTGCTATCCTATGGTCACCCCCAAATTTTTTTTTTTGCTTCACTGGTTTATGACTTAATGTGGCTGTGGGCCTGCTAATCAGACCCACAGCCTGCTGTTCTCTCTCTAAATTGTTACCCATGTACTTTAGGTGCATAACGACATTGGAACTGGTTCACCTTATTGGCCCCTGTAACAGTGTACCCAGGTACCCAGGGCATAGGTGCTTCCAAGGCCTACCAGGGGCTGCAGCATGTATTGTGCCACCCCTGGCCTGGCCTCCAAATTTGACACAACTGGCTGATCACTCAGCTGGGGTAAGTCGGTGTAACCACCCCTTACTTAGGTGTAGTATGCCTATACCTAACCCAAAATGGACACATATGTTCCTATCAGCCACTCCTATGGAAGGCCTCATCAATCCTGGAGGCAGAGTGCTTGGAAATATGTGAGATGGTGCTCTGGCATGAGCTGAGCCTGTCTGCAGCTTTCGGAACCATGTCCTTTAGCTGTTCCATGATACTGCCGTACCATATACTCTTAAGTGCATTATAATCCTCGCGGTTAAATGCTATCTTAGGTTTGGCTTTATCAAAACATGTCGAGTATGGTGTCATACGAAGTGGAATACTACCCCCTCGCCAGTTCTGGCGACCGGGGTAGCATTCCACCCTTCTAGAGGGACACGACATTTACCTAGCCTGAACCCCGGTTAAAGTTAAACAGAGCCTCATCATCAGAAGATGGATGCTGCCACCGCAGACACAAGTCTGACCTCCTGCTGCTGGGAGCCCTTCCAGCGAGGGCAGCTTGGACAAAGGGTTTCCTGCCTTGGGAGGTGCTAGCAGCACCCCAGACAGGATTTTGTGTATTGGGTAGGATAGGGCTGAATAGAATCAGACATGCCTGGGGCACACAAGGTGTCCCTGTGCATAGGCCAGTTCAAACCGGTGCTGGGGCCTTCCTGCCCCAGTCCTGGCGCGAAACTGAACAAAGGAAAGGGGGTGTAACCACTCCCCTTCCTGGTTCCACCCAGAGGAGGGACCTAGTAGGTGATCCGGCCCCCCAGATTCGAATAAGAGTGGGAGCTGTGTCCTGAGACTTCAGATCATCCTGAATCAACTTGAAATACAGAAGAAGACTGGACTTCGACATTCTGCTGCTCAGAAGACGGAAGAGAATCTCCCTTGTGGCCAAGGAGTGACCACCCTGTGAACACAGGCACCAACCAGCAACTCGATGTCTGCTTTGCCGCCGCCTCCCGCCGGAGCCCGAGCCCAGAGCCTGACAAGACCCAGACTCCCAGACTTCTCACCGCCCGATCCACAGTCCCTGCAAAGAAGGGACCTGTGGACGCACCGAGAGACGTGGGACCGGACAACTTGGAAGACCCCCGAAACGCTGACTGCGCAGCATCAGAGGCACCCTCGATGCTGTGCTTTGGGGTTTGAGAAGCACTAACCTCGAGCAGCCATTGCACTAAAGATAAGCCCCCCAGAATCTCCACGATCTGCGTGGGGCCCTTTTGCACTGTGCCACTTGATGCGCCATCCCTGCCACTTGCCACGTGGCTAGCGGCCATCTTGGCAATGAAACCTTCAACTTTCACAGCAGGTCTGGTTGCTCCATACTTGCCCTTGCTCCTCTAAAAGGGAGCACCCGCTCTGACCTTGCTGCTCCGAGTGACAAGCCTTTTTCGATTCCTGCATGGCTTGCATTAGCCAAGGCCTGTTTGCTTCCATCCGGTTGCCGACACCGCCAACAGCGAGAAGCCTGCGTGGGACAGCTTGTGACCGACTGTTGGACGTCTTCGACCCCTCGTGTCCATGTGGCTGCAGAGAGAAGCTACACCTCGACGCCTGTTTGCACCCGACATCGCCTGGTTCCACTCTGGTTCCACGGTAGTCACTGGCTAGTGACTTTGAACATTGTCCCCTCTGCTTTCAGGTCTTCACCTCTTCAGATCCACCCTTGGATCCACCGGAACTCTTCACATCGAGCCGCCTGCAGCATCTTCAGCTCCAAGCACCATTGACCTGCGTGACGAAACCCGACACTACTTCGACCCTGTGCACCCGCTTCCTGTGGGTGAGGTAACTCAGCTCCGCCGGTGTTCCCACACTGGTACACACCTCTATTATTGTAATTTGTTTTATGTTTGTTACTTTTATGGTTACTTGTTTTTAACCGAATAAAGTTCTTTTTGACTTTGAACTAACTTTGTAACTTTTACGCACCATTGACACTGCATTGGTACTGCGTGCACTTTCCGCACTGCACCCGAGTCCCGTGGGTCTTTCCCGACTTCTTCACTGCTAGTCCCGATCAGATCCAGCGATTCCCCAGGCCCTAGGCCTCTTCACTTTCCTCATAGTGGTTATTATACCACTATTTTAGTATATGGTTTAGGTGGCCCCTAGGGCTCATCCATATTCGTGCAACTTTTGTGTATTTAAACTGTGTTTTGTTTTAACGCTTGTGCTTCTGTGCTCATAAAGAGTATAGTGTATCTTTTGAGAAATAAATCTATATATATTTTCAATATATATCTGTGTGGTGTCCTTTCATTTGGTATTCAAGGGATTGTGTATGGTAAAACAGCTGGCTTCACATGCCTTTACAGAGTTTAGCCTAAGACTGCTTAGTCCATGCTACCCCTAGGATAGCTTGTCTATAAGGTTGACTTTACAACCTGCACCATAAGGGTTGCTTGGCATGGTACAAGGTGATCACTAGAACTAGTGAGCAGCATATACCAGGCCAACTTCTCACATTGGTGAGCAGCGGATTGGGATTTGAGCTTGCTGTTGTTTTACCATTACAATCTTTGAAAATATCATTTGAAAGATCATACAGGTACCTGATAGGTACACTAAAACAAGACTAGATATACTTAAGTTCTACTGAACTTAGTTGTTGTAGAGGATAGGGAGTAGCACACCCTGACTACAACTGCTAGATAGGTTTTGTAGGAAAACACAAGTGTAGGTAGATTGCAACACATCCACCACACTAGAGCAATGTCTGGAGCAGAGGGATCCACTGGACCCAACTCTGTTGAGAGTGACCCTCCAAGGGCACCATCCAAATTTGCTATCTTTCCATTTAAGGAACTGAGGCAACTGTGTTCCATGAGAGGAATCAAAACAGGTCCTACTCCTACAGCAGGACACCTCAGAGAGCTGTTAGACCAGTCTGAAGCTCTAAAGAACCCCAAACCAGGCCCCCCAGGGACTGGTGAGGAAGTTTCTCCCTCTGAAGATGATAACCCTGATGCCCCTGCCCCTGTCATCCAGATAGATGAGGAAGACCAGACCCCTGGGAATACTCAGCCTGAGGAAGAAGAAGAGGAGGAGGAGGAGGAGGAAGAAAGTGATTCTGATGATGGTAGAAATAGCCAGGTGTTAGTCAGCAGGCTTAACCAGGCTAACTTAAGCTTATTTGGGACTGAAGGTGGGTCCAACCCATTCAGACCCCCAAATGGACTTAACCAGGAGCATAGGAGGAGGAGGAATCACTCAGGTGAATCCAATACTTCCCATGTTTCTAGAGGTTCTCATGGCAACTCCAGAAGGGAGTTGACTAGCCCTCAGAGAAGGGAACATGAGGCCAAAATGAGAGAGGCTGAACTTAGGATACAGAAGCAAGATTCAGAAGTTGCCCTGGCCAAAGAGAAACTTGCTAGAGCAAGGCAGCCTAGAGAGAGTGGGTTAGAACCCACTGGTGGCAGCACTATCCCTAAGGATAAAGACAGGTCCTATGACAATAGAAACCTGAGTAAGATTGTGCCCCCCTACAAAGTTGGGGATGATATCCACAAGTGGATGACTGCACTTGAGAGAGCTTGCAAAGTACAGCAGGTCCCTCAGGAGCAGTGGGCAGCAATCTTGTGGCTCTCCTTTGAAGGTAGTGGCCGAGACAGACTCCTCACAGTTAGTGATGGGGATTCTAGAAACTAGCTGGTCCTGAAGAGTGCTCTGATTGATGGGTTAGGCTTAACCACTGAACAGTACAGGTTAATGTTCAGAGATACCCAGAAGACACAGACTCAGGACTGGTCTGAATTTGTTGAATGTGCCACTAAGGCTCTGGAGGGCTGGTTGCTGGGAAGTAAGGTTACAGACTATGAAGGATTGTACAATTTGCTTATGAGAGAACAGATTTTAAATAACTGTCAGAACCAGCAGTTGCATCAACATTTGGTTGACTCAGATCTAACCTCTCCCCAAGAATTGGGAAAGAGGGCAGACAAATGGGTTAGAACCAGAGTTAAGCAAAAGAACCAGAACCAGAACCAGGGTGGTGACCAAAAGAAAACAGACCAGAAGGGTGGGGAGCAGAAAGCTAAAGACCAGAAGTCTTCAACAGGGCCCCAAACTAATACTGAGGGTGGGTCCCAAACTTCCAAGAAGAAGAAGAAAGAAGGTCAAAGAAAACCCTGGTGTAGCTTTTGCAAAAACACCACTCACTGGACAAGTGATTTTAAAAAGGGTGGAGCCCCCAACACTGCAGCCCCTAAGGCACCTGCACCCACTAGTACAGTTAGCAGTGTTGGTCCACAGACTAAGGGGGTAGTGGGTATCACCTTGGGAACTGAGGGAGATTCTGACCTAGTCAGAGTCCCCACACAGGCTGTTCTGATTTGTGATGGGGAGATTGATTTTTCCCCTACTGTCAGTCCCAATAATCTGGGCAAGTACAGACAGACACCTCTGATTAACAAGAAAGTGGCTCAAGCATACAGGGACACATGTGCCAGTGTCACTATGGTGACGCCTAGCTTTGTGGACCCTGGACAGTACCTACCAGGTGATAATTACCTGGTGACCAATGCCAGCAATGTCACTACTACACATAGTGTGGCAATTGTGAACTTTTCCTTGGGAGGGGTAACTGGCCTAAAAAGAGTTGTGGTTAGTGCTGATCTCCCAGTAGAATGTTTGTTGGGCAATGACCTGGAGAACTCTCTATGGTCAGAAGTTGAGTACAGGACTCATGCAGAGATGTTAGGGATATCATCACATGTCCTTGCTGTGACCAGGTCACAGGCCAAAAAGTGCCTCTCTGAACCTCAGGTCTTGGATCCTGGAACAATGGACCAAGCACCTCCCAAGACAAGGAACAGGAGGGTAAAGGCTGTGCCTTCCCAAATGCCTACAAGTGAGGATCAGCCTTCACAGGAAGATGATTCTGAGACCCCTGAAGGAACTGTCCCTATAGAGCTTGAACCTGATCAGGTTGAGTTTCTGGGGACAGGTGGACCTTCTAGGGCAGACTTGGGGCAGGCTCAGTTATCCTGTCCCTCTCTTGAACCCCTCAGACAGCAGGCTGCTGCTGAGGCTGCTGGGAATGCTCAAGGTACCCATAAGGTTTATTGGGATGATGGGCTCCTTTATTCAGAGGGTAGAGACCCCAAGCCTGGTACAACCAGGAGGTTGGTCATACCTCTGCAATTTAGGGGCTTCCTGCTTACCTTGGCACACGATATTCCCTTAGCAGGACACCTAGGCCAGAACAAAACATGGGACAGACTTGTCTGTCACTTTCACTGGCCTCACATGTCAGAAGATACAAAGGAGTTTTGTCGCTCCTGTGTAACCTGCCAAGCAAGAGGCAAAGCAGGTGGTACCACAAAGGCCCCCCTGATACCACTACCTGTGGTGGGGGTGCCCTTTGAAAGGGTAGGGATTGACATTGTTGGACCAATTGATCCCCCCACAGCATCTAGGCACAGATTCATACTGGTGGTGGTGGACCATGCCACCAGGTACCCAGAGGCAATTCCACTTAGGACCACAACAGCTCCTGTTGTGGCCAGGGCCTTACTTGGAGTTTTCTCCAGAGTGGGGTTTCCTAAGGAGGTAGTATCTGATAGAGGTGCAAACTTCATGTCAGGATACTTGACAGCAATGTGGAAGGAGTGTGGTGTCAACTATAAGTTCGCCACTCCCTACCATCCACAGTGCAATGGGCTTGTTGAGAGATTTAACAAGACCCTAAAGGGCATGATCAAAGGATTACCTGAAAAGCTCAGGCGAAGATGGGATATCCTTCTGCCCTGCCTTCTGTTTGCTTACAGAGAGGTCCCACAAAAGGAGGTTGGCTTCAGCCCCTTTGAATTGTTGTTTGGGCACCCTGTAAGAGGACCCCTATGTCTGGTGAGGGAAGGATGGGAGTTACCTCTCAAAAAGCCCAAGCAAGACATAGTGGACTATGTACTTGGTCTCCGCTCCAGGATGGCTGAGTATATGGAGAAGGCATCCAAAAACCTTGAGGCTAGCCAGGAACTACAGAAAGCCTGGCACGACCAAAAGGCTGTCCTGACTGAGTACCAGCCTGGACAGAAGGTATGGGTGTTGGAGCCAGTGGCCCCAGCAGCACTCCAAGACAAATGGTCTGGACCCCATACCATCCTGGAGAAAAAGGGAGAGGTTACCTACTTGGTGGACCTTGGAACTCCCAGGAGCCCCCACAGGGTGCTCCATGTTAACAGGCTGAAAGCATATGTTGACAGGGCAGACATGGGCTTGCTCATGGCTACAGATGAGGGGCAGGAGGAAGAGAGTGACCCTCTCCCAGACCTGCTGACTCAGAACCCTGAGGATGGCTCAGTTGATGGTGTGGCCTTAGATGGCAGCCTCACTGAACATCAGCAACATGACTGTAGACAGGTTTTGCAGTCATTTCGACATATGTTCTCCCTGACACCCAGCCAGACTAACTGGTGTACCCATGTGGTGGACACTGGTGAGAGTCTTCCTGTGAAGAACACAATTTACAGGCAGCCTGACCATGTCAGAGACTGTATCAAGGCTGAGGTACAAAAGATGCTGGAATTAGGTGTCATTGAGCCTTCAGAGAGCCCCTGGGCTAGCCCATTGGTTCTGGTCCCCAAACCTCACACCAAAGATGGGAAGAGAGAGATGAGGTTCTGTGTGGATTACAGAGGACTCAATGCTGTCACTAGGACAGATGCACACCCTATTCCAAGGGCAGATGAGCTCATAGACAAATTGGCTTCTGCCAAGTATTTGAGCACATTTGACTTGACAGCTGGCTACTGGCAAATCAGGTTAGCTGAGGAGTCTAAAGCCAAGACAGCATTTTCTACCCCCAGTGGGCATTATCAGTTTGTGGTGATGCCCTTTGGTTTGAAAAATGCCCCTGCCACCTTCCAAAGGTTGGTGAATCAAGTCCTTACTGCGTTGGATGACTTTTGTGCAGCATATTTGGACGATATTGCTGTCTTTAGCTCCACCTGGGAGGATCACCTGGTCCACCTGAAGGAAGTGCTAGAGGCTCTGCAAAAGGCAGGCCTCACTATCAAGGCAACCAAGTGCCAGATAGGGCAGAGTAAGGTTGTGTACTTGGGCCACCTTGTGGGTGGAGGCCAAGTTCAACCACTGGAGAGTAAGATTCAGACCATAAAGGACTGGACTCCTCCAACTACCCAGACTCAGGTCAGAGCTTTCTTGGGCCTGACTGGGTACTACAGGAAGTTTGTTAAGAACTATGGGTCCATTGTGACTCCTCTTAATGATCTGACATCCAAGAAGATGCCCAAAAAGGTTCAGTGGAAAGAATACTGTCAAAAGGCATTTGATGACCTGAAGAAGGCCATGTGCTCTGCACCTATCCTGAAGAGTCCTGACTACTCAAGAGAGTTTATTGTCCAAACAGATGCTTCTGAGTTGGGAGTGGGAGCTGTGCTTTCACAACTTAATGTAGATGTCAAGACCAGCCCATTGCTTTCATTAGCAGAAGGCTGACCCCCAGAGAGAAACGTTGGTCAGCCATTGAGAGGGAGGCCTTTGCTGTGGTGTGGGCCCTGAAGAAGTTGAGACCATACTTGTTTGGCACTCACTTCAAAATTCAGACCGACCATAAGCCCCTCTTATGGCTTAATCAAATGAAGGGTGAAAACCCCAAACTGCTCAGGTGGTCCATTTCCGTACAGGGGATGGACTTTACAGTGGAGCACCGCCCAGGGACTGACCATGGCAACGCAGATGGTCTCTCCAGGTACTTCCACTTAGAACATGAAGACACAACTGGTCAAGGTTAGTCTAATGTCCCTGCGTTTGGGGGGGGGGGTTGTGTAGGAGAGTAGGGTCTTCTATCCTATGGTCACCCCCAAATTTTTGCTTTTTGCTTCAAGGTTTATGACTTAATGTGGCTGTGGTCCTGCTAATCAGACCCACAGCCTGCTGTTCTCTCTCTAAATTGTTACCCATGTACTTTAGGTGCATAACGACATTGGAACTGGTTCACCTTATTGGCCCCTGTAACAGTGTACCCAGGTACCCAGGGCATAGGTGCTTCCAAGGCCTACCAGGGCCTGCAGCATGTATTGTGCCACCCCTGGCCTGGCCTCCATATTTGACACAACTGGCTGATCACTCAGCTGGGGTAAGTCGGTGTAACCACCCCTTACTTAGGTGTAGTATGCCTATACCTAAACCAAAATGGACACATATGTTCCTATCAGCCACTCCTATGGAAGGCCTCATCAATCCTGGAGGCAGAGTGCTTGGAAATATGTGAGATGGTGCACTGGCATGAGCTGAGCCTGTCTGCAGCTTTCGGAACCATGTCCTTTAGCTGTTCCATGATACTGCCATACCATATACTCTTAAGTGCATTATAATCCTCGCGGTTAAATGCTATCTTAGGTTTGGCTTTATCAAAACATGTCGAGTAAGGTGTCATACGAATTGGAATACTACCCCCTCGCCAGTTCTGGCGACGGGCGTAGCATTCCACCCTTCTAGAGGGACACGACATGTACCTAGCCTGAACCCCGGTTAAAGTTAAACAGAGCCTCATCATCACAAGATGGATGCTGCAACCGCAGACACAAGTCTGACCTCCTGCTGCTGGGTTTCCTTCCAGCGAGGGCAGCTTGGACAAAGGGTTTCCTGCCTTGGGAGGTGCTAGCCCCACCCCAGACAGGATTTTGTGTATTGGGTAGGACAGGGCTGAATAGAATCAGACATGCCTGGGGCACACAAGGTGTCCCTGTGCATAGGCCAGTTCAAACCGGTGCTGGGGCCTTCCTGCCCCAGTCCTGGCGCGAAACTGGACAAAGGAAAGGGGGTGTAACCACTCCCCTTCCTGGTTCCACCCAGAGGAGGGACCTAGTAGGTGATCCGGCCCCCCAGATTCGAATAAGAGTGGGAGCTGTGTCCTGAGACTTCAGATCATCCTGAATCAACTTGAAATACAGAAGAAGACTGGACTTCGACATTCTGCTGCTCAGAAGACGGAAGAGAATCTCCCTTGTGGCCAAGGAGTGACCACCCTGTGAACACAGGCACCAACCAGCAACTCAACGTCTGCTTTGCTGCCGCCTCCCGCCGGAGCCTGAGCCCAGAGCCTGACAAGACCCAGACTCCCAGACTTCTCACTGCCCGATCCACAGTCCCTGCAAAGAAGGGACCCGTGGAGGCACCGAGAGACGTCGGACCGGACATCTTGGAAGACCCCCGAAACGCTGACTGCGCAGCATCAGAGGCACCCTCGATGCTGTGCTTTGGGGTTTGAGAAGCCCTAACCTCGAGCAGCCCTTGCACCAAAGATCAGCCCCCCTGCATCTCCACGATCTGCATCGGGCCCTTTTGCACCGTGCCACTCGACGCGCCATCCCTGCCACTTGCCACATGGCTAGCGGCCATCTTGGCAACGAAACCTTCAACTTTCACTGCAGGTCTGGTTGCTCCAGACTTGCCCTTGCTCCTGTAAAAGGGAGCACCCGCTCTGACCTTGCTGGTCCGAGTGACAAGCCTTTTTCGATTCCTGCGTGGCTTGCATTAGCCAAGGCCTGTTTGCTTCCATCCGTGTTGCCGACACCGCCAACAGCGAGAAGCCTGCGTGGGACAGCTCGTGACCGACTCCTGGACGTCTTCGACCCCTCGTGTCCACGTGGCTGCAGAGAGAAGCTACACCTCGACGCCTGTTTGCACCCGACATCGCCTGGTTCCACTCTGGTTCCACGGTAGTCACTGGCTAGTGACTTTGAACATTGTCCCCTCTGCTTTCAGGTCTTTACCTCTTCAGATCCACCCTTGGATCCACAGGAACTCTTCACATCGAGCCGCCTGCAGCATCTTCAGCTCCAAGCACCATCGACCTGCGTGACGAAACCCGACACTACTTCGACCCTGTGCACCCGCTTCCTGTGGGTGAGGTAACTCAGCTCCGCCGGTGTTCCCACACTGGTACACACCTCTAGGGTCTGTGTCTAAAGTTTCATCCTTCTAGGTCCCTCGGAAGGTTCCTTTTTAACTAACTTTGTAACTTTTACGCACCATTGACACTGCATTGGTACTGCGTGCACTTTCCGCACTGCACCCGAGTACCGTGGGTCTTTCCCGACTTCTTCACTGCTAGTCCCGATCAGCTCCAGCGATTCCCCAGGCCCTAGGCCTCTTCACTTTCCTCATAGTGGTTCTTATACCACTATTTTAGTATATGGTTTAGGTGGCCCCTAGGGCTCATCCATATTCGTGCAACAGCTTTTCCTCTTCCCGCGTGAGCCGCGCCCCCTCCCAGTGCCCCGCCTCCATCTAAAGTGCTCTTTACCTCTCGCGGCCCCCACTTCGCGGGGGCCTGCTCGCAGAGAGGTCCTGCCACCATTCTCCCTTCACCGACGCTACATAAGTAGCCAACCTGCCTTTTTGTCCTGCCAGGAGGCCAGCGCGCAGAGGAGCCGACCAGCGAGGCCTCAGCGGAGGTGAGAGTCGCGGCCCCGGGACTGCGAGGACCAGCAATCAACACCATCAGCTGATCCTCTTCCCGCGTGAGCCGCGCCCCCTTCCAGTGCCCCGCCTCCATCTAAAGGGCTCTTTACCTCTCACGGCCCCCGCTTCGTGGGAGCCGCTCGCAGAGAGGTCCTGCCACCATTCTCCCTTCACCGACGCTACAGGAGTAGCCAACCTGCCTTTTTGTCCTACCAGGAGGCCAGCGCGCAGAGGAGCCGACCAGCGAGGCCGCAGCGGAGGTGAGAGGCGCGGCCCCGGGACTGCGAGGACCAGCAATCAACACCATCAGCTGGTCCTCTTCCCGCATGAGCCGCGCCCCCTCCCAGTGCCCCGCCTCCATCTAAAGTGCTCTTTACCTCTCGCGGCCCCCGCTTCGCGGGAGCCGCTCGCAGAGAGGTCCTGCCACCATTCTCCCTTCACCGACGCTACAGGAGTAGCCAACCTGCCTTTTTGTCCTGCCAGGAGGCCAGTGCGCAGAGGAGCCGACCAGCGAGGCCGCAGCGGAGATGAGAGGCGCGGCCCCGGGACTGCGAGGACCAGCAATCAACACCATCAGCTGGTCCTCTTCCCGCGTGAGCCGCGCCCCCTCCCAGTGCCACGCCCCTTTCACCAAACAAGTACTTTAGTGACTCCATTAACGCGCACCGCGGGACGCGCGCGGGTCGCAGCCCGGGGCTAAGCCCGGGCAAAGGGCGGGCCCTCTGTGGCCCTCCGAGGACCGAGGAGCCGGGCCGGGGCCATATCCCTTTCCATCACCGTCCCTCATCAGATATTAGTATAAAAAACCTGTGAGTTGGAAACTACTGCTCATATTTTACTTTTGTTTTTTATTTGAGTCTGGAAGTATCATCCATTATGCCCTCCAAACTGGTAACTATGGACAACTTTTTAATTAAAAAGGTTGCACAAATTAACAGCAATAGAAGGGCGTCTCTGGGGTTGGAGCATTCTCCTACAATTATACAGGAGCTTCCATTTACTGTTACAGACACACCTTTGCCAGAGGAGCCCCCTCCCCCTGCCCCGGTAGGCAAAGTAACTACCGTAGTCGCCATGGTTCATGCGGGTCAGCACGATGTGTATTCTAACGTCCAAGCACTCGTGGGGACAGGTATAGGCTCTTCTGAAATATATGAGCCTGCAAAGGAACCCCCTAGAAGATTTAAGAAAGCCCGAGTGAGACGCAGGGGGAAGCAAAGGAAAATCAGCCATAATATTACACAAGGAGGGGGGGTGAGTTTGGATCTTCATTACAAGTCATAGAAACGAGATCAGCTAAATTAGGAGAAATAGGGGATGCCATCACGCCCAAATGCCCTAGTGATTCTTTGCTTCTTATCGATTTATCACATTCAGGGGCCACAGATAATATTGAAAGCACTTCTGATGACCCCACCATGATAAGTAAGCATCCCTTGTCTAGTACACCTGCTAGTTCATCCGTATTGGACCTACTTACTGGGAATGATAGTGTTAGGCTATCGGGCTCCCCAAAACTCCCTATTGAGCCATCGCCCAAGTCTCCTACATCCCCCCTTACTACGAGAAATAGCAAAAAAAGGGGGGGCGAGCCATTGGGAAATCAAGCACATAAAATAAGGAAAGGGGTTGTTCACTCCCCCCAGTCACAAACTGGCCAAACCCAAATATGTGAGGCGTGTTACAAAAAGGGGGGTTAAACCCATATGGTCACGGGGACCTGGGCGCTATGTGGTACATATATAGGAGGGTCCCCGTAAGGATGGTGTATTGTCAATAGCATACACAATTTACTAGGAACAAATAAACAAAAATTCAAAAATTCTAGATTGGTAATGGTGATTTTTTACCAAAAAATGCGTGATTGTCAATAATAATAACAATACATTAATTTATTATATTTTGCAAAGCCCCAAGGGGGAGAAGGGAAACAAGGGAGGGGAAAGAGTGCTCAAAAAGAGTGATGAGAAAATAGAAGGTTAACACAGTATACAAAGGTAACCAAGGTATTACAAGTTTAGTGACAGTGTAAAGGTAATTAAAAATATAAAGGCCAAATTATCAGGCCAAAATCACAACATTGTCAATAGATCACATTCGCAAGGCACATCTGATTGCTAGATTGATCGGGGGTGTGCCGGAATCTAAGCAAGGAAAAGTCGACGTTTCGACCCCTAACAACAGGCTGATTAAAGTCCTTTCACGGGGTCTTCATCAGGACGTCACACTGGGAGAGTGGGGGAGGGGCAGTTCTGTGAAAGAGAATATTTGGCTTTAGTACATGGTAAGGACGACGATTCATCCTGTTAACTATACCAAAGAGTGAGACAAAAATTCGAAATGAATTACCATGGGGTACGGCCAAGAGGAGGCTCTGTACATGGATAGGACGCCACGCTAGAAAGTCGTGGTCTGTCGCTTGTGGTGGAGACCTCCACTAAAGAGGAGATAAATAATCAGTTAAATCCACATTTCAGAAAAAGGTCAGCCAACTGTTATGTCCCAAGGATATATATAAGGGTATTAAGACCCTCTGATGGAAAATAAGGCATCAACCCGAGGGGTGCTCGAGCCTTATTACCAAAACATCCCAATAAAAGAGTAGTCACAATAAAATAGAGTTGTACCTCTATGTTCTGAAAAAGATCCACCAAGGATCAATGGGTATGGTTCACTGAAGAAATGGCTGCTTGGGTCCCCCTTTAAAAGAGCTGAAATCAATAAATTAAATATTCGGTTGGCCGCACATGCAATTTATCTTAAGGAATTTTCTTGGCGGTGGCAATTACTCACAGAGAAATGTAGGCGGACAGAGGCGTCTATGTGGATTCTTAAAAACGGACTCTGTCACATCAATGGCGCGGGGTGAAGGATCTGAAGAAAACTGGCTTGAAAAGCGGAACAAGACTTCTCACGTTCGTGTGTCCGTGAGGACCAAAACCTGTGGTCAGTAGAGAAACGAACTGAATATACAGATCCGAAAAACGAGTGTTATGCCAAAAGAATTTACCTACAGGTGGCAATTACTCACAGAGAAATTATGGCGGGCCACGCTGTCTATGAGGATTTTTCAAGCAGACTCCATCACGTCAATGGCGTGGAGCGAGGGATTCGAAAGAAATCTGAATCAAAAGCGGGATGTAACTTCCAACGCTCGTGTGTCCATAGGGCCTACAATAAATAAATCAAAGGGTTACCTGGGGACCTAGACCCCACTTACAGAGCCCACCCTGTCTGAGTTGTACTTCCAGGAAGCGAAAACAGGGCCGTCTTTGTCGGTCTTTTCGTGAACTCCGCAGAGGCTGCAATGCGGAGTTAGTGGGAGGAGCCAAATCGTATATCGTTTCAGAAAAATGGAAGAGGTACTCTCAAAGGGCGAAATGAGCATCCGAGTGCGATGTAAGGGCCACGATGGGGCGAGGTTACAATAGTCACAATTAAGTTGCAATAGATTATGATGCAGTAAATTGTAAAACAGCTTTGAAAACACACAGTCAATGGTGCATCTCTCGCACAGGAGGATGTAACCAAATTGTTTTAATAACTGGGGCAGGGACAGGCAGCTTATTAAGAAGCCAGTCCACCAACGTCGGGGGTTTGGAAATGTAAGACCATGGGATAGGGTAGGGCCTGGGGGAGTACCGCCTGCGCTGGGTAACTCTGGTTACGCAAGTGGTCAAGGCCCCTCTTTTTATACTCAGAGGCCGGAGGACTTTTATCTCAGAAATGAGCATCAGGTCTATCAATACCCCCCTCTCAGTAATCATTACCCACCATACTTGGGACCTAACCTTACCCAAGGTAGACCATGGATTGCTTCCACATATGTATAATTTACCGATCCAAAACCGCTTCCAGATCTTCTCCGGTCTGGATGGGGTAGATTGACAGCAAGTCCAGATTCCCATAGAAACTGTGGTGGGGAAAAACGCCTCTCCCCCAGTTTCTCAAGTTCTAACTAGGGGTGGGGTTCTCTCTAACAGCACTGAGCCCCCCATTGAGACATCTCAAGAACCCCCCACATTAGTTCCTCAAGTTCTTACTAGGGGTGGGGTTCTCTCTAATAGCATTGAGCCCCCCATTGAGCCATCTCTAGAACCCCCCACATTAAATAAGACCTTCACTCTCGATAGGCTGACACCTTGTGACAGTGATTTTTTGGAGCAGATGCAACCTATCGCAGGTGACAATAATGGGAGTAGAGAAAAGATAGGAAATGGATCGATACAGGTGAAGAGTGACTTTTGTGCACTGCTTTTCTGGAATGTAGCTGGGTTGAGGCAAAAAATCATTAACCCAGCCTGGGAGTCTGTAATAAGCGGCCAGGATATAGTGGCCCTGCAAGAAACATGGATCCAGGACCCAATCCACGTAAATGGGTATAGAACCTTCTTCACCCCAGGAGTTGGAGGCCATTTTGGAAGGGCAAAGGGTGGTTTGACTACTTTTGTCTCAAATCATCTTAAAATTAAACAGGTTACATGTCATTTACATTCTAATTACTTCCAGCTCATAATTCTAAGAGATCTTAAAGGAGCAAAGGTGATCATTATTAATTTCTATAATAATGTCCCGAGGGAAGAAATTGTGGTTGCGATGAAGCAGCTCAAGGAGGAAGTTCAGTTAGAGGTAGATAAAAACGACAGAGAACTAGTAATTTTATGGGGGGGGGATTTTAACTGTTCACTTTGTACCAAAGGGAGTCAGGGCCTATGCGGCTTAATGACAGAGAGAGATACGTACCTGACTCACTTTGAGCACACTTTGATGGGGGATTTGTTGAACGAATTACTATTCATGTTTGACTTGGGGTTTGCTAATGAGACAGCGCTAAAACCCACACCCTTTGTCCCGACCTTTGTTGGTAGAGGTTTGGCGTCAACCATTGACTTTATTATCTCCTCCAGCAATTTTAAGCATAGAGTTGTGGGGGTTACAAATATCCCATTGCCTATAAGTGACCATCTCCCCCAATGCCTTAAGGTAGTAGACTTATTCCCAGACCCATCTTCGGCCGCGCGTCTCGCTGAGGCAGCGGTTGACGTGGTTCTTGGGAGACAAAATGGGTACACACTTAATTGGAGCAAAGTAATCCCCGCAACATTCTTCAAGGAACTCTGGGAGGCGTGCTCTACTAGCTTTATGACCTGTTTGGGAGATAATTCTAGTAGTGATCAGATAATTGAGCACTTTGGTATTATAGCTACAAACATAAAAAGTCGCTAAAGGGTGGAGTCAAAACGTAGAGGTAATGGATCCAAGAGTTGGTTTGACAACGCATGTACCAGGGTGCTGACAAATTTAAAACATGCAGTGCACAGGAGTCCCAGGGACACAGGTGAAATAAGAGCATGTAGGTCTGCATATATCCAGGCCCTTAAAGTAAGGAAAACTGTGTTAAACAAGGAGGTAATAGACTCCCTTTGCGAGGCTTCAAAAACAAAAAATTCCGCTGCATTTTAGAAACTAATTAACACCCCTTTCCCTTACGAAACCCATACGGCGCGAATTGAGATCGCAATAAATGAGGATAATTGGGTGGATCATTTTTCCAATCTTTACAAGGCTCAGGATGATACCCGTAGTGGAGGTCCTCAGACCAGCTTGGACTTACAACCAGGTCCTAATTTGGTTGTAACACTTGATGAGGTATTGCTCGCCTTAAGAGCTACCAAAGGAGGAAAGGCAGCTGGGCCTGACGGGATCCCTGCGGACCTATTCAAAGTTTACACTGAAGTCTGGGGCCCGATGTTGGTACAACTTTTTAATGCGGCTTTATCGAGGGGCTTAAAAGATTCTTGGTTCACCTCTGTCATCGTCCCTATTTATAAGAAGGGGGACAGAAACAGCTGTGCCTGCTACAGGCCAATCTCCCTCCTCGATTCTTCAATAAAAATCTTGGGACGAATAGTGTTGGCAAGACTCCAAAGCTGGGCGGAGGAAAATGAAGTCATGAGCGACTTGCAATTTGGTTTCCAAAAAGGGATTGGCACAATCGAGCAAGGCCTAAATTTAATGCTATTGCAACATAAATATATAAGGATTAAGTCGGAACGCTTGTATTTTACCTTTGTGGACCTTTCGTCAGCGTTCGACTGCGTGTCACACGCCAAATTGTGGGCAATAATGAAAAGTTTGGGAGTGGACAACACCATCATCTGTTTCCTGAGGGAACTTTATAGTGGAGCCACAGCTTCTGTTCGCTACGGTAGGGGGGGCGAATGCTCCAGACAATTCAGTGTGGGTCGTGGAGTGCGCCAAGTTTGTGTACTAGCACCTTTTCTTTTCCTCCTCTACATTAATGGGCTTGAGCATCATCTGCTGCAGGAGTGCAGAGATATGCCCAGGGTGGGGAGGAGGGCAATCCCTGCGCTCATGTATGCGTATGATGCCGTGCTTATGGCACATACCCCTCAGGCTCTGCAAAAACTAGTAGTAAGTTTTGAGAATTTCATGCTGAATCTAGACCTGCTAGTAAACTGTAGTAAAACTTTTACTATGAACTGTGGCCCAAAATCAGGTAAACCGATGAAACGGATGTTTTTAAATAATGTTCCATTAGATAACACTCCTACTTTTTCCTATTTGGGCATTTTATTCCATGAGTCAGGTTCTTGGACAAGCGCAATTAAGGCCAGAACACTTTTATTTATGAAAACGATCATGGCTCTAACGAATTTTGTTAGAAAATTGGGCAGGAAGCCGATAAAAGAAATGTTAACCATATATAAAGCAACATGCTTATCTGTGGCTATGTATAGCTCAGGCTTGTGGGGGTATGCAAATGTTGATCCAATCCAGGTGGTGGAAAACAAATTTATGAGGGAAGTCCTTGCAGTTCCACAGTGCGTTGTCACATTTAACTGTCATGCTGAACTTGCTCAACCCTACATAACAGACATTATTAAAATTCAACCTATCCTGTTGTGGCATAGGGTATGGACCACAAATGAATGCGTTATGAATCGGGCCTTATTACAGGATACCCTCACCCTGGATCACGTGGAAAGATCAAAATGGCTGGGATACGTTAAGTGCTTCCTGACTGAGATTGGGTGCTATTCCTATTACTCGGATCCATCTACAATGGATAGCATCTCAAGGAGTACATTGAAAACCCTCTGCCTGGACCATCTTGAGGATAAGAGGAGGAGAGCTGAAACCCTGAAACAGTCAGTACATTCCCACCTCCTTACTCTATGTGAGACTAAGTCTGTACAGCCATACCTATCCCTGCCCATGATAAACTATGATCGCTTTCTTTTAACTCGTTTTAGATTTTGCATTTTCTTTAGATTGGTGTCCTTCTCCAGAATGAATTCATGGATACGTATACTGTCCACTTGCCCGTGTGATGGCATTTCACATCAATCGGATATCCATATCCTTTTCTTTTGCAGATTTTATAGTGCCTCTCGTAGAAAAATTATCGTCCCTTTTTTAAAAGAAATGAATTTAACCAGATGCCGCCCAGCTTTTTTAGAAGTCCAGAGAATGGATACGGTTTTAACAGTAACAGTGGTTTTTAATTTTTTGAAAAGTGTTTCTAAATTCCGGAAACAAATGGTAGTGGAAATGGTGTAAACCTTTTCCTACCGATTAACTGCCTATTGATCCCCCTCACTGAACTTACATCAAGAGCTGTAATTATTGTAATTTGTTTTATGTTTGTTACTTTTATGGTTACTTGTTTTTAACCGAATAAAGTTCTTTTTGACTTTTAACTAACTTTGTAACTTTTACGGACCATTGACACTGCATTGGTACTGCGTGTACTTTCCGCACTGCACCCGAGTCCCGTGGGCCTTTCCCGACTTCTTCACTGCTAGTCCCGATCAGCTCC
Source organism: Lissotriton helveticus (assembly GCF_964261635.1). Classification (NCBI taxonomy): domain Eukaryota; kingdom Metazoa; phylum Chordata; class Amphibia; order Caudata; family Salamandridae; genus Lissotriton; species Lissotriton helveticus. Next base: position 97,631,180 of record NC_136073.1, read on the forward strand.
AGCGATTCCCCAGGCCCTAGGCCTCTTCACTTTCCTCATAGTGGTTCTTATACCACTATTTTAGTATATGGTTTAGGTGGCCCCTAGGGCTCTTCCATATTCGTGCAACTTTTGTGTATTTAAACTGTGTTTTGTTTTAACGCTTGTGCTTCTGTGCTCATAAAGAGTATAGGGTATCTTTTGAGAAATAAATCTATATATATTTTCAATATATATCTGTGTGGTGTCCTTTCATTTGGTATTCAAGGGATTGTGTATGGTAAAACAGATGGCTTCACATGCCTTTACAGAGTTTAGCCTAAGACTGCTTAGTCCATGCTACCCCTAGGATAGCTTGTCTATAAGGTTGACTTTACAACCTGCACCATAAGGGTTGCTTGGCATGGTACAAGGTGATCACTAGAACTAGTGAGCAGCATATACCAGGCCAACTTCTCACACAGACGTTTATTCTTAAATTGTATTCAACACTTGTTTGATGAAAAATATTCCTAAAGCATGGAGAAAAGAGTCAGGTGCTGCTGAGATTTGAACTCAGGATTTCCTGTTTACGAGACAGGCGCTTTAAAGACTAAGCCACAGCACCAACCTCAATAACAACAAATACATAAATAATTTATTGTTGATGATGAAAATTTGTTTCCTGCTATAAATTCTTCTTTATATGTACTGTAATCTTAAACACAAAAAGATACTCAATCACTAAACAAGTATTAATATGTTTTAATAAACAGGTACTCTTATGAAACCCAATGTTATTTCTTGAATACATTACATTTTTTTTCATGAAGGCATTAATATAGCTCAAATCGAGGTAGTAATGTCACCTACGTCTTTCTCATAGATATGTCTTTTTTATTTTGCAATAACAGTATTCACTCTATAATCTTGAAAATACCATGCCGAAGAGTGGATTATTTGAACTCAACAATAGAGTGATCATACAGCTCTATCTTGTTCTTTGTCATTTACTTTTCGATATTTCAGTCAATGCATTCCTATAAAAATCTTCGTAATACCAAGTATTTTATTTCATTTCATGATAACTTATTCTAAAGTTCATAGAACCAGACGTTTATTCTTACATTGTATTCAACACTTGTTTGATGAAAAATATTCCTAAAGCATGGAGAAAACAGTTAGGTGCTGCTGAGATTTGAACTCAGGATTTCCTGTTTACGAGACAAGCGCTTTAACCACTAAGCCACAGCACCAACTTTAATAACAAAAAATACATAATTAATTTATTGTTGATGATGAAATTTTGTTTCCTGCTATAAATTCTTCTTTATATGTACTGTAATCTTAAACACAAAAAGATACTCAATCACTAAACAAGTATTAATATGTTTTAATAAACAGGTACTCTTATAAAACCCAATGTTATTTCATGAATACATTACATTTTTTTTTCACGAAGGCACTAATATAGCTCAAATCGAGGTAGTAATGTCATCTAGGTCTTTCTCATAGATATGTCTTTTTTTATTTTGCAATAACAGTATTCACTCTACAATCTTGAAAATACTTGGGTTTTCATGAGGTTTAAGATGATCTGTTCAACAGTAAGATGAATCAGACTTTTATATTTTAAATGCATCAGAATAGGACCTAATGAAATTGATTTGTTATATAACAAAGAGAAAAGCAAGGCGCTGCTGAGAGTTGAACACAGGATTTCCTGTTCACTAGATTTGCCCTTTAACAAACTAAGCCACAGCACCCCCTTAAGTGTTAAATTTGAAAGACTTTTCTTTATGGTGTTCAAGAGAATATTGCTTTTTCACTTTCATATTCTTTTGTAAGTTCACAGACTTCTCTACTCAAACACTTTAGATGAAGACGCTTCACTTATTCAAAAACACCTCTCTAATTTGAAGTTTACCCTATTCATAGAATTTTAAAATAAACCTTGCCGAAGAGTGGATTAGTTGAACTCAACAATAGAGTGATCATACAGCTCTATCATGTTTTTTGTCATTTACTTTTCGATATTTCAGTCTATGCATTCCTATAAAAATCTTCACAATACCAAGTATTTTATTTCATTTTATGATAACTTATTCGAAGGTTCATAGAACCAGACGTTTATTCTTAAATTGTATTCAACACTTGTTTGATGAACAATATTCCTAAAGCATGGAGAAAAGAGTCAGGTGCTGCTGAGATTTGAACTCAGGATCTCCTGTTTACGAGACAGGCGCTTTAACCACTAAGCCAAAGCACCAACGTCAATGAAAACAAATACATAAATAATTTATTGTTGATGATGAAAATTTGTTTCCTGCTATAAATTCTTCTTTATATGTACTGTAATATTAAACACAAAAAGATACTCAATCACTAAACAAGTATTAATATGTTTTAATAAACAGGTACTCTTATAAAACCCAATGTTATTTCTTGAAACATTACATTTTTTTTCATGAAGGCATTAATATAGCTCAAATCGAGGTAGTAATGTCACCTACGTCTTTCTCATAGATATGTCTTTTTTTATTTTGCAATAACAGTATTCACTCTATAATCTTGAAAATACTTTGGTTTTTATGAGGTTTAAGATGATCTGTTCAACAGAAAGATGAATCAGACTTTTATATTTTAATTGTATCAGAATAGGACCTAATGAAATTGATTTGTTATATAACAAAGAGAAAAGCAAGGCGCTGCTGAGAGTTGAACACAGGATTTCCTGTTTACTAGATATGCGCTTTAACCAACTAAGCCACAGCACCCCCTTTAGTGTAAAATTTGAAAGAATTTTCTTTATGGTGTTCAAGAGAATATTGCTTTTCACTTTCATATTGTTTTATAAGTTCACAGACTTCTCTACTCAAACACTTTAGATGAAGACGCTTCACTTATTCAAAAACACCTCTCTAATTTGAAGTTTACCCTATTCATAGAATTTTAAAATATACCTTGCCGAAGAGTGGATTAGTTGAACTCAACAATAGAGTGATCATACGGCTCTATCTTGTTCTTTGTCATTTACTTTCGATATTCCAGTCAATGCATTCCTATAAAAATCTTCACAATACCAAGTATTTTATTTCATTTTATGATAACTTATTCTAAAGTTCATAGAGACAGACGTTTAATTCTTAAATTGTATTCAACACTTGTTTGATGAAAATTATTTCTAAAGCATGGAGAAAACAGGTGCTGCTGAGATTTGAACTCAGGATCTCCTGTTTACGAGACAGGTGCTTTAACCACTAAGCCACAGCACCAACGTCAATAGCAAAAAATACATAAATAAATTATTTTAGAGGATGAAAATTTGTTTCCTGCTATAAATTCTTCTTTATATGTACTGTAATCTTAAACACAAAAAGATACTCAATCACTAAACAAGTATTAATATGTGTTAATAAACAGGTACTCTTATAAAAACCAATTTCATTTCTTGAATACATTACAATTTTTTTTTCCATGAAGGCATTAATATTGCTCAAATCGAGGTAGTAATGTCATCTACCTCTTTCTCATAGATATGTCTTTTTTTATTTTGCAATAACAGTATTCACTCTATAATCTTGAAAATAGTTGGGTTTTTATGAGGTTTAAGATGATCTGTTCAACAGTAAGATGAATCAGACTTTTATATTTTAAATGTATCAGAATAGGACCTAATGAAATTGATTTGTTATATAACAAAGAGAAAAGCAAGGCGCTGCTGAGAGTTGAACACAGGATTTCCTGTTTACTAGATATGCGCTTTAACCAACTAAGCCACAGCACCCCCTTGAGTGTTAAGTTTGAAAGACTTTTCTTTATGGTGTTCAAGAGAATATTGCTTTTTCACTTTCATACTCTTTTATAAGTTCACAGACTTCTCTACTCAAACACTTTAGATGAAGACGCTTCACTTATTCAAAAACACCTCTCTAATTTGAAGTTCACCCTATTCATAGAATTTTAAAATAAACCTTGCCGAAGAGTGGATTAGTTGAACTCAACAATAGAGTGATCATACAGCTCTATTTTGTTTTTTGTCATTTACTTTTTGATATTTCAGTCAATGCATTCCTATAAAAATCTTCACAATACCAAGTATTTTATTTCATTTTATGATAACTTATTCTAAAGTTCATAGAACCAGACGTTTATTCTTAAATTGTATTCAACACTTGTTTGATGAAAAATATTCCTAAAGCATGGAGAAAACAGTTAGGTGCTGCTGAGATGTGAACTCAGGATTTCCTGTTTACGAGACAGTCGCTTTAACCACTAAGCCACAGCACCAACGTCAATAACAAAAAATACATAAATAATTTATTGTTGATGATGACATTTTGTTTCCTGCTATAAATTCTTCTTTATATGTACTGTAATCTTAAACACAAAAAGATACTCATTCACTAAACAAGTATTAATATGTTTTAATAAACAGGTACTCTTATAAAACCCAATTTTATTTCTTGTATACATTACATTTTTTTTTCATGAAGGCATTAATATAGCTCAAATCGAGGTAGTAATGTCATCTACGTCTTTCTCATAGATATGTCTTTTTTTATTTTGCAATAACAGTATTCACTCTATAATCTTGAAAATACTTTGGTTTTTATAAGGTTTAAGATGATCTGTTCAACAGTAAGATGAATCAGACTTTTATATTTTTATTGTATCAGAATAGGACCTAATGAAATTGATTTGTTATATAACAAAGAGAAAAGCAAGGCGCTGCTGAGAGTTGAACTCAGGATCTCCTGTTTACTACACAAGCGCTTTAACTAGCTAAGCCACAGTACCCCCTTGAGTCTTTAGTTTGAAAGACTTTTCTTTATGGTGTTCAAGAGAATATTGCTTTTTCACTTTCATATTCTTTTATAAGTTCAATGACTTCTCTACTCAAACACTTTAAATGAAGACGCTTCACTTATTCAAAAACACCTCTCTAATTTGAAGTTTACCCTATTCATAGAATTTTAAAATATACCATGCCGAAGAGTGGATTAGTTGAACTCAACAATAGAGTGATCATACAGCTCTATCTTGTTCTTTGTCATTTACTTTTCGATATTTCAGTCAATGCATTCCTATAAAAATCTTCACAATACCAAGTATTTTATTTCATTTCATGATAACTTATTCTAAAGTTCATAGAACCAGACGTTTATTCTTAAATTGTATTCAACACTTGTTTGATGAAAAATATTCCTAAAGCATGGAGAAAACAGTTAGGTGCTGCTGAGATTTGAACTCAGGATTTCCTGTTTACGAAACAGGCGCTTTAACCACTAAGCCACAGCACCAACGTCAATAACAAAAAATACATAAATAATCTATTGTTGATGATGAAATTTTGTTTCCTGCTATAAATTCTTCTTTATATGTACTGTAATCTTAAACACAAAAGATACTCAATCACTAAACAAGTATTAATATGTTTTAATAAACAGGTAATCTTATAAAACCCAATGTTATTTCATGAATACATTACATTTTTTTTTTCACGAAGGCAATATTATAGCTCAAATCGAGGTAGTAATGTCATCTACGTCTTTCTCATAGATATGTCTTTTTTTATTTTGCAATAACAGTATTCACTCTATAATCTTGAAAATACTTTGGTTTTTATAAGGTTTAAGATGCTCTGTTCAACAGTAAGATGAATCAGACTTTTATATTTTAATTGTATCAGAATAGTTCCTAATGAAATTGATTTGTTATATAACAAAGAGAAAAGCAAGGCGCTGCTGAGAGTTGAACTCAGGAGCTCCTGTTTACTAGACAGGCGCTTTAACCAGCTAAGCCACAGCACCCACTTGAATCTTAACTTTGAAAGACTTTTCTTTATGGTGTTCAAGAGAATATTGCTTTTTCACTTTCATATTCTTTTATAAGTTCACAGACTTCTCTACTCAAACACTTTAGATGAAGACGCTTCACTTATTCAAAAACACCTCTCTAATTTTAAGTTTACCCTATTCATAGAATTTTAAAATATACCTTGCCGAAGAGTGGATTAGTTGAACTCAACAATAGAGTGGTCATGCGGCTCTATCTTGTTCTTTGTCATTTACTTTTCGATATTTCAGTCAATGCATTCCTATAAAAATCTTCACAATACCAAGTATTTTATTTCATTTTATGATAACTTATTCTAAAGTTCATAGCACCAGACGTTTAATTCTTAAAATGTATTCAACACTTGTTTGATGAAAAATATTCCTAAAGCATGGAGAAAACAGTTAGGTGCTACTGAGATTTGAACACAGGATTTCCTGTTCGCGGGACAGGTGCATTAACCACTAAGCCACAGCACCAACGTCAATAACAAAAAATACATAAATAATCTATTGTTGATGATGAAATGTTGTTTCCTGCTATAAATTCTTCTTTATATGTACTGTAATCTTAAACACAAAAAGATACTCAATCACTAAACAAGTATTATTGTGTTTTAATAAACAGGTACTCTTGTAAAACCCAATTTCAATTTTTGAATAGTTTACATTTTTTTTTCATGAAGGCATTATTATTGCTCAAATCAAGGTAGTAATGTCATCTACGTCTTTCTCATAGATATGTCTATTTTTATTTTGCAATAACAGTATTCACTCTATAATCTTGAAAATACTTTGGTTTTTATGAGGTTTAAGATGATCTGTTCAACAGTAAGATGAATCAGACTTTTATATTTTAATTGTATCAGAATAGGACCTAATAAAATTGATTTGTTATATAACAAAGAGAAAAGCAAGGTGCTGCTGAGAGTTGAACTCAGGACCTCCTGTTTACTAGACAGGCGCTCTAACCAGCTAAGCCACAGCACCCCCTTGAGTCTTAACTTTGAAAGACTTTTCTTTATGGTGTTCAAGTGAATATTGCTTTTTCACTTTCATATTCTTTTATAAGTTCACAGACTTCTCTACTCAAACACTTTAGATGAAGACGCTTCACTTATTCAAAAACACCTCTCTAATTTGAAGTTTACCCTATTCATAGAATTTTAAAATATACCTTGCCGAAGAGTGGATTAGTTGAACTCAACAATAGAGTGATCATACGGCTCTATCTTGTTCTTTATCATTTACTTTTCGATATCTCAGTCAATGCATTCCTATAAAAATCTTCACAATACCAAGTATTTTATTTCATTTCATGATAACTTATTCTAAAGTTCATAGAACCAGACGTTTAATTCTTAAAATGTATTCAACCCTTTTTTTGATGAAAAATATTCCTAAAGCATGGAGAAAACAGTTAGGTGCTACTGATATTTGAACACAGGATTTCCTGTTCATGAGACAGGCGCTTTAACCACTAAGCCACAGCACCAACGTCAATAATAAAAAATACATAAATAATCTATTGTTGATGATGGAATTTTGTTTCCTGCTATAAATTCTTCTTTATATGTACTGTAATCTTAAACACAAAAAGATACTCAATCACTAAACAAGTATTATTGTGTTTTAATAAACAGGTGCTCTTGTAAAACCCAATTTCAATTTTTGAATAGTTTACATTTTTTTTTCATGAAGGCATTAATATTGCTCAAATCGAGGTAGTAATGTCATCTACGTCTTTCTCATAGATATGTCTTTTTTTATTTTGCAATAACAGTATTCACTCTATAATCTTGAAAATACTTGGGTTTTATGAGGTTTAAGATGATCTGTTCAACAGTAAGATGAATCAGACTTTTATATTTTAATTGTATCAGAATAGGTCCTAATGAAATTGATTTGTTATATAACAAAGAGAAAAGCAAGGCACTGCTGAGAGTTGAACTCAGGATCTCCTGTTTACTAGACAGGCGCTTTAACCAGCTAACCCACAGTACCCCCTTGAGTCTATAGTTTGAAAGACTTTTCTTTATGGTGTTCAAGAGAATATTGCTTTTTCACTTTCATATTCTTTTATAAGTTCACAGACTTCTCTACTCAAACACTTTAGATGAAGACGCTTCACTTATTCAAAAACACCTCTCTAGTTTGAAGTTTACCCTATTCATAGAATTTTAAAATATACCTTGCCGAAGAGTGGATTAGTTGAACTCAACAATAGAGTGATCATATGGCTCTATCTTGTTCTTTGTCATTTACTTTTCGATATTTCAGTCAATGCATGCATGGAGAAAAGAGTCAGGTGCTGCTGAGATTTGAACTCAGTATTTCCTGTTTACGAGACAGGCGCTTTAACCACTAAGCCACAGCACCAACGTCAATAACAACAAATACATAAATATTTTATTGTTGATGATGAAAATGTGTTTCCTGCTATAAATTCTTCTTTATATGTACTGTAATCTTAAACACAAAAAGATACTCAATCACTAAACAAGTATTAATATGTTTTAATAAACAGGTACTCTTATAAAACCAAATGTTATTTCTTGAATACATTAAATTTTTTTCATGAAGGCATTAATATAGCTCAAATCGAGGTAATAATGTCACCTACGTCTTTCTCATAGATATGTCTTTTTTTATTTTGCAATAACAGTATTCACTCTATAATCTTGAAAATACTTTGGTTTTTATGAGGTTTAAGATGATCTGTTCAACAGAAAGATGAATCAGACTTTTATATTTTAATTGTATCAGAATAGGACCTAATGAAATTGATTTGTTATATAACAAAGAGAAAAGCAAGGCGCTGCTAAGAGTTGAACTCAGGATCTCCTGTTTACTAGACATGCGCTTTAACCAGCTAAGCCACAGCACCCCCTTGAGTCTTAACTTTGAAAGACTTTTCTTTATGGTGTTCAAGAGAATATTGCTTTTTCACTTTCATATTCTTTTATAAGTTCACAGACTTCACTACTCAAACACTTTAGATGAAGACGCTTCACTTATTCAAAAACACCTCTCTAATTTGAAGTTTACCCTATTCATAGAATTTTAAAATATACCTTGCCGAAGAGTGGATTAGTTGAACTAAACAATAGAGTGATCATACGGCTCTATCTTGTTCTTTGTCATTTACTTTTCGATATTTCAGTCAATGCATTCCTATAAAAATCTTCACAATACCAAGTATTTTATGTCATTTTATGATAACTTATTCTAAAATTCATAGAACCAGACGTTTAATTCTTAAAATGTATTCAACACTTGTTTGATGAAAAATATTCCTAAAGCATGGAGAAAACAGTTAAGTGCTACTGAGAGTTGAACTCAGGATTTCCTGTTTACGAGACAGGCGCTTACCCACTAAGCCAATGCACCATAGTTAATACAAAAAATACATAAGTAATTTATTGTTGATGATGAAATTTTATTTCCTGCTATAAATTCTTCTTTATATGTACTGTAATCTTAAACACAAAAAGATACTCAATCTCTAAACAAGTATTACTATGTTTTAATAAACAGGTACTCTTATAAAACCCAATGTTATTTCTTGAATACATTATATATTTCTTTACATGAAGGCATAAATATAGCTCAAATTGAGGTAGTAATGTCATCTACGTCTTTCTCATAGATATGTCTATTTTTATTTTGCAATAACAGTATTCACTCTATAATCTTAAAAATCCTTGGGTTTTTATGAGGTTTAAGATGATCTGTTCAACAGTAAGATGAATCAGACTTTTATATTTTAATTGTATCAGAATAGGACCTAATGAAATTGATTTGTTATATAACAAAGAGAAAAGCAAGGCGCTGCTGAGAGTTGAACTCAGTATCTCCTGTTTACTAGACAGGCGCTTTAACCAGCTAAGCCACAGCACCCCCTTGAGTCTTAAATTTGAAAGAATTTTCTTTATGGTGTTCAAGAGAATATTGTTTTTTCACTTTCATATTCTTTTATAAGTTCACAGACTTCTCTACTCAAACACTTTAGATGAAGATGCTTCACTTATTCAAAAACACCTCTCTAATTTGAAGTTTACCCTATTCATAGAATTTTAAAATATACCTTGCCAAAGAGTGGATTAGTTGAACTCAACAATAGAGTGATCATACGGCTCTATCTTGTTCTTTATCATTTACTTTTCGATATCTCAGTCAATGCATTCCTATAAAAATCTTCACAATACCAAGTATTTTATTTCATTTCATGATAACTTATTCTAAAGTTCATAGAACCAGACGTTTAATTCTTAAAATGTATTCAACCCTTTTTTTGATGAAAAATATTCCTAAAGCATGGAGAAAACAGTTAGGTGCTACTGAGATTTGAACACAGGATTTCCTGTTCACGAGACAGGCGCTTTAACCACTAAGCCACAGCACCAACGTCAATAATAAAAAATACATAAATAATCTATTGTTGATGATGGAATTTTGTTTCCTGCTATAAATTCTTCTTTATATGTACTGTAATCTTAAACACAAAAAGATACTCAATCACTAAACAAGTATTATTGTGTTTTAATAAACAGGTGCTCTTGTAAAACCCAATTTCAATTTTTGAATAGTTTACATTTTTTTTTCATGAAGGCATTAATATTGCTCAAATCGAGGTAGTAATGTCATCTACGTCTTTCTCATAGATATGTCTTTTTTTATTTTGCAATAACAGTATTCACTCTATAATCTTGAAAATACTTGGGTTTTATGAGGTTTAAGATGATCTGTTCAAGGTGCTGCTGAGAGTTGAACTCAGGACCTCCTGTTTACTAGACAGGCGCTCTAACCAGCTAAGCCACAGCACCCCCTTGAGTCTTAACTTTGAAAGACTTTTCTTTATGGTGTTCAAGTGAATATTGCTTTTTCACTTTCATATTCTTTTATAAGTTCACAGACTTCTCTACTCAAACACTTTAGATGAAGACGCTTCACTTATTCAAAAACACCTCTCTAATTTGAAGTTTACCCTATTCATAGAATTTTAAAATATACCTTGCCGAAGAGTGGATTAGTTGAACTCAACAATAGAGTGATCATACGGCTCTATCTTGTTCTTTATCATTTACTTTTCGATATCTCAGTCAATGCATTCCTATAAAAATCTTCACAATACCAAGTATTTTATTTCATTTCATGATAACTTATTCTAAAGTTCATAGAACCAGACGTTTAATTCTTAAAATGTATTCAACCCTTTTTTTGATGAAAAATATTCCTAAAGCATGGAGAAAACAGTTAGGTGCTACTGAGATTTGAACACAGGATTTCCTGTTCACGAGACAGGCGCTTTAACCACTAAGCCACAGCACCAACGTCAATAATAAAAAATACATAAATAATCTATTGTTGATGATGGAATTTTGTTTCCTGCTATAAATTCTTCTTTATATGTACTGTAATCTTAAACACAAAAAGATACTCAATCACTAAACAAGTATTATTGTGTTTTAATAAACAGGTGCTCTTGTAAAACCCAATTTCAATTTTTGAATAGTTTACATTTTTTTTTCATGAAGGCATTAATATTGCTCAAATCGAGGTAGTAATGTCATCTACGTCTTTCTCATAGATATGTCTTTTTTTATTTTGCAATAACAGTATTCACTCTATAATCTTGAAAATACTTGGGTTTTATGAGGTTTAAGATGATCTGTTCAACAGTAAGATGAATCAGACTTTTATATTTTAATTGTATCAGAATAGGTCCTAATGAAATTGATTTGTTATATAACAAAGAGAAAAGCAAGGCACTGCTGAGAGTTGAACTCAGGATCTCCTGTTTACTAGACAGGCGCTTTAACCAGCTAACCCACAGTACCCCCTTGAGTCTATAGTTTGAAAGACTTTTCTTTATGGTGTTCAAGAGAATATTGCTTTTTCACTTTCATATTCTTTTATAAGTTCACAGACTTCTCTACTCAAACACTTTAGATGAAGACGCTTCACTTATTCAAAAACACCTCTCTAGTTTGAAGTTTACCCTATTCATAGAATTTTAAAATATACCTTGCCGAAGAGTGGATTAGTTGAACTCAACAATAGAGTGATCATATGGCTCTATCTTGTTCTTTGTCATTTACTTTTCGATATTTCAGTCAATGCATGCATGGAGAAAAGAGTCAGGTGCTGCTGAGATTTGAACTCAGTATTTCCTGTTTACGAGACAGGCGCTTTAACCACTAAGCCACAGCACCAACATCAATAACAACAAATACATAAATATTTTATTGTTGATGATGAAAATGTGTTTCCTGCTATAAATTCTTCTTTATATGTACTGTAATCTTAAACACAAAAAGATACTCAATCACTAAACAAGTATTAATATGTTTTAATAAACAGGTACTCTTATAAAACCAAATGTTATTTCTTGAATACATTAAATTTTTTTCATGAAGGCATTAATATAGCTCAAATCGAGGTAATAATGTCACCTACGTCTTTCTCATAGATATGTCTTTTTTTATTTTGCAATAACAGTATTCACTCTATAATCTTGAAAATACTTTGGTTTTTATGAGGTTTAAGATGATCTGTTCAACAGAAAGATGAATCAGACTTTTATATTTTAATTGTATCAGAATAGGACCTAATGAAATTGATTTGTTATATAACAAAGAGAAAAGCAAGGCGCTGCTAAGAGTTGAACTCAGGATCTCCTGTTTACTAGACATGCGCTTTAACCAGCTAAGCCACAGCACCCCCTTGAGTCTTAACTTTGAAAGACTTTTCTTTATGGTGTTCAAGAGAATATTGCTTTTTCACTTTCATATTCTTTTATAAGTTCACAGACTTCACTACTCAAACACTTTAGATGAAGACGCTTCACTTATTCAAAAACACCTCTCTAATTTGAAGTTTACCCTATTCATAGAATTTTAAAATATACCTTGCCGAAGAGTGGATTAGTTGAACTAAACAATAGAGTGATCATACGGCTCTATCTTGTTCTTTGTCATTTACTTTTCGATATTTCAGTCAATGCATTCCTATAAAAATCTTCACAATACCAAGTATTTTATGTCATTTTATGATAACTTATTCTAAAATTCATAGAACCAGACGTTTAATTCTTAAAATGTATTCAACACTTGTTTGATGAAAAATATTCCTAAAGCATGGAGAAAACAGTTAAGTGCTACTGAGAGTTGAACTCAGGATTTCCTGTTTACGAGACAGGCGCTTACCCACTAAGCCAATGCACCATAGTTAATACAAAAAATACATAAGTAATTTATTGTTGATGATGAAATTTTATTTCCTGCTATAAATTCTTCTTTATATGTACTGTAATCTTAAACACAAAAAGATACTCAATCTCTAAACAAGTATTACTATGTTTTAATAAACAGGTACTCTTATAAAACCCAATGTTATTTCTTGAATACATTATATATTTCTTTACATGAAGGCATAAATATAGCTCAAATTGAGGTAGTAATGTCATCTACGTCTTTCTCATAGATATGTCTATTTTTATTTTGTAATAACAGTATTCACTCTATAATCTTAAAAATCCTTGGGTTTTTATGAGGTTTAAGATGATCTGTTCAACAGTAAGATGAATCAGACTTTTATATTTTAATTGTATCAGAATAGGACCTAATGAAATTGATTTGTTATATAACAAAGAGAAAAGCAAGGCGCTGCTGAGAGTTGAACTCAGTATCTCCTGTTTACTAGACAGGCGCTTTAACCAGCTAAGCCACAGCACCCCCTTGAGTCTTAAATTTGAAAGAATTTTCTTTATGGTGTTCAAGAGAATATTGTTTTTTCACTTTCATATTCTTTTATAAGTTCACAGACTTCTCTACTCAAACACTTTAGATGAAGATGCTTCACTTATTCAAAAACACCTCTCTAATTTGAAGTTTACCCTATTCATAGAATTTTAAAATATACCTTGCCAAAGAGTGGATTAGTTGAACTCAACAATAGAGTGATCATACGGCTCTATCTTGTTCTTTATCATTTACTTTTCGATATCTCAGTCAATGCATTCCTATAAAAATCTTCACAATACCAAGTATTTTATTTCATTTCATGATAACTTATTCTAAAGTTCATAGAACCAGACGTTTAATTCTTAAAATGTATTCAACCCTTTTTTTGATGAAAAATATTCCTAAAGCATGGAGAAAACAGTTAGGTGCTACTGAGATTTGAACACAGGATTTCCTGTTCACGAGACAGGCGCTTTAACCACTAAGCCACAGCACCAACGTCAATAATAAAAAATACATAAATAATCTATTGTTGATGATGGAATTTTGTTTCCTGCTATAAATTCTTCTTTATATGTACTGTAATCTTAAACACAAAAAGATACTCAATCACTAAACAAGTATTATTGTGTTTTAATAAACAGGTGCTCTTGTAAAACCCAATTTCAATTTTTGAATAGTTTACATTTTTTTTTCATGAAGGCATTAATATTGCTCAAATCGAGGTAGTAATGTCATCTACGTCTTTCTCATAGATATGTCTTTTTTTATTTTGCAATAACAGTATTCACTCTATAATCTTGAAAATACTTGGGTTTTATGAGGTTTAAGATGATCTGTTCAACAGTAAGATGAATCAGACTTTTATATTTTAATTGTATCAGAATAGGTCCTAATGAAATTGATTTGTTATATAACAAAGAGAAAAGCAAGGCACTGCTGAGAGTTGAACTCAGGATCTCCTGTTTACTAGACAGGCGCTTTAACCAGCTAACCCACAGTACCCCCTTGAGTCTATAGTTTGAAAGACTTTTCTTTATGGTGTTCAAGAGAATATTGCTTTTTCACTTTCATATTCTTTTATAAGTTCACAGACTTCTCTACTCAAACACTTTAGATGAAGACGCTTCACTTATTCAAAAACACCTCTCTAGTTTGAAGTTTACCCTATTCATAGAATTTTAAAATATACCTTGCCGAAGAGTGGATTAGTTGAACTCAACAATAGAGTGATCATATGGCTCTATCTTGTTCTTTGTCATTTACTTTTCGATATTTCAGTCAATGCATGCATGGAGAAAAGAGTCAGGTGCTGCTGAGATTTGAACTCAGTATTTCCTGTTTACGAGACAGGCGCTTTAACCACTAAGCCACAGCACCAACATCAATAACAACAAATACATAAATATTTTATTGTTGATGATGAAAATGTGTTTCCTGCTATAAATTCTTCTTTATATGTACTGTAATCTTAAACACAAAAAGATACTCAATCACTAAACAAGTATTAATATGTTTTAATAAACAGGTACTCTTATAAAACCAAATGTTATTTCTTGAATACATTAAATTTTTTTCATGAAGGCATTAATATAGCTCAAATCGAGGTAATAATGTCACCTACGTCTTTCTCATAGATATGTCTTTTTTTATTTTGCAATAACAGTATTCACTCTATAATCTTGAAAATACTTTGGTTTTTATGAGGTTTAAGATGATCTGTTCAACAGAAAGATGAATCAGACTTTTATATTTTAATTGTATCAGAATAGGACCTAATGAAATTGATTTGTTATATAACAAAGAGAAAAGCAAGGCGCTGCTAAGAGTTGAACTCAGGATCTCCTGTTTACTAGACAGGCGCTTTAACCAGCTAAGCCACAGCACCCCCTTGAGTCTTAACTTTGAAAGACTTTTCTTTATGGTGTTCAAGAGAATATTGCTTTTTCACTTTCATATTCTTTTATAAGTTCACAGACTTCACTACTCAAACACTTTAGATGAAGACGCTTCACTTATTCAAAAACACCTCTCTAATTTGAAGTTTACCCTATTCATAGAATTTTAAAATATACCTTGCCGAAGAGTGGATTAGTTGAACTAAACAATAGAGTGATCATACGGCTCTATCTTGTTCTTTGTCATTTACTTTTCGATATTTCAGTCAATGCATTCCTATAAAAATCTTCACAATACCAAGTATTTTATGTCATTTTATGATAACTTATTCTAAAATTCATAGAACCAGACGTTTAATTCTTAAAATGTATTCAACACTTGTTTGATGAAAAATATTCCTAAAGCATGGAGAAAACAGTTAAGTGCTACTGAGAGTTGAACTCAGGATTTCCTGTTTACGAGACAGGCGCTTACCCACTAAGCCAATGCACCATAGTTAATACAAAAAATACATAAGTAATTTATTGTTGATGATGAAATTTTATTTCCTGCTATAAATTCTTATTTATATGTACTGTAATCTTAAACACAAAAAGATACTCAATCTCTAAACAAGTATTACTATGTTTTAATAAACAGGTACTCTTATAAAACCCAATGTTATTTCTTGAATACATTATATATTTCTTTACATGAAGGCATAAATATAGCTCAAATTGAGGTAGTAATGTCATCTACGTCTTTCTCATAGATATGTCTATTTTTATTTTGCAATAACAGTATTCACTCTATAATCTTAAAAATCCTTGGGTTTTTATGAGGTTTAAGATGATCTGTTCAACAGTAAGATGAATCAGACTTTTATATTTTAATTGTATCAGAATAGGACCTAATGAAATTGATTTGTTATATAACAAAGAGAAAAGCAAGGCGCTGCTGAGAGTTGAACTCAGTATCTCCTGTTTACTAGACAGGCGCTTTAACCAGCTAAGCCACAGCACCCCCTTGAGTCTTAAATTTGAAAGAATTTTCTTTATGGTGTTCAAGAGAATATTGTTTTTTCACTTTCATATTCTTTTATAAGTTCACAGACTTCTCTACTCAAACACTTTAGATGAAGATGCTTCACTTATTCAAAAACACCTCCCTAATTTGAAGTTTACCCTATTCATAGAATTTTAAAATATACCTTGCCAAAGAGTGGATTAGTTGAACTCAACAATAGAGTGATCATACGGCTCTATCTTGTTCTTTGTCATTCACTTTTCGATATTTCAGTCAATGCATTCCTATAAAAATCTTCACAATACCAAGTATTTTATTTCATTTTATGATAACTTATTCTAAAGTTCATAGAACCAGACGTTTATTCCTAAATTGTATTCAACACTAGTTTGATGAAAAATATTCATAAAGCATGGAGAAAACAGTTAGGTGCTGTTGAGATTTGAACTCAGGCTTTCCTGTTTACGAGACAGGCGCTTTAACTACTAAGCCACAGCACCAACTACAATAAAAATAAATACATAAATAATTTATTGTTGATGATGAAAATGTGTTTCCTGCTATAAATTCTTCTTTATATGTACTGTAATCTTAAACACAAAAAGATACTCAATCACTAAACAAGTATTAATATGTTTTAATAAACAGGTGCTCTTATAAAACCCAATGTTATTTCTTGAATACATTACATTTTTTTTTTCATGAAGGCATTAATTTAGCTCAAATCGAGGTAGTAATGTCATCTACGTCTTTCTCATAGATATGTCTTTTTTATTTTGCAATAACAGTATTCACTCTATAATCTTGAAAATACTTTGGTTTTAATGAGGTTTAAGATGATCTGTTCAACAGTAAGATGAATCAGACTTTTATATTTTAATTGTATCAGAATAGGACCTAATAAAATTGATTTGTTATATAACAAAGAGAAAAGCAAGGCGCTGCTGAGAGTTGAACTCAGGACCTCCTGTTTACTAGAAAGGCGCTTTAACCAGCTAAGCCACAGCACCCCCTTGAGTCTTAACTTTGAAAGACTTTTCTTTATGGTGTTCAAGTGAATATTGCTTTTTCACTTTCATATTCTTTTATAAGTTCACAGACTTCTCTACTCAAACACTTTAGATGAAGACGCTTCACTTATTCAAAAACACCTCTCTAATTTGAAGTTTACCCTATTCATAGAATTTTAAAATATACCTTGCCGAAGAGTGGATTAGTTGAACTCAACAATAGAGTGATCATACGGCTCTATCTTGTTCTTTGTCATTTACTTTTCGATATCTCAGTCAATGCATTCCTATAAAAATCTTCACAATACCAAGTATTTTATTTCATTTCATGATAACTTATTCTAAAGTTCATAGAACCAGACGTTTAATTCTTAAAATGTATTCAACACTTGTTTGATGAAAAATATTCCTAAAGCATGGAGAAAACAATTAGGTGCTACTGAGATTTGAACTCAGGATTTCCTGTTTACTAGACAGGCGCTTTAACCACTAAGCCACAGCACCAACGTCAATAACAAACAATACATAAGTAATTTATTGTTGATTATGAAATTGTTTCCTGCTATAAATTCTTTTTTATATGTACTGTAATCTTAAACAGAAAAATATATTCAATCACTAAACAAGTATTAATATGTTTTAATAAACAGGTACTCTTATAAAACCCAATGTTATTTCTTGAATACATTACATTTTCTTTTTTCATGAAGGCATTAATATAGCTCACATCGAGGTAGTAATGTCATCTACTTCTTTCTCATAGATATGTCTTTTTTTATTTTGCAATAAGAGTATTCACTCTATAATCTTGAAAATACTTGGGTTTTTATGAGGTTGAAGATGATCTGTTCAACAGTAAGATGAATCAGACTTTTATATTTTAATTGTATCAGAATAGGTCCTAATGAAATTGATTTGTTATATAACAAAGAGAAAAGCAAGGCACTGCTGAGAGTTGAACTCAGGATCTCCTGTTTACTAGACAGGCGCTTTAACCAGCTAAGCCACAGTACCCCCTTGAGTCTATAGTTTGAAAGACTTTTCTTTATGGTGTTCAAGAGAATATTGCTTTTTCACTTTCATATTCTTTTATAAGTTCACAGACTTCTCTACTCAAACACTTTAGATGAAGACGCTTCACTTATTCAAAAACACCTCTCTAGTTTGAAGTTTACCCTATTCATAGAATTTTAAAATATACCTTGCCGAAGAGTGGATTAGTTGAACTCAACAATAGAGTGATCATATGGCTCTATCTTGTTCTTTGTCATTTACTTTTCGATATTTCAGTCAATGCATTCCTATAAAAATCTTCACAATACCAAGTATTTTATTTCATTTTATGATAACTTATTCTAAAGTTCATAGAACCAGACGTTTATTCTTAAATTGTATTCAACACTTGTTTGATGAAAAATATTCCTAAAGCATGGAGAAAACAGTTATCTGCTGCTGAGATTTGAACTCAGGATTTCCAGTTTACATGACAGGCGCTTTAACCAGCTAAGCCACAGCACCCCCCTTGAGTTTTAATTTTGAAAGACTTTTCTTTATGGTGTTCAAGAGAATATTGCTTTTTCACTTTCATATTCTTTTATAAGTTCACAGACTTCTCTACTCAAACACTTTAGATGAAGACGCTTCACTTATTCAAAAAACACCTCTCTAATTTGAAGTTTACCCTATTCATAGAATTTTAAAATCTACCTTGCCGAAGAGTGGACTAGATGAACTCAACAATAGAGTCATCATACGGCTCTATCTTGTTCTTTGTCATTTACTTTTCGATATTTCAGTCAATGCATTCCTATAAAAATCTTCACAATACCATGTATTTTATTTCATTTTATGATAACTTATTCTAAAGTTCATAGAACCAGACGTTTAATTCTTAAAATGTATTCAACACTTTTTTGATGAAAAATATTCCTAAAGCATGGAGAAAACAGTTAGGTGCTGCTGAGATTTGAACTCAGGATTTCCTGTTTACGAGACAGGCGCTTTAACCACTAAGCCACAGCACCAACTTCAATAGCTAAAAATACATAAATAATTTATTGTTGATGATGAAAATGTGTTTCCTGCTATAAATTCTTCATTATATGTACTGTAATCTTAAACACAAAAAGATACTAATTCACTAAACAAGTATTAATATGTTTTAATAAACAGGTACTCTTATAAAACCCAATTTCATTTCTTGAATACATTACAATTTTTTTTTCCATGAAGGCATTAATATAGCTCAAATCGAGGTAGTAATGTCATCTACGTCTTTCTCATACATATGTCTTTTTTTATTTTGCAATAACAGTATTCACTCTATAATCTTGAAAATACTTGTTTTTTTTATGAGGTTCAAGATGATCTGTTGAACAGTAAGATGAATCAGAGTTTTATATTTTAAATGTATCCGAATAGGACCTAATGAAATTGATTTGTTATATAACAAAGAGAAAAGCAAAGCGCTGCTGAGAGTTGAACTTAGGATCTCCTGTTTACTAGATAGGCGCTTTAACCAGCTAAGCCACAGCACCCACTTGAGTCTCAACTTTGAAAGACTTTTCTTTATGGTGTTCAAGAGAATGTTGCTTTTTCACTTTCATATTCTTTTATAAGTTACAAGACGTCTCTACTCAAACACTTCAGATGAAGACGCTTCACTAATTCAAAAACACCTCTCTAATTTGAAGTTTACCCTATTCATAGAATTTTAAAATATACCTTGCCGAAGAGTGGATTAGTTGAACTCAACAATAGAGTGATCATACGGCTCTATCTTGTTCTTTGTCATTTAATTTTCGATATTTCAGTCAATGCATTCCTATAAAAATCTTCACAATACCAAGTATTTTATTTCCATTTATGATAACTTATTCTAAAGTTCATAGAACCAGACGTTTATTCTTAAATTGTATTCAACACTTGTTTGATGAAAAATATTCCTAAAGAATGGAGAAAAAAGTTAGGTGCTGCTGAGATTTGAACTCAGGATTTCTGGTTTACGAGACAGGCGCTTTAAGCACTGAGCCACAGTACCATGGTTAATAACAAAAAATACATAAATAATTTATTGTTGATGATGAAATTTTGTTTCCTGCTATAAATTCTTCTTTATATGTACTGTGATCTTAAACACAAAAAGATACTCAATCACTAAACAAGTATTAATATGTTTTAATAAACAGGTACTCTTATAAAACCCAATGTTATTTCTTGAATACATTACATTTTTTTTTCATGAAGGCATTAATATAGCTCAAATCGAGGTAGTAATGTCATCTACGTCTTTCTCATAGATATATCTTTTTTATTTTGCAATAACAGTATTCACGCTATAATCTTGAAAATATTTTGGTTTTTATGAGGTTTAAGATGATCTGTTCAACAGTAAGATGAATCAGACTTTTATATTTTAATTGTATCAGAATAGGACCTAATAAAATTGATTTGTTATATAACAAAGAGAAAAGCAAGGCGCTGCTGAGAGTTGAACTTAGCATCTCCTGTTTACTAGACAGGCGCTTTAACCAGCTAAGCCACAGCACCCCCTTGAGACTTAACTTTGAAAGACTTTTCTTTATGGTGTTCAAGAGAATATTGCTTTTTCACTTTCATATTCTTTTATAAGTTCACAGACTTCTCTACTCAAACACTTTAGATGAAGACGCTTCACTTATTCAAAAACACCTCTCTAATTTGAAGTTTACCCTATTCATAGAATCTTAAAATATACCTTGCCGAAGAGTGGATTAGTTGAACTCAACAATAGAGTGATCATACGGCTCTATCTTGTTCTTTGTCATTTACTTTTCGATATTTCAGTCAATGCATTCCTATAAAAATCTTCACTATACCAAGTATTTTATTTCATTTTATGATAACTTATTCTAAAGTTCATAGAACCAGACGTTTATTCTTAAATTGTATTTAACACTTGTTTGATGAAAAATATTCCTAAAGCATGGAGAAAAGAGTTAGGTGCTGCTGAAATTTGAACTCAGGATTTCCTGGTTACGAGACAGGTGCTTTAACCACTAAGCCACAGCACCAACGATAATAACAGCAAATACATAAATAATTTATTGTTGATGATGAAATTTCGTTTCCTGCGATAAATTCTTCTTTATATGTACTGTAATCTTAAACACAAAAAGATACTCAATCACTAAACAAGTATTAATATGTTTTAATAAACAGGTACTCTTATAAAACCCAATGTTATTTCTTGAATACATTACATTTTTTTTTCATGAAGGCATTAATATAGCTGAAATCGAGGTAGTAATGTTGTAGGAGAGTAGGGTCTGCTATCCTATGGTCACCCCAAATTTTTGCTTTTAGCTTCACTGGTTTATGACTTAATGTGGCTGTGGGCCTGCTAATCAGACCCACAGCCTGCTGTTCTCTCTCTAAATTATTGCCAATGCACTTTAGGTGCATTACGAAATTGGAACTGGTTCACCTTATTGGCCCCTGTAACAGTGTACCCAGGTACCCAGGGCATAGGTGCTTCCAAGGCCTATCAGGGGCCGCAGCACGTATTGTGCCACCCCTGGTCTGGCCTCCTTATTTGACACAACTGGCTGATCACTCAGCTGGGGTAAGTCGGTGTAACCTCCCCTTACTTAGGTGTAGTATGCCTATACCTAACCTAAAATGGACACATATGTTCCTATCAGCCACTCCTATAGAAGGCCTCATTAATCCTGGAGGCAGAGTGCTTGGAAATATGTGAGATGGTGCTCTGGCATGAGCTGAGCCTGTCTGCAGCTTTCCGAACCATGTCCTTCAGCTGTTTCATGATACTGCCATACCATATACTCTTAAGTGCATTATGAACCTCGCGGTTAAATGCTATCTTTGGTTTGGCTTTATCAAAATATGTCGAGTAAGGTGTCAAACGAATTGGAATACTATCCCCTCGCCAGTTCTGGCGACGGGGGTAGCATTCCACCCTTCCAGAGGGACACGACATGTACCTAGCCTGAACCCCGGTTAAAGTTAAACAGAGCCTCAGCATCAAAAAATGGATGCTGCCACCACAGACACAAGTCTGACCTCCTGGTGCTGGGAGTCATTCCAGCGAGGGCAGCTTGGACAAAGGGTTTCCTGCCTTGGGAGGTGCTAGCACCACCCCAGACAGGATTTTGTGTATTGGGTAGGACAGGGCTGAATAGAATCAGGCATGCCTGGGGCACACAAGGTGTCCCTGTGCATAGGCCAGTTCAAACCGGTGCTGGGGCTTTCCAGCCCCAGTCCTGGTACAAAACTGGACAAAGGAAAGGGGGTGTAACCACCCCCCTTCCTGGTCCCACCCAGAGGAGGGACCTAGTAGGTTATTCGGCCCCCAGATTTGGAATAAGAGTAGGAGCTGTGTCCCAGGACTTCAGATCATCCTGAACTCGACTTGAAATACAGAAGAAACTTGGACTTCGACATTCTGCTGCACAGAAGACTGACGAGAATCTCCCTTGTGGCCAAGGAGTGACCACCCTGTGAATACAGGCACCAACCAGCAACTCAATGTCTGCTTTGCCGCCGCCTCCTGCCGGAGCCCGAGCCCAGAGCCTGACAAGACCCAGACTCCAAGACATCTCACAGCCCGATCCACAGTCCCTGAAAAGAAGAGACCCGTGGAGGCACCGAGAGACGTGGGACCGGACCTCTTGCATGACCCCCGAGAAGCTGACTGCGCAGCACCAGAGGGACCCTCGATGCTGTGCTTTGGGGTTTAAGAAGCCCCAACCTCGAGCAGCCTTTGCTCTGAAGATCAGCTCCCCAGCATCTCCATGGTATGCGTGGGGCCCTTTTGCAGTTTGCCACTTGATGCACCATCCCGGCCACTTGCCACGTGGCTAGCGGCCATTTTGGCAACAAAATCTACGATTTGCACTGCGAGTCTGGCTGCTCCAGACAGACCCTTGCTTCCCTTAAAAGAAACACCAGCTCTGAACTTGCTGGTCCGAGTGAGAAGCTTGAATCGATTCCTGTGTGACTTGCTTTTGCCAAGGCCTGTTTGCTCCAATCAAGTTGCTGACACCGCCATCAGGGAGAGCCTATGTGGGACAGCTCGTGATCGACTCCTGGATGTCCATGACCTCTTCGTGTCCAAGTGGCTGCAGAGACAATCTTCACTTCATCACCTGTTTGCACCCGACATTGCCTGGTTCCTTCCTGGTTCCACGGTAGTCACTGGCTAGTGACTTTGAACATTGTCCCCTCTGCTTTCAGGTCTTCACCTCTTCAGATCCACCCTTGTATCCACCTGAACTCTTCTCGACGACGCGCCTGCAGCAACTTCAGCTCCAAGCACCATTGACCTGCGTGACGAAACCCGACACTACTTCGCACCTGTGCACCCGCTTCCTGTGGGTGAGGTAACTCAGCAACGCCGGTGTTCCCACACTGGTAAACACCTCTAGTGCCTGTGTCTAAAGTTTTATCCTTGTAGGTCTGACGGAAGGT
This sequence comes from Lissotriton helveticus, assembly GCF_964261635.1. Lineage (NCBI taxonomy): Eukaryota > Metazoa > Chordata > Amphibia > Caudata > Salamandridae > Lissotriton > Lissotriton helveticus. The sequence goes on from NC_136073.1 coordinate 97,655,102, forward strand.
TCCTTAAACACTAACTTTGTAACTTTTACGCACCATTGACATTGCATTGGTGCATGCGTGCACTTTGAGCACTACACCCGAGTCCCGCGGGCCTTTCCCGACTTCCTCACTGCTAGTCCCGAACAGCTCCAGCGATTCCCCAGGCCCTAGGCCTCTTCACTTTCCCCCTAGTGGTTCTTATATCACTATTTTAGTATATGGTTTAGGTGGCCCCTAGGGCTCATCCATATTCGTGCAACTTTTGTATATTTAAACTGTGTTTTGTTTTAACGCATTTGCTTCTGTGCTAATAAAGAGTATAGGGGATATTTGTAGAAATAAATCTATATATATTTTCAATATATATCTGTGTGGTGTCCTTTCATTTGACATTCAAGGGGATTGTGTATGGTAAAACAGCTTGCTTCACATGCCTTTACAGAGTTTAGCCTAAGACTGCTTAGTCCAGGCTACCCCTAGGATAGCTTGTCTATAAGGTTGACTTTACAACCTCCACCATAAGGGTTGCTTGGCATGGTACAAGGTGATCACTAGAACTAGTGAGCATCATATACCAGGCCAACTTCTCACATTGGTGGCAGTGGTGGGATTTGAGCTTGCTGTTGTTTTACCATTACAATCTTTGAGAGTATCATTTGAAAGATCATACAGGTACCTGAAAGGTACACTAAAACAAGACTAATATACTTAAGTTCTACTGAACTTAGTTGTTGTAGAGGATAGGGAGTAGCGCACCCTGACTACAACTACTAGATAGGTTTTGTAGGAAAGCACCAGTGTAGGTAGATTGCAACATATCCACCCACACTAGAGCAATGTCTGGAGCAGAGGGATCCACTGGACCTATCTCTGTTGAGAGTGACCCTCCAAGGGCACCATCCAAATTTGCTATCTTTACTTTTAAAGAACTGAGGCAGCTGTGTCCCTTAAGAGGAATCAAAACAGGTCCTACCCCTACAGCAGGTCACCTCAGAGAGCTTTTAGACCAGTCTGAAGCTCTAAAGACCTCCAAACCAGGCCCCTCAGGGAATGGAGAGGGAGGCTCTCCCACTGAAGATGACAACACTGATGTCCCTGCCCCTGTCATCCAGATAGATGAGGAAGACCAGGTCACTGGAGATACTCAGCCAGAGGATGAGGAAGAAGAGGAGGAGGAGGAGGAAAGTGGGTCTGATGATGAGAGAAATAGCCAGGTGTTAGTCAGCAGGCTTAACCAGGCTAACTTAAGCTTATTTGGGACTGAAGGTGGGTCCAACCCATTCAGACCCCCAAATGGACTTAACCAGGAGCCCAGGAGGAGGAGGAATCACTCAGGTGAATGCAATACCTCCCATGCTTCTAGAGGTTCTCATGGTCACTCCAGAAGGGAGTTGACTAGCCCTCAGAGAAGGGAACATGAGGCCAAAATGAGAGAGGCTGAACTTAGAATCCAGAAGCAAGAATTAGAAGTTGCCCTGGCCAAAGAGAAACTTGCTAGAGCAAGGCAGCCTAGAGAGAGTGGATTAGGATCCACTGGTGGCAGCAATATCCAAAAGGATAAAGACAGGTCCTATGACAATAGAAACCTGAGTAAGATTGTGCCCCCCTGTGAGAAGTTGGCCTGGTATATGCTGCTCACTAGTTCTAGTGATCACCTTGTACCATGCCAAGCAACCCTTATGGTGCAGGTTGTAAAGTCAACCTTATAGACAAGCTATCCTAGGGGTAGCATGGACTAAGCAGTCTTAGGCTAAACTCTGTAAAGGCATGTGAAGCAAGCTGTTTTACCATATACAATCCCCTTGAATACCAAATGAAAGGACACCACACAGATATATATTGAAAATATATATAGATTTATTTCTTTTTCAGTTCAAATAAATTTTATTAACATTTGTAAGAATCACTGGTACAATTTAAAAGAGAAAATAAACAGATAAAATAAATAAATAAATAAATAAATCCAATGCAAAGAGAAAAAAAAAATATATATATATATATATATATATATACAATAGAATAAATAAAAGAGACATTCCAAAAGAAGTAAACTGCAAATGTAACCAGCAATAGCGAAATATGCAACAATAGTTATTGTAATAAAACACTAAAGAACGGTAAAATGATTGTTGACAGAAAATAGAAGAAACAATGAAAGGAACTCAAGGAGGTTTAGCGACTTCCAGTTGAAAAGGGAATTGAGGCAGAGAACGGAGTGCACAGGTATCAAAAAATGAGACGGCTGGATTCCACAACTGTTTTTGTTTTGGAGCTAAAGTGAGTGGATAAACAAATGTTGTGTCTAACCTATGATTATAACATACAGCATACCACCAAGCCTGATAGGAGAGTTTAGTGAGATCTTTCCAAGCCTTAGTAATCTGTTGAAAAGCTACTGCAATTAGCAAATCAATGATTTTTATGATAAAAGTGCAGTGATTCCAAATGGGGGAGATACTGCCTAGAAAAATATGAGATATGTGAAAAGGGTGTGTAGTGAAAAAGATACTATTAATTTGAGACCACACTCTAACCCAAAATGTATGAACCGGGGTGCATTTGAAAAGTAAGTGCATCAAATCCGCATGGGGTGCAGAGCAAGTCCAACATGTATGTGATAAGTCAGGATATCTTTTACTAAGAATAAGTGGGGAAAGTAGGAGGCGATTATAAATGAAAAACAAAGTCTGAACAGTGTTTGCAGCCCTGGAGGACTTCCGTAACCTTACCCATAACCTATCCCATAGTTTAGCAGACCATGAGAAACCTATGTCTGCCTCCCATGCTTCCTCAACTTTAGTTTTTGTGCGTGGTGATGTTGGAGCGTGTAGCAGAGAATAAATCGTGGATGCCCTAGTCCCTTTGATAAGTAGAGTGCGCAGTTGAGATATGAGAGGAGACTCCTGAGGTGATGTGGAAGGCAACAAGATGTACGAATTATATGCTAAGTGACGTGCTTGTGATAATTTAAGATATTTAGCACGAAAAGAAGAAGGAAAGCGGAAAGATGCCGCAGCTTCTGAAAAAGAAATAATACGAGATTGCTGGAAGAGTTGGTGTACCCATACAAGACCGCGACGTCTCCAAGACTTCCAGAAAAATGGTTTATTGTTTATTAAAATCGATGAGTTATACCAAATAGGTTGGTCATAAAAGGAAGAAATTAAGGGGGGTGGCAGAATTTTAGAAGTGTATTTAAGGATCGGCGTGGAAATAGACTGCGGTGGGCGAAAAAAAGAAAGGTACTCCAGAAAAGAAAAGGTAGAGATATATGCCACTTCTAGCGATGCCCACAAGGGAGAGTATGTGGAAGAATCGCCAATCCATCTAGACGCTTGATTTAATAGAAAGGACTTGTTATACAAAGAAAAATTCAGAAAGTTTACTCCACCCTCCGCTTTCGGGCGCGTTAATTTAGAGATAGACATACGAGCCTTTTTGCATCCCCATAGGAATGAAGATAAAATGGAGTTAATTTTCTGGAAATGAAAGAGAGGGATGGAAAATGGAATATTGGAAATTGTGAATAAAACCAAAGGGGAAAGCATCATCTTGATAGTGTCCAATCTGCCCCACCAAGATAAATATAAAGGGTGCCATTTTGTGGTAAGATCCGTCAATTTTGTTAAGCAATCTTCCATGCAACGGGAAACCGAACCTGAGAGAGTGGGAGTGAAGTGAAGACCCAAATATTTGATGCAATGAGGGTTCCACGTGAAACCCGAAGTAATGAAATCCGATTTATAAGTGAATTTGGTCAAGGGTAGAATCTTGCATTTATCTTTATTTAATTTGTATCCAGATACAGAGGCAAATGAAGTAACTTCAGATAAAAAGGCAGGTACCGAAGTCACGGGCTCAGACATAAATAATAGAACGTCATCTGCGTATGCCGCCATTTTAATTGTGGACTGCTGGAATGTAAAGCCCTTTATGGCAATATTTTGGCGAATTCGCAATAAGAAAGGCTCCAAGGCAAGATTGAACAAGAAAGGCGAAAGTGGGCAACCCTGACGCACCCCTCTACCAAGAGAAAAGTAGGAGGAAATACCACCATTCGCCGCGATAGCAGCTCTGGGGTGCGAGTATAAGAGGGAGATGAGGGCAGAAATTTTTGGCCCAAAGCCGAACCACTTCAACGTTTGAAAAAGATATGACCACTCGACTCTGTCAAAAGCCTTCTCTGCGTCTAAGGCAATTGCAGCGATAGATTGAGAAGAATGTGAAGTCTTAGAGAGAATATCAAAGAAAAGTCTAGTGTTGTCCGAAAGTAGTCTGCCCTTGACAAAACCAGACTGCTCCTTCCCCAATAAATCTGGCAAAAAGGATTCTAAACGGAGAGCCAAAGCTTTAGAAAAAATTTTGTAGTCAATATTCACTAGTGAAATGGGTCTATAGTTCTTACAGTATTGTGGGTCTCTACCTGGTTTGGGAAGAATGCAAAGAAGAGCATCAGAAAAGGAACCCGAGGAAGAGCCGGAATCTAGAAAAGTTGAAATAAGTGTACGTAGTTTTGGGATAAGTAATGCCGAGAAATGAAGAAAAAATTCCACTGTGAAACCATCGGGACCCGGGGCCTTGTCTTTTTTGAGCGATTTTAAAGCAGTAAGCAGTTCTTTCTGGGTTAGGTCTGATTCTAATAGAGAGAGGTCAGGAGGAGTAGCAAAAGGTGACTCAATGTCTGAAAAATATTGACAAATATCCTGAGTCGTAGAAGTTGCTTCAGAAGAATATAATGTTTTATAAAATTGAAGAAATTCCATTAAGATGTCCTCATCTTTATGTCTCAAAACAGAATCTTGACCGTAAATATTATCTATATTAGTCTTATTCTTCTTGACTTTCAAATAATTTGCCAATAGTTTGCCGGCCTTATTCTGACCTCCATAAAATTTTGCACTGGCGCGTAATAAGTAATTGGAAGCGTAATTTGTGGTGTCCTTATTAAATTGCAATTTAGTAGCTACGAGTTCAGTTAAACATTCTTTAGATTTAGAAGCAAAATAGGAACGTTCCAATTGTTTAATCTTGGCGAATAGAGCATTATTGATTTGCTCTAATTTCTTACGTTGGCGAGAAACATAACCAATAATAAAATCTCTAGCAGATGCCTTAAAGGTATCCCATACAACAGGAAAGGAAACCTCGGTGGACTCATTACGTAAGAAGAAGTCATGAAAAAAAGCAGTAAAGAGTGAAACGAAATCAGAATCAAGGAGCAAGGAATTATTGAAACGCCATTTCCTAGTGAGAGGTGATTTCTTCAAAATGTCAAGGTGAATGGAGACAGGTGCGTGGTCCGAGATCAGAATAGAGCCAATATCAGAAGCAAACAAAGATTGAGAAAGATGATGTGAAATAAAAAAATAATCCAAACGAGATCGGGTCTGGTGTGGCGGAGAAAAAAAAGAGTACTCTCTTAGAGTGGGCTTACATAACCTCCAAGCATCAAGAAGTTTAAATTGATGAATTAATTTTGTGAAAGATTTCTGTGATTTGTGGGGAGTGTAAGTGCTGGTAGAGTGTCTATCTAGAAAGGGGTCAAAAACCTCATTACAATCTCCTGCCAGGATGAAATTATCCTCATAATGTTGGGTAATGTGCGGAGATAAAGAAGACCAAAAAGAAGCGTCCCCTGTAGTAGGAGAGTATATGTTTAGAAGGGAAACTGGGGTATTATCCACAACAAATTTAACCAAGACCCATCTACCAAACTGATCCGCTGAGTCGCCAACTATCTTTACTGCGAGGGATTTGTGAAATAAAATGAGAACCCCCATTACGCTTTCCATCACCAGGGGAAAAGAAGACCTCCCCAACCCAACCTCTTTTGAGTTTAACAGATTCTTCGGATGAAAGGTGTGATTCTTGTAAACAAGCAATGTCAGTTTTTAGCTTGGCTAGGTGTGTTAAGACCCTCTGCCTCTTTATGGGGGAGTGCAAACCTCTAACGTTCCAAGAAACAATTTTTAAAGGCATTCAACAAAATATAAAAAGTACAAAGTAAGCTGGTTAAGGGAATGCAAGAATGTAAAGGAATCAAAAATGAATGTAAAGCAATTAATACAAAGTATCAGGAATAAACAGCAAACAACTCTTAAAGTAAGAATACGTGAAAGGTACATAATACAACAATTTCTTATGCAAAAAAAGTTAAGAAAGGTCAAAAAATAACATTCAATACAATAACCTATGGAGAAGAAACTGTAATTAATAACATTAAAAAGAAATGAAAGAGTAAATGATGAGACAGATAAGAACATGAAGAAAACAGGAGAAAGAAAGAGGAAACAGGAAATCGTACAGGGAGAAGTAAGAGAAGAGAAAAAAGCCAAAAAAAGATTAGGAACTAAGGGACTAGAGGAAGAGAGATGCAAGAAAAGAAAAAGAGATAGAAGAAAGATATGAAGGAAGAAAAATGACTTACAGAACATCCAGAACATATATGGGTAGGGAGGATGAAGGCCACATAGGACAATGACGGGATCGCAACTCGGAAGGGAAGGCGGGAGGAAGAGACGACTCGGCAGACTCCATGAATGAAATAGGGGGAAGAAAAAACACACAAGGCAATGATCTATAGAAATGGAGATAAAGAACAAATGAAAAACATTAACAACAAGAGATTAGAAACAGATACCAATATAAGCAATACCTATGAGCAACTAACATAAGCAATAAATGCATGTGGCAAAAACCTTAAGTCAACCATAATAAACATCAAGGAAAATGAGATGCAGACGCAACATCCATCGCAGTAGAGCTCTGTGAATAGAGAAAACTCTTCAGCTTCAATGGGTCCTCATAAGTGGTGGTTTTGTTATTGTGAGTCACCCTAAAGAGACAAGGATGAAACAAACCAAAACGCGCTCCAAGCGAGCGCAATTGCGGACGTAGGGACAGAAATTCCTTGCGCCTGTCTGCAGTAACCTTGGCATAATCCTGAGAAAAAAAATAGGATTGCCCGACCATACAACTCGCTTCATGGCTCTTGCAGCTGAGATCATTTTGAGCAAATCAGTGTATTCAAGAAAATAGATGATAACACCCCTTGGTTTCCTGATAGCCGGATTGGAGATTGGATTAGGAGGGGAGCCCAGACGGTGTGCCCTCTGTATATTGAGATTGGAGCTGTCAGGTAATGAAAGAACTTTTGGTAGGAAAGTCTTGAAAAACACCAGGGGGTCTGACCCCTCTGTCCCCTCCGGAAGACCATAAATTCGTAGGTTATTCCTTCTGTTGCGATTCTCCAAATTTTCGAGTTGTTTTTGCATGACAGAAACCTGTGTGCACAATGGGTCCACCTTAGAGGCAGACGAAGTCAGGGAGGTAACATCCTGCTCCAGTTGGGTAACACGACTATCTACAGTCAGCAATTTATCCGTGATGGTTTGGAGTGTAGCTCTAGTTTCGTCAATGAAGGGGCGCAGCGCCCTTATTTCCTCCAATAAGAGATCCTTAGTGGCTAAATTGGGCTGCTTTGGAGGAGAAAGAGGATCTTTTTGTACCCTTTTCATAAGGCCTTTGGTAGCTGAGGATATGGACGGACGAGATGTTGGCGATGAATGCTTAGAAGATGACTCCTGCGAATCCTCCATTGCAAGGCACTGATACCTGGAGCTGGTGTGAATTAGGAATTTACGTGAGGAAGATGAGGGTTTATGCAAATCCTTGGATAACCTGCCCATTTAGGGAAAAAAACTAGTACAAAAAAGCACAAGTGGAAAGCTCAGGAGAGCAGAGTAAAACCAATAATGCTGCAAGACGCTGTGAATGTATAAAAACTGGAGACAAAAAGACGTAACTGCAAAAATATTGCTTAAAGAAACATGCGAGGCATAATATGAGAGAACAGTAAATTAGAATAAAGATGCAAATGCCACTAATGCAGAAATAATAACTTCAAATAACCGTCTATGCATTTGGTACTGACATATCAAAACATATCATAATGAAATAATACAGGAAATTGCAAACATTTACTGCAAAAAGCAACCATTACATAATAGGCATAACAGGAAGCGAAGATAAATATGCATGAAAGTGCTCAAGACAATATTTCATAAAAACCTAAAGGCATTAAATACTGCAAAAAGAACCTGTGAGGAAAGTCATAGAAGTACGCTATAATAATAGTCATTTTAGTATGTAGAAATAACCAGGCACCATCATGAATGAGGGGTAGAAATGAGGCATTGGAAGTTCAGGTAGAGAAAATTAAGAAAAGGCGCTAAATGCAGACTGACGCACAATTAAACATCAAGGCAGTAGCAGTAGCATTGAATGTGGGCAAAAAAAACCTGCGTAGACTTGAAGCAGCGCCAAAACAGAGATAAACCAACTCCTCCTGCATAATTCAAAAACGTTGCTATGAAGCAGGCTGTCGTGTTGAAGAGAGAAGGAATAACTGCAGCTGTTCGGTTAAACGATGTACAATAAAGCTGAATAATTATTTGGTGACAAAGAACAGAAGGCAGCATTATTTCGAGAAGCAGCAACAGAAATGGGGCTGAATAAACAAAGCGTGTATTTATCAACATATAAACCGAGCTGCCGCTAGGAGCCGGGCTCCGTCAGCGAGGTTCGGAAAATGGCCGCCGTGTCACCTCACAGGCAGAGAAATTGCGTATTAGGGCAGAGGAAACGCTGCAAATGTCAAATGAGGCAGTTTATCCCCATAAAGGAGGACATTAGGGCAGTAAAATATGAGGGAGGCAAACCAGAAGAGGCTACTCGTATTTGAACGCACACTAACCGGAGGGCCGCTAGAAGCGAGGCTCTGTCAGCGGGGTCCGTGAAATGACCGCATCCTCACCGGAACTCGTCGAAGACTTGAAGAAGTGTGTGCACACGTTCTCGGCCCCTGAAGCTCCAACAAAGTTATCGCCACAGCAGAACAATGCTTCCTTCAACTAATCCCGCATTGTTGATAGCTTAAAACACAAGTTGGAGTCACGCCATCTCCTCCCTCATTGCCGCCTCCCGGGAGAGCTACAGAAACGCCGCCATCACCTGCGGGCGCTAGCCACGCCCCCATATAGATTTATTTCTACAAATATCCCTGATACTCTTTATGAGCACAGAAGCAAATGCGTTAAAACAAAACACAGTTTAAATACACAAAAGTTGCACGAATATGGATGAGCCCTAGGGGCCACCTAAACCATATACTAAAATAGTGGTATAAGAACCACTATGGGGAAAGTGAAGAGGCCTAGGGCCTGGGGAATCGCTGGAGCTGATCGGGACTAGCAGCGAAGAAGTCGGGAAAGGCCCGCGGGACTCGGGTGCAGTGCGGAAAGTGCACGCCGTACCAATGCAATGTCAATGGTGCGTGAAAGTTACAAAGTTAGTTATTAAGGAACCTTCCGAGTGACCTAGAAGGATGAAACTTTAGACACAGACACTAGAGGTGTGTACCAGTGTGGGAACACCGGCGGAGCTGAGTTACCTCACCCACAGGAAGCGGGTGCATAGGGTCGAAGTAGTGTCGGGTTTCGTCACGCAGGTCGATGGTGCTTGGAGCTGAAGATGCTCCAGGCGGCTCGATGTGAAGAGTTCCGGTGGATCCAAGGGTGGATCTGAAGAGGTGAAGACCTGAAAGCAGAGGGGACAATGTTCAAAGTCACTAGCCAGTGACCCGTGGAACCAGGACGGAACCAGGGGATGTCGGGTGCAAACAGGTGATGTTGTGAAGATTGTCTCTGCAGCCTCGTAGACACGAAGAGGTCAAGGACGTCCAGGAGACGGTCACGAGCTGTCCCACGTAGGCTCTCGCTGATGGCGGTGTCGGCAACTTGATTGGAGCAAACAGGCCTTGGCTAAAGCAAGCCACGCAGTAAGTGATTCAAGCTTCTCACTAGGACCAGCAAGGTCAGAGCGGCTGCTCCTTTTCAGGGGAGCAAGGGCCAGTCTGGAGCAACCAGAACAGCGGTGTAGTTTGTCGTTTTCGTCGCCAAGATGGCCGCTAGCCACGTGGCAAGTGGCCGGGATGGCGCGTCAAGTGGCACGGTGCAAAAGGGCCCCACGCAGATCGTGGAGATGCTGGGGGGCTGATCTTTGGTGCAAGGGCTGCTCGAGGTTGGGGATTCTCAAACCCCAAAGCACAGCATCGAGGGTGCCTCTGATGCTGCGCAGTCAGTGTTTCGGGGGTCTTCCAAGAGGTCCGGTCCCACGTATCTCGATGCCTCCACGGGTCCATTCTTTGCAGGGACTGTGGATCGGGTGGGGAGAAGTCTGGGAGTCTGGGTCTTGTCAGGCTCTGGGCTCGGGCTCCGGCGGGAGGTGGCGGCAAAGCAGACGTCGAGTTGCTGGTTGGTGCCTGTGTTCACAGGGTGGTCACTCCTTGGCCACAAGGGAGATTCTCTTCCATCTTCTGTGCAGCAGAATGTCGAAGTCCAATCTTCTTCTGTATTTCAAGTTGATTCAGGATGATCTGAAGTCTCAGGACACAGCTCCCACTCTTATTCGAATCTGGGGGGCCGGATCACCTACTAGGTCCCTCCTCTGGGTGGAACCAGGAAGGGGAGTGGTTACACCCCCTTTCCTTTGTCCAGTTTCGCGCCAGGACTGGGGCTGGAAGGCCCCAGCACCAGTTTGAACTGGCCTATGCACAGGGACACCTTGTGTGCCCCTTGCAAGTCTGATTCCATTCAGCCCTGTCCTACCCAATACACAAAATCCTGTCTGGGGTGGTGCTAGCACCTCCCAAGGCAGGAAACCCTTTGTCCAAGCTGCCCTCGCTGGAAGGACTCCCAGCAGCAGGAGGTCAGACTTGTGTCTGCGGTGGCAGCATCCATCTTGTGATGCTGAGGCTCTGTTTAACTTTAACCGGGGTTCAGGCTAGGTACATGTCGTGCCCCTCTAGAAGGGTGGAATGCTACCCCCGTCGCCAGAACTGGCGAGGGGGTAGTATTCCAATTCGTATGACACCTTACTCGACATGTTTTGATAAAGCCAAACCCAAGATAGCATTTAACCGCGAGGATTATAATGCACTTAAGAGTATATGGTATGGCAGTATCATGAAACAGCTAAAGGACATGGTTCCGAAAGCTGCAGACAGGCTCAGCGCATGCCAGAGCACCATCTCACATATTGCCAAGCACTCTGCCTCCAGGATTGATGAGGCCTTCCATAGGAGTGGCTGATAGGAACATATGTGTCCATTTTAGGTTAGGTACAGGCATACTACACCTAAGTAAGGGGCGGTTACACCGACTTACCCCAGCTGAGTGATCAGCCAATTGTGTCAAATATGGAGGCCAGGCCAGGGGTGGCATCATACATGCTGCAGCCCCTGGTAGGCCTTGGAAGCACCTATGCCCTGGGTACCTGGGTACACTGTTACAGGGGCCAATAAGGTGAACCAGTTCCAATGTAGTTATGCACCTAAAGTACATGGGTAACAATTTAGAGAGAGAACAGCAGGCTGTGGGTCTGATTAGCAGGCCCACAGCCACATTAAGTCATAAACCAGTGAAGCAAAAAGCAAAAATTTAGGGTGACCATAGGATAGCAGACTCTACTCTCCTACACAACCCCCACCCCAAACGCAGGGACATTAGACTAACCTTGACCAGTTGTGTCTTCATGTTCTAAGTGGAAGTACCTGGAGAGACCATCTGCATTACTATGGTCAGTCCCTGGGCGGTGCTCCACTGTAAAGTCCATCCCCTGTAGGGAAATGGACCACCTGAGCAGTTTGGGGTTTTCACCCTTCATCTGATTAAGCCATAAGAGGGGCTTATGGTCGGTCTGAATCTTGAAGTGAGTGCCAAACAAGTATGGTCTCAACTTCTTCAGGGCCCACACCACAGCAAAGGCCTCCCTCTCAATGGCTGACCAACGTTTCTCTCTGGGGGTCAGCCTTCTGCTAATGAAAGCAATGGGCTGGTCTTGACCATCTACATTAAGTTGTGAAAGCACAGCTCCCACTCCCAACTCAGAAGCATCTGTTTGGACAATAAACTCTCTTGAGTAGTCAGGACTCTTCAGGATAGGTGCAGAGCACATGGCCTTCTTCAGGTCTTCAAATGCCTTTTGACAGTATTCTGTCCACTGAACCTTTTTGGGCATCTTCTTGGATGTCAGATCATTAAGAGGAGTCACAATGGACCCATAGTTCTTAACAAACTTCCTGTAGTACCCAGTCAGGCCCATGAAAGCTCTGACCTGAGTCTGGGTAGTTGGAGGAGTCCAGTCCTTGATGGTCTGAATCTTACTCTCCAGTGGTTGAACTTGGCCTCCACCCACAAGGTGGCCCAAGTACACAACCTTACTCTGCCCTATCTGGCACTTGGTTGCCTTGATAGTGAGGCCTGCCTTTTGCAGAGCCTCTAGCACTTCCTACAGGTGGACCAGGTGATCCTCCCAGGTGGAGCTAAAGACAGCAATATCGTCCATATATGCTGCACAAAAGTCATCCAACCCAGTAAGGACTTGATTCACCAACCTTTGGCAGGTGCATTTTTCAAACCAAAGGGCATCACCAAAAACTGGTAATGCCCACTGGGGGTAGAAAATGCTGTCTTGGCCTTAGACTCCTCAGCTAACCTGATTTGCCAGTAGCCAGCTGTCAAGTCAAATGTGTTCAAATACTTGGCAGAAGCCAATTTGTCTATGAGCTCATCTGCCCTTGGAATTGGGTGTGCATCTGTCCTGGTGACAGCATTGAGTCCTCTGTAATCCACACAGAACCTCATCTATCTCTTTCCGTCTTTGGTGTGAGGTTTGGGGACCAGAACCACTGAGCTAGCACAGGGGCTCTCTGAAGGCTCAATGACACCTAACTCCAGCATCTTTTGCACCTCCGCCTTGATACAGTCTCTGACATGGTCAGGCTGCCTGTAAATTTTGTTCTTTACAGGAAGACTATCACCGGTGTCCACCACATGGGTACACCAGTTAGTCTGACTGGGTGTCAGGGAGAACATATGTCGATATGACTGCAAAACCTGTCTACAGTCATGTTGCTGATGTTCAGTGAGGCTGCCATCTAAGGCCACACCATCAACTGAGCCATCCTCAGGATTCTGAGTCAGCAGGTCTGGGAGAGGGTCACTCTCTTCCTCCTGCCCCTCATATGTAGCCATGAGCAAGCCCATCTCTTTCCTGTCAACATATGCTTTCAGCCTGTTAACATGGAGCACCCTGTGGGGGCTCCTGGGAGTTCCAAGGTCCACCAAGTAGGTAACCTCTCCCTTTTTCTCAAGGATTGTATGGGGTCCAGACCATTTGTCTTGGAGTGCTGCTGGGGCCACTGGCTCCAACATCCATACCTTCTGTCCAGGCTGGTACTCAGTCAGGACAGCCTTTTGGTCATGCCAGGCTTTCTGTAATTCCTGGCTAGCCTCAAGGTTTTTGGATGCCTTCTCCATATACTCAGCCATCCTGGAGCGGAGACCAAGTACATAGTCCACTATGTCTTGCTTGGGCTTTTTGAGAGGTAACTCCCATCCTTCCCTCACCAGACATAGGGGTCCTCTTACAGGGTGTCCAAACAACAATTCAAAGGGGCTGAAGCCAACACCTTTTTGTGGGACCTCTCTGTAAGCAAACAGAAGGCAGGGCAGAAGGATATCCCATCTTCGCCTGAGCTTCTCAGGTAATCCTTTGATCATGCCCTTTAGGGTCTTGTTGAATCTCTCAACAAGCCCATTGCATTGTGGATAATAGGGAGTGGTGAACTTATAGTTAACACCACATTCCTTCCACATAGCTGTCAAGTATCCTGACATGAAGTTTGCACCTCTGTCGGATACTACCTCCTTAGGAAACCCCACTCTGGAGAAAACTCCAAGTAAGGCCCTGGCCACAACAGGAGCTGTTGTGGTCCTAAGTGGAATTGCCTCTGGGTACCTGGTGGCATGGTCCACCACCACCAGTATGAATCTGTGCCCAGATGCTGTTGGGGGATCCATTGGTCCAACAATGTCAATCCCTACCCTTTCAAAGGGCACCCCCACCACAGGTAGTGGTATCAGGGGGGCCTTTGTGGTACCACCTGCTTTGCCACTTGCTTGGCAGGTTACACAGGAGCGACATAACTCCTTTGTATCTTCTGACATGTGAGGCCAGTGAAAGTGACAGACAAGTCTGTCCCATGTTTTGTTCTGGCCTAGGTGTCCTGCTAAGGGAATATCGTGTGCCAAGGTAAGCAGGAAGCCCCTAAATTGCAGAGGTATGACCAACCTCCTGGTTGTACCAGGGTTGGGGTCTCTACCCTCTGAATAAAGGAGCCCATCATCCCAATAAACCTTATGGGTACCTTGAGCATTCCCAGCAGCCTCAGCAGCAGCCTGCTGTCTGAGGGGTTCAAGAGAAGGACAGGATAACTGAGCCTGCCCCAAGTCTGCCCTAGAAGGTCTCCCTGTCCCCAGAAACTCAACCTGATCAGGTTCAAGCTCTATAGGGACAGTTCCTTCAGGGGTCTCAGAATCATCTTCCTGTGAAGGCTGATCCTCACTTGTAGGCATTTGGGAAGGCACAGCCTTTACCCTCCTGTTCCTTGTCTTGGAAGGTACTTGGTCCATTGTTCCAGGATCCAAGACCTGAGGTTCAGAGAGGCACTTTTTGGCCTGTGACCTGGTTACAGCAAGGACATGTGATGATATCCCTAACATCTCTGCATGAGTCCTGTACTCAACTTCTGACCATAGAGAACTCTCTAGGTCATTGCCCAAAAAACATTCTACTGGGAGATCAGCACTAACCGCAACTCTTTTTAGGCCAGTTACCCCTCCCCAGGAAAAGTTAACAATTGCCACACTATGTGTAGTAGTGACATTGCTGGCGTTGGTCACCAGGTAATTATCACCTGGTAGGTACTGTCCAGGGTTCACAAAGCTAGGCGTCACCATAGTGACACTGGCACATGTGTCCCTGTATGCTTGAGCCACTTTTTTATTAATTAGAGGTGTCTGTCTGTACTTGCCCAAATTATTGGGACTGATAGTAGGGGGAAAATCAATCTCCCCATCACAAATCAGAACAGCCTGTGTGGGGATTCTGACTAGGTCAGAATCTCCCTCAGTTCCCAAGGTGATACCCACTACCCCCTTAGTCTGTGGACCAACACTGCCCACTGTACTAGTGGGTGCAGGTGCCTTAGGGGCTGCAGTGTTGGGGGCTCCACCCTTTTTACAATCACTTGTCCAGTGAGTGGTGTTTTTGCAAAAGCTACATCAGGGTTGTCTTTGACCTTCTTTCTTCTTCTTCTTGGAAGGTTGGGACCCACCCTCAGTATTAGTTTGGGGCTCTGTTGAAGACTTCTGGTCTTTAGCTTTCTGCTCCCCACCCTTCTGGTCTGTTTTCTTTTGGTCACCACCCTGGTTCTGGTTCTGGTTCTTTTGCTTAACTCTGGTTCTAACCCATTTGTCTGCCCTCTTTCCCAATTCTTGGGGAGAGGTTAGATCTGAGTCAACCAAATGTTGATGCAACTGCTGGTTCTGACAGTTATTTAAAATCTGTTCTCTCATAAGCAAATTGTACAATCCTTCATAGTCTGTAACCTTACTTCCCAGCAACCAGCCCTCCAGAGCCTTAGTGGCACATTCAACAAATTCAGACCAGTCCTGAGTCGGTGTCTTCTGGGTATCTCTGAACATTAACCTGTACTGTTCAGTGGTTAAGCCTAACCCATCAATCAGAGCACTCTTCAGGACCAGGTAGTTTCTAGAATCCCCATCACTAACTGTGAGGAGTCTGTTTCGGCCTCTACCTTCAAAGGAGAGCCACAAGATTGCTGCCCACTGCTCCTGAGGGACCTGCTGTACTTTGCAAGCTCTCTCAAGTGCAGTCATTCATTTGTGGATATCATCCCCAACTTTGTAGGGGGGCACAATCTTACTCAGGTTTCTATTGTCATAGGACCTGTCTTTATCCTTAGGGATAGTGCTGCCACTAGTGGATCCTAATCCACTCTCTCTAGGCTGCCTTGCTCTAGCAAGTTTCTCTTTGGCCAGGGCAACTTCTAACTCTTGCTTCTGGATCCTAAGTTCAGCCTCTCTCATTTTGGCCTCATGTTCCCTTCTCTGAGGGCTAGTCAACTCCCTTCTGGAGTTGCCATGAGAACCTCTAGAAACATGGGAAGTATTGGATTCACCTGAGTGATTCCTCCTCCTACTATGCTCCTGGTTAAGTTCATTTGGGGGTCTGAATGGGTTGGACCCACCTTCAGTCCCAAATAAGCTTAAGTTAGCCTGGTTAAGCCTGCTGACTAACACCTGGCTATTTCTACCATCATCAGAATCACTTTCTTCCTCCTCCTCTTCCTCTTCCTCAGGCTGAGTATTCACAGGGGTCTGGTCTTCCTCATCTATCTGGATGACAGGGGCAGGGGCATCAGGGTTATCATCTTCAGAAGGAGAAACTTCCTCACCAGTCCCTTAGGGGCCTGGTTTGGAGTTCTTTAGAGCTTCAGACTGGTCTAACAGCTCTCTGAGGTGTCCTGCTGTAGGAGTAGGACCTGTTTTGATTCCTCTCATGGAACACAGTTGCCTCAGTTCCTTAAATGGAAAGATAGCAAATTTGGATGGTGCCCTTGCAGGGTCACTCTCAACAGAGTTGGGTCCAGTGGATCCCTCTGCTCCAGACATTGCTCTAGTGTGGTGGATGTGTTGCATTCTACCTACACTTGTGTTTTCCTACAAAACCTATCTAGTAGTTGTAGTCAGGGTGTGCTACTCCCTATCATCTAAACAACTAAGTTCAGTAGAACTTAAGTATATCTAGTCTTGTTTTAGTGTACCTATCAGGTACCTGTATGATCTTTCAAATGATATTTTCAAAGATTGTAATGGTAAAACAACAGCAAGCAGAAATTCCAATCCGCTGCTCACCAATGTGAGAAGTTGGCCTGGTATATGCTGCTCACTAGTTCTAGTGATCACCTTGTACCATGCCAAGCAATCCTCATGGTGCAGGTTGTAAAGTCAACCTTATAGACAAGCTATCCTAGGGGTAGCATGGACTAAGCAGTCTTAGGCTAAACTCTGTAAAGGCATGTGAAGCAAGCTGTTTTACCATATACAATCCCCTTGAATACCAAATGAAAGGACACCACTCAGATATATATTGAAAATATATATAGATTTATTTCGACAAATATCCCTGATACTCTTTATGAGCACAGAAGCAAATGCGTTAAAACAAAACACAGTTTAAATACACAAAAGTTGCACGAATATGGATGAGCCCAAGGGGCCACCTAAACCATATACTAAAATAGTGGTATAAGAACCACTAGGGGGAAAGTGAAGAGGCCTAGGGCCTGGGGAATCGCTGGAGCTGATCGGGACTAGCAGTGAAGAAGTCGGGAAAGGCCTGCGGGACTCGGGTGCAGTGCGGAAAGTGCACGCAGTACCAATGCAATGTCAATGGTGCGTAAAAGTTACAAAGTTAGTTATTAAGGAAGCTTCCGAGTGACCTAGAAGGATGAAACTTTAGACACAGACACTAGAGGTGTGTACCAGTGTGGGAACACCGGCGGAGCTGAGTTACCTCACCCACAGGAAGCGGGTGCATAGGGTCGAAGTAGTGTCGGGTTTCGTCACGCAGGTCGATGGTGCTTGGAGCTGAAGATGCTGCAGGCGGCTCGATGTGAAGAGTTCCGGTGGATCCAAGGGTGGATCTGAAGAGGTGAAGACCTGAAAGCAGAGGGGACAATGTTCAAAGTCACTAGCCAGTGACTACCGTGGAACCAGGACGGAACCAGGCGATGTCGGGTGCAAACAGGTGATGTCGTGAAGATTGTCTCTGCAGCCTCGTAGACACGAAGAGGTCAAGGACGTCCAGGAGTCGGTCACGAGCTGTCCCACATAGGCTCTCGCTGATGGCGGTGTCGGCAACTTGATTGGAACAAACAGGCCTTGGCTAAAGCAAGCCACGCAGGAAGTGATTCAAGCTTCTCACTCGGACCAGCAAGGTCAGAGCGGCTGCTCCTTTTCAGGGGAGCAAGGGCCAGTCTGGAGCAACCAGACCAGTGGTGTAGTTTGTCGTCTTCGTTGCCAAGATGGCCGCTAGCCACGTGGCAAGTGGCAGGTATGGCGCGTCGAGTGGCACAGTGCAAAAGGGCCCCACACAGATCGTGGAGATGCTGGGGGCTGATATTTAGTGCAAGAGCTGCTCGAGGTTGGGGCTTCTCAAACCCCAAAGCACAGCGTCGAGGGTGCCTCTGATGCTGCGCAGGCAGCGTTTCGGGGGTCTTCCAAGAGGTCCGATCCCACGTCTCGCCATGCCTCCACGGGTCCCTTCTTTGCAGGGACTGTGGATCAGGCTGGGAGAAGTCTGGGAGTCTGGGTCTTGTCAGGCTCTGGGCTCGGGCTCCGGCGGGAGGCGGCGGCAAAGCAGACGTCGAGTTGCTGGTTGGTGCCTGTGTTCACAGGGTGGTCACTCCTTGGCCACAAGGGAGATTCTCTTCCGTCTTCTGTGCAGCAGAATGTCGAAGTCCAGTCTTCTTCTGTATTTCAAGTTGATTCTGGATGATCTGAAGTCTCAGGACACAGCTCCCACTCTTATTCGAATCTGGGGGGCCGGATCACCTACTAGGTCCCTCCTCTGGGTGGAACCAGGAAGGGGAGTGGTTACACCCCCTTTCCTTTGTCCAGTTTCGCACCAGGACTGGGGATGGAAGGCCCCAGCATGGTTTGAACTGGCCTATGTACAGGGACACCTTGTGTGCCCCAGGCATGTCTGATTCTATTCAGCCCTGTCCTACCCAATACACAAAATCCTGTCTGGGGTGGTGCTAGCACCTCCCAAGGCAGGAAACCCTTTGTCCAAGCTGCCCTCGCTGGAAGGACTCCCAGCAGCAGGAGGTCAGACTTGTGTCTGCGGTGGCAGCATCCATCTTGTGATGCTGAGGCTCTGTTTAACTTTAACCGGGGTTCAGGCTAGGTACATGTCGTGCCTCTCTAGAAGGGTGGAATGCTACCCCCGTCGCCAGAACTGGCGAGGGGGTAGTTTTCCAATTCGTATGACACCTTACTCGACATGTTTTGATAAAGCCAAACCCAAGATAGCATTTAACCGCGAGGATTATAATGCACTTAAGAGTATATGATATGGCAGTATCATGAAACAGCTAAAGGACATTGTTCCGAAAGCTGCAGACAGGCTCAGCTCATGCCAGAGCACCATCTCACATATTTCCAAGCACTCTGCCTCCAGGATTGATGAGGCCTTCCATAGGAGTGGCTGATAGGAACATATGTGTCCATTTTAGGTTAGGTATAGGCATACTACACCTAAGTAAGGGGTGGTTACACCGACTTACCCCAGCTGAGTGATCAGCCAGTTGTGTCAAATATGGAGGCCAGGCCAGGGGTGGCATAATACATGCTGCAGCCCCTGGTAGGCCTTGGAAGCACCTATGCCCTGGGTACCTGGGTACACTGTTAAAGGGGCCAATAAGGTGAACCAGTTCCAATGTCGTTATGCACCTAAAGTACATGAGTAACAATTTAGAGAGAGAACAGCAGGCTGTGGGTCTGATTAGCAGGCCCACAGCCACATTAAGTCATAAACCAGTGAAGCAAAAAGCAAAAATTTGGGGTGACCATAGGATAGCAGACCCTACTCTCCTACACCCCCTACAAAGTTGGGGATGATATCCACAAATGGATGACTGCACTTGAGAGAGCCTGCAAAGTACAGCAGATCCCTCAGGATCAGTGGGCAGCAATCTTGTGGCTCTCCTTTGAAGGTAGAGGTCGGGACAGACTCCTCACAGTTAGTGATGCGGATTCTAGAAACTACCTGGTCCTGAAGAGTGCTCTGATTGATGGGTTAGGCTTAACCACTGAACAGTACAGGTTAATGTTCAGAGATACCCAGAAGACACAGACTCAGGACTGGTCTGAATTTGTTGAATGTGCCACTAAGGCTCTGGAGGGCTGGTTGCTGGGAAGTAAGGTTACAGACTATGAAGGATTGTACAATTTGCTTATGAGAGAACAGATTTTAAATAACTGTCATAACCAGCAGTTACATCAACATTTGGTTGACTCAGATCTAACCTCTCCCCAAGAATTGGCAAAGAGGGCAGACAAATGGGTCAGAACCAGAGTTAATCAAAAGAACCAGAACCAGAACCAGGGTGATGACCAGAAGAAAACAGACCAGAAGGTTGGGGAGCAGAAAGCTAAAGACCAGAAGTCTTCAACAGGGCCCCAAACTAATACTGAGGGTGGGTCCCAAACTTCCAAGAAGAAAAATAAAGAAGGTCAAAGAAAACCCTGGTGTAGTTTTTGCAAAAACACAACTCACTGGACAAGTGATTGTAAAAAGGGTGGAGCCCCCAACACTGCAGCCCCTAAGGCCCCTGCACCCACTAGTACAGTTGGCAGTGTTGGTCCACAGACTAAGGGGGTAGTGGGTATCACCTTGGGAACTGAGGGAGATTCTGGCCTAGTCAGAACCCCTACTCAGGCTGTTCTGATTTGTGATGGGGAAATTAATTTATCCCCTACTATCAGTCCCAGTAATCTGGGCAAGTACAGACAGACACCTGTAATTAATGAAAAAGTGGCTCAAGCATACAGGGACACATGTGCCAGTGTCACCATGGTGACGCCTAGCTTTGTGGACCCTGGACAGTACATACCAGGTGATAATTACCTGGTGACCAATGCCAGCAATGTCACTACTACACATAGTGTGGCAATTGTTAACTTTTCCTGGGGAGGGGTAACTGGCCTAAAAAAAGTTGTGGTTAGTGCTGATCTCCCAGTAGAATGTTTGTTGGGCAATGATCTGGAGAGCTCTCTATGGTCAGAAGTTGAGTACAGGACTCATGCAGAGATGTTAGGGATATCATCACATGTCCTTGCTGTGACCAGGTCACAGGCCAAAAAGTGCCTCTCTGAACCTCAGGTCTTGAATCCTGGAACAATGGACCAAGCACCTCCCAAGACAAGGAACAGGAGGGTAAAGGCTGTGCCTTCCCAAATGCCTACAAGTGAGGATCAGCCTTCACAGGAAGATGATCTTGAGACCCCTGAAGAAACTGTCCCTTGAGCTTGAACCTGATTAGGTTGAGTTTCTGGGGACAGGGGGACATTCTAGGGCAGACTTGGGGCAGGCTCAGTTATCCTGTCCTTCTCTTGAACCCCTCAGACAGCAGGCTGCTGCTGAGGCTGCTGGGAATGCTCAAGGTACACATAAAGTTTATTGGGATGATGGGCTCCTTTATTCAGAGGGTAGAGACCCCAAGCCTGGTACAACCAGGAGGTTGGTCATACCTCTGCAATTTAGGGGCTTCCTTCTTACCTTGGCACACGATATTCCCTTAGCAGGACACCTAGGCCAGAACAAAATTTGGGACAGACTTGTCTGTCATTTTCACTGGCCTCACTTGTCAGAAGATACCAAGGAGTTTTGTCGCTCCTGTGTAACCTGCCAAGCAAGTGGCAAAGCAGGTGGTACCACAAAGGCCCCCCTGATACCACTACCTGTGGTGGGGGTGCCCTTTGAAAGAGTGGGGATTGACATTGTTGGTCCAATGGATCCCCCTACAGCATCTGGGCACAGATTCATACTGGTGGTGGTGGACCATGCCACCAGGTACCCAGAGGCAATTCCACTTAGGACCACAACAGCTCCTGTTGTGGCCAGGGCCTTACTTGGAGTTTTCTCAAGAGTGGGGTTTCCTAAGGAGGTAGTATCTGATAGAGGTGCCAACTTCATGTCAGGATACTTAACAGCTATGTGGAAGGAATGTGGTGTCAACTATAAGTTCACCACTCCCCATCATCCACAATGCAATGGGCTTGTTGAAAGGTTCAACAAGACCCTCAAGGGCATGATCAAAGGATTACCTGAAAAGCTCAGGCGAAGATGGGATATCCTTCTGCCCTGCCTCCTGTTTGCTTATAGAGAGGTCCCACAAAAGGGGGTTGGCTTCAGCCCCTCTGAATTGTTGTTTGGGCACCCTGTAAGAGGACCCCTATGTCTGGTGAGGGAAGGATGGGAGTTACCTCTCAAAAAGCCCAAGCAAGACATAGTGGACTATGTACTTGGTCTCCGCTCCCGGATGGCTGAGTATATGGAGAAGGCCTCCAAAAACCTTGAGGCTAGCCAGGAATTACAGAAAGCCTGGCATGACCAAAAGGCTGTCTTGACTGAGTACCAGCCTGGACAGAAAGTATGGGTGTTGGAGCCAGTGGCCCCAGCAGCACTCCAAGACAAATGGTCTGGACCCCATACTATAATTGAAAAGAAGGGAGAGGTTACCTACTTGGTGGACCTATGAACTCCCAGGAGCCCCCACAGGGTGCTCCATGGTAACAGGCTGAAAGCATATGTTGACAGGGCAGACATGGGCTTGCTCATGGCTATAGATGAGGGGCAGGAGGAACAGAGTGACCTTCTCCCAGACCTGCTGACTCAGAACCCTGAGGATGGCTCAGTTGATGGTGTGGCCTTAGATGGCAGCGGCGGACACTGGTGACAGTCTTCCTGTAAAGAACACAATTTACAGGCAACCTGACCATGTCAGAGATTGTATCAAGGCTGAGGTGCAAAAGATGCTGGAATTAGGTGTCATTGAGCCTTCAGAGAGCCCCTGGGCTAGCCCAGTGGTTCTGGTCCCCAAACCTCACACCAAAGATGGAAAGAGAGAGATGAGGTTCTGTGTGGATTACAGAGGACTAAATGCTGTCACCAGAACAGATGCACACCCTATTCCAAGGGCAGATGAGCTTATAGACAAATTGGCTTCTGCCAAGTATTTGAGCACATTTGACTTGACAGCTGGCTACTGGCAAATCAGGTTAGCTGAGGAGTCTAAGGCCAAGACAGCATGTTCTACCCTCATCGGGCATTATCAATTTGTGGTGATGCCCTTTGGTTTGAAAAATGCACCTGCCACCTTCCAAAGGTTGATGAATCAAGTCCTTAGTGGGTTGGATGACTTTTGCGCAGCATATCTGGATGATATTGCTGTCTTTAGCTCCACCTGGGAGGATCACCTGGTCCACCTGAAGGAAGTGCTAGAGGCTCTGCAAAAGGCAGGCCTCACTATCAAGGCAACCAAGTGCCAGATAGGGCAGAGTAAGGTTGTGTACTTGGGCCACCTTGTAGGTGGAGGCCAAGTTCAACCACTGGAGAGTAAGATTCAGACCATAAAGGACTGGACTCCTCCAACTACCCAGACTCAGGTCAGAGCTTTCTTGGGCCTGACTGGGTACTACAGGAAGTTTGTTAAGAACTATGGGTCCATTGTGACTCCTCTTAATGATCTGACATCCAAGAAGATGCCCAAAAAGGTTCAGTGGACAGTATACTGTCAAAAGGCATTTGATGACCTGAAGAAGGCCATGTGCTCTGCACCTATCCTGAAGAGTCCTGACTACTCAAGAGAGTTTATTGTCCAAACAGATGCTTCTGAGTTGGGAGTGGGAACGGTGCTTTCACAACTTAATGTAGATGGTCAAGACCTGCCCATTGCTTTCATTAGCAGAAGGCTGACCCCCAGAGAGAAACGTTGGTCAGCCATTGAGAGGGAGGCCTTTGCTGTGGTGTGGGCCCTGAAGAAGTTGAGACCATACTTGTTTGGCACTCACTTCAAGATTCAGACCGACCATAAGCCCCTCTTATGGCTTAATCAGATGAAGGGTGAAAACCCCAAACTGCTCAGGTGGTCCATTTCCCTACAGGGGATGGACTTTACAGTGGAGCACCGCCCAGGGACTGACCATGGTAATGCAGATGGTCTCTCCAGGTACTTCCACTTAGAACATGAAGACACAACTGGTCAAGGTTAGTCTAATGTCCCTGCGTTTGGGGGGGGGGGGTTGTGTAGGAGAGTAGGGTCTGCTATCCTATGGTCACCCCAAATTTTTGCTTTTTGCTTCACTGGTTTATGACTTAATGCGGCTGTGGTCCTGCTAATCAGACCCACAGCCTGCTGTTCTCTCTCTAAATTATTGCCAATGCACTTTAGGTGCATTACGAAATCGGAACTGGTTCACCTTATTGGCCCCTGTAACAGTGTACCCACGTACCCAGGGCATAGGTGCTTCCAAGGCCTACCAGGGGCTGCAGCACGTATTGTGCCACCCCTGGCTGGGCCTCCATATTTGACACAACTGGTTGATCACTCAGCTGGGGTAAGTCAGTGTAACCACCCCTTACGTAGATGTAGTATGCATATACCTAACCTAAAATGGACACATATGTTCCTATCAGTCACTCCTATGGAAGGCCTCATCAATCCTGGAGGCAGAGTGCTTGGAAATATGTGAGATGGTGCTCTGGCATGAGCTGAGCCTGTCTGCAGCTTTCGGAACCATGTCCTTTAGCTGTTTCATGATACTGCCATACCATATACTCTTAAGTGCATTATGAACCTCGCGGTTAAATGCTATCTTTGGTTTGGCTTTATCAAAACATGTCGAGTAAGGTGTCATACGAATTGGAATACTACCCCCTCGCCAGTTCTGGCGACAAGGGTAGCATTCTACCCTTCTAGAGGGACACGACATGTACCTAGCCTGAACCCCGGTTAAAGTTAAACAGAGCCTCAGCATCACAAAATGGATGCTGCCACCACAGACACAAGTCTGACCTCCTGCTGCTGGGAGTCCTTCCAGCGAGGGCAGCTTGGACAAAGGGTTTCCTGCCTTGAGAGGTGCTAGTACCACCCCAGACAGGATTTTGTGTATTGGGTAGGACAGGGCTGAATAGAATCAGACATGCCTGGGGCACACAAGGTGTCCCTGTGCATAGGCCAGTTCAAACCGGTGCTGGGGCTTTCCAGCCCCAGTCCTGGTGCACAACTGGACAAAGGAAAGGGGGTGTAACCACCCCCCTTCCTGGTCTCACCCAGAGGAGGGACCTAGTAGGTGATCCGGCCCCCAGATTTGGAATAAGAGTAGGAGCTGTGTCTCAGGACTTCAGATCATCCTGAACTCGACTTGAAATACAGAAAAAACTTGGACTTCGACATTCTGCTGCACAGAAGACTGAAGAGAATCTCCCTTCTGGCCAAGGAGTGACCACCCTGTGAATACAGGCACCAACCAGCAACTCGACGTCTGCTTTGCTGCTGCCTCCCGCCAGAGCCCAAGCCCAGAGCCTGACAAGACCCAGACTCTGAGACATCTCACAGCCTGATCCATAGTCCCTGAAAAGAAGAGACCCGTGGAGGCACCAAGAGACGTGAGACCGGACCTCTTGAAAGACCTTCAAGAAGCTGACTGCGCAGCACCAGAGGCACCTTCGACACTGTGCTTTAAGGTTTGAGAAGCGCCAACCTCGAGCAGCATTTGCACCGAAGATCAGCCCCCCAGCATCTCCACAATCTGTGTGGGGCCCTTTTGTACTTTGCCACTTGACGCGCCATCCCGGCCACTTGCCACGTGGCTAGCGGCCATCTTGGCAATGAAAACTACAATTTGCACTGCTGGTATGGTTGCTCCAGACTGGCCCTTGCTCCACCGAGAAGGAGCACCCGCTCTGACCTTGATGGTCCGAGTGAGAAGCTTGAATCGATTCCTGAATGACTTGCTTTTGCCAAGGCCTGTTTGCTCCAATCAAGTTGCCGACACCGCCATCAGCGAGAGCCTACAAGAGTCAGCTCGTGATCGACTCCTGGACGTCCTTGACCTCTTCGTGTCCACGTGGCTGCAGAGACAATCTTCACTTCATCACCTGTTTTCACCCAACATTGCCTGGTTCCTTCCTGGTTCCACAGTAGTCACTGGCTAGTGACTTTGAACATTGTCACCTCTGCTTTCAGGTCTTCACCTCTTCAGATCTACCCTTGGATCCACCGGAACTCTTCTCGACGACCCGCTTGCAGCATCTTCAGCTCCAAGCACCATCGACCTGCGTGACGAAACCCGACACTACTTCGCACCTGTGCACCCGCTTCCTGTGGGTGAGGTAACTCAGCAACAACGGTGTTCCCACACTGGTATACACCTCTAGTGCCTGTGTCTAAAGTTTTATCCTTGTAGGTCCGGCGGAAGGTTCCTTAAACACTAACTTTGTAACTTTTACGCACCATTGACATTGCATTGGTGCATGCGTGCACTTTGAGCACTGCACCCGAGTCCCGCGGACCTTTCCCGACTTCCTCACTGCGAGTCCCGAACAGCTCCAGCGATTCCCCAGGCCTTAGGCCTCTTCACTTTCCCCCTAGTGGTTCTTATACCACTATTTTAGTACATGGTTTAGGTGGCCCCTAGGGCTCATCCATATTCGTGCAACTTTTGTATATTTAAACTGTGTTTTGTTTTAACGCATTTGCTTCTGTGCTCATAAAGAGTATAGAGGATATTTGTAGAAATAAATCTATATATATTTTCAATATATATCTGTGTGGTGTCCTTTCATTTGACATTCAAGGGGATTGTGTATGGTAAAACAGCTTGCTTCACATGCCTTTACAGAGCTTAGCCTAAGACTGCTTAGTCCAGGCTACCCCTAGGATAGCTTGTCTATAAGGTTGACTTTACAACCTCCACCATAAGGGTTGCTTGGCATGGTACAAGGTGATCACTAGAACTAGTGAGCATCATATACCAGGCCAACTTCTCACATTGGTGGCAGTGGTGGGATTTGAGCTTGTGTTGTTTTACCATTACAATCTTTGAGAGTATCATTTGAAAGATCATACAGGTACCTGAAAGTTACACTAAAACAAGACTAATATACTTAAGTTCTACTGAACTTAGTTGTTGTAGAGGATAGGGAGTAGCACACCCTGACTACAACTACTAGATAGGTTTTGTAGGAAAGCACCAGTGTAGGTAGATTGCAACATATCCACCCACACTAGAGCAATGTCTGGAGCAGAGGGATCCACTGGACCTATCTCTGTTGAGAGTGACCCTCCAAGGGCACCATCCAAATTTGCTATCTTTACTTTTAAAGAACTGAGGCAGCTGTGTCCCTTAAGAGGAATCAAAACGGGTCCTACCCCTACAGCAGGTCACCTCAGAGAGCTTTTAGACCAGTCTGAAGCTCTAAAGACCTCCAAACCAGGCCCCTCAGGGAATGGAGAGGGAGGCTCTCCCACTGAAGATGACAACACTGATGCCCCTGCCCCTGTCATCCAGATAGATGAGGAAGACCAGGTCACTGGAGATACTCAGCCAGAGGATGAGGAAGAAGAGGAGGAGGAGGAGGAAAGTGGGTCTGATGATGAGAGAAATAGCCAGGTGTTAGTCAGCAGGCTTAACCAGGCAAACCTAAGCTTATTTGGGACTGAAGGTGGGTCCAACCCATTCAGACCCCAAAATGGACTTAACCAGGAGCACAGGAGGAGGAGGAATCACTCAGGTGAATCCAATACCTCCCATGCTTCTAGAGGTTCTCATGGTCACTCCAGAAGGGAGTTGACTAGCCCTCAGAGAAGGGAACATGAGGCCAAAATGAGAGAGGTTGAACTTAGAATCCAGGAGCAAGAATTAGAAGTTGCCCTGGCCAAAGAGACACTTGCTAGAGCAAGGCAGCCTAGAGAGAGTGGATTAGGATCCACTGGTGGCAGCAATATCCAAAAGGATAAAGACAGGTCCTATGACAATAGAAACCTGAGTAAGATTGTGCCCCCCTACAAAGTTGGGGATGATATCCACAAATGGATGACTGCACTTGAGAGAGCCTGCAAAGTACAGCAGATCCCTCAGGATCAGTGGGCAGCAATCTTGTGGCTCTCCTTTGAAGGTAGAGGCTGAGACAGACTCCTCACAGTTAGTGATGGGGATTCTAGAAACTACCTGGTCCTGAAGAGTGCTCTGATTGATGGGTTAGGCTTAACCACTGAACAGTACAGGTTAATGTTCAGAGATACCCAGAAGACACAGACTCAGGACTGGTCTGGATTTGTTGAATGTGCCACTAAGGCTCTGGAGGGCTGGTTGCTGGGAAGTAAGGTTACAGACTATGAAGGATTGTACAATTTGCTTATGAGAGAACTGATTTTAAATAACTGTCTGAACCAGCAGTTACATCAACATTTGGTTGACTCAGATCTAACCTCTCCCCAAGAATTGGGAAAGAGGGCAGACAAATGGGTCAGAACCAGAGTTAATCAAAAGAACCAGAACCAGAACCAGGGTGGTGACCAGAAGAAAACAGACCAGAAGGTTGGGGAGCAGAAAGCTAAAGACCAGAAGTCTTCAACAGGGCCCCAAACTAATACTGAGGGTGGGTCCCAAACTTCCAAGAAGAAAAAGAAAGAAGGTCAAAGAAAACCCTGGTGTAGTTTTTGCAAAAACACATCTCACTGGACAAGGGATTGTAAAAAGGGTGGAGCCCCCAACACTGCAGCCCCTAAGGCCCCTGCACCCACTAGTACAGTTGGCAGTGTTGGTCCACAGACTAAGGGGGTAGTGGGTATCACCTTGGGAACTGAGGGAGATTCTGGCCTAGTCAGAACCCCTACTCAGACTGTTCTGATTTGTGATGGGAAATTAATTTATCCCCTACTATCAGTCCCAGTAATCTGGGCAAGTACAGACAGACACCTGTAATTAATGGAAAAGTGGCTCAAGCATACAGGGACACATGTGCCAGTGTCACTATGGTGGCGCCTAGCTTTGTGGACCCTGGACAGTACATACCAGGTGATAATTACCTGGTGACCAATGCCAGCAATGTCACTACTACACATAGTGTGGCAATTGTTAACTTTTCCTGGGGAGGGGTAAATGGCCTAAAAAAAGTTGTGGTTAGTGCTGATCTCCCAGTAGAATGTTTGTTGGGCAATGATCTGGAGAGCTCTCTATGGTCAGAAGTTGACTACAGGACTCATGCAGAGATGTTAGGGATATCATCACATGTCCTTGCTGTGACCAGGTCACAGGCCAAATAGTGCCTCTCTGAACCTCAGGTCTTGGATCCTGGAACAATGGACCAAGCACCTCCCAAGACAAGGAACAGGAGGGTAAAGGCTGTGCCTTCCCAAATGCCTACAAGTGAGGATCAGCCTTCACAGGAAGATGATCTTGAGACCCCTGAAGGAACTGTCCCTATAGAGCTTGAACCTGATCAGGTTGAGTTTCTGGGGACAGGGGGACCTTCTAGGGCAGACTTGGGGCAGGCTCAGTTATCCTGTCCTTCTCTTGAACCCCTCAGACAGCAGGCTGCTGCTGAGGCTGCTGGGAATGCTCAAGGTACCCATAAAGTTTATTGGGATGATGGGCTCCTTTATTCAGAGGGTAGAGACCCCAAGCCTGCTACAACCAGGAGGTTGGTCATACCTCTGCAATTTAGGGGCTTCCTTCTTACCTTGGCACACGATATTCCCTTAGCAGGACACCTAGGCCAGAACAAAACTTGGGACAGACTTGTCTGTCATTTTCACTGGCCTCACATGTCAGAAGATACCAAGGAGTTTTGCCGCTCCTGTGTAACCTGCCAAGCAAGTGGCAAAGCAGGTGGTACCACAAAGGCCCCCCTGATACCACTACCTGTGGTGGGGGTGCCCTTTGAAAGAGTGGGGATAGACATTGTTGGTCCAATGGATCCCCCTACAGCATCTGGGCACAGATTCATACTGGTGGTGATGGACCATGCCACCAGGTACCCAGAGGCAATTCCACTTAGGACCACAACAGCTCCTGTTGTGGCCAGGGCCTTACTTGGAGTTTTCTTAAGAGTGGGGTTTCCTAAGGAGGTAGTATCTGATAGAGGTGCCAACTTCATGTCAGGATACTTAACAGCTATGTGGAAGGAATGTGGTGTCAACTATAAGTTCACCACTCCCTATCATCCACAATGCAATGGGCTTGTTGAAAGGTTCAACAAGACCCTCAAGGGCATGATCAAAGGATTACCTGAAAAGCTCAGGCGAAGATGGGATATCCTTCTGCCCTGCCTCCTGTTTGCTTACAGAGAGGTCCCACAAAAGGGGGTTGGCTTCAGCCCCTTTGAATTGTTGTTTGGGCACCCTGTAAGAGGACCCCTATGTCTGGTGAGGGAAGGATGGGAGTTACCTCTCAAAAAGCCCAAGCAAAACATAGTGGACTATGTACTTGGTCTCCGCTCCCGGATGGCTGAGTATATGGAGAAGGCCTCCAAAAACCTTGAGGCTAGCCAGGAATTACAGAAAGCCTGGCATGACCAAAAGGCTGTCTTGACTGAGTACCAGCCTGGACAGAAAGTATGGGTGTTGGAGTTAGTGGCCCCAGCAGCACTCCAAGACAAATGGTCTGGACCCCATACTATAATTGAAAAGAAGGGAGAGGTTACCTACTTGGTGGACCTATGAACTCCCAGGAGCCCCCACAGGGTGCTCTATGTTAACAGGATGAAAGCATATGTTGACAGGGCAGACATGGGCTTGCTCATGGCTATAGATGAGGGGCAGGAGGAAGAGAGTGACCCTCTCCCAGACCTGCTGACTCAGAACCCTGAGGATGGCTCAGTTGATGGTGTGGCCTTAGATGGCAGCCTCACTGAACATCAGCAACATGACTGTAGACAGGTTATGCAGTCATATCGACATATGTTCTCCCTGACACCCAGTCATACTAACTGGTGTACCCATGTGGTGGACACTGGTGACAATCTTCCTGTAAAGAACAAAATTTACAGGCAACCTGACCATGTCGGAGATTGTATCAAGGCTGAGGTGCAAAAGATGCTGGAATTAGGTGTCATTGAGCCTTCAGAGAGCCCCTGGGCTAGCCCAGTGGTTCTGGTCCCCAAACCTCACACCAAAGATGGAAAGAGAGAGATGAGGTTCTGTGTGGATTACAGAGGACTCAATGCTGTCACCAGGACAGATGCACACCCTATTCCAAGGGCAGATGAGCTCATAGACAAATTGGCTTATGCCAAGTATTTGAGCACATTTGACTTGACAGCTGGCTACTGGCAAATCAGGTTAGCTGAGGAGTCTAAAGCCAAGACAGCATGTTCTACCCTCAGTGGGCATTATCAATTTGTGGTGATGCCCTTTGGTTTGAAAAATGCACCTGCCACCTTCCAAAGGTTGATTAATCAAGTCCTTACTGGGTTGGATGACTTTTGCACAGCATATCTGGATGATATCGCTGTATTTAGCTCGACCTGGGAGGATCACCTGGTCCACCTGAAGGAAGTGCTAGAGGCTCTGCAAAAGGCAGGCCTCACTATCAAGGCAACCAAGTGCCAGATATGGCAGAGTAAGGTTGTGTACTTGGGCCACCTTGTAGGTGGAGGCCAAGTTCAACCACTGGAGCGTAAGATTCAGACCATAAAGGACTGGACTCCTCCAACTACCCAGACTCAGGTCAGAGCTTTCTTGGGCCTGACTGGGTACTACAGGAAGTTTGTTAAGAACTATGGGTCCATTGTGACTCCTCTTAATGATCTGACATCCAAGAAGATGCCCAAAAAGGTTCAGTGGACAGTATACTGTCAAAAGGCATTTGATGACCTGAAGAAGGCCATGTGCTCTGCACCTATCCTGAAGAGTCCTGACTACTCAAGAGAGTTTATTGTCCAAACAGATGCTTCTGAGTTGGGAGTGGGAACGGTGCTTTCACAACTTAATGTAGATGGTCAAGACCAGCCCATTGCTTTCATAAGCAGAAGGCTGACCCCCAGAGAGAAACGTTGGTCAGCCATTGAGAGGGAGGCCTTTGCTGTGGTGTGGGCCCTGAAGAAGTTGAGACCATACTTGTTTGGCACTCACTTCAAGATTCAGACCGACCATAAGCCC
Organism: Lissotriton helveticus; assembly: GCF_964261635.1. NCBI lineage: Eukaryota > Metazoa > Chordata > Amphibia > Caudata > Salamandridae > Lissotriton > Lissotriton helveticus. The sequence goes on from NC_136073.1 coordinate 97,686,738, forward strand.
CTCTTATGGCTTAATCAGATGAAGGGTGAAAACCCCAAACTGCTCAGGTGGTCCATTTCCCTACAGGGGATGGACTTTACAGTGGAGCACCGCCCAGGGACTGACCATGGTAATTCTGATGGTCTCTCCAGGTACTTCCACTTAGAACATGAAGACACAACTGTTAAAGGTTAGTCTAATGTCCCTGCGTTTGGGGGGGGGGGGTGGTTGTGTAGGAGAGTAGGGTCTGCTATCCTATGGTCACCCCAAATTTTTGCTTTTTGCTTCACTGGTTTATGACTTAATGCAGCTGTGGGCCTGCTAATCAGACCCACAGCCTGCTGTTCTCTCTCTAAATTATTGCCAATGCACTTTAGGTGCATTACGAAATTGGAACTGGTTCACCTTATTTTCCCCTGTAACAGTGTACCCAGGTACCCAGGGCATAGGTGCTTCCAAGGCCTACCAGGGGTTGCAGCACGTATTGTGCCACCCCTGGCCTGGCCTCCATATTTGACACAACTGGTTGATCACTCAGCTGGGGTAAGTCAGTGTAACCACCCCTTACTTAGGTGTAGTATGCCTATACCTAACCTCAAATGGACACATATGTTCCTATCAGTCACTCCTATGGAAGGCCTCATCAATCCTGGAGGCAGAGTGCTTGGAAATATGTGAGATGGTGCACTGGCATGAGCTGAGCCTGTCTGCAGCTTTCGGAACCATGTCCTTTAGCTGTTTCATGATACTGCCATACCATATACTCTTAAGTGCATTATGAACCTCGCGGTTAAATGCTATCTTTGGTTTGGCTTTATCAAAACATGTTGAGTAAGGTGTCATACAAATTGGAATACTACCCCCTCGCCAGTTCTGGCAACAAGGGTAGCATTCTACCCTTCTAGAGGGACACGACATGTACCTAGCCTGAACCCCGGTTAAAGTTAAACAGAGCCTCAGCATCACAAAATGGATGCTGCCACCACAGACACAAGTCTGACCTCCTGCTGCTGGGAGTCCTTCCAGCGAGGGCAGCTTGGACAAAGGGTTTCCTGCCTTGAGAGGTGCTAGCACCACCCCAGACAGGATTTTGTGTATTGGGTAGGACAGGGCTGAATAGAATCAGACATGCCTGGGGCACACAAGGTGTCCCTGTGCTTAGGCCAGTGCAAACCGGTGCTGGGGCTTTCCAGCCCCAGTCCTGGCACAAAACTGGACAAAGGAAAGGGGGTGTAACCACCCCCCTTCCTGTTCCCACCCAGAGTAGGGACCTAGTAGGTGATCCGGCCACCAGATTTGGAATAAGAGTAGGAGCTGTGTCCCAGGACTTCCGATCATCCTGAACTCGACTTGAAATACAGAAGAAACTTGGACTTCGACATTCTGCTGCACAGAAGACTGAAGAGAATCTCCCTTGTGGCCAAGGAGTGACCACCCTGTGAATACAGGCACCAACCAGCAACTCGACGTCTGCTTTGTTGCTGCCTCCCGCCAGAGCCCAAGCCCAGAGCCTGACAAGACCCAGACTCCCAGACATCTCACAGCCTGATCCACAGTCCCTGAAAAGAAGAGACCTGTGGAGGCACCAAGAGACGTGAGACCGGACCTCTTGAAAGACCTTCAAAAAGCTGACTGCGCAGCACCAGAGGCACCCTCGACGCTGTGCTTTAAGGTTTGAGAAGCCCCAACCTCGAGCAGCATTTGCACCGAAGATCAGCCCCCCAGCATCTCCACAATCTGTGTGGGGCCCTTTTGTACTTTGCCACTTGACGCGCCATCCCGGCCACTTGCCACGTGGGTAGCGGCCATCTTGGCAATGAAAACTACAATTTGCACTGCTGGTATGGTTGTTCCAGATTGGCCCTTGCTCCCCTGAAAAGGAGCACCCGCTCTGACCTTGCTGGTCCGAGTGAGAAGCTTGAATTGATTCCTGCGTGACTTGCTTTTGCCAAGGCCTGTTTGCTCCAATCAAGGTGCCGACACCGTCATCAGCAAGAGCCTACGTGAGACAGCTCGTGATCGACTCCTGGACGTCCTTGACCTCTTGGTGTCCACGTGGCTGCAGAGACAATCTTCACTTCATCACCTGTTTGCACACGACATTGCCTGGTTCCTTCCTGGTTCCACGGTAGTCACTGGCTAGTGACTTTGAACATTGTCACCTCGGCTTTCAGGTCTTCACCTCTTCAGATCTACCCTTGGATCCACCGGAACTCTTCTCGACGACCCGCTTGCAGCATCTTCAGCTCCAAGCACCATCGACCTGCGTGAAGAAACCCGACACTACTTCGCACCTGTGCACCCGCTTCCTGTGGGTGAGGTAACTCAGCAACGCCGGTGTTCCCACACTGGTATACACCTCTAGTGCCTGTGTCTAAAGTTTTATCCTTGTAGGTCCGACGGAAGGTTCCTTAAACACAAACTTTGTAACTTTTACGCACCATTGACATTGCATTGGTGCATGCGTGCACTTTTAGCACTGCACCTGAGTCCCGCGGACCTTTCCCGACTTCCTCACTGCGAGTCCCGAACAGCTCCAGCGATTCCCCGGGCCCTAGGCCTCTTCACTTTCCCCCTAGTGGTTCTTATACCACTATTTTAGTATATGGTTTAGGTGGCCCCTAGGGCTCATCCATTTTCATGCAACTTTTGTATATTTAAACTGTGTTTTGTTTTAACGCATTTGCTTCTGTGCTCATAAAGAGTATAGGGGATATTTGTAGAAATAAATCTATATATATTTTCAATATATATCTGTGTGGTGTCCTTTCATTTGACATTCAAAGGGATTGTGTATGGTAAAACAGCTTGCTTCACATGCCTTTACAGAGTTTAGCCTAAGACTGCTTAGTCCATGCTACCCCTAGGATGGCTTGTCTATAAGGTTGACTTTACAACCTCCACCATAAGGGTTGCTTGGCATGGTACAAGGTGATCACTAGAACTAGTGAGCATCATATACCAGGCCAACTTCTCACAAATGTCATCTACGTCTTTCTCATAGATATGTCTTTTTTATTTTGCAATAACAGTATTCACTCTATAATCTTGAAAATACTTTGGCTTTTATGAGGTTTAAGATGATCTGTTCAACAGTAAGATGAATCAGACTTTTATACTTTAATTGTATCAGAATAGGACCTAATGAAATTGATTTGTTATATAACAAAGAGAAAAGCAAGGCGCTGCTGAAAGTTGAACTCAGGAACTCCTGTTTACTAGACAGGCGCTTTAACCAGCTAAGCCACAGCACCCCCTTGAGTCTTAACTTTGTAAGGCTTTTCTTTATGGTGTTCAAGAGAATATTGCTTTTTCACTTTCATATTCTTTTATAAGTTCACAGACTTCTCTACTCAAACACTTTAGATGAAGACACTTCACTTATTGAAAAACACCTCTCTAATTTGAAGTTTACCCGATTCATAGAATTTTAAAATATACCTTGCCGAAGAGTGGATTAGTTGAACTCAACAATAGAGTGATCATACGGCTCTATCTTGTTCTTTGTCATTTACTTTTCGATATTTCAGTCAATGCATTCCTATAAAAATCTTCACAATACCAAGTATTTTATTTCATTTTATGATAACTTATTCTAAAGTTCATAGAACCAGACGTTTATTCTTAAATTGTATTCAACACTTGTTTGATGAAAAATATTCCTAAAGCATGGAGAAAACAGTTAGGTGCTGCTGACATTTGAACTCAGGATTTCCTGTTTACGAGACAGGCGCTTTAACCACTAAGCCACAGCACCAACGTCAATAACAACAAATACATAAATAATTTATTGTTGATGATGAAAATTTGTTTCCTGCTCTAAATTCTTCTTTATATGTAGTGTAATCTTAAACACAAAAAGATACTCAATCACTAAACAAGTATTAATATGTTTTAATAAACAGGTACTCTTATCAAACCCAATGTTATTTCTTGAATACATTACATGTTTTTTTTCATGAAGGCATTAATATAGCTCAAATCGAGGTAGTAATGTCATCTACGTCTTTCTCATAGATATGTCTTTTTTATTTTGCAATGCGAGTATTCACTCTATAATCTTGAAAATACTTTGGTTTTTATGAGGTTTAAGATGATCTGTTCAACAGAAAGATGAATCAGACTTTTATATTTTAATTGTATCAGACTAGTACCTAATGAAATTGATTTGTAATATAACAAAGAGAAAAGCAATGCGCTGCTGAGAGTTGAACTCAGTACCTCCTGTTTACTAGACATGTGCTTTAACCATCTAAGCCACAGCACCCCCTTTAATCCTAACTTTGAAAGACTTTTCTTTATGGTGTTCAAGAGAATATTGCCTTTTCACTTTCATATTCTTTTATAAGTTCACAGACTTCTCTACTCAAACACTTTAGATAAAGACGCTTCACTTATTCAAAAACACCTCTCTAATTTGAAGTTTACCCTATTCATAGAATTTTAAAATATACCTTGCCGAAGAGTGGATTTGTTGAACTCAACAATAGAGTGATCATACGGCTCTATCTTGTTCTTTGTTATTTACTTTTCGATATTTCAGTCAATGCATTCCTATAAATATCTTCACAATACCAAGTATTTTACTTCATTTTATGATAACTTATTCTAAAGTTCATAGAACCAGACGTTTAATTCTTAAAATGTATTCAACACTTGTTTGATGAAAAATATTCCTAAAGCATGGAGAAAACAGTTAGGTGCTACTGAGATTTGAACACAGGATTTCCTGTTCACGAGACAGGTGCGTTAACAACTAAGCCACAGCACCAACGTCAATAATAAAAAATACATAAATAATCTATTGTTGATGATGAAATTTGGTTTCCTGCTATAAATTCTTCTTTATATGTACTGTAATCTTAAACACAAAAAGATACTCAATCACTAAACAAGTATTATTATGTTTTAATAAACAGGTACTCTTGTTAAACGCAATTTCAATTTTTGAATAGTTTACATTTTTTTTTCATGAAGGCATTAATATTGCTCAAATCGAGGTAGTAATGTCATCTACGTCTTTCTCATAGATATGTCTATTTTTATTTTGCAATAACAGTATTCACTCTATAATCTTGACAATACTTTGGTTTTTATGAGGTTTAAGATGATCTGTTCAACAGTAAGATGAATCACTTTTATATTTTAATTGTATAAGAATAGGACCTAATGAAATTGATTTGTTATATAACAAAGAGTACAGCAAGGTGCTGCTGAGAGTTGAACTCAGGATCTCCTGTTTACTAGAAAGGCGCTTTAACCAGCTAAGCCACAGCACCCCCTTGTGTTGTAACTTTGAAAGACTTTTCTTTATGGTGTTCAAGAGAATATTGCTTTTTCACTTTCATATTCTTTTATAAGTTCACAGACTTCTCTACTTAAACACTTTAAATGAAGACGCTTCACTTATTCAAAAACACCTCTCTAATTTGAAGTTTACCCTATTCATAGAATTTTAAAATATACCAGGCTGAAGAATGGATTAGTTGAACTCAACAATAGAGTGATCATACAGCTCTATCTTGTTCTTTGGCATTTACTTTTCGATATTTCAGTCAATGCATTCCTACAAAAATCTTCACAATACCAAGTATTCTATTTAATTTTAAGATAACATATTCTAAAGTTCATAGAACCAGACATTTATTCTTAAATTTTATTCAACACTTGTTTGATGAAAATTATTCCTAAAGCATGGAGAAAACAGTTAGGTGCTGCTGAGATTTGAACTCAGGGTCTCCTGTTTACGAGACAGGCGCTTTAACCACTAAGCCACAGCATCAACGTGATTAGCAAAAAAATACATAAATAATTTATTGTTGATGATGAAAATTTGTTTCCTGCTATAAATTCTTCTTTATATGTACTGTAATCTTAAACACAAAAAGATACTCAATAACTAAACAAGTATTAATATATGTTAATAAACAGGTACTCTTATAAAACCCAATTTCATTTCTTGAATACATTACAATTTTTTTTTCCATGAAGGCATTAATATTGCTCAAATCGAGGTAGTAATGTCATCTATGTCTTTTTCATAGATATGTGTTTTTTTATTTTGCAATAACAGTATTCACTCTATAATCTTGAAAATACTGGGTTTTTATGAGGTTTAAGATGATCTGTTCAACAGTAAGATGAATCAGACTTTTATATTTTAGTTGTATCAGAATAGGACCTAATGAAATTGATTTGTTATATAACAAAGAGAAAAGCAAGGCGCTGCGGAGAGTTGAACTCAGGATCTCTTGTTTACTAGACAGGCGCTTTAACCAGCTAAGCCACAGCACCACCTTGATTCTTAACGTTGAAAGACTTTTCTTTATGGTGTTCAAGAGAATATTGCTTTTTCACTTTCATATTCTTTTATAAGTTCACAGACTTCTCTACTCAAACACTTTAGATGAAGACGCTTCACTTATTCAAAAACACCTCTCTAATTTGAAGTTTACCCTATTCATAGAATTTTAAAATATACCTTGCCGAAGAGTGGATTAGTTGAACTCAACAATAGAGTGATCATACGGCTCTATTGGTTCTTTGTCATTTACTTTTCGATATTTCAGTCAATGCATTCCTTTAAAAATCTTCACAATACCAAGTATTTTATTTCATTTTATGATAACTTATTCTAAAGTTCATAGAACCAGACGTTTAATTCTTAAAATGTATTCAACACTTGTTTGATGAAAAATATTCCTAAAGCATGGAGAAAACAGTTAGAAGTTGCTGAGATTTGAACTCAGGATTCCCTGTTTACGAGACAGGCACTTTAACCACTAAGCCACATCACCATCGTCAATAACAAAAAATACATAAATAATGTATTGTTGATGATGAAATTTAGTTTCCTGCTATAAATTCTTCTTTATATGTACTGTAATCTTAAACACAAAAAGATACTCAATCACTAAACAAGTATTATTATTTTTTAAGAAACACGTACTCTTGTAAAACCCAATTTCAATTCTTGAATAGTTTACAATTTTTTTTTCATGAAGGCATTAATATTGCTCAAATCGAGGTAGTAATGTCATCTACGTCTTTCTCATAGATATGTCTTTTTTTATTTTGCAATAACAGTATTCACTCTATAATCTTGAAAATGCTGGGTTTTTATGAGGTTTAAGATGATCTGTTCAACAGTAAGATGAATGAGACTTTTATATTTTAATTGTATCAGAATAGGACCTAATGAAATTGATTTGTTATATAACAAAGAGAAAAGCAAGGCGCTGCTGAGAGTTGAACTCAGGATCTCCTGTTTACTAGACAGGCACTTTAACCTGCTAAGCCACAGCACCCCCTTGAGTCTTAATTTTGAAAGACTTTTCTTTATGGTGTTCACGAGAATATTGTTTTTTCACTTTCATATTCTTTTTTAAGTTCACATCCTTCTCTACTCAAACACTTTAGATGAAGACGCTTCACTTATTCAAAACACCTCTCTAATTTGAAGTTTACCCTATTCATAGAATTTTAAAATCTACCAGGCTAAAGAATGGATTAGTTGAACTGAACAATAGAGTGATCATACAGCTCTATCTTGTTCTTTGGCATTTACTTTTCGATATTTCAGTCAATGCATTCCTACAAAAATCTTCACAATACCAAGTATTCTATTGATGAAAATTATTCCTAAAGCATGGAGAAAACAGGTGCTGATGAGATTTGAACTCCGGATCTCCTGTTTACGAGACAGGCGCTTTAACCACTAAGCCACAGCACCAACGTCAATAGCAAGAAATACATAAATAATTTATTGTTGATGATGAAAATGTGTTTCCTGCTATGAATTATTCTTTATATGTACTGTAATCTTAAACACAAAAATATACTCAATCACTAAACAAGTATTAATATGTGTTAATAAACAGGTACTCTTATAAAACCCAATTTCATTTCTTGAATACATTACAATTTTTTTTCCATGAAGGCATTAATATTGCTCAAATCGAGGTAGTAATGTCATCTACGTCTTTCTCATAGATATGTCTTTTTTCATTTTGCAATAACAGTATTCACTCTATAATCTTGAAAATACTGTTTTTATGAGGTTTAAGATGATCTGTTCAACAGTAAGATGAATAAGACTTTTATATTTTAATTTTATCAGAATAGGACCTAATGAAATTGATTTGTTATATAACAAAGAGAAAAGCAATGCGCTGCTGAGAGTTGAACTCAGGATCTCCTGTTTACTAGACAGGCACTTTAACCAGCTAAGCCACAGCACCCCCTTGAGTCTTAACTTTGAAAGACTTTTCTTTATGGTGTTCAAGAGAATATTGCTTTTTCACTTTCATATTCTTTTATAAGTTCACAGACTTCTCTGCTCAAACACTTTAGATGAAGACGCTTCACTTATTCAAAAACACCTCTCTAATTTGAAGTTTACCCTATTCATAGAATTTTAAAATATACCTTGCCGAAGGGTGGATTAGTTGAACTCAACAATAGAGTGATCATACGGCTCTATTGGTTCTTTGTCATTTACTTTTCGATATTTCAGTCAATGCATTCCTATAAAAATCTTCACAATACCAAGTATTTTATTTCATTTTATGATAACTTATTCTAAAGTTCAAAGAACCAGACGTTTAATTCTTAAAATGTATTCAACACTTGTTTGATGAAAAATATTCCTAAAGCATGGAGAAAACAGTTAGAAGTTGCTGAGATTTGAACTCAGGATTTCCTGTTTACGAGACAGGCGCTTTAACCACTAAGCCACATCACCAACGTCAATAGCAAAAAACACATAAATAATGTATTGTTGATGATGAAATTTTGTTTCCTGCTATAAATTCTTCTTTATATGTACTGTAATCTTAAACACAAAAAGATACTCAATCACTAAACAAGTATTAATATGTTTTCATAAACAGGTACTCTTATAAAACCCAATTTCATTTCTTGAATACATTACAATTTTTTTTTCATGAAGGCATTAATATTGCTCAAATCGAGGTAGTAATGTCATCTACGTCTTTCTCATAGATATGTCTATTTATATTTTGCAATAACAGTATTCACTCTATAATCTTGAAAATACTTGGGTTTTTATGAGGTTTGAGATGATCTGTTCAACAGTAAGATGAATCAGACTTTTATATTTTAATTGTATCAGAATAGGACCTAATGAAATTGATTTGTTATATAACAAAGAGAAAAGCAAAGCGCTGCTGAGAGTTGAACTCAGGATCTCCTGTTTACTAGAAAGGTGCTTTAACCAGCTAAACCACAGCACCCCCTTGAGTCTTAATTTTGAAAGACTTTTCTTCATGTTGTTCACGAGAATATTGTTTTTTCACTTTCATATTCTTTTTTAAGTTCACAGACTTCTCTACTCAAACACTTTAGATGAAGACGCTTCACTTATTCAAAACACCTCTCTAATTTGAAGTTTACCCTATTCATAGATTTTTAAAATATACCAGGCTAAAGAATGGATTGGTTGGAACTCAACAATAGAGTGATCATACAGCTCTATCTTGTTCTTTGGCATTTACTTTTCGATATTTCAGTCAATGCATTCCTACAAAAATCTTCACAATACCAAGTATTCTATTTAAATTTAAGGTACCTTATTCTAAAGTTCATAGAACCAGGTGTTTATTCTTAAATTGTATTCAACACTTGTTTGATGAAAATTATTGCTAAAGCATGGAGAAAATAGTTATGTGCTGCTGAGATTTGAACTCAGAATCTCCTGTTTACCAGACAGGTGCTTTAACCACTAACCCACAGCACCAACGTCAATAGCAAAAAATACATAAATAATTTATTGTTGATGATGGAAATTTGTTTCCTGCTATAAATTCTTCTTTATATGTACTGTAATCTTAAACACAAAAAGATACTCAATCACTAAACAAGTATTAATATGTTTTCATAAACAGGTACTCTTATAAAACCCATTTTCATTTCTTGAATACATTACAATTTTTTTTCCATGAAGACATTAATATTGCTTAAATCAAGGTAGTAATGTCATCTACGTCTTTCTCATAGATATGTTTTTTTTATTTTGCAATAACAGTATTCACTCTATAAGGTTGAAAATACTTGGGTTTTTATGAGGTTTAAGATGATCTGTTCAACAGTAAGATGAATCAGACTTTTATATTTTAATTGTATCAGAATAGGACCTAATGAAATTGATTTGTTATATAACTTATATCACTTTCTCATTTCACCTGAGGCGGAAGCCGGGTGGGGGCGAGTGAAAACTAACGTGCTGATTACTAGCGATTTTAAACACTCTTATAATCTTTTTATTAACCTGTGTTGATCGGATAACATGTATTGAATTTTAGAATCTGACTGCGAGCTTTTATTTCGTCTTTGCTGTATTGTTTTTAGAAGCTGACTGCTAGCTTTATTTCATCTTTGCTGCTGCTAATTGCACATTGCACTTTCTATTCTTCAGGCACCTGAGGCGCAAAGCCGGGTGACCTTAGGCCCCTCAACACCTTTTCATTTCTTACCTTCCTCACCCTGCTCGTGCAGCGCTGCCTTGCCTGCAGTGCTCCTACCCTTCCAGCCGGTACATCGAGGTGCTGGGGATACCTGCAGGCGTGCATTTCTGTGGCAGCCATCTTGGGGGTAGGTAGGCTCAAGGGCGGCAGTCTAGTGGTGCTGACTCGCACCGGACGGCCAGCGACGCCTTAAAACTAGGTGCACTCCCCTCTGCGCAGCGGACGCGCGCTGCGGAGGCGCCGAAGGAGCGCCAAAGGAAAGCCCGTCTGTGCCCGTCAGCGTCCCGGAGGCGCACGGGTGCAGTACAGGTGGGCTTTTTTTCGCTTCTTACGCTGTGATGCTCAGGTATACCCGTGGGGAGCTCCTTGCTCTCAGAGACCTTAGAACCAACTGTTGCACGGTCTTTCCCTCACCACTTAAGGGCAACAGACGCTGCCCAGAATGTGGTTGGTTACCTGCCAAGAGAGGCATCTCCCTCCCTAAACCCCCCTCCACCGAAAGCAACTGTCTGCTACTTAATACAAGATCCCTGGGAAAGCATGCCCTGGATTTATACGACCTACTCTGTGACAAATCTCCCACGTGTCTATTTTGACTGAAACTTGGTTGGGAGACAGCTCTGGTCCAGATATAGCCACTGCGATCCCCCCCAGTTATGTGATTTACAGGAATGACAGAGCAATTGGGCGGGGGGGCGGGGTCGCTATGGTGGTTGATAAGCGAACAGAGTGTTCTATGTTACCTACAGACGACATTCAGGGCTGCGAAACCTTGGGGTTTTCGCTTGCCCTGACACCCAATCAATCATGCATAGGGCTTCTGGTATACAGACCCCCTGGTCCCTTGGGTACCTTCCTTGAAGAACTCCATGCGGTTATCTCCACTCTCTGTCTGAGGTCCAATCACTGTTTAGTACTAGGAGACTTCAATATCCATATGGATATAGAAGACGCTACAGATAGCATTAAATTGTCGGAAATTAACTCCTCCCTAGGCCTTTTCCCTATCTCTCGGCTGCCACACATTGTAAAGGTCACACACTGGACCAGGTATTTTCCACAATCCCTATTGAGCTATCCTCCCTCGCCCCAGTCCTTTGGTCCGACCACTATCTAGTAGACTTCCAGATTCCACACTCCAGGAAAGCATTTCCCAGTGGACCCACCCGCCATGCGCAGGCTACCAGGGCTTTTCATAGGGTTTCTTCCGAAATGCTGGCGCAGGCCTTATGCACTCATCCTTGCCAGATGACTGGAATCCTCGAGATCGATCTGGAGCTTCTGCGGTCCTGGCTCACCCAACAACTAGATGAACTTGCTCCTATTCGAGCCCTTTCGGCCAATCAGTCCAGAGCATCTGCTCCATGGTTTTCCTCTGTGTTGGCGGAGAAACGGCGGCTATGCAAAAAAGCCGAAAGAGCATGGCGAAAACACTACGACGCCAACTCTAGAGAAACCTACAGAGCTCTGTTAAGGGTCTATCACCAGGACATTAACGCTGGTAAGAAGTCCTATTACGCCTCAAGAATTGAAGCTGCCTCCAACTCTTGTAAAGAGATTTTTAGAATAGTCAAGGATTTCACCTCCCCCTTCTGGTGTACCCCTAGGAACACCCACTCCGAGTCTTGGATTACTGAGCTAGCCAATTTTTTTGCCAACAAAATTCAGCTCATTCAAGCCTCTTTCACTGCAGCGACTGCTCTGGCGATCAGCAATTTGCCTGTGTCTCCTTTCTCTCTCAACCAGCTGAACCCCTCACTTTGGGTCTTTCCACCTATTACTTCCCAAGCCTCTCTTAACTTACTGTCCAATCTAAAATCTGGTTCCCCCTATGATCCCTGCCCCGCTAAACTGATTGCACAGGTGGCACATGTGCTCAACCCCCTAATCAACCCCGTACTTAATCTTTCTTTGAGCACTGGAATGGTCCCTAAGCGTTGGAAACAAGCCCTGATACTACCTCTTCTAAAAAAAATTAATCTCGACCCTAAAGTACACACAAATTATAGACCTATCTCGCTTTTGCCTGCCCTAGCGAAAGTAGCTGAGCAACATGTGCATATCACTCTTGCTAATTTTCTGGAATCTAACAATATTCTGCATCCATCACAATCTGGGTTTCGCTCCAATATGAGCACTGAGACCGCACTGCTCGAAGTCATTGAGGTCTTAAGAGAAACTTTGGACGCTGGCGGAAGAGCCATGTTGGTGATGCTCGACCTGTCGGCGGCATTTGACACCGTCCCCCATGACCGTCTCCTTTTTAGACTCTGGGAGATAGGTCTAAGGGTGTCGGTGTTCAGCTGGTGTACATCTTTCCTTGCTGATCGCCAACAAACGGTCTGGGCGCCCCCTTTTTCTGCCATGATGCCACCTTTGGAAGTGGGAGTGCCTCAGGGCTCTATCTTATGCCCCACGCTTTTTAACATCTACATGTCCCAACTGGCGGCTCTGGCAGAGGCTTTCGGAGCTCAGATCGTGTCGTACACTGATGATACTCAGCTTCTTTTCACGTGCGACAAAGGCTCCGACTTTAATGGCAAGAACATCAGAGACTGCCTTGAGGCAGTTTTCGGCTGGTTTCAGCTGAACTGCCTCAAGTGCAACTCTGCTAAGTCGGAAATTCTTTTTTTTGGCGGCCCTCCTGATCCTAGCTGGAAGGACTGGTGGCCTCCCGCCATGTCTCTCCCAACAAGTGACTCAGTCGTCGCCAAAAATCTCGGGATTCACTTTGATAATGGCCTCTGTTTTAAACCCCAGATATCGGGCCTGGTGGGCAAATGTTTCGCCATCTTAAAGATGATTCAGAAATTTCTGCCCCTCCTCTCAGTTGATCATAGAAGAGTTACAGTACAGGCACTGGTCGGTGCTCGCTTAGACTATGCCAATGTTCTTTACTTGGGTCTCCCTGATGTCCTCCTTTCTCGCCTTCAAGTCGTCCAAAACTCGGCAGCACGCGCCATTTTTGGTCTGACTAGAAGGGACAGTGCTAGTGCCCTTCTTACCACCCTTCACTGGCTTCCGATAAAAAAACGGATAGTTTTTAAAACAATGACGTTGGCTTTCAAGGCACTCCACGGCTTGGGAGCCTCCTATCTCCAGAGACGGGTGAATTTTTATCAGCCGTCCAGACCACTCAGATCGGCCTCCCTTGCTTTGGCCACGGTTCCTGTCATAAGGCGGGCTAGATGTGGTGGGCGCTCAATCAAACGTCTCGCCCCCCAGTTATGGAACACCCTTCCCGTGTCCCTCAGAACCACAGACAATCTGCTCGCTTTCAGGAAGTGCCTAAAGACCCTGCTGTTCACTCGATAAAGGTACTTGGCTCTCCCACCCTCCGGTCTAGTGAAGGATCTTAAGCGCCAGGACACTCTTCGGAGTAGCCGAGCGCTATAGAAAACCCCCATATAACACAACATAACAAAAGCAAGGCACTGCTGAGAGTTGAACTCAGGATCTCCTGTTTACTAGACAGGCGCTTTAACCAGCTAAGCCACAGCACCCCCTTGAGTCTTACATTTGAAAGACTTTTCTTTATGTTGTTCAAGAGAATATTGTTTTTTCACTTTCATATTCTTTTTTAAGTTCACAGACTTCTCTACTCAAACACTTTAGATGAAGACGCTTCACGTATTCAAAAACACCTCTCTAATTTGAAGTTTACCTTATTCATAGAATTTTAAATTATGCCTTGCTGAAGAATGGATTAGTTGACAATAGAGTGATGATACAGCTCTACCTTGTTCTTTGGCATTTACTTTTCGATATTTCAGTCTATGCATTCCTACAAAAATCTTCACAATACCAAGTATTCTATTTAATTTTAAGATAACATATTCTAAAGTTCATAGAACCAGACGTTTATTCTTAAATTGTATTCAACACTTGTTTGATGAAAATTATTCCTAAAGCATGGAGAAAACAGTTAGGTGCTGCTGAGAATTGAACTCAGGATCTCCTGTGTACGAGACAGGCGCTTTAACCACTAAGCCACAGCACCAACGTCAATAACAACAAATACATAAATAATTTTTTGTTGATGATGAAAATAAGTTTCCTGCTATAAATTCTTCTTTATATGTACTGTAATCTTAAACACAAAAAGATACTCAATCACTAAACAAGTATTAATATGTTTTAATAGACAATTACTCTTATAAAACCCAATTTCATTTCTTGAATACATTACATTGTTTTTCTTCAAGAAGGCATTAATATAGCTCACATCGAGGTAGTAATGTCATCTACGTCTTTCTCATAGATATGTCTGTTTTTATTTTGCAATAACAGTATTCACTCAATAATCTTGAAAATACTTGGGTTTTTATGAGGTTTAAGACGATCTGTTCAACAGTAAGATGAATCAGACTTTTATATTTTAAAGGTATCAGAATAGGACCTAATGAAATTGATTTGTTATATAACAAAGAGAAAAGCAGGGCGCTGCTGAGAGTTGAACTCAGGATCTCCTGTTTACTAGACAGGCGCTTTAACCAGCTAAGCCACAGCACCCCTTGAGTCTTAACTTTGAAAGACTTTTCTTTATGGTGTTCAAGAGAATATTGCTTTTTCACTTTCATATTCTTTTATAAGTTCACAGACTTCTCTACTCAAACACTTTAGATGAAGACACTTCACTTATTCAAAAACACCTCTCTAATTTGAAGTGTACCCTATTCATAGAATTTTAAAATATACCTTGCTGAAGAGTGGATTAGTTGAACTCAACAATAGAGTGATCATACGGCTCTATCTTGTTCTTTGTCATTTACTTTTCCATATTTCAGTCAATGCATTCCTATAAAAATCTTCACAATACCAAGTATTTTATTTCATTTTATGATAACTTATTCTAAATTTCATAGAACCAGACGTTTAATTCTTAAATTGTATTCAACACTTGTTTGATGAAAAATGTTCCTAAAGCATGGAGAAAACAGTTAGGTGGTGCTGATATTTGAACTCAGTGCTCCCTGTTTACGAGATAGGCGCTTTAACCACTAAGCCACAGCACCAACATCAATAACACAAAATACATAAATAATGTATTGTTGATGATGACATTTTGTTTCCTGCTATAAGTTCTTCTTTATATGTACTGTAATCTTAAACACAAAAAGATACTCAATCACTAAACAAGTATTGTTATTTTTTAATAAACAGGTACTCTTATAAAAGCCAATTTCAAATCTTGAATACTTTACAAATTTTTTTTTCATGAAGGCATTAATATTGCTCAAATCGAGGTAGTAATGTCATCCATGTCTTTCTCATTGATATGTCTATTTTTATTTTGCAATAACAGTATTCACTCTATAATCTTGAAAATACTTGGGTTTTTATGAGGTTTAAGATGATCTGTTCAACAATAAGATGAATCAGACTTTTATATTTTAATTGTATCAGAATAGGACCTAATGAAATTGATTTGTTATATAACAAAGAGAAAAGCAAGGCGCTGCTGAGAGTTGAAGTCAGGATCTCCTGTTTACTAGACAGGTGCTTTAACCAGCTAAGCCAAAGCACCCCCTTGAGTATTAATTTTGAAAGACTTTTCTTTATGTTGTTCACGAGAATATTGTTTTTTCACTTTCATATTCTTTTTTAAGTTCACAAACTGCTCTACTCAAACACTTTAGATGAAGACGCTTCACGTATTCAAAAACACCTCTCTAATTTGAAGTTTACCCTATTCATAGAATTTTAAAATATACCATGCTGAAGAATAGATTAGTTGAACTCAACAATAGAGTGATCATACAGCTCTATCTTGTTCTTTGTCATTTACTTTTCCATATTTCAGTCAATGCATTCCTATAAAAATCTTCACAATACCAAGTATTTTATTTCATTTTATGATAACTTATTCTAAATTTCATTGAACCAGACGTTTGATTCTTAAATTGTATTCAACACTTGTTTGATGAAAAATATTCCTAAAGCATGGAGAAAACAGTTAGGTGCTGCTGAGATTTGAACTCAGGATTTCCTGTTTACTAGACAGGCTCTTTAACCACTAAGCCACAGCACCAACATCAATAACAAAAAATACATAAATAATGTATTGTTGATGATGAAAATTTGTTTCCTACTATAAGTTCTTCTTTATATGTACTGTAATCTTAAACACAAAAAGATACTCAATCACTAAACAAGTATTAATATGTGTTAATAAACAGGTACTCTTATAAAACCCAATTTAATTTCTTGAATACATTACATTTTTTTTCCATGAAGGCATTAATATTGCTCAAATCGAGGTAGTAATGTCATCTACGTCTTTCTCATAGATATGTATTTTTTTATTTTGCAATAACAGTATTCACTCTATAATCTTGAAAATACTTGGGTTTTTATGAGGTTTAAGATGATCTGTTCAACAGTAAGATGAATCAGACTTTTATATTTTAAATGTATCAGAATAGGACCTAATGAAATTGATTTGTTATATAACAAAGACAAAAGCAAGGCGCTGCTGAGAGTTGAACTCAGAATCTCCTGTTTACTAGACAGGCGCTTTAACCAGCTAAGCCACAGCACCCCTTGAGTCTTAACTTTGAAAGACTTTTCTTTATTGTGTTGACGAGAATATTGCTTTTTCACTTTCATATTCTTTTATAAGTTCATAGACTTCTATACTCAAACACTTTAGATGAAGACACTTCACTTATTCAAAAACACCTCTCTAATTTGAAGTTTACCCTATTCATAGAATTTTAAAATATACCTTGATGAAGAATGGATTAGTTGAACTCAACAATAGAGTGATGATACAGCTCTATCTTGTTCTTTGTCATTTACTTTTCGATATTTCAGTCAATGCATTCCTACAAAAATCTTCACAATACAAAGTATTCTATTTAATTTTAAGATAACTTATACTAAAGTTCATAGAACCAGACGTTTATTCTTAAATTGTATTTAACACTTGTTTGATGAAAATTATTCCTAAAGCATGGAGAAAACAGTTAGATCCTGCTGAGATTGGAACTCAGGATCTCTTGTTTATGAGACAGGCGCTTTAACAACCAATCCACAGCACCAACGTCAATAGCAAAAAATACATAAATAATTTATTGTTGATGATGAAAATTTGTTTCCTGCTATAAATTCTTCTTTATATGTACTGTAATCTTAAACACAAAAAGATACTCAATCACTAAACAAGTATTAATATGTGTTAATAAACAGGTACTCTTTTAAAACCCAATTTCATTTCTTGAATACTTTACAATTTTTTTCCATGAAAGCATTAATATTGCTCAAATCGAGGTAGTAATGTCATCCACGTCTTTCTCATAGATATGTCTTTTTTTATTTTTTGCAATAACAGTATTCACTCTATAATCTTGAAAATACTTGGGTTTTTATGAGGTTTAAGATGATCTGTTCAACAGTAAGATGAATCAGACTTTTATATTTTAATTGTATCAGAATAGGACCTAATGAAATTGATTTGTTATATAACAAAGAGAAAAGCAAGACGCTGCTGAGAGTTGAACTCAGGATCTCCTGTATACTAGACAGGCGCTTTAACCAGCTAAGCCACATCACCCCCTTGAGTCTTAATTTTGAAAGACTTTTCTTTATGTTGTTCACGAGAATATTATTTTTTCACTTTCATAGTCTTTTTTAAGTTCACAGACTGCTCTACTCAAACACTTTAGATGAAGACGCTTCACGTATTCAAAAACATCTCTCTAATTTGAAGTGTACCCTATTCATAGAATTTTAAAATATACCATGCTGAAGAATGGATTAGTTGAACTCAACAATAGAGTGATCATACAGCTCTATCTTGTTCTTTGGCATTTACTTTTTGATATTTCAGTCAATGCATTCCTACAAAAATCTTCACAATACCAAGTATTCTATTTAATTTTAAGATAACTCATTCTAAAGTTCATAGAACCAGACATTTATTCTTAAATTGTATTCAACACTTGTTTGATGAAAATTATTCCTAAAGCATGGAGAAAACAGTTAGGTGCTGCTGAGATTTGAACTCTGGATCTCCTGTTTACGAGACAGGCACTATAACCACTAAGCCACAGCACCAACGTCAATACCAAAAAATACATAAATAATTTATTGTTGATGATGAAAATTTGTTTCCTGCTATAAATAATTCTTTATATGTACTGTAATCTTAAACACAAAAAGATACTCAATCACTAAACAAGTATCAATATGTGTTAATAAACAGGTACTCTTATAAAACCCAATTTCATTTCTTGAATACATTACATTTTATTTTTCCATGAAGGCATTAATATTGCTCAAATCAAAGTAGTAATGTCATCTACGTCTTTCTCATAGATGTGTCTTTTTTTATTTTGCAATAACAGTATTCACTCTATAATCTTGAAAATACTTGAGTTTTTATGAGGTTTAAAATGATCTGTTCAATAGTAAGATGAGTCAGACTTTTATATTTCAATTGTATCAGAATAGGACCTAATGAAATTGATGTATTATATAACAAAGAGAAAAGCAAAGCGCTGCTGAGAGTTGAACTCAGGATCTCCTGTTTACTAGACAGGCGATTTAACCAGCTAAGCCACAGCACACGTATGAGTCTTAACTTTGAAAGACCTTTCTTTATGGTGTTCAAGAGAATATTGTTTTTTCACTTTCATATTCTTTACTAAGTTCACAGAATTCTCTACTCAAACACTTTAGATGAAGACGCATCACGTATTCAAAAACACCTCTCTAATTTGAAGTTTACCCTATTCATAGAATTTTAAAATATACCTTGACGAGGAGTGGATTAGTTGAACTCAACAATAGAGTGATCATACGGCTCTATCTTATTCTTTGTCATTTACTTTTCGATATTTCAGTCAATGCATTCCTATAAAAATCTTCACAATACCAAGTATTTTATTTCATTTTATGATAACTTATTCTAAAGTTCATAGAACCAGATGTTTATTCTTAAATTGTATTCAACACTTGTTAGATGAAAAATATTCCTAAAGCATGGAGAAAACAGTTAGGTGCTGTTGAGATTTGAACTCAGGATTTCCTGTTTACGAGACAGGCGCTTTAACCACTAAGCCACAGCACCAACGTGAATAACAAAAAATACATGAATAATGTATTGTTGATGATGAAATTTTGTTTCCTGCTATAAATTCTTCTTTATATGTACTGTAATCTTAAACACAAAAAGATACTCAATCACTAAACAAGTATTAATATGTTTTAATAAACAGGTACTCTTATAAAACCAATTTCAATTCTTGAATACTTTACAATTTTTTTTCATGAAGGCATTAATATGGCTCAAATCGAGGTAGTAATGTAATCTACGTCTTTCTGATAGATATGTATTTTTTTATTTTGCAATAACAGTATTCACTCTATAATCTTGAAAATACGTGGGTTTTTATGAGGTTTAAGATGATCTGTTCAACAGTAAGATGAATCAGACTTTTATATTTTAATTGTATCAGAATAGGACCTAATGAAATTGATTTGTTATATAACAAAGAGAAAAGCAAGGTGCTGCTGAGAGTTGAACTCAGGATCTCCTGTTTGCTAGACAGGCGCTTTAACCAGCTAAGCCACAGCACCCCCTTGAGTCTAACATTTGAAAGACTTTTCTTTATGTTGTTCAAGAGAATATTGTTTTTCACTTTCATATTCTTTTTTAAGTTCATAGACTTCTCTACTCAAAGACTTTAGATGAAGACACTTCACTTATTCAAAAACACCTCTCTAATTTGAAGTTTACCCTATTCATAGAATTTTAAAATATACCTTGCTGAAGAATGGATTAGTTGAACTCAACAATAGAGTGATCATACGGCTCTATCTTGTTCTTTGTCATTTACTTTTCGATATTTCAGTCAATTCTTTCCTACAAAAATCTTCTCAATACCAAGTATTTTATTTAATTTTAAGATAACTTATTCTAAAGTTCATAGAACCCGACGTTTATTCTTAAATTGTATTCAACAGTTGTTTGATCAAAATTATTCCTAAAGCATGGAGAAAACATTTAGATGCTGCTGAGATTTGAACTCAGGATTTCCTTGTTACGAGACAGGCGCTTTAACCAATAAGCCACAGCACCAATGGCAATAGCAAAAAATATATAAATAATTTATTGTTGATGATGAAAATGTGTTTGCTGCTATAAATTCTTCTTTATATGTACTGTAATCTTAAACACAAAAACATACTCAATTACTAAACAAGTATTAATATGTTTTAATAAACAGGTACTCTTATAAAACCCAATTTCATTTCTTGAATACATTACATTTTTTTTTTCATGAAGGCATTAATATAGCTCAAATCGAGGTAGTAATGTCATCTACGTCTTTCTCATTGATATTTCTTTTTTTATTTTGCAATAACAGCATTCACTCTATAATGTTGAAAATACTTGGGTTTTTATGAGGTTTAAGATGATCTGTTCAATAGTAAGATGAATCAGACTTTTATATTTCAATTGTATCAGAATAGGACCTAATGAAATTGATTTATTATATAACAAAGAGGAAAGCAAAGCGCTGCTGAGAGTTGAACTCAGGATCTCCTGTTTACTAGACAGGCGATTTAACCAGCTAAGCCACAGCACACCCTTGAGTCTTAACTTTGAAAGACTTTTCTTTATGGTGTTCAAGAGAATATTGTTTTTTCACTTTCATATTCTTTACTAAGTTCACATAATTCTCTACTCAAACACTTTAGATGAAGACGCTTCACTTATTCAAAAACACCTCTCTAATTTGAAGTTTACCCTATTCATAGCATTTTAAAATATACCTTGCTGAAGAATGGATTAGTTGTATTCAACAATAGTGATCATTCGGCTCTGTCTTGTTCTTTGTCATTTACTTTTCGCTATTTCAGTCATTGCATTCCTACAAAAATCTTCACAATACCAAGTATTTTATTTAATTTTAAGATAACATATTCTAAAGTTCATAGAACCAGACGTTTATTCTTAAATTGTATTCAACACTTGTGTAGGAAGGTGGATATCTGACTATGGTTACCCCCAAACGTTTTGCCTGGTGTTTAGCTGATTTTTTACTTTAGTTGGCCTGGTACCCTGCTATTCAGGGCCCCAGGCTAATTTCTCTCTCCTTAAAATGGACTCCATGTACCTTAGGTACATACCCAATTGGAATTGGTTCACCTTTTTGGCCCCTGTAACAGTGTACCCAGGTACCCAGGGCATAGGTGCTTCCAAGGCCTACCAGGGGCTGCAGCATGTATTGTGCCACCCCTGGCCTGGCCCCCATATTTGACACAACTGGCTGATCACTCAGCTGGGGTAAGTTGGTGTAACCACCCCTTACTTAGGTGTAGTATGCCTATACCTAACCTAAAATGGACACATATGTTCCTATCAGCCACTCCTATGGAAGGCCTCATCAATCCTGGAGGCAGAGTGCTTGGAAATATGTGAGATGGTGCTCTGGCATGAGCTGAGCCTGTCTGCAGCTTTCGCAACCATGTCCTTTAGCTGTTTCATGATACTGCCATACCATATACTCTTAAGTGCATTATAATCCTCGCGGTTAAATGCTATCTTAGGTTTGGCTTTATCAAAACATGTCGAGTAAGGTGTCATACGAATTGGAATACTACCCCCTCGCCAGTTCTGGCGACGGGGGTAGCATTCCACCCTTCTAGAGGGACACGACATGTACCTAGCCTGAACCCCGGTTGAAGTTAAACAGAGCCTCAGCATCACAAGATGGATGCTGCCACCGCAGACACAAGTCTGACCTCCTGCTGCTGGGAGTCCTTCCAGCAAGGGCAGCTTGGACAAAGGGTTTCCTGCCTTGGGAGGTGCTAGCACCACCCCAGACAGGTTTTTGTGTATTGGGTAGGACAGGGCTGAATAGAATCAGACATGCCTGGGGCACACAAGGTGTCCCTGTGCATAGGCCAGTTCAAACCGGTGCTGGGGCCTTCCTGCCCCAGTCCTGGCGCGAAACTGGACAAAGGAAAGGGGGTGTAACCACTCCCCTTCCTGGTTCCACCCAGAGGAGGGACCTAGTAGGTGATCCTGCCCCCCAGATTCGAATAAGAGTGGGAGCTGTGTCCTGAGACTTCAGATCATCCGGAATCAACTTGAAATACAGAAGAAGACTGGACTTCGACATTCTGCTGCTCAGAAGAGGGAAGAGAATCTCCCTTGTGGCCAAGGAGTGACCACCCTGTGAACACAGGCACCAACCAGCAACTCGACGTCTGCTTTGCCGCCGCCTCCCGCCGGAGCCCAAGCCCAAAGCCTGACAAGACCCAGACTCCCAGACTTCGTACTGCCTGATCCACAGTCCCTGCGAAGAAGGGACCCGTGGAGGCATCGAGAGACGTGGGACCGGACCTCTTGGAAGACCCCCGAAACGCTGACTGGGCAGCATCAGAGGCACCCTTGATGCTGTGCTTTGGGGTTTTAGAAGCCTTAACCTCGAGCAGCCATTGCACCGAAGATTAGCCCCCCAGCTTCTCCACGATCTGCGTGGGGCCGTTTTGCACCGTGCCACTCGACGCGCCATCCTGGCCACTTGCCACGTGGCTAGCGGCCATCTTGGCGACGAAACCGACAACTTTCACTGCGGGTCTGGTTGCTCCAGACTTGCCCTTGCTCCTGTAAAAGGGAGCACCCGCTCTGACCTTGCTGGTCCGAGTGACAAGCCTTTTTTTGATTCCTGCGTGGCTTGCATTAGCCAAGGCCTGTTTGCTTCCATCCGGTTGCCGACACCACCAGCAGCGAAAAGCCTGCGTGGGACAGCTCGTGACCGACGCCTGGACATCTTCGACCCCTCGTGTCCATGTGGCTGCAGAGAGAAGCTACACCTCGACGCCTGTTTGCACCCAACATCGCCTGGTTCCTCTCTGGTTCCACAGTAGTCACTGGCTAGTGACTTTGAACATTGTCCCCTCTGCTTTCAGGTCTTCACCTCTACAGATCCACCCTTGGATCCACCGGAACTCTTCACATCGAGCCGCCTGCAGCATCTTCAGCTCCAAGCACCATCGACCTGCGTGACGAAACCCGACACTACTTCGACCCTGTGCACCCGCTTCCTGTGGGTGAGGTAACTCAGCTCTGCCGGTGTTCCCACACTGGTACACACCTCTAGGGCCTGTGTCTAAAGTTTCAGCTTTCTCGGTCACTCGGAAGGTTCCTTAATAACTAACTTTGTAACTTTTACGCACCATTGACATTGCATTGGTATTGCGGGCACTTTCCGCACCGCACCCGAGTCCCGCGGGCCTTTCCCGACTTCTTCACTGCTAGTCCCGATCAGCTCCAGCGATTCCCCAGGCCCTAGGCCTCTTCACTTTCCTCATAGTGGTTCTTATACCACTATTTTAGTATATGGTTTAGGTGGCCCCTAGGGCTCATCCATATTCGTGCAACTTTTGTGTATTTAAACTGTGTTTTGTTTTAACGCTTGTGCTTCTGTGCTCATAAAGAGTATAGGATATCTTTTGAGAAATAAATCTATATATATTTTCAATATATATCTGTGTGGTGTCCTTTCATTTGGTATTCAAGGGATTGTGTATGGTAAAACAGCTTGCTTCACATGCCTTTACAGAGTTTAGCCTAAGACTGCTTAGTCCATGCTACCCCTAGGATAGCTTGTCTATAAGGTTGACTTTACAACCTGCACCATAAGGGTTGCTTGGCATGGTACAAGGTGATCACTAGAACTAGGTAGCTTGTTTCCTTTCCAGTGTAAGAATTGGCTTTGTAGTTTGGTTTGCCCTGTTCCCATCATGCACTGGGACAGGAACAGACTAATTTGCATACAACCAGGTTCTGAAACTGGGATGATGCAGTGAGCTAAAAAACGGTGTTGGATCTAGCCCTGATCTCTTGACTGGGTGAGAGTTTTCTGCTTAATTCAGAGACTCTGTCCATCACCACCCCTTGTTGTTAATCACTAGAACTAGTGAGCAGCCTATACCAGGCCAACTTCTCACATTGGTGAGCAGCGGATTGGGATTTGAGCTTGCTGTTGTTTTACCATTACAATCTTTGAAAATATCATTTGAAAGATCATACAGGTACCTGATAGGTACACTAAAACATGACTAGATATACTTAAGTTCTACTGAACTTAGTTGTTGTAGATGATAGGGAGTAGCACACCCTGACTACAACTACTAGATAGGTTTAGTAGGAAAACACAAGTGTAGGTAGATTGCAACACATCCACCACACTAGAGCAATGTCTGGAGCAGAGGGATCCACTGGACCCAACTCTGTTGAGAGTGTCCCTCCAAGGGCACCATCCAAATTTGCTATCTTTCCATTTAAGGAACTGAGGCAACTGTGTTCCATGAGAGGAATCAAAACAGGTCCTACTCCTACAGCAGGACACCTCAGAGAGCTGTTAGACCAGTCTGAAGCTCTAAAGAACTCCAAACCAGGCCCCTCAGGGACTGGTGAGGGAGTTTCACCTTCTGAAGATGATAACCCTGACACCCCTGCCCCTGTCATCCAGATAGATGAGGAAGACCAGACCCCTGGGAATACTCAGCCTGAGGAAGAAGAAGAGGAGGAGGAGGAGGAAGAAAGTGATTCTGATGATGGTAGAAATAGCCAGGTGTTAGTCAGCAGGCTTAACCAGGCTAACTTAAGCTTATTTGGGACTGAAGGTGGGTCCAACCCATTCAGACCCCCAAATGGACTTAACCAGGAGCATAGGAGGAGGAGGAATCACTCAGGTGAATCCAATACTTCCCATGTTTCTAGAGGTTCTCATGGCAACTCCAGAAGGGAGTTGACTAGCCCTCAGAGAAGGGAACATGAGGCCAAAATGAGAGAGGCTGAACTTAGGATCCAGAGACAAGAATTAGAAGTTGCCCTGGCCAAAGAGAAACTTGCTAGAGCAAGGCAGCCTAGAGAGAGTGGATTAGGATCCACTGGTGGCAGCAATATCCCTAAGGATAAAGACAGGTCCTATGACAATAGAAACCTGAGTAAGATTGTGCCCCCTTACACAGTTGGGGATGATATCCACAAATGGATGACTGCACTTGAGAGAGCTTGCAAAGTACAGCAGGTCCCTCAGGAGCAGTGGGCAGCAATCTTGTGGCTCTCCTTTGAAGGTAGAGGCCGAGACAGACTCCTCACAGTTAGTGATGGGGATTCTAGAAACTACCTGGTCCTGAAGAGTGCTCTGATTGATGGGTTAGGCTTAACCACTGAACAGTACAGGTTAATGTTCAGAGATACCCAGAAGACACAGACTCAGGACTGGTCTGAATTTGTTGAATGTGCAAATAAGGCTCTGGAGGGCTGGTTGCTGGGAAGTAAGGTTACTGACTATACAGGATTGTATAATTTAATTATCAGAGAGCAAATCTTAAGTAATTGTCAAAATCAGCTTCTACATCAGCACCTGGTTGACTCTGATCTGACCTCCCCACAAGAATTGGGTAGGAGGGCAGACAAATGGGTCAGAACCAGGATCAGGCCTAAGAACCAGGGTGGTGACCAAAAGAAAGAGACTACCAAGCCTCAAGAGAAGGGTGGGGATAAAAGTAAGGAAAAGACTTCCCCAGGGCCCCAAAACTCCAAGGATGGGGGTGGGTCCCAAGACACTTCTTCAACCCAGAAAAAGCCTTATTGTCATGTCTGTAAACAGGTTGGGCATTACAAAACAGACAGCTGTTGTCCCAAGAATGGCAATAAAGAGAATATACCTCCAAAGCCAGCTCCAACACCTCCTGTTACTGTCAGCAGTAATCCCCCAGGAAGTGGGAGCACACCCAGGAATCTGGGTGGGTTTACTTTTGGAGGACAGGTGGATTCTGGCCTAACCAGGTCCCCTACCTCAGATACTCTTGTCTATGAGACTGGCATGGGGTTTGCCAATTTCACTGCTTGCCCAAACACTTTGAGCAAGTATAGACAGGAGCCCCTCATCAATGGCTTGAAAGTTGAGGCCTTTAGAGACACAGGGGCTAGCATCACCATGTTGGCTGAATGTCTAGTCCCCTCAAGGCAACTTTTACCTGATGCCACATATCAGGTGACAAACATTGATGGAATATAAACCAATCACCCCATGGCAGTAGTAAATCTTAGCTGGGGAGGTGTCACTGGCCCAAAGAGAGTGGCAGTGTCATCAAACTTGCCTGTAGATTGTCTACTGGGGAATGATTTAGAAATCTCAGCCTGGGCTGAGGTGGAACAAGAAACCCATTCTAGAATGGTAAATCTCCATGGAAAGGTTAGTGGGGCTGTGATGGCTACAGCCCCAATGCAAGATGTCCTTCCTGAAAAGGTTGGTAGGGCTGAGCAAACCTCAGCCTCATCTTCAGCTAACTTCCCTCCTGAAAAGATTAGCAGGGCTGTGATGGTAACAGCCCATACCCAAACAGAGTCACCTCCTGAAAAGGTTGGTGGGGCTGTGATGGCCATAGCCCAAACTCAAACTGATACATGTGTTGTGAAGCCTGAAAAGATGGATCACTCCACACAAACAGAGAGCATTGAGGAGGAAGATAAATCTCCCTCCCACCAGACTTTAGGAAAGGATCAGCCTCCTCAGGGAACTGATCTTACCCCTGATGAAGGAACTGTCCCAGAGGTTATTAGGCCTGGCCTGACAGAGCCTCTGATGACAGTGGACCCTTCTCAGGTGGGACCCAGTCTGGAGCAGGTAACCTGCCCCTCTCTACCTTGCCTTAGTCAGCCCAGGGCTGCAGAGGACAAGAAGGACAGTGAGCCCCAAAGGGCCCCCTGTCAAATAAAGCACCCCCATCAACAGATTAGGGGCACCGAAACTAGTAGCCCTAGTGAGGTGAAAACTTTAAAAACTCCTGACGGAGCCCCCTTAAAAGTAGTTAGGGACCTCCCACAGATGGATTCTGTTGGGCACAGCCAAACCTGGGAACCCAAGGCCCAAAACCTGACCTGTCCCTCCAGTAAGCCAACAAGAGGGACCCAGCCTCCAGCTTTAGGTAGGCAGAGGTTGACCCTGAGAGCACAGTGCAACTCAGTCAAAGAAAGAAAGGCACACATGGTGGAGAGTGATTGGAGGAAGCTGAGTCCTACAGAGGAATCTCACTTCAGTACTCCATCCCAACACCAGCCTTTAACTTTGCAAAGACACATCACAGGTAGAGATTCCCTATGGTGGAGACCCTCAGATACCCTTAGGGTGAGGGATTGCTTAGTGGACCATGAGACAGGGGGTAACCAAGCCAGAGCTGGTACTTCCTTATATGGCCACTTAGGCAATATAGGCTTACCTGATCAAGGATAGCCTTATCTCCTTTCGTTTGGGGGGGGTTATGTAGGAAGGTCGATATCTGACTATGGTTACCCCCAAACTTTTTGCCTGGTGTTTAGCTGATTTTTGACTTTAGTTGGCCTGGGACCCTGCTATTCAGGGCCCCAGGCTAATTGCTCTCTCCTTAAAATGGACTCCATGTACCTTAGGTACATACCCAATTGGAATTGGTTCACCTTATTGGCCCCTGTAACAGTGTACCCAGGTACCCAGGGCATAGGTGCTTCCAAGGCCTACCAGGGGCTGCAGCATGTATTGTGCCACCCCTGGCCTGGCCCCCATATTTGACACAACTGGCTGATCACTCAGCTGGGGTAAATCAGTGTAACCACCCCTTACTTAGGTGTAGTATGCCTATACCTAACCTAAAATGGACACATATGTTCCTATCAGCCACTCCTATGGAAGGCCTCATCAATCCTGGAGGCAGAGTGCTTGGAAATATGTGAGATGGTGCTCTGGCATGAGCTGAGCCTGTCTGCAGCTTTCGGAACCATGTCCTTTAGCTGTTTTATGATACTGCCATACCATATACTCTTAAGTGCATTATAATCCTCGCGGTTAAATGCTATCTTAGGTTTGGCTTTATCAAAACATGTCGAGTAAGGTGTCATACGAATTGGAATACTACCCCCTCGCCAGTTCTGGCGACGGGGGTAGCATTCCACCCTTCTAGAGGGACACGACATGTACCTAGCCTGAACCCCGGTTAAAGTTAAACAGAGCCTCAGCATCACAAGATGGATGCTGCCACCGCAGACACAAGTCTGACCTCCTGCTGCTGGGAGTCCTTCCAGCGAGGGCAGCTTGGACAAAGGGTTTCCTGTCATGGGAGGTGCTAGCACCACCCCAGATAGGATTTTGTGTATTGGGTAGGACAGGGCTGAATAGAATCAGACATGCCTGGGGCACACAAGGTGTCCCTGTGCATAGGCCAGTTCAAACCGGTGCTGGGGCCTTCCTGCCCCAGTCCTGGCGTGAAACTGGACAAAGGAAAGGGGGTGTAACCACTCCCCTTCCTGGTTCCACCCAGAGGAGGGACCTAGTAGGTGATCCGGCCCCCCAGATTCGAATAAGAGTGGGAGCTGTGTCCTGAGACTTCAGATCATCCTGAATCAACTTGAAATACAGAAGAAGACTGGACTTCGACATTCTGCTGCTCAGAAGAGGGAAGAGAATATCCCTTGTGGCCAAGGAGTGACCACCCTGTGAACACAGGCACCAACCAGCAACTCGATGTCTGCTTTGCCGCCGCCTCCCGCCGGAGCCCGAGCCCGGAGCCTGACAAGACCCAGACTCCCAGACTTCTCACCGCCCGATCCACAGTCCCTGTGAAGAAGGGACCCATGGAGGCATCGAGAGACATGGGACCGGACCTCTTGGAAGACCCCCGAAACGCTGACTGCGCTGCATCAGAGGCACCCTCGATGCTATGCTTTGGGGTTTGAGAAGCCCCAACCTCCAGCAGCACTTGCACCGAAGATTAGCCCCCCAGCATCTCCACGATCTGCGTGGGGCCCTTTTGCACCGTGCCACTCGATGCGCCATCCCGGCCACTTGCCACGTGGCTAGCGGCCATCTTGGTGATGAAACCGACAACTTTCACTGCAGGTCTGGTTGCTCCGGACTTGCCCTTGCTCCTGTAAAAGGGAGCACCCGCTCTGACCTTGCTGGTCCGAGTGACAAGCCTTTTTTTGATTCCTGCGTGGCTTGCATTAGCCAAGGCCTGTTTGCTTCTATCCGGTTGCCGACACCGCCAACAGTGCGAAGCCTACGTGGGACAGCTCGTGACTGACTCCTGGATGTCTTCAACCCCTCGTGTCCACGTGGCTGCAGAGAGAAGCTACACCTTGGCGCCTGTTTGCACCCAACATCGCCTGGTTCCACTCTGGTTCCACGGTAGTCACTGGCTAGTGACTTTGAACATTGTCCCCTCTGCTTTCAGGTCTTCACCTCTACAGATCCACCCTTGGATCCACCGGAACTCTTCACATCGAGCCGTCTGCAGCATCTTCAGCTCCAAGCACCATCGACCTGCGTGACGAAACCCGACACTACTTCGACCCTGTGCACCCGCTTCCTGTGGGTGAGGTAACTCAGCTCCGCCGGTGTTCCCACACTGGTACACACCTCTAGGGCATGTGTCTAAAGTTTCAGCTTTCTTGGTCACTCGGAAGGTTCCTTAATAACTAACTGTGTAACTTTTACGCACCATTGACATTGCATTGGTATTGCGTGCACTTTCCGCACTGCACCCGAGTCCCGCGTGCCTTTCCCAACTTCTTCACTGCTAGTCCCGATCAGCTCCAGCGATTCCCCAGGCCCTAGGCCTCTTCACTTTCCTCATAGTGGTTCTTATACCACTATTTTAGTATATGGTTTAGGTGGCCCCTAGGGCTCATCCATATTCGTGCAACTTGTGTGTATTTAAACTGTGTTTTGTTTTAACGCTTGTGCTTCTGTGCTCATAAAGAGTATAGGATATCTTTTGAGAAATAAATCTATATATATTTTCAATATATATCTGTGTGGTGTCCTTTCATTTGGTATTCAAGGGATTGTGTATGGTAAAACAGCTTGCTTCACATGCCTTTACAGAGTTTAGCCTAAGACTGCTTAGTCCATGCTACCCCTAGGATAGCTTGTCTATAAGGTTGACTTTACAACCTGCACCATAAGGGTTGCTTGGCATGGTACAAGGTGATCACTAGAACTAGTGAGCAACATATACCAGGCCAACTTCTCACAACTTGTTTGATGAAAATGATTCCTAAAGCATGAAGAAAACAGTTAAGTGCTGCTGAGATTTCAACTCAGAATCTCCTATTTACGAGACAGGGGCTTCTTTAACCACTAAGACACATCACCAACATCAATATTAAAAAATACATAAATAATGTATTGTTGATGATGAAAATTTGTTTCCTGCTATAAATTTTTCTTTATATGTACTGTAATCTTAAACACAATAAGATACTCAATCACTAAACAAGTATTAATATGTTTTAATAAACAGGTACTCTTATATCTTAATTGATCTGTTATATAACAAAGAGAAACGCAAGGCGCTGCTGAGAGTTGAACTGAGGATCTCCTGTTTACTAGACAGGCACTTTAACCAGCTAAGCCACAGCACCCCCTTGAGTCTTAAATTTGAAAGACTTTTCTTTATGTTGTTCAAGAGAATATTGTTTTTTCACTTTCATATTCTTTTTTAAGTTCACAGACTTCTCTACTCAAACACTTTAGATGAAGACGCTTCACGTATTCAAAAACACCTCTCTAATTTGAAGTTTACCCTATTCATAGAATTTTAAAATATACCTTGCTGAAGAATGGATTAGTTGAACTCAATAATAGAGTGATGATACAGCTCTATCTTGTTCTTTGTCATTTACTTTTCGATATTTCAGTCAATGCATTTCTACAAAAATCTTCACAATACCAAGTATTTTATTTCATTTTATGATAACTTATTCTAAAGTTCATAGAACCAGACGTTTATTCTTAAATTGTATTCAACACTTGTTAGATGAAAAATATTCCTAAAGCATGGAGAAAACAGTTAGATCCTGCTAAGATTGGAACTCAGGATCTCTTGTTTATGAGACAGGCGCTTTAACAACCAATCCACAGCACCAACGTCAATAGCAAAAAATACATAAATAATTTATTGTTGATGATCAAATTTTGTTTCCTGCTATAAATTCTTCTTTATATGTACTGTAATCTTAAAAACAAAAAGATACTCAATCACTAAACAAGTATTAATATGTTTTAATAAACAGGTACTCTTATAAAACCAATTTCAATTCTTGAATACTTTACAATTTTTTTTTCATGAAGGCATTAATATTGCTCAAATCGAGGTAGTAATGTAATCTACGTCTTTCTCATAGATATGTATTTTTTTATTTTGCAATAACAGTATTCAGTCTATAATCTTGAAAATACATGGGTGTTGGACATAGGGAACCCCAAGTCACATAAGGTAGCTTGGCACTAAGTGGGTAGGCCTAACTCAAGGTACATGTGTTAAGTTTGCGTCAAACCCTTTAGTAACAAGACATCCACCACTCAAAAATAAGGACACTACACCAATTTAGGAAAATATGAGCTGTTTTATAAAAATATACTTTGCTCTTTCGTCTAGGATCAACCTTCAATTAATGCAGTGTAAACCTTATGTCAAGCAAGGAAAGTATTACTCCTTCAACAGTTGCCCAATTATTACATTAATCAGTTTCCTTACATATGGCACATTATAATTATCTCCAAAGAGCAATGTTAGACTTCTCCAAACTTTACTGGACTTGACTTCTCTGAAGTGCTTATACTTTTTCCCCTTCTGCACCTTTAGCCACCAAGAAGGTACACAACCAGTGAGAGATGTCAGTGATACAAGAGATTTACATATGCACTAGCAACCTCTAAGAGGATCTTATAATTTTTCTTAGACAGTAGGTACTTTCAGCACTACTTCGACATTTGATCCAATCCCCAAATCCTGGTTCAGTGGCTGCTTTTCCTTGGACCTGTAATCAATGAGGTTTGCATCACCAAGCTACTACCCACCTTCTAGGACACAGTAAAGGGGGAATAACGAACAGTGTATCTAGACTATTTTTACATGCACTAGTACTAATTTTTCCCTACACGGAAAGACCTTTTAAGAACCCCACTCCTCTGTCTCTCGAGGTGGTTAATCCCTAGGGGTTCAGTCTTCCCCCTTTTCCCACACTCTCCTTACTGTACTGTGGAGACTGCACTGCCCACGTCTCCGAGTGTCTGGGTTGTCAGGCGGCTCTACAGAAGTCCCGGCCGGCAGCTGCTGAATCTGTTTCCTCCGCCCAGCCAGCCACCTGATCTCAGTGCTGGCGCGGGAGGACCGGGGAATGACTCTCCTTCAATCGGGAACTGCTGTTGGGTCCTCTGCTTTCGGCCGCACGATTCCGGGACTGGCGCTGACAAGGCTGATCAACACTGACGAGCGCCGCTTCCGCTTCTCTCCTCCGGCCGGCTCCGCCTCACAGAGCCAGACGGCTCAACTGGGCATGCGCGGAGGTGAAGTGTCTCCCCGCTGGAGCCCGCGCTCTTCTGCCGGCGCTTCCCCCTTTCACTCCGCCCACTCCGGAACCAACGGAGGCATCACCAGGGCCGCTCCACACAGTGAAACAATCCTCTCACTACGCCTCTCCCCTCACCTCAGGTCAGGCGGCCACACCTCCGAACCTGCGCTGTTCACCTCACGCTGGCTTGAGAGCAGACCAGTTCGTTTCCACACCTCTCTTGCTCCCTCAGCGACCACTGCTCTCCTCAGCCAGCAATCTGCCACGGCAGGTAAGAGGTGGGATTCCGTGGGGTTATATCGCCAGGGGAAATCAAGGGCATCTACAAGCAGAATTCCTTTAAGGAGCTAATCGAGGGGGGCCATAAAGAATCACCCTGAGTCTTAATCTTCTCTTCTTATTGGCAACGCTCTGCCCGAGCCTTTCTAAGGATTTTCCAGCTAGGCAGAGGACTGCGCTCCGCAGCGCCGCAGTCTCCTTCACCCACTCACACCCCTTTCCTCAAGGCTAGGGGTTGGTCAGGTGCCCAGGGTCTCCAGTAATCCTACGCAGCGGGGACAGGTCAAGTAACCCAAGGGAGGAAGGGTGATGGATCAATAAGGCAGCGACCTTAGACTGGGAGGTCAACCCTTTGACTATCCTACCCCCACCTTCTGCTACAGCCTGTCCTCCAGCTGACTCTCTCTGATAAGACAAAATGGCTGACCAGCATTCCGCCTTATATAGGCTGACCCTCAGAGGTCCGGAAGGGACCAGAAGGTTCTGGAATGCCCTACTCTACCCTATGGGACAGGTCCCAGGTATGTCAGTTATGACAGTTGGTAGCCACCATTTTGTGACTCCAAGGGAATTCCTATCAGGGAAGGCCTCTAGGCCTGAGGTGAAAAACTATGAGGGCGAAAGAGCACCTATCCCCTAGACCAACACCTTGAAAAATCTAGTGGACACAAAAATAAATAAAGGCATGAGGGGCAAAAAGGGGACAAAATAAATAATCAATTGGAGGGACTACGCAAAAGGTCAGACAGGTCTAACACGCGTCCCCCCCAGCTGAAAGTGGGGAGAGCTACCAAACCCCTTGGGAGTCCTCATCACTAAGGCGGAAATACCTGGAGAGACCGTCTGCATTGGCGTGGTCCACTCTAGGCCGATGTTCCACCCGGAAGTCCATTCCCTGTAGGGAGATGGACCATCTCAGCAACTTGGGATTCTCCCCCTTCATCTGCATTAGCCAACAAAGGGGTCGGTGGTCAGTCTGAACCAGGAAGTGCGAGCCAAACAGGTATGGCCGCAGCTTCTACAGAGCCCACACCACCGCAAAGGCTTCCCTCTCAATGGCACTCCACTTCTGTTCCCGGGGAAGCAGTCTCCTGGAGAGGAAGACTACAGGCTGATCCAGGCCCTCTTCATTCAGTTGCGATAACACTGCCCCAATGCCATGTTCTGATGCATCTGTCTGGACAATGAACTCCTTGGAGAAGTCTGGGGCCCTCAGGACCGGTGCTGCACACATTGCCTGCTTCAGATTTTTCAAACGCTTGCTGACAAGCTTTCGTCCAAACTACCCGTCGAGGTTGTTTCTTTGAGGTGAGCTCTGTGAGGGGCGCTACAATAGTGCCATACCCCTTCACAAAGCGATGGTAGTAGCCTGTGAGGCCCAGGAAAGCTCGGACCTCAGTCTGTGTCTTGGGGGGTTCCCAGGCCATGATTGCCTCAATCTTTGCCTGCAGGGGCTGCACTGTCCCCCTACCCACCAAGTGTCCAAGGTACACAACCGACCCCTGCCCAATCTGGCATTTGCTGGCCTTGATTGTCAATCCAGCTTGTTTCAGGGTCTGGAGAACTGCTTGCAAATGTTGCAAATGGTCCTCCCAACTGCTACTGAAGACAGCAATGTCATCCAGGTAAGCAGCGGAGAAACCCTCCATTCCGGAGAGGACCTGATTCACCAGCCGCTGAAATGTGGCAGGGGCATTTTTGAGCCCAAAGGGCATCACACAAAATTGGAAGTGTCCCTCAGGCGTGGAGAAGGCTGACCTTTCCTTTGCTCCATCTGTCAAGGAGATCTGCCAGTACCCTGAAGTGAGGTCAAAGGTACTTAGGTATTGGGCAGCTCCTAGCTGGTCAATTAATTCATCCGCCCTAGGGATCGGATGAGCATCAGTCTTTGTAACTGAGTTCAGTCCCCGGTAATCCACACAGAACCTCAGTTCTGGTGTGGTGCCCGGTGGAGCGGCTTTTGGCACTAGCACCACCGGACTGGACCAAGGGCTGTTGGAAGGTTCTATAACTCCTAGCTCAAGCATCTTGGCAACCTCTCCATGGATGCTAGCCTTCACCTTGTCGGACAGCCGGTAGGTCTTGGACTTCACTGGTGGGCTGTACCCTGTGTCCACATCATGGGTACACAGGTGAGTCCTTCCTGGGACAAGGGAGAACAACGTAGAGTACTGCCCTAGTATCTGGCGGCAGTCCTCCCGCTGTTCAGGAGTTAGAGTGGGAGAGAGAATCACTCCCTCCACTGACCCATCCTTTTCCTGAGACGAGAACAAGTCCAGGAGAGGTTCGCTTTCCGCTTCCTCTCCCCCATCAGTCACCATCATTAAGATGACCTCGGGCCTCTCATGGTGGGGTTTGAGCCGGTTGGCATGCAGCACCCGTAGGGGCTGTCGAGGGGTCTTAAGGTCCACCAGGTATGTGGCCTTACCCTTCTTTTCCAACACTTCAAATGGGCCTGTCCAGCGATCCTGGAGGGCACTAAGCTCTCCAGGCTCCATCACCCACACCTTCTGGCCAGGCTCCAATTCCACCTGGTGAGCATTGTGGTCATACCACTCTTTCATGACTGCCTGGCTGGCCTCCAAGTTGTCAGAAGCTTGCTTCCACAACTTCGCCATTTGGCTCCGGAAGGCCAGCATGTAGCTCACCACATCCTGGGGGGGTTTCCTGGGAGACTTTTCCCAACCATCCTTCACCAGGCTGAGAGGACCGCGTACAGGGTGCCCATACAGAAGTTCAAAGGGGCTGAAGCCCACTCCCTTCTGTGGCACTTCCCTGTAGGAGAATAGCAAACAGGGTAGGAGGACGTCCCATTTCCTCCGCAGGCTTTCAGGCAGACTTCTGATCATGCCCTTCAAGGTTTTGTTGAACCTCTCAACCAGTCCATTCGACTGGGGGTGATAGGGGGTGGTGAACCGGTAGGTCACTCCACACTCCTTCCACATTGCCCGCATGTAAGCTGACATAAAGTTGGTCCCCCTGTCAGACACAACTTCTTTGGGGAAACCCACTCGGGTAAAGATCCCCATTAGGGCCCTAGCCACCACAGGTGCAGTGACAGTCCTCAGAGGAATTGCCTCTGGGTACCGAGTGGCATGATCCACCAGAACCAGGATGAACCTGTGACCAGCTGTTGTTGGTGGATCCAATGGCCCTACAATGTCGATGCCCACTCTTTCAAAGGGGGTGCTAACGACAGGAAGTGGTTCCAGGGGAGCTTTCAGCTTCACCCCTGTTTTCCCACTGGCTTGGCAGGTTACACACGTCCTACAGTAGGTGTTAGACGCCACTTTCATCTGCGGCCAGTAAAAGTGAGGGACAAGCCAAGCAAAGGTCTTGTCCTGACCTAAGTGTCCTGCCAAGGGAATTTCATGAGCCAATTCCAGCAGAAAGGCTCGGTACCGTTGCGGGACTACCAAGGCCCTTGATGAACCAGGCAAGGGTACCTTGGATTCACTGTAGGGGAGTCCATCCTCCCAGTAAATATGGTAGTGCCCCGCAACGTCCCCTGCTGCCTGGGCTTCAGCCTGTCGCCTCAGTCCCTCAAGGGTAGGGCACTCCTTCTGGCCCTTACAGAACTCTTCTCTGGTAGGCCCTCCTTCCACATGCCACTCAGCAGGGATGGGCAGGTCCTCCAGAGAAACTACTTCCCCCCCACGGACTCCTGGTCCACCACCGCGGGTGGCCGATCTGTCACATGGGGTGTGGAGGCCAAAGCAGGCTTCTCCTGTCTTCGGGTCTGTCCCTTTTTGGCAGCGGGTTGGGCCATTGTTCCAGGCTCCAACCCAGGCGAACTCCCTCTCCGGGCAGTCGCAGACCTTGTGCTTACACAGGCCCAGTCAGGTGTACCTAGCATCGCTGAATGCGTCCGGTATTCCACCTCTCTCCAAGCATTGTGCTCCATGTCATTCCCCAACAGACAATCAACTGGCACGGCAGGGCTTACGGCAACTCGAAGTGAACCTGCAACCCCTTCCCACTCAAAGGGAACCTCGGCCACAGGGTAGTGGCCCATTCTGCCGTCAGGCATCGCGGCGGGGTGGAGTACATTGGGAATCACCTGCTCTGGAGACACCAGATGACTTCTCACCATAGTCATACTGGCTCCTGTATCTCTCAGAGCCTCCCCTCTCCGGCCATTGATGGTGATCCACTGCCCATACCTGGTAGTATTTGGGGGCACCTGGATCTTAGGAACCATCTCCCGTCCTCCCAGGGACACTAAGGTGACATCCGCCCACTCACCCCCCTTATCTAAGGGCAACTCCTCCCCGAGCGCTACACTAGCTACTCCCGGGGCTTTTCCTCCGGTGGGAGGGGGTGGTCTCTTTGGGCATCTGACATCTCCCTTATAATGTCCAACACCACCACACTCGAAGCAGTGGACAACCCTTGGCTGCTGGCTTTGGCCAGGATGAGGGTTTCTGGGCGGGTTAGCCTTAGGGGTGAACCCTGTTCCCTTTCCCTGGAAACTGTTTCGGGGACCTTTAGAGAACTCCCGCTTTTTATCTCCCCCCTCCTTCTTCTGAGGGGCGCCCTGTCTGGCCTTTTGGGAATCCCCTCCAGTCCCCTTTGAGGACACCCGAGTACTTGCCCAGATGTCCGCCTCTGCAAGCTTCCGGGGGTTGGTCAGCTTGCTGTCCACCAGGTGCTGGCGCAGCTCGGGAAAACATTTCTCGAGTAGATGCTCTTTAAGAAAAAGATCATACAACACATCATAATCCCTCACCTCACTGCCCTGTACCCAGCCCTCCAATGCCTTCCTCGCATAATCCAGGAAATCCACCCAGTTCTGCGTGCTTAACTTGTGGCTCCCCCTGAACTTCTGGCGATACTTTTCTGGGGTTAATCCAAACTTCCTGATCAATGCTAGCTTCATGGTGGGGTAGTTGGTCTGCTCCTCCGGTTCTAAGGCTAGCAAAGTGTCCCGACCGGTAGGAGGCATGTACTTGTACAACCCACCCCCCCCCAGTGCTTCTCCTGGATCCCATGGGCTCTTAAGGAGACCTCATAGGCTGCCAGCCACTTGGCTATGTCATCCCCCTGACTATAGCTGGCAATTATAACCTTAGGCAGGTAGGGTCTGGACTCCCTGGTTGGTTCTCTGGTTTCGCTGCCACCATTTGGAGTTGGAAAGGGTCCCCGTTGCAGGGCCTGGAGTTCTAACTCTTTTAGTTTGAATTCATGAGCCATTCTCCGCTCTTCCTTCTCCTGTTCTAACCTCCTCCCCTCCCTCTTTTCTTCCAACTCCATTTTTGCTATTTCCCACCTTAACAGTCTATCCTCTCTCCTGTCAGCTAACTCGGTTTCTGACAACCCTCTCGATGACACACTGCTGCCCTCCCGTGAGGTTGCCTTGAGGCTGATTGACATCTCACCCACCCCCGGGGGACATTCCGCAGTCCTATCAATGACAGTACCTCTGTCCGATTCCTCCTCTTCCACCGTTCCCTCCTCATTGTGCGCTTCCACCCAAGCCCTCAAACTGGTCTGGAGTTCCCCCTTCTTGGCACCACGCTTAAAGAACACTCCCAATTGTTGACAGAAATCTTTTAGCTGGGCCAATGAATAAGTGTCTAGTTTTTCCAGTGCAAATTCCATTATGCAACAGGCAACACAAGGTTAAGCACACAAAAAGAATAGAGTTGCAAGGGCAACCTGAAGCTGCCTCCACCCCACCACCAGGAATAAATTTGGAAAAAGCAAAAATAAGAATTAGGAGGGCCGCTAGGAGAAAACTCCAGGTGTAGGTTAGTGGATTATGTTTTGTTACTTCAGAGTAGACGCAAACACAGTTTTGATCCCACCGCTGGACACCAATTATGTTGGACCTAGGGAACCCCAAGTCACATAAGGTAGCTTGGCACTAAGTGGGTAGGCCTAACTCAAGGTACATGTGTTAAGTTTGCGTCAAACCCTTTAGTAACAAGACATCCACCACTCAAAAATAAGGACACTTATTACTAAGGGGAGAGGTGTGGCGCCGCGGCCAGGGCGACTGACGCTGGAATCTGGGGACCACGGTTCGATCCCCGGCTCCGGCGGCAGGTTAGCCCAGCACCATGTGACTCTGGGCAATAGCTCGCTTAATCTTCCCGACGGCCCCCAGCGCCTAGAGACCCTTACGGGTGATTGTGCGCTATTACAAATGTGGACTTTACTTTACACTACACCAATTTAGGAAAATATGAGCTGTTTTATAAAAATATACTTTGCTCTTTCGTCTAGGATCAACCTTCAATTAATGCAGTGTAACACCATATGTCAAGCAAGGAAAGTATTACTCCTTCAAAAGTTGCCCAATTATTACATTAATCAGTTTCCTTACATACGGCACATTATATTTATCTCCAAAGAGCAATGTTAGACTTCTCCAAACTTTACTGGACTTGACTTCTCTGAAGTGCTTATACTTTTTCCCGTTCTGCACCTTTAGCCACCAAGAAGGTACACAACCAGTGAGAGATGTCAGTGATACAAGAGATTTACATATGCACTAGCAACCTCTAAGAGGATCTTATAATTTTTCTTAGACAGTAGGTACTTTCAGCACTACTTCGACATTTCATCCAATCCCCAAATCCTGGTTCAGTGGCTGCTTTTCCTTGGACCTGTAATCAATGAGGTTTGCATCACCAAGCTACTCCCCACCTTCTAGGACACAGTAAAGGGGGAATAACAAACAGTGTATCTAGACTATTTTTACATGCACTAGTACTAATTTTTCCCTACACGGAAAGACCTTTTAAGAACCCCACTCCTCTGTCTCTCGAGGTGGTTAATCCCTAGGGGTTCAGTCTTCCCCCTTTTCCCACACTCTCCTTACTGTACTGTGGAGACTGCACTGCCCACGTCTCCGAGTGTATGGGTTGTCAGGCGGCTCTACAGAAGTCCCGGCCGGCAGCTGCTGAATCTGTTTCCTCCCGCCCAGCCAGCCACCTGATCTCAGTGCTGGCGCGGGGAGGACCGGGGAATGACTCTCCTTCAATCGGGAACTGCTGTTGGGTCCTCCGCTTTCGGCCACACGATTCCGGGGCTGGCACTGACAAGGCTGATCAACACTGACGAGCGCCGCTTCCGCTTCTCTCCTCCGGCCGGCTCCGCCTCACAGAGCCAGACGGCTCAACTGGGCATGCGCGGAGGTGAAGTGTCTCCCCGCTGGAGCCCGCGCTCTTCTGCCGGCGCTTCCCCCTTTCACTCCGCCCACTCCGGAACCAACTGAGGCATCACCAGGGCAGCTCCACACAGTGAAACAATCCTCTCACTACGCCTCTCCCCTCACCTCAGGTCCGGCGGCCACACCTCCGAACCTGCGCTGTTCACCTCACGCTGGTGCGAGAGCAGACCAGTTCGTTTCCACACCTCTCTTGCTCCCTCCGCGACCGCTGCTCTCCTCAGCCAGCAATCTGCCACGGCAGGTAAGAGGTGGGATTCCGTGGGGTAATATCGCCAGGGGAAATCAAGGGCATCTACAAGCAGAATTCCTTTAAGGAGCTAATCGAGGGGGGCCATAAAGAATCACCCTCAGTCTTAATCTTCTCTTCTTATTGGCAACGCTCTGCCCGAGCCTTTCTAAGGATTTTCCAGCTAGGCAGAGGACTGCGCTCCGCAGCGCCGCAGTCTCCTTCACCCACTCACACCCCTTTCTTCAAGGCTAGGGGTTGGTCAGGCGCCCAGGGTCTCCAGTAATCCTACGCAGCGGGGACAGGTCAAGTAACCCAAGGGAGGAAGGGTGGTGGATCAATAAGGCAGCGTCCTTAGACTGGGAGGTCAACCCTTTGACTATCCTACCCCCACCTTCTGCTACAGCCTGTCCTCCAGCTGACTCTCTCTGGTAAGACAAAATGGCTGACCAGCATTCCGCCTTATATAGGCTGACCCTCAGAGGTCCGGAAGGGACCAGAAGGTTCTGGAATGCCCTACTCTACCCTATGGGACAGGTCCCAGGTATGTCAGTTATGACAGTTGGTAGCCACCATTTTGTGACTCCAAGGGAATTCCTGTCAGGGAAGGCCTCTAGGCCTGAGGTGAAAAACTATGAGGGCAAAAGAGCACCTATCCCCTAGACCAACACCTTGAAAAATCTAGTGGACACAAAAATAAATAAAGGCATGAGGGGCAAAAAGGGGACAAAATAAATAATCAATTGGAGGGACTACGCAAAAGGTCAGACAGGTCTAACAATGGGTTTTTATGAGGTTTAAGATGATCTGTTCAACAGTAAGATGAATCAGACTTTTATATTTTAATTGTATCAGAATAGGACCTAATGAAATTGATTTGTTATATAACAAAGAGAAAAGCAAGGTGCTGCTGAGAGTTGAACTCAGGATCTCCTGTATACTAGACAGGCGCTTTAACCAGCTAAGCCACAGCACCCCCTTGAGTCTTAAATTTGAAAGACTTTTCTTTATGTTGTTCAAGAGAATATTGTTTTTCACTTTCATATTCTTTTTTAAGTTCATAGACTTCTCTACTCAAAGACTTTAGATGAAGACGCTTCACTTATTTAAAAACACCTCTATAATTTGAAGTTTACCCTATTCATAGAATTTTAAAATATACCTTGCTGAAGAATGGATTAGTTGAACTCAACAATAGAGTGATCATACGGCTCTATCTTGTTCTTTGTCATTTACTTTTTGATATTTCAGTCAATGCATTCCTACAAAAATCTTCTCAATACCAAGTATTTTATTTAATTTTAAGATAACTTATTCTAAAGTTCATAGAACCAGACGTTTATTCTTAAATTGTATTCAACAGTTGTTTGATCAAAATTATTCCTAAAGCATGGAGAAAACAGTTAGATGCGCTGAGATTTAAACTCAGGATTTCCTTGTTACGAGACAGGTGCTTTAACCACTAAGCCACAGCCCCAATGGCAATAGCAAAAAATACATAAATAATTTATTGTTGATGATGAAAATTTGTTTCCTGCTATAAATTCTTCTTTATATGTACTGTAATCTTAAACACAAAAAGATACTCAATTACTAAACAAGTATTAATATGTTTTAATAAACAGGTACTCTTATAAAACCCAATTTCATTTCTTGAATACATTACATTTTTTTTTCATGAAGGCATTATTGTAGCTCAAATCGAGGTAGTAATGTCATCTACGTCTTTCTCATTGATATGTCTTTTTTTATTTTGCAATAACAGTATTTACTCTATAATGTTGAAAATACTTGGGTTTTTATGAGTTTTAAGATGATCTGTTCAACAGTAAGATGAATCAGACTTTTATATTTCAATTGTATCAGAATATGACCTAATGAAATTGATTTGTTATATAACAAAGAGAAAAGCAAAGCGCTGCTGAGAGTTGAACTCAGGATCTCCTGTTTACTAGACAGGCGATTTAACCAGCTAAGCCACAGCAGCCCCTTGAGTCTTAACTTTGAAAAACTTTTCTTTATGGTGTTCAAGAGAATATTGTTTTTTCACTTTCATATTCTTTACTGAGTTCACAGACTTCTCTACTCAAACACTTTAGATGAAGACGCTTCACTTATTCAAAAACACCTCTCTAATTTGAAGTTTACCCTATTCATAGCATTTTAAAATATACCTTGCTGAAGAATGGATTAGTTGTATTCAACAATAGTGATCATTCGGCTCTGTCTTGTTCTTTGTTATTTACTTTTCGCTATTTCAGTCAATGCATTCCTACAAAAATCTTCACAATACCAAGTATTTTTTTTAATTTTAAGATAACTTATTCTAAAGTTCATACAACCAGACGTTTATTCTTAAATTGTATTCAACACTTGTTAGATGAAAAATATTCCTAAAGCATGGAGAAAACAGTTAGGTGCTGCTGAGATTTGAACTCAGGATTTCCTGTTTACGAGACAGGCGCTTTAACCACTAAGCCACAACTCCAACTTGAATAACAAAAAATACATGAATAATTTGTTGTTGATGATGAAATTTTGTTTACTGCTATAAATTCTTCTTTATATATACTGTACTCTTAAACACAAAAAGATCCTCAATCACTAAACAAGTATTAATATGTTTTAATAAACAGGTACTCTTATAAAACCAATTTCAATTCTTGAATACTTTACAAATTTTTTTCATGAAGGCATTAATATTTCTCAAATCGAGGTAGTAATGTAATCTACGTCTTTCTCATAGATATGTATTTTTTTATTTTGCAATAACAGTATTCACTCTATAATCTTGAAAATACGTGATTTTTTATGAGGTTTAAGATGATCTGTTCAACAGTAAGATGAATCAGACTTTTATATTTTAATTGTATCAGAA
The DNA here is from genome assembly GCF_964261635.1 of Lissotriton helveticus. NCBI lineage: Eukaryota > Metazoa > Chordata > Amphibia > Caudata > Salamandridae > Lissotriton > Lissotriton helveticus. The sequence goes on from NC_136073.1 coordinate 97,730,121, forward strand.
TAGGACCTAATGAAATTGATTTGTTATATAACAAAGAGAAAAGCAAGGTGCTGCAAAGAGTTGAACTCAGGATCTCCTGTTTACTAGACAGGCGCTTTAACCAGCTAAGCCACAGCACCCCCTTGAGTCTTAAATTTGAAAGACTTTTCTTTATGTTGTTCAAGAGAATATTGTTTTTCACTTTCATATTCTTTTTTAAGTTCATAGACTTCTCTACTCAAAGACTTTAGATGAAGACTCTTCACTTATTCAAAAACACCTCTCTAATTTGAAGTTTACCCTATTCATTGAATTTTAAAAGATACCTTACTGAAGAATGGATTAGTTGTATTCAACAATAGAGTGATCATTCGGCTCTATCTTGTTCTTTGTCATTTACTTTTCGTTATTTCAGTCAATGCATTCCTACAAAAATCTTCACAATACCAAGTATTTTATTTAATTTTAAGATAACTTATTCTAAAGTTCATAGAACCAGACGTTTATTCTTAAATTATATTCAACACTTGTTTGATGAAAATTATTCCTAAAGCATGAAGAAAACAGTTAAGTGCTGCTGAGATTTCAACTCAGAATCTCCTGTTTACGAGACAGGGGCTTCTTTAACCACTAAGACACATCACCAACATCAATATTAAAAAATACATATATAATTTATTGTTGATGATGATCATTTGTTTCCTGCTATAAATTCTTCTTTATATGTACTGTAATCTTAAACACAATAAGATACTCAATCACTAAACAAGTATTAATATGTTTTAATAAACAGGTACTCTTATAAAACCCAATTTCATTTCTAGAATACTTTACAATTTTTTTTTCATGACGGCATTAATATTACTCAAATCTAGGTAGTAATGTCATCTACGTCTTTCTCATAGATATGTCTATTTTTTATTTTGCAATAACAGTATTCACTCTATAATCTTGAAAATACTTGGGTTTTTAGGTTTAAGATGATCTGTCCAACAGTAAGATGAATCAGACTTTTATATTTTAATTGTATCAGAGTAGGACCTAATGAAATTGATTTGTTATATAACAAAGAGAAAAACAAGGCGCTGCTAAGAGTTGAACTCAGGATCTCCTGTTTACTAGACAGGCGCTTTAACCAGCTAAGCCACAGCACCCCCTTGAGCCTTAAATTTGAAAGACTTTTCTTTATGTTGTTCAAGAGAATATTGTTTTTCACTTTCATATTCTTTTTTAAGTTCATAGACTTCTCTACTCAAAGACTTTAGATGAAGACGCTTCACTTATTCAAAAACACCTCTCTAATTTGAAGTTTACCCTATTCATTGAATTTTAAAAGATACCTTACTGAAGAATGGATTAGTTGTATTCAACAATAGAGTGATCATTTGGCCCTATCTTGTTCTTTGTCATTTTCTTTTCGCTATTTCAGTCAATGCATTCCTACAAAAATCTTGTGGCTTCCTTAATTTATTCCAGGCAATCCTAGCCCCTTTATTTGACAAAATTTTGCTTGATATGTCCCTTTGCAAGGATTGTAAGGCCTTAGAGTTGAAAGTCAGCAGGATTACATTAAAGATGAGCGTAAAATTTGGGAGGATCGACATCTTCACCATATTGGAGCGTCCTATAATTGAGAGTGGTAGGCCCCCCAATGCCTCATTTTATCATGGTTAGCTCAATTACTCTCCCCATAATTGTGGAAATCGACTTACCAACATCATCCCGGTAGCCCTGGATCTTAGGAGAGTGCCAAAACATATGAATGTTGTCTGCATTTAAGGCAAAGCACTTAGGGCAGTATTTGGTTCCTTGGCCTCTCAACTTTGAAAGCCTTTTAGGGGTCCAATACGCTCTGTGTACTGTAAAAAGATGATTTCTTCTTAAATGAGCAGCTTTGACAACAGACCATAGAGTGCACATCAATACTTGCCATGAGTGTGATGTCAGTCCCAGGCAGGTCACTCCTCCGGGACTCATCCAGAGACAATGAAGGCGAGTCTTCCTTTACTAAATCCAGTACCACTTGGCCATCTCCATCCTCTGGAAAAGAGGCCTCATTAACTTGTTTTCTCTTTCTTCATTGCCTTCCCCGTCTTTGCCAAGTCTGTGCCCCCAGCTCAGTAGTTGACAATATTTGAATCGGAAGATTCTATGGATCGTTGTATTGTCCAGAATTCCCATACAACTAACTTGTTGTTCAATAGTGACTGACCCCAATTATGTATTCCTGATTCCTGCAGGGGCATTGTCAGCTTGTCCTGTAGACAGTTAGGGGTCCCGGGAGGACTCCAGATCGGGCGGCAGAACTATAGTAAGGAATCTTTAAAATGTTCCGAATCTGAAACTAGAGCACGCATGTCACTCTCAAGATCTTTAATTTAATTTTCTTTAAAAAATTTGGGTAGCCACCTTTAAAAAGGAATCTGTCAACATCGAGTGGCTAGATGGAAAGAGGAAAAGAAGACTGCTTTGCAGAAAAAAAGATCTAAGGCTAGATGTTTGACCCGTTTTTTCATGAGCAAATGGGTTTGCGAACCCATTTGGGCATGCAAAAACATCATGAGCCATGTCCACAGCCTATTTAACAACTGCTAGACTCTTACCCGGCTCAAAATAATTTGTCCACATTTCAGCACATTTGAAGGCCTTGAACTGCCTTCCTCTTGAAGCCAGAATCCAGCTCAAGCAGGCCTGCCTCACACACAAAGCCCTGTACACGAACTACCCGGCATACCTCGCCCAGAAAATTGGGGTATTTGCGAAATTCTGAAACTCCTGGTGCTTCAGAGACCTTGTCCTCCAGCCACCCGCAAGGAAAAAACATATAACCAAACATTCACTGGGGCTGCACCAAGAATCTGGAACTCACTACTATCCTCCATCAGAAGGATACCTTCTCTGTCAATCTTCAAAAAGAAGCTAAAACCCTCCTAATGAGCAAATTCCTCCAATAACTCTCTTTTGGTGCCATACCGCCTTTTATCATGGCTTTTGCTTCTGTGAATAATCTCCTGTACTGCTCGACTGCCTCTGTGTACCAATTCTCACTCTTTCACATTTTTTACCGGTTCTCTCTGCCTTCTGTTATCATTTGTCCCCATGTAAACAAATGCTGGTTTTCTCTTTTTATCTCTGACATGTCACTCCCTTCCAAATAGCGAGTCTCAAAGCCATGTACTAAAGTTTTGCGACCTTAGTCGCAAAACACTCCTAATTACCACCAACTTCAAGTAATGCTAATCCATTCGCAAATGGGAAGGGGTCCCCAAAGTACCTCTTCCCCATTTTAAATCCATGCAAACATTGTTTTTAAGGGAAGGTAGTGGACCCTGGGCCCACTGCCTGCCTTAAACAAAATTAAAAAAAAAACTGCATCCTGCTTTCCTTTAAGGAAAACGAGCTGCATTTGACAAAAAAAACTGCTTTATTTAAAAACACTCCCTGACATGGTGGTATGCTGAACCCAGCAGGCCACCATCCCTAGGAGGGCCTGTCATTCCCAATGGGTTTGCAAATTGCGAGAGGCTAATTAATTTTAATGAGCCTTTCACTTTGCAACCCCATTGGGAATCACAAACAGTGTTAAACACACTTCTGTTCATTTTATTTTGTGCCTCGCAATTTGTGCCTCGCAATTAGTCGCAAAATGCGAGGCGCACAAAAAAATGGTCGTACATCTGGCCTCTAATGTTCTTTCATTGAAAAGCCCTGCAATAAAAATGGATATCTGTGCCAGCTATGCCACCTTCCAATTGTGGCTTCATTAATTTATTCCAGGGAATCCTAGCCCCTTTATTTGACAAAATTTAGCTTGATATGTCCCTTTGCAAGGAGTGTAAGGCCTTAGAGTTGAAAGCAGGATTACATTAAAGATGAGCGTAAAATTTGGAGGAGCGACCGACATCTTCACCATATTGGAGCGTCCTACAATTGAGAGTGGTAGGCTCCCAATGCCTCATCATTGCCTTAGCCTCTTTACATTTTTATCATGGTTTGCCTGAGCCTGCCTATTAGGATCTTGAGTTATTTCAATCCCAAGATATCTAATCTCCTGCTTCTTCAGAAGGTTATTTGTTTGGGTGTTCCAAGACATGCTCTTAGTTTTTAGTGCATTCATTTTGTAGTCTGAACTTAACCAAATTCAGACAGCAGAAGAGCGAGGGCAAAATCTCTCGTGAAAACCATCAGATCATTGGCATTAAGTGGCACCTTTTTTTAACCATCCATTCCATTCAAATGGCAAAATATCTTGATGTGCTATAATTCTGCTTGCCAGGGGTTCCACGTATAGATCAGAAAGAAGAGGGGGGAGAAAGCATCCCTGTCTGGTCACCCTCTCTATGGTAATTGAATTTGTGACGGACCCATGAACCAGGATCTTAGCAGAATGGTTCTTATAGATGCCACAAATTGCTCTAACAAACCTCTCACCGAAACCAAATTGATGCATTGTACAACAGAGAAAACGCCAATTGACTCTTTCGAAAGCCTTGCTGCAGCAAAGGTAAAAACCGACAGGGGCAGATGGTTTACCAATGCTATATGGATTGCACCGTTCAGTTCATTCGTTAAGTCATGGAGCTGGCAACACCTTATAAAACCCTTTTGGTTGGGCTGAACCACAAGGTCAATCACTGACTCAAATCTCTTAACAAGAACGTGTGCATAGATTTTATAATCACAGATCAACAGTGAGATTGGTCTATAAGGCTCGCACCTCTTAGGATCTTTGTCTAGTTTTAAGATCAAGCTGACAGCTGCAGTCTAACCAAAACAGGGACTATTACCTCTTGAAGAAAAATGTAAAACTCATTAGGAAATCCATCTAGCCTGGTCACGCTACCTTTTTTACATTTTTAGTTGTGGACTGGACCTCTTCTAAAGTAATTCTCTGGTTAAGCAGTCGGGCTGAGTTTTCACAGACCGAGGGAAGTGTTACACTATCAATAGACTTCTTCACCTCAACCTCCGAATCTGTAAGATCTTCTGTGTATAGAATTTGAAAGAAAGCTTCAAAGGTGTGCCCCATCTCCTCACTGGAGGTGTTAGTCCTCCCAGAGTCGTTAGATATGATTTATTTTGTTCAGTACATCGTAACTTTGTTAAAGATTGGACGGATTTGTTAGCATGAGCTGAAAGCCTTTTTTTTTTTCTGGCAGCCATCTTGTTTGCCATGTGCTGCCACATGCTCGCTATGTGCTCTGTCCTCCCTCAGTGTTGACTGCTCTTGTAATCTGCCTAGAAACGAACTATATTCAGCATCTTCTACCTTCGCACATGCTCAGTTGAGCTTGCAGCTATCCTTGCAACTGTTCCTAGTCTGTAAATGTCAGGATGTGTTCACCAGAATTAGGAACTGTTAGCTCCTCCCACTTTGTTGAGCAAGCAGATCTTGCATGTCCATATTAGTTATTTTGCATGCTTACATGAGGCAGGACTGCCCTTTGGTCTTATGCTGACTATGTAACCCTAAGTATATATAAGGCCCCAGTTTTCTGTACTCCTTAGACTGCCTCATTCATTTGCTAAGGCTTCTGTGTCACGTAGTCTCAATCATTTGAGGTTAATAAAGATGTTCTTTTTATATTTCAGCTTCTGTGCCAATTTCTTATGTGTTGGTTTAAAAAATACCAAGTATCAGTGAGACCTCTGAGAAGGTTTCTATTTTCTACAACTTTGGAGGGGGATTTCCAGGTAAGGAGCTTCCCGCATTCCTCCCCATACTCATAATGAGCTAATTTGCTTGCCTCCTAATTTTCCCTTAAGTTTTCATCTAGTCTGCTAAGGCTTGTTTTGCTGACTTTATTTCAGTGTCTGCCCCAAACTGATCTTGCCTCTTTTAGACATAGCTATTTAAATATTATCTTCCACAGTTTTTAACCTATACTTGGACTCTTAACATTTTTTTGCTTCCAAGCTAATTATTCTACTTCTAATGAAAGCTTTTTAAGTGTCCCATATCACATGAGTTGGTGCTGAGGGCTCTTTAATCATGAAGAAGTTTAGAGAGTCACTCTTCAGCTTGGTAATAACTGTAGGATCCTGTAGCAGCAACCTATCGATAGTCCATCTATTTTTAGTGGCCCACATTTCTAGTAGCAGGTCTAAGACTAATGCAGAGTGATCTGATGGGTGCTCAGGGACATGGCTAACTTCTCTCATGCTACTCACCAGCCTTGCATCCATCAAGAAGAAGTCAATTCTACATTCTATCTGTAATGTCTGACATTCTGACCTCCAAAGTCTCATAGTTCTCTTGAATCTTACTATGATTTCGCTCTGAAATCGCAAACTTATTTCTGATCTCCAATGATGCTGTATCTAGCATCCATATGAAGCCTTGCTGCATCTGGGTATTTCCACTCGGACCAGGTACAGTAGCTCCTATAGTGGAGATCAAGTCTTGACCCCTGATGGAGCAAGAATTTGCACGTAAAGCGTCTTGCTTGTATTCAGGAACCTCGAATAAAATTAATAAAATATAACCAACATGTTTGTCTTACTAATTTCCCATTTATTCTGACATTTTGGGTATCCTAGTGTTGCTTGCCTATGTATTTATTAACCGTAATACGCTTGCTACTAAATTGGCCGCTGCTTGGCGGGGTTTTCTTCTGCGCATGCGTTGGTCACAATCACGTGACGTGACGTACTCGCAGTTCTGGTGGGAATCTTTGCGCTTGCGGACTCGACTTAAGATGGCCGCTATGTGTTCTCACATGCCGAAGCTTGCACTGTTGCTTTCTGCATTTCTGTTCGTCTTGCACTAATCTTTTTTTTTTTTTAAAACCTTTATTTGTACAGAAAGGATATACAAATCTGGGCCTACAACCAGTCCGGCCGGCCACGACACGATAGAGCAATCAAGAAATCCAGAAGGAAAATATACAGAATCAATCGTAATGGAGCGCAATCAATACAGCCCAAAAAAGGGGAGGAGGGAGGGGGGAGGTTCTGGACGGCCCGTAAACAGGAACAAAGAAGGTTAATTTTTATAATATTACGATAAGGAGTATAACAGGCTCGGTTACAGCATAAATGAATCCGGGTTCCCAAAGCAAACCAGTGGCTACAAGAAAGCTAGAGGGCAGAAATGCGGAGGAGTGTCACTACAGTATACATCAATATGAAAACAGATGCGGTTAACACAAAGCAATATTCAATTAGACTCATCTTATGCACATCCACCACCCAGTAGTACATTGGAAACAGAACAAAGGAACCGGAATATTGACATCACTAGAACTAGCCTGTCATACTAACCTTTGGGAGAGAAAAAAGGAGAAGGGGAGGGGAAGGAAGAGAGGAAAAAGAAAAATACAGACTGAAAGAGAAGAGTGCCGCGCCGATACAAGCACCCCGTAGCAAGGACACATAAAAGATCAGGATTATTAGCTATGAGGAGGGGATGGGAGTCGCAATTGAAATGCAGCATAGCCACAAGAAGGAGAGCAGCGATGATACAGACCCCACCCCAATCATACCATGGGAGGCAGGGACAGACGCGGCGCTCCTATAAGAGACACAAAAGGGCCATAGAACTAAGGAAAATAAAACAGCAGATAAGACCCATCCCACCCATCCCACCCAGCACCCCTGCAGAAGGCTACGGCCTACCCCCCCAGCAGCGTGCCTGTCGCCCTAAATCAGAACCCGAAATGTAGTAGAGACAAGAGAAAGAAGAGGAATAAAGACAAAAAGAAGGACATGAGGACAGAAAGAAGTAGGAGGGAGGAGTAAAGGAGCAGAGACAAAACGGTCGGCCTCAGCCCTCCGCCCAACCATACAATCGTAATACGTTTAAACGAAAACGACACAATCTCGAGCGTCATAAAACTTACAAGGGGGTCACCCACAGCACTATGTATACGGGCAACTGCGCCACGGATCTGTACACCAGCAATCCACCGGGAGCTATGTATCTCATCCCAGGCCTTTCTTAGCCACAATTACCACCCACCACAGGACAGTGGGAAGTGAGTAACTCGGTGTGGGACAATCACACGAATGAAAAAAATTCTGATAAAAACGTGGGCCAGGGAGGTCAATCCATAGGCAAGAGAACAAAAGTCCGGGTATGCAGTTCAAGTGTCCCAACAATGTTAACAAGGGCAGTAAAAGACAGGAGTTCAGTCTCGCCGTCCGGGAAAGCGGGGATTCCCCTGCAGTACAGAAACACGACCTCATCAAGGCAAAGATATGTAGCAGTCCACCATGCTTCTCGGGCACTCGGGTAGGATCGGGCCCCAGCACGATATCCAAGTCCCCAAACACCAAACATTGAAGCGCAGGAGGTTCCAAAGCCATTTGCTTGCAGACCTGTCGACGGACAGTGGTAGCAACCCTCGTCGCGACCGAGGGGGGCGAGGCAGTGGCATCACTGAGACGAGAGGGGACCATGAAGAACCGTCCATCTAAGATGGCGGCGGACCGCACCGATCCCCCAGGGGCACCGGGGGCCAAGGCCGCATGCAAGGATCGTAGTGCGTCAAGAACGTCGCCAATTGTAGGCTCCCGCTCACATGTCCAGGCCCCCGTGTAGTCCAGCAACCCAAGTCCGCCGTCTTGAGGATATCCACGGTCTAGTTCGACGGCCGCCATTTTGTAGATTCAGCCCCGTCGCCACCCTCCGCGACTCTCGGATCAGTCCCACAGATGCGGACCCCCTCAGGTATGAAGAGGGTCCCGCTAATGGCAGCCTTGGTGCAGAAAGGAGAGCCGCCAAAGTCGAGGGTCCGCCTGTACTATCGCTGGCATGTCTGACGAACAGAGCCCGGGCGCGAGGCTCCAGGATGGGTGGACGGAGCAGCGGCGGGGGGACCCCTTCACACGATCAGTCCACGGAGCACCGCGCCCCGCACCAGCCTCACGGACGCCAAGGCAAGCCCGGATCAGGACCACCGGATGCTCGCACAATGGCCTCTCGCCAGTGGCTCACTCTCTCGGCCGGAGCCGACGTTTACATCAATGCCAGGCTGGGTCCAATAGGCGAGGCCCCGGTCTCAGCACCACAGAGGCCCCGGTCCCTTCGGGGGCACAACTTCGGAACCGCGGCACGCAGGAGCCTCCAGGTCAGACGGTGAGTAGGAGCAACACGTTACGTTTCTGTTTCTCCTCGAGTGTGTCGTCTCGGGGCAGGATATGCAGCAGGATATGCGAGTCATGCCAGAAGGCTGACGGAGCCGAGCAACAAAGCCTCTTGCACTAATCTTAATGCTATAGTCAGTATAAAGTAAGGGGAGTCATATAGGGATTCCTGGTATACAGTGTATTCATATATTTCTATGTTCTAAATAGTTTTTTCTTTACTTTTCATGTATCGTAACCCTTGGGCCTGGGAGGGATTCAAAACCCCATCTTAGAAGTCCCTACTGTGCATGTCATCCTGGCAGAGGGAAGAAAACCTTGTACCAGTGGAACTCAGCCAGCTGGCAGCCACAGTCAAGATGCTCATGAGAAATGACCTGCGACCCAGCAGGACGAAGCTGAACTGTCCTGCAATTGACACAATTGTATATAATCTTTGTAGTCTACATTGTATTTTGTAGAATATGTCATGGGAACCCCAAATTCAATAGGCGGTCCCAAAAGATGCAAATTGGGACTTGTAGAAGTTTATCCTGGTTGGTGTGTTGACCTGTCCTACTTGAGGACCAATCGAAATTGGGGATTCTTACACTTGAAACATTTGGTTTTCCTTGCTTTAATAAAGACGTGATCTTGCATATTGATTTTCCATGCTTTCTTTGCACTGACAAATGAAAAAGTCATACCTTATAGTTGTTATATTAGCATGTTCCAATTTTTCCCTATCCTTTAAGTACGTTCCTGCAAACATTTGGGGGGTGGTACACTGACCCGAAAACAGTATAACTAGCCTAGGTTTAGCTAGAGAAATTGTCCGACTTGTCCGAATAGCTGACCTGTCACTGACCCAACGCACTCAATAGGTGACTGATACAGAGAGCTGCAGAGCACTCTGTCCGAAATTTTCACAGACTCAAGTGGGGTTTTGAGAACCTTAAGTGCTGGCGGAGCACTTTGCTGGGGGAATTCGATAACCCAATCGGGGTTCTGGCTGATAGCTGCAGAGAGGGTGTAGCGTAGGCGTTGCTACCGAACTGCGGGTGCTGGTCTTTTCCTTGAGGGTCCTGTCCTGATCCTAATCTGGTTTTCCTGTCCTGTCCAGGGGTGTTCTTCCGCACCTGCTGGCCTACTGGCGACTGTCCTTTCCTTGGGTTTCTCTTGTCCTAAATTTGACCCGTGGCCAGGGTTGGTCTTCACACCGTTCTAGGTAAATGGAGTGCTGGGAAATCTATTCTGCATCTTTCATTCTTTTCCTTGCTTTAATAAAGATGTGATCTTGCATATTGATTTTCCATGCTTTCTTTGCACTGACAAATTAAAAAGTCATACCTTATAGTTGTTATATTAGCATGTTCCAATTTTTCCCTATCCTTTAAGTACGTTCCTGCATTCAGCTTATAAAATATAGATGTTCCTTTTCTTTACCTTCCTTTAGCTAAATGAAGTGATGGCTCTGAAATAATTGCGTGTTCCATTTTTTACCCTCCCTATAGTCACATGTTACTTTTCGAGTCTCCATAAACTGACAGAATTCTCGTACTGTGCCCACTTTTGAAGGGGTATATTCTAGCATGTTCCTTATCTTTCCCCGTCCTTTAGTCACTCCATGACTAGTCTAAAACTCCTGAACATTCTTATTAGCATGTTCCTTGCTTTTACCTTCCTTTAGAGTCCTAAATGGTTGGTCTGATTTATTTCCTGCATGGATAAGTGCTCTTTATAATTTTAGTTACTGACAGTTTATTGGCTGTAAACCTTATGCTTAATGAAACTGATGAATTTTAGATAAAAGTTTTCAAAACTTTCTGAGTTTGTGGTTATTATATGAGTGCAAATATAGAAAAGTATTTGGTATTTTGGTGTCTGCCTTTCTTTTACAGCTAGCTCCCTGGTCCATTGTGGTCATAGGTGCCCGTAGCGGTGAATTGGTAAGTCGGATACACCGGAAAATACTATAGGAAGGAAACAGGGTTACTGGTAGTAGAGTGCAAGGTTAACCGATTAATAAATACGGTGTATTGAAATGTAGGGCCTCAATGTGCATATGGTAAAATTAAATTATATTCGGGTGACCTGCGCGCTCTATCACCCCCCTTCTCCATTCCCCCTAATATTTTAAATCTATTAGCGGTAGGGACATATTGGTGTATTCCCCCTGTTTTTTGCACATCTAATTCCATATTAGCTGAATTACTTGCGATGTTTCCCTCAGGGCCAGAACTGTTCATATTAGAAGACGGGATAACAGTTTTATCAAGAGTGTTGACCTGTGATTTGGCCTGAACTTTAAAAAACAATCTCAAAAAGGGTGTTTTTTTAACTAGCTCTGTTTTATTTTTTTGCAAGGCTGAAACAGAAGAAGGCAGCATTAATGTATTGAAGGGGCTTGGAGAGGGTCTACACTAACAGATGCTTCCGTCTGTGATTTTATTTTCCTGCTTCCTTGTTTACATACAATTTTCTAACAAAAGATACTCAGGGTCTGGGGGACATCCACTGTACAGATATTATTGTTCTTTAGAGCATATCTATTTGGCTGCCTCGGACATTTTTGGTATCATGCACACCTGAAAACATGTCTACCTCCCCCATGAGTTACTTTAGCAGGTAGCTCAAGCCCATCCTCCACCAATTTCTTCTTTTTTCCCCTTCTTTCTGTATTTTTTCCTCACCACCGGCATCCAATGATGTTGATGAGGCCCCTGCAGCCTTGCCCCAGCTCCTTTTTTGTCTTGGGCTCATGTGCGGGAAAAATAGGGGTGGCACTTCTCCATAGCCGGAAGACCGCTGTTGCCTTGTAACAATGCCCTGACTCAAAGGCCTCTGGTCCCCAGGCAGGAGTCAAACAGTTGGAGATTACCTCACCAAACAGGAGCCAGGCTTTCCGGGAACGCCCCAGTAAGAAATCAGTGACACAATATGCCTCTCCCCCCGCAGTTCACCGGCAGCCTGGAGCACCCGCCCCCTACCTGTAGGAAAAAGACTGTCCGGTGTGTGCCGACCGGTATCAGCCAGAAGACGCGACGAGAGCGTACAAAGACCGAGGCAGAACTGAAGTCGAGAAAGGTCTCATGGAGGAACCAAGAATGATGCCAGCAATGCATCAACCTAGGTAAATTAACCTGACTCTGCCAGTTCGCATGGCCGAGTCCACGAGGTCAGGAACGGGGAAAGGAGTTTGCTGCCGGGATGCTAACCCACCTCCATGTTCCAATAAGCTAGTAGGTTATTCCATATGAAATATTTTGCCTGTATCACTAATGTTCGCTGTTATAGACAAACCAAGTCTCTCTGATTCCTTTTCCTATTAAATTACGTATGGTGATTTGTATTTATGAGGAAATGTTCTTTCCGGGCATAATCCACTAAATGTGTTCATGTGATCCCAATCTTTTTAGTCAATACATAATAAGAGCCATAGGGCACTTTTTCTCAATTGAGGAGAAAACTATTTTTGATTCAAATGCTACTATTGGGAAGCTAGATGGCAAGTTGAGCAGGTATTTCCGGAACTTTCTTTCAAATAGGCTTACTCCCATTTCCCATAGAGCTGCTCTATATGCATTTTGGCCTCTGACTTTTGCCAGGAATGCTTTATCAATAAAGCTTAAGAACTGGTGACTATGTTTGCGTGCTAATTGCAGGAAAGCATTTGCAGCAGCTTCAGATTTCTCAGTAGTGTGGTAAATAAATAAATAATACCCTATTTTTGAATGCATAAATGAATAACAGATAGCTCAATAAATAAGAGTCAAGATTCGAGGTAGTAGGAGTTTTTGCAGGTTTAATACAGCATAAGGACAGGAACAGGACGACCTGCACGGGAATAGGATGGCAGCTGCCGGGGACGGGATCGGGAATGACGGATAACTTTTAATAACAGTACATGAGCATATATACATAACGCAAACACATAACATTACATTGCAATAGGCGTAGCAGTGGGTGGAGCAATAGGCGTGACGCGTAGCATTCGCGAAAGATAAGGGTGAAAAGAGGTGTAACAGGGCGTATACACAGACATGTGATGCAAACGTAACAGAATATGTCATGAATGGGGCGGAAACCATGGAGGGGGCTACCTGAGGAGCCGGGACCTCTAACCTGATGGTGCGCGCAAACTGGCAATGACGTATCACTAGGAGAAGCTGGGGGCTTCGAACTCTGTGCTAGGAGCAGAGACTGAAGTCTGGAGAGTCAGGGCGACATGTACCTAAACAGTATCTAGTATCTGATGTTTAGAGAACATGTTGATATAAACTAGAAGTCAGGAGGGGAAAGGCTAACAGACACTAAGACTGGACCATGCATTATTCTACATGTAGTGCGTGATGAAGAATATTAAATGACCATTAATACAGTATTTCTCTAACATGGGGCCGTAAAGGCTAGACAATGACGGAAACTATTGATGCAGTTCAGTAGCTTTAGGAATGCAGAGGAAGAGGACTGAACTGATAATCTGGAATCATAACATACTCTTGGCAGACTCAGAGGCAGGGCCAAGCTGAACCGGGCACTGCGAGGCAGGAAGTAAGTGAAGGGTCGAGGATACAGGTGGGGGCTGTATCCCTCCTCCGCGAGGCTTCAGGAGACAGGAGACAGGAGCTGAATCTGGTGTCCGGGCCCTTTTGAGGCCTAGAAACGGGGACTTTACAATGGAATAACGTGCACACTGAGAAACGTGGCAACGTAGCTTTACATAGGCCTGATATTCGTAGTATTCACGAGAACTGGAAACTGCCATACTAGAGGTGGACACAACTGTAATTGCGTCTTTAATCAAACATGGGGAATAACATATGCATATTAATCATGCACATATAACATATGATGGATGACATGTAGGGACACAGAACATGGCAAAATTTACTTTTCCACAGTAGTTGATTGTATATGAGTTTTACAGTTTATAGTTCAATCCATTATTACGCCTGGATACTTGAATGATGCCACTTCTTCCAGTTTTACTTCATTTTGAAAAATGAATCCTTCCTAGAATGCTTAGTCCTGAAGATCATTATCTTAGTTTTCCATGTATTGATTATTAGATTATTTCTTTTACAGTATTCTTATATTGACACTGGCTGTGATAGCAAACTTGTAGGGATTTTAGTAAACAAAATGGAGTCATCAGGCTAAAGTAGGGCAGGGAGCCTGAAGCTGTTTACTCTCGGGTTGTCATCAGTGGCTTTTCTAACTGCATGGTGCAGATCATTCATATACAGAGAAAACAAAAGTGGGGCAGAGAGACCACCTTGCTTGACCCCTCAATTAGTATATAGGTTTTTGCTTATATGCCCTCTTTAGTTGTCTTACCTGGGAGGAAGTCTCAGTATACAAAATCTGGATTAGTGCCAGGATCCCATTATCAGTGCCCATTAGTTTCTCACAGAGTCAATTTCTTGGGACCAAATCGAAAGCTGACCAAAAATCTAGAAATACCACGTACAAGGGCATTTGAATTTCTGTGCAAAATTACAGTTTGTGTGTAAGAAAGTGAATATCTGATCAATTGTTGATCATTCTCCTCTGAATACTCCTTATATTGGAGAACGAATATCCCTTTTGGTGTGCCAATCATCCAAGGCATTGAGAATCAGTTTAGAGACGTTTTAACAGGCTATGTCAATTAAAGGTATTGGTCTAAAGGACTTTGGGTCTTTGACCCTTCTTATATAACAACACATTTATACTGTTCCGCCATGAATCTGGGCAGTTCTTGGTCACTATGGTCTTTGCAAAGACTTTTTAAAGTATTTATGCCCTCAGGTCGGCATCTGCAAGAAAGACCTCTAGGTGAATCTTAAGAAAGATCTCTGGGGGTATTATCAAGACCCAGGAGGAATTAAACTGAAGAGGACACAGGAAAGGAGTGCAGAATGAGCAAGAGTGACTTGAATCGAAAAATGAAAATAACCAGAAGGGTCAGGAGCACTGAACACTAGGGCTAGAAGCATGAAGCTTTGTGACACAAGTCATAGACTGGATTGGCTTCCTTATATAGGCTCAAAAACAGGAAGTAAGCAGGAACCATTTTTTATTGGGGAAAGGAAAAGAATTGAATTTCAGTGTCGGCCATTTTGCATTGTGTTAGAGTTAAGCCCCGAACTTCTCACTAAGGAACTCTGGAATTGAGATGGCCCAGGGAAATGGAGATGCTGATAGCGTACTCCATGGACAGCCCCCTTCAGGTCACAAGGGTAGGAATGGCTACACTGGTGGTTCAGCTGCTCTATGGTGAGTGCAGACATGCAGCACTGTGATCCGCTGTGTGTTTCTCGTGCTCCCCACTTGTACCTAGTAATGCGTACCACCTTCAGACAGGAGTTTGGGGGATCAGGTAGGGCGTGATTTGGCAGTTCCATATTCTGGTTAATAATTGTGTTACACTTTAGAGGTGCAAGCCAATAGGCAGGTTTAATCACTAGAGTGGTTGAGTGTTGTGTATGTTGGGGAGCTGCTGCTCCATGATTGCTGCTGTATGCCTGCCACCCCAAGGAAAACGGTAGGCATGGAAGAATGGGAGAGCAGGGCAACTTCCAAGTTCCATGTTGTGTCAAGGATGTGGGCTTAGAGTGATCTCTCATCATCTTTTATATTCTCTTTTACTGTTTGTAGGAGCTCAACCCACTGCATTACTATCGAATTTTCCACTAACCCTTGCATCTCTGCTCTGTGGCATACCCAACTCTCTGCCGCAGACTAATAGTCAACATCTGTTTCATTCGATGTTCCTTGGGGGCATTGAGGACTTCAATGTTATAAGTATGGCTCACTTCCCTAGCCTTAATGACAGATCAATGAATTTCATGACAACATTTATTTTCTTGGGTCAGAAGCCTGCGTCCATGAAACAGCATCTACATGTTCCAATTTAGGCCCACCTGTCACTAATGATTATGGAGAACTCACAATTAAGCTTTCAGTCAGCACTATCATGCTGAGATGGTAAAATATACATCAGGCTTACTGATTAGGACCCTTACCAGGTTTCAAATGAGGCCCCAAGTGGGACTCAGTTCCAATCAATCAATCAATCATTATTTCTAAAGCGCGGCTCTTCATCCCGTGAAGGCATCCGGGTGCTGAGGTCTCACTGGTCTTAGTCTGAAAGCCAGGTTATAAGTCCCCTTCTGAATTTCACTAGGGAGGGGGATGTTTGTAGGTTGAGGGGTAGGCTGTTCCAGGCCTTGGCAGAGAAGTAGGAGAAGGAACAAACTACGTTGTGGTTACAGTGAATGTGGAGGGTCTGTGCAAGGGCTAGGGAGGCAGAGTGTAGGTATTTGGCAGGTTGGTGGACATGGAGTACAATCATAAACTAAGCCTTTCTTCTGTTGATCTACAGACACTCTCATTTCTATTTAGCTTCTGCTTCCATTCTGACTAAAGCTCAAGATGTAAAACACAAAGAAAAAGGCATGAGGCTATGCTTTTTGTGTATTAAGATACTGACAATGTTTTACCATGGCTTGAAGAATAAGTATATTCTATCAGAGCATTAACTATGGTTCACAGGATGTTGTAACCTAGTCCAGTAAATATTGACATCTCACCTAAGAAAGTTGCTTTACTTTTTTTCCGATTTCCAAAATGAGTTCACTTTGTAATATCATCAACAGTATGTAGTCTTAGTCTACTACACTGAACTTTATGGCATAATCCCATGTTCCTATGAAGCATCTTGTAAGAACAGTTTGATTTTGTTGCTGCATAATCTAAGGTGACCTGCGCTCCAAACCTCAGTATACCTGTTTAATATGATACCATTGTGTGCATTGGTAAAAGTTCAGAGATGCAGAGGTGGTATTAGTTTGTTGGTTTTGTCAAGATTAATTCTGTTCCCTTCTCACAATTAGTAGTGTAAGTTGATGTCACACGAGTAAATGCAAGAAGACCATAAAATATGTCAATGTGCAATCATTAAATCTTCTAATTCTGTTTAAAACCTGTGGTTTATATTTATACTACACATACGGCCACATGCATCATTGTAGGATTTTGCAATTCCTAAATTGCGAAAATTAAGGAATCGTAATTTAGGAATCGCAAAATCCTATGCATCAAGAAATCTTTAAACTTTTTAGGATTTCTTAATTTTCGGAATTTGCGATTCCTTAATTGCGAATCGCAATTAAGGAATGGCATTACATTGATTCCTATGGGCCTAGAGGCCCATAGGAATCAATGCCTTTTTGCATTTTTTTAATTTGCGAATCGCAATTTGTTGATGCATTTCAAGGGTGCTGAGGGGGGTCCAAAGGACCCCCCCCTGCACCCTTGAAATGATTTTTTAAGTGCAAGTTTCACACACACATGTCCAAAGGACATGTGTGTGTGTAACATGACACTTTCAAAAATGCTTTTTTGAGCATTTTTGAAAGATTTAGCAAATTAACACGAGGGTCAACCTCGTGTTAATTTGCACCTCCTATTTCCAAAATGGCAATTTTAAAAAAATTCATGCATTGCATTTAAGGAATCGCACAAATGCGATTCCTTAAATGCAATCGCATTTTTTGGAAATGCAAAAATTTGCTGTTCTTTAAAAATTCTTTCATGCATTCCAAAAAGTGAATTTGGAATCGCAAACGGCCGATTTTTCCGATTTGCACCGTTTGCGCCTCCAAATTCACTTGATGCATGTGGCCGATAGTGTACTGTATATTTGCATGGCTTTATAAGGAACATCATGTCTGTTCTATTTTTAATGGTTCCATAAACAGGTTTTCAAGAGATAGGGACCATTAATCATTATTTTTTAAATTCTCATTTTTTACACAATATGCATTTTATGCAAAAGAACATGTTCAGCTTACCTGCCATAGCTGGAAATCCGTTCTATCACCACATTTCCTATCGATCAATGCTGATGCACCATTCTTGCAGAATTTCTGATTATTTAATGCCTATGCAGTTGCATAAACAGAATTATATATATTGTAAGCAACTCTTGAATTGGATACAAGGGTATAGTCATTATGAATGCTCTTTAGATCCTCCTCTCCAGTGCATAGTATTGATTTGTTATCCAAAGAGTCATTGTGAGGTTGATGGTCAGGCCACTTGAATCCAAACACTTCTTCCCAAAACTTTCCGATAAATCCATTGCTTGTTGATGGACGGATACTGATGAGACACTGGTAAATTCCTGGCATAATTCCACTACGAATTGCAAACCCTATAGTGCCAGCAAGGAATTCACTGTATTTATCCACTGAGAGAGGGGCAGACGTAGACCAAGCTTCACTGGCTATCCAGGTCTTCCCAGTCACATTATGTGCCACCATCTCATTTATCAATGGAATCAACCCAGCATCACTGCAGAAGAGGACAATAGCATCAGCAGTCGAGTTCTTGATAACCTGAATAATATGTAAGGCATTTCTATCTGCTTGATTTAGGACAATGTTTGCTGAGAAAGCAATGCAAACTTCTATCCTGGCAAGTTCTTGCCTTAATTTCTAAACTCCTTGCAGCCCATAATCATTGTCTTCAATTAAATTTCCCACCCATGTCCAGCCAAAGTGCACCAGTATTTGTGCAAGCCCATGGGACTGGAAATCATCACTTGGAATAGTGCGGAAAAAGGAGGGGAACTGGTTACGGTCACTCAAAGGAGAACTTGATGAGAAATAGATGATCTGCAAATAGCAAACAACACTTTAGAGCATGTCTTCAGCTTTAGAAATCTTTATGTTGTAAATCATTATCTACTTGCATTTATCTGTCAATCAATAATTTTGCAGTCTACCATCTTAGACCATAATATTACTAGTGTTTGTGAAATGACTATTGCAACACATCTTTTAATTGGTTACACAATGTTGGTAACACCTATTGGTAACATGCAGTTGCTGATAGTTATAGAAATGTATTTGGGGGGAGTCAAATTGGACCTTAGGGTTTAGAATTGATGGTTCCTAACGATTGTCACTGACCTATTTATATTGCATAATATTGCAGGATCTGTGTGGTGTGGAGGCTGTCAAGCGCTCTGTTTTATATTGAGTTACTGGGTATCATTTTGAAGTGCTGTATGCCATATCTAGGACATGTCGGAGATGGTGTATGAAGTTCAAGGACATATTTCAACATGGTGCAGTGTATATCACTGCAAATGAGCATGAGCTATGATGAAAGGAGTGAGAATATACACATTAATGAATATCTGCATATTGACTTATATGGATGTATGACATTACAACACATGCTTTTACCACGCATGCATTTACAACGCAGTTTTTACAAAGCATGCTGTTACAACGCATAGTGCTTAGGGGTGCTGGATAGTGAATAGTTTAATTTACTATTCCAACTCCAGTCCCCGTGGATAGTAGGGAAGGTGTTGGATAGTAAATTAAATCTATTCCCTATCCTAGAGCGCCCCCAGCGCAATGCGTTGTAATGACATGCGTTGTAATAGTTGCGTCGTAAAGGCACTGCGTGGTAAAAGTTGCGTTGTAAAGGATGTTTCCCGACTTATATAGGTTGTTATCTGCATCTTGTGATAGCTTGATTGAGACAGAAAGGAATTTAATGAACTACAAGGTCTTGGTGATTGTTGAGCATTCTTATTCATACAATGGTCAGGTTGCAGATCTTTGGAATCTAGATAGAGAAGAATCTTCTGCCTCTTTGTGAAGGGTGGAACAGTCAATATTAGGGCGCGCCTGGCATGGTGTCTTTTTTTCATGATAGGCATTGAGTTGTTTTTGGATAAATAGTAATCAAATATGTAGATTGATCAATGAGTGAGGCACATTGCATTGAAGAGGCTCTTTTTAGTGACAGAAAGCCAGTATTGGAATGTGATGACTGGCATGATGGGAGCCTGCATTGGTAGGCCAAGAAACTGTCCATCACCTCTATTCTGAATTATCTCCAATTTCCATGTGATCAAAGTTACAATATCCTAAAACACTGGGAAGGAGCCTCATGAAGATGCTTAGGATGTGTCTGAGCCTTCAGAAGCAATAAAACAGATGAAAGAAAGCTGAACAATGTAAACATCCACCCCCAGTCAACAGAACTT
Source organism: Lissotriton helveticus (assembly GCF_964261635.1). Taxonomy (NCBI): domain Eukaryota; kingdom Metazoa; phylum Chordata; class Amphibia; order Caudata; family Salamandridae; genus Lissotriton; species Lissotriton helveticus. The sequence goes on from NC_136073.1 coordinate 97,750,222, forward strand.
AAATTAATCCATTGTTTATTTGACCATCACTACGTCAGTTTGGACCCAGCCATATGTAAATCAGCCTTGACCCTGATCCTCATGGGAACAGACTAGCCCAAACTGCCAAGTCAGATTATCCCTGGACCAGAAAAAAGCATCCTTGATCCCGTTTCGGGGTATAACCCCTCATCAGCCAGGCTAGCTGAATCCAGTGGCCCAGTCAGCATGGGACCCACATGTGAACATGCCCATCCCACTTAGGGTGACAAAAGCAAAAAGAACAGATGATGGATGGAATGGTGATCAATGCAAACATTCACCATCCAGTCAACAGATCTGGGTTTAATCCATCATTTTTTTGCCCATCACCCCACCCCAGTCTGGACCCAGCCAAATGCAAATCAGTCTTGACTTTTCTCCTCATGGGAAGACCAGCCCGAACTGCCACGCCAGGTCCACCATGGACAGAAAAAGGGCATCCTGGTACCTGTTTTGGAGTATCAACCCTTATCAGCCGGGTTAGCTTGAATCCAGTGGTGCAGCGAGCACAGGACCCACGTCTGGGCATGATCTTCCCACTTAGTTTGACAAAAGGCAAAATAACAGATGATGGACAGAATGCTGAATAATAAAAAACATTCACCCCCAGTCAACAGATCTGGGTTTAATCCATTGTTTGTTGACCACCACTCCACCCCAGTTTGGACTCAGCTAAATGCAAATCAGTCTTGACCCTGCTCCTCATGGGAACCGTCCAGCCCAAACTGCAAGCCAGGTCCTCCCTGGACCGGTAAAAAGCATCCTGGGATCGGTTTTGGGGTATCAACCTTCATCAGCCAGGATAGCTTGAATCCAGCGGTGCAGTGAGCATGGGACCCACATCTGGGCATACCTTTCCCATTAAGGGGACAAAAGCAAAAGGAACAGATGATGGACGGAATGCTGAACAATGCAAACATTCACCCCAGGCAACAGATCTGTGTTTAATCCACTATACTTTGCCCACCAAGACACCCCAGTTTGGGCTAACCCATATGCAAATCAGTTCTGACCCCGCTCCTCATGGGAACAGTCCAGCCCAAGCTACCAAGCCAGGTTCTTCGTGGACCAGAAACATGCATCCAGGGACCGGTTTTGGGTTATGAGCTTAAATCACGCACGAATGTGATTGAAGAATATCAAGTTTGGGCTTCCCATTCACTCATTAGATTCACTTCCTCCTCCCTTAAGTATATTGACTAGCCCAAGCCTAGTGCACTGAAGCCATTGAAAGGCAATGCATAGCACTCTACAAAGCTCCTGGAATAAATAAACAAATACATAAATAGCTATTACACCAGTAGAATGAATATATGATATGTGGCACGGTAGCTTGCTTTCAGTATGGACTAAGGAATTCCAGAAAAAGGGTTTAATATATATAAGTGCAACAACAAATAGGTACAAAGAAAAGTAGAGACAAGCTATCATAAAAAAATGTAAAGTAAGTAAATTAAACTGACAGAGTTTAGGGAAACACCAAGCAACTCTTATGCAGACAGAGAGCTGGGTGGGTCTCTGGGTCAGAGGCCCAAGCCTCAGAATCGAACTGATTGCCTCTGTAGCTATGATAATCGAGAATATAAAACAAGCACAAGAACGGGCATCAGGAAACAGAACAGAGAATACAGACACAGGAACTGGGTTCAGGACAAACAGGAATACCATTAAGTTCAGGATCAAAGTGGAATCGAAATCAGAAACAGGACTGAATGCACAGAACTATTGATACTGGAACAAAGCAGGAAATACACATACTAATTGTAACAGGACAAAAATATTACTTCAGATGAAAGATACAGAACACAAGGAAAGAGATCTGCAAAACCAAGGCAGGCCAGAAAAAGTGCAGTCAGAACCTGAAACAAGACATTGACATAAACAAACAGTCATGGTAAATAAGAGACAGAAAACAGAAACAAATAGCTAATCTGTACAGGATAGAACCAAGTAATAGCAATAGAAACTGAAACAAGGAGAAACATGAAACTATAGATACAAGAGTTTTAAAGAGCACAATAGACTCAGCAGTAAAGTCATATGTAAGCCACTGCACACCAAGCTTTCAGGGTTGACATTGGTTGAAGCTTAGGCAATGAGCCCTGGTGCAGGCAAAGAGCCTGATGCAATGAGTAAACCGAGTTCAAGGAATCAGGGAATCACCATTGAAAAGACAGCTGTATTCAGACTTGGGAAGGAAAACCCCAGGAAAACGAACAAACACAAGTCATGAAACGGGAGAACTTGGAATGGAGTGCAGATCAGAGATAAGAGAGAGAAAATTACAGAACACAGCTATAAAAGGGTCAGAATTGCCATAGTATTCAGTAGCCAAGATGTTGAAAAAAGACCCACAACCAGGACCTGATCTATACAGGGTTTGAAAACAGCAAGAACCATGATGCATCAGGAAAGTAGCGCAGATATCTGGACTGGAATATGAAGGGGCTTTGGGAATGCAAGATGTAGAAGTGTTTATTGTGCAATTCAGATATAAAGGTAGGATCTCTCCTCGTGAGCCCCATTTAGCAGCCTTTTAGTGTTATGCATGCTGTGGGTTCCTATGGTTATTTGAGCTTTAATCATTTATGCGACATTAATGTCAATTATTAATTTTCCCCAAACAGAAATTGTATAGCTAACTTATCATATGTTTCTCCTTCATTTGGTATACAATACACTTTGATGGTGCATTCATACCTGGGGAAATCTGTACAAGCCCAATACTCGTGGCAAAATGATGGAACATGATGACCCAGCATCTCCTAAAATGCCCAGGAGTGGAAGAATATGCTGACATCGAAAGTTTGGAATGATCTCCCCTTGCCCGGTCAGAATCCATAAAGTACCTTCAAGTGACCGCCGCATCATGACACAGGAGTCATCAATCCAGAAGCCCAGGGTGATGTTGGGAAGCAAACGGGCATTGTTATTGATCTCATCAATTGCAAACACCATAGCGTGCATCAACTGGTATTTCTGTAAACCAAACCTGAAAAATACATGGAGGATCATTGAGTTATGTCTCTGGTAAATAATTTGCAAGTTTGAAAAATTATTAAAAAACTTAATCAATTTAAGAAGACATTTTGTGTTGGTTTTATTAATGTACCAGTGCCTTCAATATTGAATATGAGCACATCTACTACTAATGTTGTTGACATTGCGCTTTCTCGTGCCAAGTATGCTTTGGCTGAAATTCTGCAATTCCACACTGTTGTATCAATGTTTCCCAAACACTCACCAGCGAATCCCTTCTTGCAATAGAGTCAAGATTTCTACACAGCGTTTTGGATGGGCTTCATTCTTAACCTGCACAGCATATGAGATGTAAGTGGATTTTTTTCTGCAGTCTCTTTATAGGTGGCTAGTTATTGTACCATAATCTACCAATCTTCTCTTGCATTTCCCTCACAACAGGTCAAATCAATTTCAACATGGAATAGCTATTGGACAAAAGTGTCCTACTGAGGAAATTGAGTACACCCATAGGTCTTTGCTAAACACCTCAGACGGTGGGCACTTATGTTCTAGCAATGCAAAAGTCCTTCAAATATGTGCACCATGGCAGACAGCTGGTAAGGGGGACTTATTCTGCTCTTTTTTTATCCCTGTCCCAGCCAGTAAATTTTGCAAGTCAGGGCATAGCCAGCAACTGCTGTCTTTCTGAGGACAATGAATCACCTACAACAAAAAAGGCTATGAGGGTGATATCAGGGGCATAACACAGGCCCCCGCAGCCCCCGCGTTGCAGGGGGGCCCCTGCGCTCCAGGGCCCCGGCCCCCTCACAATACATTGTGGATTTTAATGGTGCGCTGTGCGCACTGCACGCCCGGCTGGCTTCTTTAATAAATTAATGGTGGTGGTGCGCAAGGCATGCATGCCTGGGCCCGCCCTGAGGGCAGGCTCTTAACTGATTGTTGCTCGGGCCCCGGTCGGGGCCCCTGAGGCTCTTGCAAATGGTGCGGGGGCCCCGGCCGGGGCCCCTGAGGCTCTTGCAAATGGTGAGGAGGAAAGAAACTCTGCATAATCCATTTTACATCCAGCAATGCTGGAAATAAGTTCGTACAGCGAGTGCACTTCGATGTGTTTGGCCCATTATTAATGGCATTCAATTAGCAAATGTAAAAATATATTTTCACTGTTATCTCCAAATATTCTAGAAGACGTTTGCCCCTCCAGAGATTAGAGAAAAGCTGCATTTTTTCAAGTGTGTTTTAGAATTATCGCTGTATCTGCCAAGATCAGAGGGTGGTGCGTCAGGCAGAATGCCTTGGGTTGTAGAGGGCGTTGCCCTGGCTGGTTTCGCAAGCACTGTGTGAGTGTCAGGTGAGTGTACTTTGGTGCTGACATAACCTCCGGCAGCACACACAGCATTCCCACTGTAACGCCCATCGGGTTCCCACGGCTTCTTACAGCCACTGTGCACTGTGAGTTCCACCTCGTAATACGATTTCTGGGGCTGCTTGGTCGTGGGGAATATATATTTTCCGCTGCACATCACAACCGATGTCTCTCCCCATTGTATCTTTCTGACTCACAAAGTTGGTAATGTTTGTTGTTGGAATGCACACCAGAAGAAACATCCTACAACAACCCGGATGGTAAAAACAAGGGGCCATCAACACGTTCGCAGGTGCAAAATCACCAGAAGTGACACAAACTGATGGAAAGTGTTGAGTTCTTTATATGTGCTTTATTTGTGCTGGAAACTTGACTAAAACACAAGTAGTACTTTTGGGTCAAGGGGGCTTCCCATCTGTGATAGATACTTGGGCATTCCCACGCTACCACCTATGGTTTTTGACACGAAGCCCTACCTTTTCGCATTTATTAACAGGGCTTTGCACCCAAAAACTTCACCTCATTGTCATAGGTACAAAGTAGGAAAAATGTTTTTTTTCTCCAAAGTTTGCATGTGTACTGCACTGTACAGCACACATACAAGATGGAAAATGTTTAAAAGTATGTCCGACTACAGTATTTTGTATTAGAAAAGTACTCTTCTAGTAAACAAACCTTGATTAGACATCCTCTGCACACTGTGGTGTAAAGATGCGAGCAGGTGCTAGGCAGCCTGAGTGTGCGCCTGCGCTTGAGAACAGAACACCAGCCCCAGATCTATATAGATGGGGTGGGCTGACACTCCCTGTCACGCATCACAGCGCTGTCGCACCAACCGGAGCACTAAATTGCATCAGATATCAGTAAGTCTGCCCACGGGCGTAACACAGGCCTCCGCAGCCCCCACGTTGCGGGTGGGCCCCCTCGCTCCAGGGCCCCCCTTTGCTGTTGCACAACCAGCAAGCACTACACACATCCTTCTGGGATGTGATAGGTTATGGTATGTAACTTGTGTTACGTTGCACCTCGTCCCGGCCTCATCATAAATTAAATGATGTGCTGCGCGCAGATATATCCACGTCTGGGCGGTCTTCACCATTAGGGTGGGGCATGTGACCATGGTCATGCGTATTGCGCAATTAACATTGGGCGTGAGGTGAGGCATCCCAGGCCCGAGATGGCTGAAAGGGTCTTCCGCCACCCGCTGGTGCTGCCACTGAAGCTGCAGCAAGCCAGGCTTTAGGTGAGTCTGTTGAGGGACCGAGGCCGAGGAGTCACTTAGAGGCTGAGCAGCATAGAGCCACATTCATGATGAGGCCGGGGTGCCAGGTGTTGACTAACCCTGCAGCGTTTCACAGGATCATGCTTAATTTATTTATTTATTTATTTTATCTATGCGTTTTTATATAGCGCGAACTTTACCCGAAGATGTCAGAACGCTTCACAATAGGAACAGAAATGATACATGAGAACATTACAAGTGAACAAATTACAAAATCAAACGTTACATTACATGAGGCAAAAGTGATAATCGTGAGCAAACAAAATACAAGAGGTAGCAAACGGTGCATTACAGGAGGAAAAGGTGACATGTGTGCAGGTTACAAAAGAATACAAAGTACAAGTAAAGGTATAATACTGCAATAAATGGAGGACACTCAAACACAAGAACAGACGTTACGTAGGCAATGGTGGCACTTGTGCAAGTATCGAAAGCAAACAAAATGTAAGAGGTAGCAAACAGTGTGTTACAAGAGAAAAGTAACGTGTGCATGTTACAAAAGAGTACCAAACACAGGTAAAAGGGTAATACTGCAATAAATGGCAGACTCTCAAACCACAAGAACACACTGAAAAGGCACTTCCATAGTCATGGAGAATAGAAATGTTCTATGATAAAAGGTCTTCCTTCAGATAATAGAGAGGGCATGAATTAAATTTGGAAGCGTCTTTGAAGGAGAACTTTGAGGTGAGTTTTGAAGACCTGGGAGGAGGAGGTGGTCCGGAGCAGAGGCGGAAGTGAGTTCCAGATTCTCACTGCGTTGCCTGAAAAGGATTAAGTCATCGATCTTTCCTTCTTGAAAGTGGGAGGTTCAAGCAGTAGATTTTCCGCATTTCAAGATGGTCTAGAGCCTCCAGAGAGTTTCAGTATATTCGCCAGGCAGCGAGGAGAGGAGGAGTGCAAGGCTTTGTGGGTGATGCAGGCAGTCTTGTAGATAGATCTTGCCTCGATGAGAAGCCAGCGGAGGGTGGATAACATGGGTGTGATGTGGTCGCTTCTTTTGGCCCCATAAATGAAACGAGCTGCTTAATGGAGAACAGACTTAAGGGGCGACAGGTGGGATTTGGGGAGGCCAGTAAGAAGAGAATTGCAGTAGTCCAGTCTGGAGAGGACCAGCGATTGGACCAGGGTTTTAAGGTCATGCTCCAGGAAGAAGCGACGAATCCCCCAAAGAAGGTGCAGTTGGTATCGAGCAGACTTTGCAATTGAATTAATGTGGGAGAGTAGATTGAGTTTTGTGTCGAGTATGACACCAAGGGATTTTGCACTGTCAACAATGATGGGTTTATTGTTCAATAGATTCATCTGGTCCATCCATGATTGAACCGGGGGAGGAGAAAGTGAGGAGGAGAGGAGGTGGAATTCAGTTTTGGAGGGATTCAGAATCAGTTGAAGTGTTGACATCCAGTTTTGAATGGAGTTCAGAGTAGAGCTTAGGATGGAGAGATCGTGAGCGGAGGCAACCTTGAGGTAGATTTAAATGTTGTCTTCGTAGAGATGATAGTGGACCCTGGATTTACTTAGGAGATATCCCAGTGGTTCCAAATAGAGATTGAACAATGTGGGTGAAAGTATAGAGCCTTGAGGAACACCTTGACCCACCGCCAAAGGAGAAGAAAGACTCCGCTATTTTTTTTTTTGTTTAAGAAATTTTTATTAAGCAATACAAAAAACAAGTAATGAATAATGAGTAAAAAGTACAATGGTAAATAGCAATTAAATGACATAAATAATCATAAAAAAGTGCTAGAGGTGAAGAAAAAAAAAAGAATAAAGAAAGAGAAGATAAGGAAAGGGGAAAAGAAAAGAGAGAAAGAAAGAGAAGAGCAAAAAGAAAAAAGAGAAAAGAAAAAGATAAGCAAGAATTACTACGTGGGATTAAAAGCACGTAAAAAGGGTGGGGGATTGGAAGAAAGGTAGGAGGTGAAAGGAAGCCAGAGTAGATCAGATTTAATTTTTAAAGGGACAGAGGTGGAGGATGCAATAGAGATTCTGTGTTCATCACAGATAAAGTTCCACCAAGCGTGGACAGAAAGCTTAGAGTTATCCTTCCAACATGATAAAATAACTTTAAAAGCAAGAGCAATAAACAGGTCTAATAACTTAGCAGAAGAAGATACAATTTCAATATCATCAGATAAGGAACCTAGAAACACATTCAGTAGAGATAACGGGGAGGAAAAAGAAAACATTGGCATGCAGATATTCCATATTTCATTCCAAAAGGATAGAACAGGGGAACATTCGTATAGTTGGTGTTTAAGAGTACCAGGTCCCTTTGAACATGACCAACATAAAGGTGAGGAAACTTGAGAGAACTTATGGATACTAACCGGGGTAATAACCACTCTATGATATATAAAGAATAAAGATTGCGTAATACGTGCAGCAACAGATATTTTAAAAAGTTTGGACCATAAACGATCCCACAGTGCAATAGATAAGGAGATATCCAGGTCAGTCTCCCAAACAATCTCTACATTTGATTTAGAACGTTCTGAAACATTAGATAACAAAATTGAATACACAAGTGCAGCTTTAGGTAGTTGAGTAGAGAATAAAGGGTACAGTGGAGTGGTGGGGGTGAAGGAAGAAAAAGAAAGAGATGGGGAGAGGGAAGACAGGTGAGATTGGATAGAGGATGTTATAATGGTACATTCAGTAACAAATGATGAAGGCAAATGAAATATATTTTGCAATGTTGGGAAGGGAATAAGGGAAGAATCAGCAAAAAACTGATGTACAAATAGGATACCCTTTTTCTTCCAGTGTTTAAAGTAAAATGATTTACCTTTGTATCTAATGAATTTGTTGTACTACACCACAGAGGCTAGGAAACATTGAAGAGGGGATACAGTAGAAGAAAAAACAGTATGTAGTAGAAATCGGGAATATTTCAAAATGGGACATTTGGACAGAAAAGTGCAATTGGACATGAAAACAATATGCTGAAATGAGAAATCTTTGAGAAGGGAGCGCTCTAGGAGAACCCACTTAGGCACAGGGATGTCAACAAAGTCATAAGCCAGGGCAAAGGACTGTTTAAACAAAAAGGCAGAATGGTATGATTTAAAATCAGGAAAGCGAACACCACCTTCTTATTTAGGTCGAATTAACTTGTGCAGTGCAATGCGTGGATGTTTGTTATTCCACAAACATTTTATACAAAGAGAATTGATTCATGTAAAATAGGATTTAGGAATTTTAAAAGGGAGCATGGAAACAGTATATAGAACATGTGGGGTAATCATCATTTTAATAGTATCTAATCTACCCCACCAGGAAAGGAATAAGGGGGACCAAATTTGAAGAAGGGATTGAATTTTGTTAAGTAATGAATCAAAGGTTGATTTAAGGGTGTCTTTCAGTGAGGAAGAAAACCATATACCAAGGTATTTAATTTTGGAGGGACACCATGCGAAATCAGTATTGTTAAACATGTATTGGAAGCAGAGTGGAAAGGGGTAGAACTTCCGTTTTGGATAAGTTAAGCTTATAACCTGATATGGAGGAGTACAAACTAACCTCATTCAAAAAATGTGAAGGGAGGATTCCGGATTGGACATATATATCAGAACATCATCTGCATAAGCAGACAATTTAGTTTCTGTAGAGGAGAACGTATTCATCTTATTCATCTTCATGCATATATTTAGCGTGACCTATACTAGAGGTACACCACCTGTGTGTTGGCCTTTACAGTCGTGTGACAGGTACACCATAACTACATTGTATGAGTTTTTATAATGTATATATCACTAATCAGAACTGTTTATCAATTATAAAATTGGTTTATACCGTCGTGTGACAGGTACACCATATATTGTTGTTGTCCATGTGTGTTACTCTATTTGACTATGTGGGTTCTCGAACGCTGTTATTGAATTTGTTTATGATTAGGATTAGTTGAGTTTTTGATTTGTGGCTTGTAAATTTAATCATGTTTCAGACTTGCCCTCTCATAGACCACGTTAGTCATTAATCATCATTGGACACACACTATCATTAGGTGTATGTATGTCATACAGTTTTTTACCATCTTAAGATGTCCGCTAGATTATAGTTGAGTTACGGCATCCCCTTTTTGCCCTCTTTGATTTCTACTCCGTAACCGATCATGTGATCGCGCTTAAATGCAGCAGCTTACGGCGTTCTCGGTAAGCGGTTTCGGATTGATTGTCCAACATGGAACCACGCATTAGGTATGTGCTCGTTGTGTATGTGATGGGGAAACTTTATGTATTTTTTGGAGACTCGGGCTATGGGTAATTTCGCTTTTTAGCGATCCCTATATGATCCTTCTCTTATTTCGTGCAGATGCTGGTCTGAGTAACACGCTGTGACAGCGTTTGTATTTACACATCTTGGCTTCCGAACCCTTTGGTTACCGGTAGGTGCCCCACTTTTTGTGAATTCTAAGCATTTACTGTTATGCTGTGGCATCACGAGGTTCCCCCTAATGGTGACGTTTTAAATGTTTATACATCCACAGAGAGTCTTTGATAGCGGATTGAACTACCAAACATTTATGTGCTGATTTCATCACGAATAGGCGGTTGTCCCCACATCGTCTGTGACCTTATTGGGAATTAAACAAATAAGTTTAATGTAAGTGTTTTGACATCACGTTTGATTTACTTCTTGTCAGATTAATGGTTTGGCTTGCCTTACTTAATTTTTCTTGTAACCCCATCCAGAAACACGTGTCTCTTCGATGCAAATAACCTATATAGGCATTGCAATCATCCTGACACCAGAGGCTGATTATTCTGTCCAGAGTCTACGCCCTACATAAGGGGGCTAGTTCTTTCTCCACCCTTTGAAAACGAGCATCTTGGTATGTCTTGTTTTTGGATTAGATGTGCTTAGTAGTCGTGTTGAATTATATGGAGCTACCCCTAATTTTTGAATTCTCACACTAAAACTGGTCTGTGTCCCTGTCTTCTGTCCTGATGAAGACCCCACTGCAAGGGATCAATTCAAGCCTGCGTCCGTAAAGGGGTCGAAACGTCGACTATTTCCCTGTTTTCCAGTTTTACTTCAATATTGTGTTATTTATTACACTCATAGAATCTGTTGTTCTCTAGGCCATTATTGAAATCTATGGTCATTTATTTCTAAATTGACGTACTTGTGTATATAATACTGTGTGGCCCTTCTGGCCTGTGTGTATATGTCACTTACCCTTCCCTATTTTCACTCTATTCACTGCACATTCCCCTTTCCCCTTCCCAAGGCACAGCAACTTAGAGATTTTTGCATTCTTGTTACATTAATTGTTACCAACATGTTTGGCTCAGCTTCATTGTAATAAAACAATGGTAGCAGATTGACTCTTTTGTTTATATATTTTGATTACCAGTTGTGGTTTATTAATAATTTTGTGTGTTCTTACTGGGGCCCTTCTTTCTCAGTACCTTTATCACCCAGGTCCCAGTGACGTTAATGGGTCAACCCCCCTTTTGCAACGTACTTCGTGCAGGCGCTAGCTTGCGAGGTTTTTTCCTTTTCCAATTTATTTTTATTCAGTATAGTTTAGCACATCATGGTGGAGAGCGAGCTTCTCTCTTACTCTGAGGAATATATTAACCAATTACTGGACAATCCTAGTAACAACTTGCTTTCATCTGATGTCCCCTCCATCGACTTCACTTTGAAGGACAAAATCTCGCGTCTGGAACGTCTTGAAAAGAAATTGATCAGAACTCGGTGGCACGGCCACCTATTAACTAAATATCTTAAGGAGAATATCATTCCCATTGGTTTACAGGTTAAGATCGAACCTGCAATTTTCATTGAAGTCCCCAAATTTAGGGAAGGTTTTAGTCACATCTCCAATAATTGCTCACGCCATTGGATGGTGTTGGGTGTGGAGACTGCGGCTGAACAGGTGAAAGTAATTGCTTCTGAAATTGCACAACTTAAAGCAGAGATTTCTGCTCAGTTTTGCCTCCGCCAAAGATACCCTTATCAATTTAGACACTTCTCTCAAGGACTTTGAATTGGTCACCCAGAATAAGAAACTTGAAAAGTTAGCACGTGATTTGAGGCTGTACGATAAGAAAAAGACTTATCCGTACCTGCAGGACGATTATTATCGTCAGGATAATCAGGGCAGATTCACTAATAGAGGCCGTAGCTCCTTCCGTGGGCGACGGAACTATTCAACGTTTTCCGACTCATCCTACAGTTCGGAGGGTGAGCAAGACCAAGTAGGCCCAAGCCACATATTCCCTGGTCCTAACAATACTTATCCATTCCAGGACTTTGGATATTTTCCACATCAATTCAATCCTTTTTTAGTCCCTGGTCCTGCTACCTGGAGACCACCTCGAGGAAGAGGCAACAACTGGCCCAGAGGCCAAGCACGTGGTCTAGCACAGAACGTACCAACATGGGATGTGGGCCGAGGCCAACCTACCAAGCAGGTGCAATTCCAACCCGAGCAGCATGGGGAACGGACGACACGTCGCAAGACCTACCGGTGGTAAGGGTACCCCCACCACCACCACCACCCCCACCTCCCTCATCCACTCCTGTGGTCAATATATCTTCGTACGTTCTGACCGATGATGAGCAGAAAGTGCTCAATAAAGGGTTATCGTATGTTCCAACTCATATACCCGACAATTTCTCTGTCAAGACTGAACTATGTAAATTTTTTCGTAAGATCAGATTAAAGTATTTTTTCAAAAATGCACCTTTTATTCCTAAACAGTCTCACACCGGGCTTAAGTTACCATCTTCCTTTGTTCCACCGGCACATGCCATGTCTCAAAAAATTCTGGCATACAAGGCAGTAGTATGGAGAGATGTGTGTCAAAAACTTGACAAGAGAGCGTATGTAAAATTTAACATTAGTAGATCTGAGAAAATGGCTCTACAGTCACTTGCGTCTAACACTAAAGTGGTAATCAAGCCCACCGATAAAGGCGGTGCCATTGTGGTTCAAGATGTGGTTATGTATGAAAAGGAGATCCTTCGTCAATTGGAGGATGGGGTTAGCTACCATCGACTCCGGTCAGATCCATCCTCCTCTTTGGCTCTTGAAATATTGGAGACAACTAAGGAGGGTTTAGAACTTGGTTTTCTTTCGGAGCAGGAGTTTAAGTATCTCATCCAACCCAACCCGAGACTCTCTACTATATATACGCTCCCTAAAATTCATAAGAGCATGTCTGACCCCCCTGGCAGACCGATTGTCTCCGGTTGCAGTTCCATGCTGGAACCCTTGGGTAGGTACGTAGATTACTTTCTCAAACCCATTGCTGAAAGCACTAGCACGTATCTGAGGGACACAATGCATACCATCGGCATTGTGGAAGATCTTCCTTTCAATACTAACAACCAAATATTGGTTACGTGTGACGTAGTTTCACTTTACACCTGTATCCCGCAAGATGAAGCACTAGCCGTGATAACCAGATCTTTGAACCAACGTCCTGCCCCTATGGCAGTCCCGACTGAATTCATTATAGCCTTACTCAGACTTGCTATGAAAAAAAATGTCTTTGTCTTTAAAAACCTATTTTTTCTCCAGATCAAGGGGGTCGCCATGGGGGCCCCCTTTGCACCGGATGTGGCCATCATTTACATGGCTACTTTCGAGGAGAATGTCGTCCTTAACCATCTCAATCCATTCAGAGACCACCTCGGTCTCTGGATGCGATATATCGACGACATTCTCTTTGTTTGGAATGGTACTTCTAGTCTATTAACAACTTTCCACAACTGGCTCAATGATCAGTCTCCCCATCTTAAATTTACTACACATTCAGATCCTAAGAAAATAGATTTTTTGGATATTACTATCTTTGGGGATTCGGGTTGTTTAAAAACCACCTTGTACCGCAAACCGGCTGAACGGAATTCTTTGTTACAGTATAATAGCCACCATCCCCGGGCACTTCATGATTATTTGCCCGTATCCGAAGGAATTGCTCCTTCAAGGAACATTATATGGAACAATCTGAAGATCTATCCAATCGTCTCCTTGAACGGGGTTACCCCAAGAGACTTATCCGCCATGCCAGGAAACGTGCTTGGTTCAATCCAAGGGAAGATTTACTCATCCCAAAGAGAAAAAGCGACAGCCAGAATGAACGCATAGTTTGTGTAACTACTTTCTCCACAAAGAGCAATGCCATTAAGCGCACAATTAACCAACATTGGGCATTGGTTGCGGATGACATAGATCATAAAGAACTTCCCCTTCAATCTTTCAGAAGGGCCAAGAGTGTACGTGACTCTGTGGTTCGATCCTTTCTACAGAGCCCAGTAGACGCGTCACTTGTTACTATGTGGAATCTGCCACCCATTGTTGGTCATTACCGTTGTGGGACGTGTAAGGCCTGTGATAGTGCAATACAGACCAAAGAATTTGAGTATCTTAAGATCAAAACATCCATGAGGTCTCATACGAATTGTAATTCAATGAACATCATTTATGCCATTGTGTGTCCCTGTGACCTGATATACATTGGTCAGACCCAACAAAAAGCCAAGGTCCGAATTTTACAACATATGAGTAAGATCCGTTGTGAAGTTCAGGGTGCGCCCTTGGTTCAACATTTCAAAGCTGCACATCATTCTCCAGAGAGCTTGAAGTGGGTCATTTTGGAACAGGTATCACTGGGCTCTAGAGGTGGTAACATTGCTGACATTCTGAACATAAGGGAGCTCAAATGGATGTTCGTTTTAACTCCATCAATGAGGGACTAAATGAGTTTGACAGTTCCTTTTCTCAGCTGGCCTTGCTCCAATAAATCAAGTTTTCATGAATTTACAATTTACTATGTAATATCACCCAATTATGTCCTTTGATGGTGTCTGTGATCTTTATGTATCGGGGGATTGATATGTGCTTTATTCATCTTCATGCATATATTTAGCGTTACCTATACTAGAGGTACACCACCTGTGTGTTGGCCTTTACAGTCGTGTGATAGGTACGCCATAACTACATTTTATGAGTTTTTATAATGTATATATCACTAATCAGAACTGTTTATCAATTATAAAATTGGTTTATACCGTTGTGTGACAGGTACACCATATATTGTTGTTGTCCATGTGTGTTACTCTATTTGACTATGTGGGTTCTCGAACGCTGTTATTGAATTTGTTTATGATTAGGATTAGTTGAGTTTTTGATTTGTGGCTTGTAAATTCAAGCATGTTTCAGACTTGCCCTCTCATAGACCACGTTAGTCATTAATCATCATTGGACACACACTATCATTAGGTGTATGTATGTCACACAGTTTTTTACCATCTTAAGATGTCCGCCAGATTATAGTTGAGTTACGGCATCCCCTTTTTGCCCTCTTTGATTTCTACTCCGCAACTGATCATGTGATCGCGCTTAAATGCAGCAGCTTACGGCGTTCTCGGTAAGCGGCTTCAGATTGATTGTCCAACATGGAACCACGCATTAGGTATGTGCTCGTTGTGTATGTGATGGGGAAATTTTATGTATTTTTAGGAGACTCGGGCTATGGGTAATTTTGCTTTTTAGCGATCCCTATATGATCCTTCTCTTATTTCGTGCAGATGCTGGTCTGAGTAACCCGCTGTGACAGTGTTTGTATTTACACATCTTGGCTTCCGAACCCTTTGTTTACCGGTAGGCGCCCCACTTTTTGTGAATTCTAAGCATTTACTGTTATGCTGTGGCATCACGAGGTTCACCCTAATGGTGACGTTTTAAATGTTTATACATCCACAGAGACTCTTTGATAGCGGATTGAACTACCAAACATTTACGTGCTGATTTCATCACGAATAGGCGGTTGTCCCCACATCGTCTGTGACCTTATTGGGAATTAAACAAATAAGTTTAATGTAAGTGTTTTGACATCACATTTGATTTACTTCTTGTCAGATTAATGGTTTGGCTTGCCTTACTTAATTTTTCTTGTAACACCATCCAGAAACACGAGTCTCTTCGATGCAAATAACCTATATAGGCTTTGCAATCATCCTGACACCAGAGGCTGATTATTCTGTCCAGAGTCTACGCCCTACATAAGGGGGCTAGTTCTTTCTCCACCCTTTGAAAACGAGCATCTTGGTATGTCTTGTTTTTGGATTAGATGTGCTTAGTAGTCGTGTTGAATTATATGGAGCTACCCCTAATTTTTGAATTCTTACACTAAAACAGGTCTGTGTCCCTGTCTTCTGTCCTGATGAAGACCCCACTGCAAGGGATCAATTCAAGCCTGCGTCCGTAAAGGGGTCGAAACGTCGACTATTTCCCTGTTTTCCAGTTTTACTTCAATATTGTGTTATTTATTACACTCATACGGCCACATGCATCAATGTAGGATTTTGCAATTCCTAAATTGCGAAAATTAAGGAATCGCAATTTAGGAATTGCTAAATCCTATGCATCAAGAAATCTTAAAGGTTTTTAGGATTTCTTAATTTTCGGTATTTGCGATTCCTTAATTGCGAATCGCAATTAAGGAATGGCATTACATTGATTTCTATGGGCCTAGAGGCCCATAGGAATCAATGGAAAGGCATTAGCTTTTTGCGAATGACAATTTGTTGATGCATTGCAAGGGTGCTGAGGGGGCATTGACCCCCCCCCGCACCCTTGAAATGTTTTTTTTTGTGCAAGTTTCACACAAACATGTCCAAAGGACATGTGTGTGTGTAACATGTCACTTTCAAAAATGCATTTTTGAGCTTGTTTGCAAAATTTCGCAAATTAACACGAGGGTCAACCTAGTGTTAATTTGCACTTCCTATTTCCTAATTCGCATTTTTTTTTAAATTCATGGGGCCTTATTTATGAAGGCCTTGCGCCGCTGGTGCGCCACTTTTAAAATGGGAAAAAGTGACGCACCGGCGGCGCAAAGCCTTCATAAATAAGGCCCATGCATTGCATTTAAGGAATCGCACAAATGCGATTCCTTAAATGCAATCGCATTTTTAAGAATTGCTAAAAATAGTGAGTTTTTAAAAATTATTTCATGCATTCCAAAAAGTGATTTTGGAATCGCAAACGGCCAATTTTTCCGATTCGCACCGTTTGCGACTCCAAAACCACTTAATGCATGTGGGTGATAGAGTCTGTTGTTCTCTAGGCCATTATTGAAATCTATGGTCATGTATTTCTAAATTGACGTACTTGTGTATATAATATTGTGTGGCCCTTCTGGCCTGTGTGTATATGTCACTTACCCTTCCCTATATTCACTCTATTTACGGCACATTCCCCTTTCCCCTTCCCAGGGCACGGCAACTTAGAGATTTTTGCATTCTTGTTACATTAATTGTTACCAACATGTTTGGCTCAGCTTCATTGTAATAAAACAATGGTAGCAGATTGACTCTTTTGTTTATATATTTTGATTACCAGTTGTAGTTTATTAATAATTTTGTGTGTTCTTACTGGGGCCCTTCTTTCTCAGTACCTGAGTAGAACATAAGGCCAGTAATATTAGAGTTGGAACGAATACGCTCTAAAAAAGGCTCGAGACATAAAATAAATAACAAGGGGGAAAGGGGACAGCCTTGTCTCGTGCCTCTGTTCAATGAAAAAAACCTGGAAAATTGGTTGTTGACAAATATACTGGCACGAGGGGAAGAATAAAGTAGTTGAACCATGGAGATAAAAGAGGGATCAAAACCAAACCATTTGAGAGTACGAAACATGAATTGCCAATTAATACGATCAAAAGCTTTTTCAGCGTCTAGGGAAAGGGCCGCCAATGGGACTTTAACATGTTTAGCTTGCGCAATGACATTGGAAAACAAGCAAGCATTATCAGCAGCGAGTCTACCCTTCACAAAACCCACTTGATCTGTTTTAATTAAACAAGGAATAATAGAATCTAGACGAGAGGCAAGAATTTTAGCAAAAATTTTACAATCATAATTAATTAAAGATATGGGGCGATAGTTTTTACATTGTGAGTGGTCTTTATCAGGTTTGGGAATAATGACAATGAGAGCATCCAAAAAGGACCCAGAGGCTTTGGCATCTGAAATAAATGAATTAAATAATTGAAGGAGCTTAGGTGCAAAAAAAGATTGAAAAGAGGAATAAAACTCAACAGGTAAACCATCAGGGCCGGGAGCTTTCGATTTTTTAAGATGGTTAATGGCTGTAGTAATTTCCTGTAAAGTGATTTCCCGTTCCAATAGAGCAAAATCCATCGGAAGGGAAGGTGGAGCTGGGAGGCCCTCAAAAAATGTGGATAAGTTCTCTTCAGAGGGGTGTGTATCATCTGAGTATAAGGCCTGGTAATAATTATGAAATACTTCGGCAATGTCTTCATCAGAAGTGGCTAATTTATTTGAAGAGTCATTAAAGATCGGACCAATTGTTTTACGTTCAGATTTAATTTTCAAGTAATTTGCCAACATTTTCCCTGCTTTATTCTGGCCTCCATGGAATTTAGATTTAATTTTAAGAAGGGTGTGACAAGCTTCATTGGTGATAATTTTGTTAAGGTCAGTTTTGGCTAGGATTAGTTCCTGAAGAGCCGAGGAGGACTTAGAGGAAAAATAAGAATGTTCAAGACTTTTGATCACTTTAAGCTGGTCTTCATATTTTTGTCTATTTAGCTTCTTCCTTTTGGAAACATAGGATATAGTAAATGCCCTAAAGGAAGCCTTAAAAGCATCCCAAGTAATGGGAATGGAAGTGTCCATAGGATTATTAAAGGAGGAAAACTCATTGAAAAATTTCGCACTCTCTTTCATAAAAATGGCATCAGATAAAAGAAAAGAATTAAATTTCCAACGATTGAATTTAGAGGAAATAAGGGAGAGATCCAGGGTAGTATACACAGGAGCATGATCAGAGATAAAACTAGAGCCAATGACAGACTTTTGAATGGAGGGCAAAAGAGACTTACTAACCATAAGATAATCAATTCTTGAGCGGGTGTGGTGAACATTAGAAAAAAAAGTATATTCAAGCAAATCTGGGTTGCACATTTTCCAAGAATCATATAAAGGACGAGAAGCAATGGCAGATTGAAAACTCCTATGGGATTTATCAGGTTGAAATTTACTAGAGGATAATCTATCTGAGAAAGGGTCTAACCATTGATTAAAATCACCAGCAACGATAAAATCAGGACAATCTATGGACGAAATTAGAACTTTTATATCTTTCCAAAATTTTGGATCAGGGCGAACAGGACCATATATATTAAGCAATGCCATCGTTTTGTTTTGAATGAAAACCTTAGCCATTGCCCAACGTCCTTCAGCATCATTACTAGAAGAAACAATTTGAACATTTAAAGCTTTATGAAACAGTATAGCAACCCCTCCTTGTTTTTGAATAGCAGGCGAAAACACAACCTGGCCCACCCATTGTCTTTTAAGCTTAAGATATTCAACATCAGAACAATGTGTTTTCTGAAGAAAAACAACCTGTGAATGAAATTTAGATAAATGGGACAGTACCTTTTGACGCTTGACAGGATGACCAAGACCTCGCACGTTCCACGAGACAAAATTACACATGGTGGTAAGAGGGGAGGATGGGTGACAGGTGAAGGAAACACATGGCAAGGAGATCACTACAAAAGGGAAGACAAAAAATGCATAAGTAATCAAAAAAGGGGACTCCCAAAACGCTCACAATACCAAGAACAGAGAAAACCATGGATATAAAAAATGACAATATGAAAAACAAAAAGAGAAGTAGAGATCGCTCAGGAATAGCACAGCATGGAAAATGGGAAGAAAAGCAAAGAAACCAAAAAGAAAGAGATAAAAAAAGAAAGAAAGAGAAAAAGTAGAGGAGGACAGAAAGATAAGAAGTAAACAGATCAAGGCACAAAGGCCTGAACGGAAAGGGAGAAAGTAACCAAAACATCTGAGGCGAAGATGCGTCAGAGAGAGAACTCAGCCCATGAGCTACCAAAAAACAGGACGTATACAAAAAGGAAACACACAAGGATGTGAGGACAGAACCTCAAGGATTAGATCCAGAATAAAGGAGAAGAAGCAAAAGACGTCAGGAAGAATCGAAGAACAACAGTGAACAAAGGGAAGAAGAGAAAACACTAATGAGCAGTGTCCATATTGGAGGGAGAGACACTCAGAAGATATTCGTGCAGTTTTTGCGGATCATCATGGGATCTGGTACGGCCATTATGCGTGATCTTGCAGAAACAGGGATGCAGGATTCCATATTGAATGTTCAGTTGTCGCATTAAAGGTCGAAGATTCAAGAACTCCTTGCGTCGTGCGTTCGTAGCCGAGGAAAGGTCCTGTGAGATAAAAAATGTTATGGCCAGACCACTGGAGGCGACGTTTGATCCTGGCGGCTTTCAGGACAGACATTAATTCTGTGAATTCGAGAAACAGGAGAATGATACCACGTGGTTTGGAGGAGTTGGAATTAATACGACCAAGATGATGGGCCCTCTGGATATTAAGAGGGTGAGAAGCTGGTTGAAGATCCAAAAGTTCCTGAAGAAATTTACGTATAAAGGACACCATGTCAGGACCCTCCAAATTTTCCGGAACACCTTAAACGCGTAGGTTGTTCCTACGGTTACGATTCTCCAAATCCTCAGTGTGGAGTTTGAGTTTAAGGATCTCCTGTTCCAACAATGGAATTTTAGTTGAGACATCTTGAATATCGCTCACACGCTATTCCAGTTTCAAAACTTTGCCCTCCATAATAGCCCAGCGCTCTTCAATTTGTTGAAGTTTTGCATTAGTAGCGGACATAAAAGGTTGGAGACCACGCACATCTTCAAGAATGGAATCCAAAACAGGATTAGAAGAAGATGCAATAGGAGAAGGCGGGTTATTCTTAGGCCTCTTAGGTGTGGTTCCAGTTTGTGACATTTTAGGAGAGGTGGAATTATTTGTCATAATGATGGACGCCTGTCAAATTGCCGTAAACAGGTAGATGCCAACAGAGAACAGCAGGGTCCAAAGAACTGGCTTAGAGATGCTTAGGCAGTAAGAGGGGCATACAGAGCGTGGCTAAAAATGAAGCAACGAAAAGGAGCAGCCAAAAACGCACTACTCTTGAGTGCTGATACCCTCACTGGATTGAAAGTAGCAAGAGAAAACCAGCAATACTGTGTAATAAGAACCACAGCATAAAAAGAGAGCATCAATGGAAGCCAGCACAAATATAAGACTGTAGTTCGTAAAGGCAAAGTCACTTTAAAGATGATGTCACCAAAGGAAGAAAGTTGAGGCACAATGAAGACTTAACCCAGTAGCTACTAAAATGGCGTCCGTGGTTTCTCCACACAAAAAGGAAAAAACATGTCCAATATAAAATCAGAGAGCTGGAAGACACAGGAGGCAAAGGACGTGAGCCCAATCAAAAAATAAGAGCAAGGAAGTTCAAGTACGATGTCTCAAAAGCACCCCACAAGAGAGACTTTCAAAAAGAAGTGTAGCACTGCACATATATGGATCCTAAAATGGCGGCCATATTTCATCAGAGAGAGCGTATTAAACAGCAAAAATCAGAGGCAGAATGCATTGGGCACCCAAAAAGGGTTAAACGCTGCTTAAAATAATGAAGCCATGTCAAAAAGATCCATCAAAATCACCAACATTAGGCAGGAAGAAGCGCAGCATTAAAACAGGTGCAGGGAGACATTCGCGGTAAACAAGAAACAAAATGGCGGCCGCCGAGTTGAGGAAACAGTTCAGATTACCGGGTCAAATATCTGCCTTTCCACCGCTGGGAGACACCGCACTGTTGCCTCCCCATATTCTGTACACCTTCCGACGCCACTGCCATTCAGAAAAGCCATTCGAAAAACGGCTGGAAAGGACCTCACGGCATCTGCGGTTTCGTCCAGAGCGGAGCTCACGGGAAGTCCGTCCTCTGCAGCTGGCGCGCAAGCCACGCCCCCCGACTCCGCTATTTTAATCATTTGGCATCTATCAGAGAGGAAGGAAGCAAACCATTTAAGCACAGTGCCCTCCATGCCCATTCCCTGTTGAAGAGTGTTGAGGAGGGTGTTGTGATTGACAGTGTCAAAGGCTGCAGAAAGGTCAAGGAGAATTAGAAGACAAGACCCCCCCCTAATCGAGTATCCTCAGCGCGACATCAATCACTTGCAGCAGGGCTGTTTCAGTGCTTCAGTTTTGGATGAAGCCGTACTGAAAATTGTCAAGAAGATCATTGTCCTTGATATGACGAGAGAGTTGTTTCGCAACACATCTTTGATTGAAAGTGTTCCTCGCAGCTATGCAGACCCACGAAGTGGAAACTCAGTGTGCTACGTACGGCCGCATGGCAGTTGGGTTCTCTGGGGCTGGCTGTTCCCCTCAAGAAACAATCACTTCCCTGGGTGTACCTCCCCAGCAAACTTTAATATTTACAGCAGTGTAGAAATATGCCCATGCAAATCGTCACAATGTTCGGATCCTTTCTGCTCCATTCCATGACTTCTCAAAGGTGTCATGGAAAGCAATTAATTTGGAATCGCAAATATTCCCGAAACCATCCAGTCCTCTGCTGCTGTTGACTTCAGACTTAAAGGAGGGGGGGAAGGGAAGCGGTGAGCACCGAGCAGGCAAAGTCGGTCTGACGGACTGTTCTGTTTTTTGATTAATTACTTTTTATTCGTTTTCATTTAAAGTAGAACCATAGAAAACATATGCACACAGGCTGTAAGATATAATCCATAAACATTTGTTGTGCATTTTAGCCCAAACAAGCATTGACATCGCCAATAAGTCAGGCAACAGCTGCCTACTTTTTGCTTTTCAACCTGTTCGATAATGAATGCTCTTACATTTTGTGTCTAGTCATTTGTGCACATGGTGCCAGTCTGGAATGTTGTCACTAACAGAGAGGTAAGCCAGTGACTGAATTGGGCTGACCCAGTGCCTCAGGCTTTCTAGTGCAGTGGCCAGGATGATAATATGAATGACACAACAATCAACCAATGGATGAAGAGAGCTGGCTGAAAGCCCCTCAAACCATCTCGGCTGACGCTAGACTTAAACAGTAGCATTTACAGCTCTACTTCCCCCACACCTCAACTCCTCCCTTTCCTAATCACCCCTACCACAGGTACCGGTGATGTTTGAAGAGTGCAAGATAATAAAGAAGGAACAGAACCCTCATGTCCAGATATTGGAGTAGGCTCCCATGAATTTGTTTGCCTAAACAGGTTGAGGCGAGTGCAGAGAATCCACCCCAAGTCTCGTTTATTGCATCAACTTCTTGTGTTTAATCAGCTTTATTAAAGACAAAAACATTATAACAAGGAGATCTAAAAACAAGAACCTAAGACATGGCAATAAGCATATTAAAACAACTATGAAGTACATAACTGCTATTTATATTTTATAAATAATCTAAAGAAAAAGGCAGGGGCGGTGCCACCGCACTGGGAGCTGATTTGGGGTGAGGGCATCATTTTTAAAACTATATTATCATTTTAAAAGCACCTGCTGCTGTAGTCCTTGCCGCCAGCAATTTCAGGCATCAATTAAAATGTCAAGATACCTCCAATAATTAATCATCTTTCTGGAATGAGGCAGAGGTTTGTCTAGTGGAAGTTCTGACTCATGGTAAGGTAGTGCAGAGGGTTAATATGCCCGCTTCCAAGAACATGTACCATACAGATCACAAAGTGCACATAATGTAAATAAGTCAGCGGGTTACTGCTTTTGTCGGAGAGATCGTTTTGGTACTTTAGTTTATACATTAAAATCCTAACATAGAACATTGACCTATTAACTGTCTTCAAAGAGCTGCATGCAAACTGCAAGGTATATGTTAGAGCTATATGTTTTAACCCCAGTCTCTCATTATTCTAATATTGCCAAAAGGGTTCATTTGGGTAGAAAACAATTCTTATTATTAAAGAGAACCACTAACAATGGTGTTTCCTTTTAAATTCTGAATTTGTACTTTTCCAGAATAAGGACTCAAACTAATTTGCCTACCAGTATCGATGACATGTGACTCCTACACCTTGTAGTCCTGTCTGATGTAACATTTCCTATATACTGATTTACACACATATGGTTCTCTCTGTCCAATGTGTGCATGATGTAAAGTGCTCTGACACTTACACTGGTATGAGTGGTGCTAGAAAACTAAATGAATCTGAGAGACAGTGGTTATGGACACTTGAGGGGCATTTTAAAGGGTGCTAGTGAGGGAGTGTGGCAGAATTGGTCACTGGGGAGGCCCCAACAAACATTTTCACACAGGGCGCCACCAGTGTTAAAGCGGGCCCTGGAATAAGGGAAGGAACAAAAATGAGGGAAGGAAGAAATAACAATATACAATTGAAAAAAACAGGAGTAGCATTCATTAAACTAAGCAAAACATACAGATTTAGTAAAATAATTAAAATAATACAGTAATGCAAGCATTAACTTCTACCGAATGTGTGTTCTGTGTGACTCATATTGCTTGTCAGCCTTTCCTTTGGAAATGCATGATAGACCCTTGTGACCCAAAGGGAACAGTCGATACCTTCCCCTTCTTCCAGATCATTGCAACAATTTGCCTTGGTCTCCTTTATGTGTGGTAGAGGAGGGCTGAGTTATGGAATGTGATCCTATCAAGAGTGACAGCTTGCAGGCCCAGAATGAGACTCGCTGGTTCCTCTGGCACCACAAACCTCAGACCTCACTTAAAATGGATGATAACTTCCTTCCAGAATTTCTTTATCACTGTGTAGTTGGCTGATTGGGATATGAGCCCTGGTCAAAAAGCAGCCAAAATCCTAGTCGGGGTAAGAGGCAGGCAAACCCTTAATTAGCCTTTGCACACCCTTCTTGTAGCTTGGCACAGAACAGTCAGGCTTTACTTTAGAGGCTGTGAGTAAAGTCTTTGTGCAACAGTTCCAACCATGGGCGTAAGGCAGACCCGTCCTCGAGGGGCCCACTCTGCGGACGCGCAGCCAGCAAACACTATACACATATATATGGGATGTGATAGGTTACATAACTTACGTTACGCTCACCTTCGTTGCACCTTGCCGCAGCCTCATCACCAGATCTTTGGGCGGTGGGGCAAAGTGGTAGGTGGTGGGCCTGGCTGCCAGGGGGGGCCCCCTCCATGTGCTTTGCAGGGGGGCCCCCTCAAGTTTCATTACGCCACTGGGTGATATATGAGGGAGGTGCTGGAGAGCCAAAATAACTAGGTTCCAGTTGCAGAGGGCTCTCAGAATGTGGACTCTGAGGAGCGATAGTGAATCGCAAAGGGAACAAACAAGCAAAGAGATGACAATGTACCCAGTTTATGATGAGACATGGCAAAAAATGACAGAACCCTGATGAGGGAGGAAATGCGGTAACTTAGTCATTTAGAGCATGCAAAATGTTAGATTAATTTTCCCATCTAATGACTTATAGTCTTAAAAGGCCAAGAAACAATTAACTATAGGTGATTTTTTATTTTGCACCCCCTTGGCTGGCCCCTGTTTTATTTTATTTTCCCCCAGATGGCTAACAAACTTCTACTGGTGCTAGGGATGCAAGTAGGAAGTTCATCAGTGTCCATGAGCCCTGGTGGGCATCAATAAACTGTGGAATGAGGTGACTTAGAGCTCACTTCTAGTCTGCCGCATTACTATGTGTGTGACCTCTTGAAAATGAGAACACCCTCTGTGTTCCATCTAAGGATCAAGCTGGTAGGCACAGCTAGGGAAGGGACTAAGTGCAGGTACAATTGTCCCTAATCTTCACATTAAACTTGCCCCTGGCCCGATCCACTTTTCCTGGAGGTGAGTGTAGATTACTGACTCTCTGAATTTCACAAACATTTCCAGAGATTCACGTGAAAGGCTATGCCAAGTTCATTTTTCCATGAGAATTCTCTGAAAGGTCAAGTAACAATCCTAGCAGTATGCTGCTCCAGTTCTGTGAATCTCTCTATAGTGGAGGACTCCAGTCCCTCTAAACCCCTATCTAAGCTTGAAATCATCTGTTTCCAAATCTCACCCACTAGGGGAGTTACATTAGCCCTGTGCAGGAATAAATCTCGGTCCCTTTCCAGAGTACAAAGGGAAAGACGAGGAGCTTGAGCATGTCAACAAAAGACATGTTTGTCAATGTTCAGAAGGTTCCAATTCTAACCACTTCCTTGAAATCTCGACTTGGGACTTTGATTTATGTACTTGTAAATGAGAATTCCCTTTGTGAATTCCAAAAAGACGTGGGTAAGATAAATTCAGTTATAAACATATGTTTATGAACACATTTACATTGTTAATAGCCCTTTTGGACCTGACCCTTTCTGCAGGGTTATGCCCAAACCTTTTTACCTTCCTCCGCCTATTTTCTGACCCTTTTTCTGTTGTTTATTCGACTCTGGGCGTGTTACCACTGCTAATCAGGGCTAAAGGGCATGTGCTCTCACCTCTAAAGATGGTAAGGTTGCTTTTTCTAGTTGGGGTGTGGCACTTGTGGGTGTATTATGGGATTTGCAGTTTTCTCTGTAGCTTTTTGAAAGATCGGGTGCAGCTGAGGGGCGAGCTGGTCACGGCGTTAAGAAACACCAATTTAATTGGGTATACGCAGGTAAGGATTGTGCCTTTAACATCGGAGGGAGAAAGAGCGGGAAAGAGGGATTCTCCACGTAATGGGAAGATGGAAGAGGAGGTTACCCTGCTGGCTTGGCTCTAGTAAAGGTATTTTCTTACAGTACACACAGGCAGGGTATGTTTGGTAATGTCATGCAGTTATGGATGGGGGACATTGTTTTGTAGTATTTTATATTCGCATGCAGCAGACTAGGTATGGGCCACAAATGTCATTCTATTTATTTTGGTAGTGTGTTTTTCTTAACTCTTCACGCATGAGGGGGGAAGGGGGCTGTGTGGCGGGGAGGAGAATGGATTGGAATGATGTTTTAGTAGATGGCTAATCCAATGAGGCAGTCATGGGAGTAAGAGGGTGGCACAAGTTTGAGTAGGAATGTCTGTTATTAATTCATGTAGATGGTTGTGAACTGTCAGTTGAGTCGATGTTTTAATTCTTTGCAGAAACCCCTTAGGAATAGCTATTCTGGCTCGAAATGCATTGGTTACCCAGGGCCCGATTCCCAGAACTAACTTAAGACAAAATCCTAAACTTACTATTTTGGTATTCACAGAATGCACTTACTACTTTTGGTATTCACAGAATGGATTTACGACTACTAACTTTACGTCCGCACTCGGGCCGGAGATTCCGGCCCAAGGGTGGAGATTTCCGGCCTGTAGGCGGGACTTCCGGCTCGTATTTGGGACTTCCGGTCCGGAGGTGGAGATTTCGGCCATGGCTAAATCTCCGCCACCAGCCGGAATCCCCGCCTCTGAGCCGAAAGTCCCACCTACGAGCCGGAATCCCCGCCTCCGGGCCGGAATCTCCGGCCCGAGTGCGGACGTAAAGTTAGTAGTCGTAAATCCATTCTGTGAATACCAAAAGTAATAAGTGCATTCTGAGAGTACCAAAAGTAGGAAGTTTAGGATTTTCTCTTAAGTTAATTCTGTGAATCGGGCCCACAGTGATGGCTTTCTGATTGGACGTGACGCTGTGAAAAGCCTAGAGGGGCACTCAGCAGTCATTTGAATAAATTAAAATAAAGAAAAAAGGTGGAATGACGCTGTGTCCGCAGTGATTTAATAAGCTATTGAAAAGTGATGAAAAAAGGTTTTGTACAACTATTGATTCTGATGATGAAAATGGAGAACACAAGAAACAGTGGTGAAAATTGATGGATGATTTTCCAACATTGCAGTGCACCAGATGGGGCGCGAAAACGTGCTCTAAGGTATACTACAAGTATGAGCTGTGTGCTGGGGCAGTGCACAGCCTCTGTTCGCACGCACCAATGGATGACATGATTTGCGTGACTACATTATTTAGAAGGGAAGGATTGCATCTTCATTACATGTATCTTACTGTTAGAGAGTGGGCATTTCTCTGTGCTTATAAATCTGTGGTGATGTATATGTTGGTAGTTATCTGTTGCATCAACAGCCCTAACACATTGATGTATGTTGTTTTATCTTGCCTTGTTTAGGATAACATATACTATACAATGTGACTGCGAATAATGCATAGTCATGTTGTTTCATGATGTTTGCAAAATAACTCTTTCTCTTATTGCACTTGTGATGTTTGACAATTGCCTAGTTGGCCGAGTATTATCGGTTCATATCCTTCTTGGTCTATGTTTAATGTACAGTATGCAATCTATATGTTATGTAATCTTGTGTGGAGTCTCTTTTGTGGTAAATTTATTGTGTTACTGGTGTGAATGTGTTGCAAAAACACTATACACATTGCAACTGATTATAAGCCTGACTGCTCTGCACCAAGCTACGAGAGGGTGAGCACAGGTTATCTTTGGTGTGTAACTTAATTCTCCTGACTAGAGTGGTGGGTTCTGCCTGGCTTAGGTACCAGTAGAGCAAGCCAAACTGCAGAGGACACCGATTCAGCAAAAACAGGGGCAACACGCAGAACAAGGAAACACTAGTTGTGAATATTTCCTCTAAGAAACTAACTGACAATCAGACGGCAGTTTTAAACAAGGGGAGTTCATTTGTACTGACCTATCAGGCCAAAAGTCTTGATTCCCAGATTGCCTGGTACAAATTCACCCGAAAAGTACGGTTGCGATATTTTTTCTCGACTTTAGTCCCTGAACCTGCACCCACACAAGATGAGGATCATCTCGAATTCAATCCCAAGAGTATTTTTGTTTCTCCAATTTCACACACGACCATTGATCTGTTTGAGACTCTGGTGAAACAAGATTTAGCGATTTGCAATTGAACGATTCTTTACATTTTACCAAAGCAGACAAGGGTGGAGCATTAGTCGTGATGACACGCACACATTATGAGAATAAAAAAGGTTTGATGTTACAAGATTCTTCCACCTATTTACCATTAACAGAAGATCCTACCAATGCTTTTTTAGCCTTGTTGGATTCTATTCTTGCACATGCAGCTGACATGAAATAGATCAGTACTAAAATGAGGGAGTATTTATTCAATCATTTTCCCCGTAGACATTGGCTGTAAATGCTTCCAAAGATACACAAAATTTTGAGAGACCCGCCTTTGAGACTCATAGTATCTGGGTGCGGATCTTTACATGATCCGTTAGGTCATTTCCTTGATGTTTTTCTCCAACCCATTGTTCAAGCCAGTCCATCATACTTACAAGACACAACTCACTTGCTTAACATTCTTCAGAATATTGTCATTGCTGAGATTGGACGAACCTGGTGATGTACAATAGACTTTGTGTCTTTATACACTTCCATTCCCCACCTCGAAGGCAATGAAGCCATTGAATGGGCTTTGTTGAGACAGGATAACATGAGGGCAAATAAGGTGTTTCTTCTTGAACTTCTCCATTTTTATCTGTTCCACAGCTACTTTCAATGGCAAGATCAGTTTTCTCTTCAGGCCAATGGTACATCTATGGGCTTTTCAGGAGCCCCCAGCTATGCCAACATCTTTATGCTGAAATTTGAAACTGAGCACATTTTTTTTAAAATTTCATAGACTTCTAAAATGATTGCATATTGACGTTTTATTGATGATATACTCATCATTTGGCATGGGTTACGGAGTGACCTAGAATCACAGCTTCTTAAGTTGAATGCCATCAATCCTAGAATTCAATTTACTTCTCAGATTGAGCCTCAGCAGATAGCTTTCTTGGATGTTTTGCTTAAACTTTCAGGTGTCACCATTGAGACCACTGTTTTAAAAAAAACCTTCTGATCGAAATAATGCCTTATTATACCAAAGCTTCTACCTTTGGCCTTTGTAACGTCACCTTCCTTTTTCTCAGTTTTTGAGAATGAGGTGAATCACTTTGTTCTCAGAGTTAGGTTTGCAGACCATTCGAGACTCCAAACAGAAGTTTTTGAGCAGAGGTTATCCTCAACAGGTAGTTGACCAGGATGAAAGCAGATCACTAGTTTTACATCGTGAGGACCTGGTGAAAAAGAAAATTGTGCACTCTTCCCCAGCCAGAGATGTGTTTGTCTCTACATTTTCCACCCACTCTAACCTCGTGAAACAAAGCATAATGCAAAGATGGGATTTGCTTCAATCTGAACCCAATTTTAAAGGCATTTTTTCAAGTCCCCCGTTATTTGCATATAAAAGATCACGTAATCTTAAAGAAATGTTAAACAAATATTCAAACAATAGTAAAGCTTCATACAAAGGCATGTCTAAATGCATGAACTGTTCGCATTGCAATAACGTTATCACTGGCAATAGTTTATCACATCCTCGAACAGGCAATAAGATGTCTTTAAATTTCAACACTTATTGCAATAGTCACCATGTTATGTTGTTTATGTCATCAGATATCCATGCGACTTGTATTATGTAGGGAAGACGGAGAGGATTCTCCACACTCGAATCACTGAGCATAAAAGCAGGATCAGGACAAAAACAATGAGTTCGCCATTAGCACAACACTGGCTAACTGAAAAACACACTATTGCACAGTTAAGATTTCGGGTGCTTGAAATTGTTGAAATTGTTGAGAGCTGTTTGGACAGAGAAATGTCAAAGGTTTATCACAACGAGAGTCATACTGGATATGGTTTATGCAAACATTGTCTCCAAAAAGACTGAATGAGAAATTTGAATTGGCATGTTTTTTATAACTTGTGTCTGTACTTCACTTCACTTTGAGGTTAGCTGTACTCCTCTGTAGTTGCTGTATTTGTTTATGTATTAGATCAGGCTTATATTCCATTTGTCTTGTGGCTGTTATGGTCCTTGTTCCTTCCATGTGTTCATATTGCAACATCTTGTTAACTTATAGGGCATTATTGTGCTCATAGTGTTAGCTCAATGCATGTGAGTTTCACTGATATATTATTTCCTTGTGCTTCGTTATATATTTTTACCTTGTATTTCACTATACTACATTTCTTCCTTTTGTCTCGTTTCATTATATTCTTGCCTCTGTGCCCATTTTTTCATTTTCTTCACTTCACTGTCCTTTTCATGGCATGCATTGAGGGAAGTAGTCGCTCTTTGTGTTCACAGTCTTACTTCTATGTCTATCATCACCCTTCCCCTCACGCATTTATTCGGCATTGACGTACGGGCGCACTGTCTGTAGCCGGCATCCACTGAGTTTCTGTCCGTGTTAGGCATTCTGCTGCTGGTGGTGAGTTCTTTTTTAATGTATTTATTTTCGGCTGATGACAGCCGGACGCAATATTTTGATCACGATTCCGGTTTTGCAGGCTTCGTTACTCTGTTGTTACTTGAGAAGGGCTGAGTCCAGTCACTTTATTTAAAGGTAAGCGTGCTACGCATGTTTGGCGTTTTTTATCCGTTTTGCTTCTTTTTACAAATTCTGTAACGTCCATTTGGTTTCTTTGGCAGAACACGGAGGTTTTCCGCTCATTAGTGTGAGCACTCAAGCCTTTCAGGTACGTGCCTTAGGTTTCACATGGTTATGTGCATGTTTCCCTAAACAAATCACACTTGTCACTAACGTCACTGATTACCAACGAGTTTTGTACCAGAGGTATTGGTTGTTTTAATCATATAAACTAGCAGTCCGTGCCGACGTTGTCCGGGGATGAAATGTTATGTGTGTAATGTTTGTAATGGTAAATTGTAATTTATCTTAAAATTTCACGGTATACAAAATCTTTCGTCTTTTTGTTATGATTTCAGTGTTGTGTAGTGTGTTGGTTATGTAATTTCCAAGCTTGTTGAGTTAGACATTAATGTGACCGTGCCGCTTGAATTTATCGTATTTTATTAACGTTTATTTTTTCAAATTTCTGCATTTAGTGCTATTATCATTGATTTTCATCTGTGTCTTGGTATGTGGGCCGTATTTGCAGGTCTTTGATTGTGTGTGCGTCCTCAGGTTTAAGTATTGTTCGGTGTGATTGTGTGCTTGTGAGGGCTGCTTTGAGTCCCAGCTCACGCGTTTCACATATGTGGCTTGTTAGCTGGGCCGTATTTGCATCTCTTTGGTGGTGTGTGCGTCCTCATGTGTAAGTGTTGTCCTACGTGAATCTATGCTTCCAAGTAAATATTGAAGTCTGTTACATCGTGTTGTTGTGAGGCTGCCTTTACTTCCCGCTGTAGCCGTTGGAGCGTGAATGTCGCGGTGAGTGAATGTTGCGCTTGCGCGCCCCTTTATTCTTTTTGTTAATGTCCCTGTTGTAAAAAGTGAATGTAAGTGGGTAGTATGTCCCTGTTGTAAAAAGTGAATGTACAGATTTGATGGATAGGAAAATAGTGTAATCTGTTAGACGTTGACATTTGAAGAAACAATACATTAATTGATATAATCTTTCATTTTATAGTTAACGCTCATGAGAAATATACAGAATTCCTGAGGAAGGCATAGCCGAAACGCGTTGAATGGAATTTTGATTCTGTATACAAATATGTACTACTGTATTGTAACCTCATGTAATTTGTATCATGTTTACATTTAAATTTTATGTATGTGCAAGAGAACAAATGTATGTAGAATTATTTATTTGATATTTACACACTGGAAAAAAAGGAATGAATTTATGAAAAAATATATAAAAAAAAAATGTTTGTAATAAAAAAGAACGTGAAATTATACATCATGTTATAATTTTCTGGTATAAATTATGCAAATGTCTAACGTCCAGTTGATGATTGGAAACATGCACAAAACCCGGTGCTGAGTTCTTGTTTTACTAAAAAGAAGCGTGAATGTGCGCGCACATTGCTTGCTTCAGGCGCGCCCCTTTTTATTGTAATTGTGTTTAATCCCCGGTGGAGAACGTTAACGTTTATGCCCAGAAAGCTTGGTTCGCAACATATATTATTAACTCCGCATAAATGGCAATGTGCGTGAATGCGGCCCACCTTGTGGTTTGTATACGGATGTCTATACGGACGTGGGAGAAGTGATCACAACTCGCGAATGGAAAGGCGCGCTACTGAATGAGGCAGACATTTTGTTTGTTATTAAATTTGTGGCACGGCCCTCTGAGTGTGTACTTTGACACGCCCACGCCCCTCTGAGAAGGGTTACGCCCACAAAGTAATAATGTGTGTAGTTTGACGCGTCCACGACCACGCCCCCGACACGCCCACGCCAACGCCCACAAGGGACTACTTTACCCCTAAGGTTCTTTGACGTTTCTAATGTATATGGTAGCCACCTGTATAGCCTATGTCCAGCTGCTGCAACTCCCTTTACAATGCTGTATTGGGTGTTGTGATTGGTGCTGTACTACTTGAGTTTACCCGCCTCAAAGTTTTCAGCTCTCTCTTTATAATAGTAGTATAGATTATGTTTTTTTCGGTTTACACGATTCTGTGTGTTTTGTGGCACAATGATGTATTAACCCATGCAGGCAGTGCTACCAGCAACTTCTTCTTTTTCCTATAATTTCTGGAGCGAGAATGTTAGCTGATTTATGTTATTTGGAAGTCATTGTATACTTTTGATTAATATCAATGCATTGATACATTGCAGAAACCCCTGAAGAAGGGCTTATGTTAAAAGCCCAACATGCATTGGGACATGTTAAGCTTTGTTATTGCATGCTGAATGCAAACTGCATCACTTGTTAATCTTTTTGAACTTTGCCTGCGAGGATCAAGAATAAAAGCAGATTTCAATCAACTCCATAGTTTGAAGACCTTATTCGCAACTGTGGATTCTGAGAAAAATTGTTTGGAAGACTGTTGTTTATTTAAGAATACTGTAACATCTTGTGGTCATTTTGATTACGTTTCATACACTGTAATGTGACGTGTGTGTAGTGCACTGGGCTGTCCTGGATACATTTCTGGGTATTCTCTTTCATTTTGAATTAGGTGGCCCGCAGAGCCCCTCACCTGGTGCACACTGGATTTTTTATTAAATAAGTTTAAACTTGTATAAATTATCAACATTTTTTAATTAGAATATTTGAGTGCATTCCAGCTGCGCTCATCTCACAGTTCCTGTAAATCAGCATTTTGCTTTTAGTAGCTTTCCAAATTGCCTTAAGGCACTGCAGCCAGTTCTTTTTCTCTGGGAACCCCAAACCTATAAAATGTATAGCTGGTACCGATGGACTCACACTTGCCAGAGATATGTTCCTGTGAGAAGGACACTGAAGGGAATTACTATTTTCTCGAAAGCATTGCTAAATATATGACAAACCTCATGTTCAGTGTGTTCTATCAAGAAGTGTATCATGGAGAAGATGGTCTGGCTTACACGAATAGGTCCCATAGATCCCCGGAATTAGGAATTATATATTTGTATATGTTTCTTATAGTCCTTAGTTTGATATTTGTCATCCAATGAATAGTGCATCATAAACAGTATTTCTGCCACAATTGTCTGATCTTTGATAATATTCCATAATAGAATGTGCAGACCACAAAGCCTAGAAAAGCCCCACACATATATGATATTGGGAGTCTAGAAGATTAGAGGCAACATTTAGTTGGTTTATATTCTGTGATTTATGTTTGCCTATTTACAAATACAAGAGAATATTGAGCACATTTAAAAAGAAAGTATCCCTGTAGAGGAGCCCCACCAGGAGCAGCCTGCTTGTTGCTAAGCCCAACTGTCGCACTTCACGTCACAAGCACCCAAACATTCCTTTCAGCATCACTACACCAACATTTCACGCAGCACATTCACACTGGCTGAGCAGCTAGGGAGAAAGTGACAGGATAAATACATATACAGGATACTAAATATCCTCCCCCTTTATATAACACAACAATTAAACTGCAAAACTGAATAAGGTTTAGGAAACGTAGAACTGTAAAAAGAGAAATTATACTGAAGTATTCTAATGCAAGAGGGAATAAAGCTTTAAACTGAATAAGTCAAAATACATACACAATGTAAAACCACAGTAAACATTAAAGAAAAATATAAAGAAAATGCACCGGAAAATATATAAGAGAAAATAAAGTAGATGCAATAGATAAAAGTACAAGATAAGGTGAAAAAGATGCATAGATAAATATACCTGAAACATGCAGAAAAATTGCGAAGATGCATAAATACATATACATATTCAGAATATTATATCACAAATACTAAGATTTTGTACATTGTTTTCGTCACAAAAGTGACACAAAATGGTGCAAAATTTTTTTTTTTCATGGGGGTGTACCTAGGATGGTGCATGGGCTTTCCCACGCAACCACCAAGGTTTCTCATGCTAAACCCAATTTACAAAAAATAGTAGATTGGGTTTAGCATAAAGAACTGTGCCCTTTTCAACTATGTTCTTCTTCCTTTTCTGACTTTGCATGTGTGCTGCCCTGTGCAGCATGTATGCAAAGTTGGAAAAGCTTTGTATCATACCTAGAATAGTATTTTCTACAGAAAGGGCACCCTTCCTGTACGCAACCTATGCTACACTCATGCACACATCCTAGCGCTATGGCGCTAAGGTTTGTTCATGAAGCACAGCAGTTGAAATCAGCGCAGGTGCAAGGGAAAACAGAGGAGAGGAGAGAGCCATATCTCTGACGATATGGTGCTCTTCTGCTTCCTCCCTGTCACACAATGCAACGCAGCCTCGTGGAAGGCTGCGCTCCATGGAGATTTCGTAATTTTGTAAATCTTCCCCACAATTGCATCTCTGACTACCACCAACAATACCCAATGGCCTGACAGGTATGAGAGGAGGCACAACACAGCACAACATGAACTAACTGCAAGAACGACCGACACACACATAAAATTAATGGGTGTAGTACACCTGACAAAACATCCTCAAGACAAAAGCTAATGGAGTAACCTGTAGCAACAGGCGAAATTCACACCCAACCAACATCCTTTGAGTAAGGACCAGTAGTGAAAACTGTGAAAATGAGTGACTCCAACCCGTACAGCTGCTCTTAACCTAAGGGCAACAAACAAAACATGAAGCACAGGGTGACTTACACACCATCAAACAAAATGTGTAGCGTGTAGCATATGGTAACTTACACACCGTCAAACAAAACGTGTAGCCCAGGGTGACTTACACACTGTCCAAACATCCCTCTTGTAAGGGTATTAAACTTGATCTGAAGAAATGGGCCTAGTACCCATTTAGACACCCCTTATGTTAGGATCTGTAGTCTACATTGTATTGTATAAATAAGACTATATCCATATCCTTTCCTCATGTAGGGGTGTGTAACGACAAACATAGAAATGGCTGAAAACCACCCACCTAATTATCCCTCACATAAGGGTAAACAAACACACTTTGACAGTCCAGCCTGAACTGCCAAGCCATGTCTTCCCTGGACCGGAATCAAGCTTCCCAGGACTGGTTTCTGGCATTACAGCGGTCTTCAGCTGGGCTTGCTTGACTCCAATGGCAAAGTGAGCAAGGGA
Organism: Lissotriton helveticus; assembly: GCF_964261635.1. Classification (NCBI taxonomy): domain Eukaryota; kingdom Metazoa; phylum Chordata; class Amphibia; order Caudata; family Salamandridae; genus Lissotriton; species Lissotriton helveticus. The sequence goes on from NC_136073.1 coordinate 97,786,182, forward strand.
CTCACGTCTGAGCACACCCTGCCAACTTAGGGCGAACAAAGAAAAACCAAAGGTGGTGATGGACGGAGCGTTGACAATACTTCACCTCACAGGCACCCAAACATTCCATTCAGCATCACCCCACCAACATTCCACACAGCACACTCACACAGGCTGAGCAGCTGGGGAGAAAGCAACAGGATAAATACATATACAGGATACTAAAATCTCCATATTATTCACAATATTCTCAGGCTGCATGGAAGCACAAAGAGACTGTACTTGAACCACCTAGCACAGCTTTTTGATAAACAGTTTTGGATGAGAGGTGCACACCCGGGAAGTGAAAGGGTTAATGCTGCTCCAAGATGTTTTCTAATTTTTTGGGAGACAATCAGCTCTTTGTGAACCAGTGCACTTTTGGCAATCATGAATACCAGCTAAATGAGGAGCACAATTTAATCAATTTATGTTGGCACTTCTGGTATTCAAGACATTCCTTGTGCTGTCCATGGAATGAGACTGTGGTGTAGCATTGTGCACTGGACACGCCCATTGTCACAATGGGGCTGAACCGCACACACTACAAATGATGCACACACACTGTCACATGGCCCATGGGGACATTGTAGTTTTCTCATGAGCACAGTGCAGATTGTCTGTTCTGGTCAGGCCCTAGCACCAAGACAAACCATACAGATGCAGCTGTTGTTTGGGAATGCACACTTTGGTTTTATTGGAATACCCAAATAGGTAGCACACACTTGGAGAGGGATATTTCTAGGGAAAAGAGCAAGACAGCACCTATGATGTAGATCTGCCATCTATAGACTGAGGTATGGGGTCTGCAGATAACCCCAGAGATATTTTGATATATAATCATTCTGCTTCTATACAAGGCAAGGGAGAATAGGCTACACTGTCTTATTTTAATGACAGCTCCTTTCATGATATACAGACTAATTACTATTCTTACCATATTGGTGCTATGCATTTTCCTGCTTGTAGTGGCACTTATACTGCATATTAGAGCACATTAGTTAAAATAAATAGTTTAAACTCATTCATATCTCTGTCGGATCTTATTGTGGACAAGTACAAGATTACGAGCGAAAGGGTGTGTCTTGCAACCGCGATTCCTGAGAGAGTTGGGAGTGTTGTGTTTTGGGGTAACCATTCACTTGTTTCTCTGTGAATGTGTAGGAGAGCAAATGAGACATTATAGCTGGTCCGTCCTGGGCTCATCGGTACTCAGGTGGTAGGATGAATTAGTACCTTTGTACTAAGGTCCCATGATGAAACACATAGTTTTGTTTGTGCAGAATACCTGCAACAACATTAGTATATAGTGTATGGGACTAAGCCCAAAGTGGATTTCGTACCCTTTATTTATACCATTTGGCTGCACTCGGATGGCCACTTACATTTGTATTAGGGGTCATAACAGGGAGCCAGGGAGCTTACTAGATTCCCTCCAACATTAGTTCTTAACCAGTCCCCTTTATCTTGTTGGGTGTCACACAAAAAGTCTCCAAACCATTGACTTAGTGTTGGGTTCAGGCATACGTTGGTTTCTGCTGCTAATATTAAAGTCTCCTGGCTGTCAGCCTTTTCTAATAGCACAGGGTGTGGAGCTGGAGGATGTGCATTGTCAATCTCACTGGTGGCTTGGTCTGATTGGAGTGATATCTAGCTCATTCAGTACCTCCTCCCATTGCCTCGCCTCATCACTATCCACATGCAGAGCATGGTGGCCTTTTCCGCACACATCCGTCACCTCCATCTTCTTGTACCATGACACATTTTGAGTCACTGTCTCAGCATCCAGATGGTCAGACCCCATGGTGCCACTAATCGCTGTTACCCTCTACCACCCCTGCGCATATGGATTGCAGAATTTCTACCCTGGGTGCCGGTTAAGGACCAACACCTGATCTCCTGGTGATATGTGGGGGGTCTGAGCTTTCTGGTGGATGCTTATGCTGTCACTGTTCTTTCTCCTTTAGTTTTTGTGTGCCAGTGTTGTGAAGGGTCAGTGTCGCTATTGTGGATTTGTGGGGATTTTCAGCATCAAACCCATGGTGACCACTGTGTTGTGCTGTAAGGGGTGCTTCAGTACACATGCAGGAGTCAATTCAGACTCACTTGCAGGTTGAATCCTTCACCTACTGCTAATCACATGGTCTTGTTTAGCGTGCGCATATATTGTCCGACATCCCCATTCACCTGATGCTATTGGGGTGTAACTCACCTGTGTCACATTCCGAGGTGCTGAAGGAATTCCTTAAATTAGGCTACCAAGAAAGGGTGATTACCGTTGGTGATTATCTGTTCTTAGATGCCCAACACTGCAAATATTATCTCAAAGAAGGGGCTGATTTTGCAGAATGGTGTTGACTCATCCCTACCTTCAGGTACTTGGAGTACCCATTGACCAGTTCCAGGGCACTTGCCCTGGAAGCTGCTGAAGTCGAGGCTGACTTTGGCAAGGGGGCCTTGCAGGTTATTTCTGTGACCCCCGTTACCGGCACCATGGTATGGTCATCAGTTGACAGGCCATGAATTTCTTCACAAAGTCATCAACTGATGAATCAAATCCAGGGAACCATACCTTCTCCTAAGGCGGGCTTTTGTCTTTGCTGCCCCCAATAACCTACATGCGATAGCTTGATGACTCTTTTGCACAACATTGTCAATATTAGGATACAGGCCTGCTGGGCTCAGCTGACCTCCATATCTGGTACTGCTTTACAATAAAGTTTTTTTTTTTTAAGTAGCCCATTCTCCTTAGAGAAAAATCGGATCCATTTTTTTCAAGAAAATGTTTTAGTTTCATTATTTAAGGGCAGGTAGTGGTCCGCGGGACCACTGCCTGCCTCTAAAAAATATTTCCCCTGCATTAGCCCCTTCCTAATAGCGAGTCACAAAACACTATTTTGCAAATTATTTTGGGACTCACAAAAAAGTGTTAGTAAAAGGCCCAGAGAAAAATTGTATGCGCAAACAGGTCACAACCCCGTTTGCGCATGTAATTTTGTGAGTTGCAAATTATTTTGGAACTCACAAAATAGTGTTAGCACATGGCCCAGAGGAAAATTGTATGCGCAAACATGTTGCAAACCCATTTGTGCATTTAATTTTGGTCGTACATCTGGCCCTCAGTTTGTTTCATACACTCCACAGCTGGAGCAATTGTTCCTTGTCTGCAGGTATTCTCTGGAGGCCGTCTTTCAGGAATATTCTCCACATTCCTCCTTGTATGGTGGGGATGGCCTTTTGGAACTCTTTCGTCTTCTTGTGTAGTCTGGATGACCTCCTTTACATGCAGCGCTTTAGGGCAATCTTCCCAAATCACTGTTTGCACTAGTTCTTGTGTCTGTGCTACTCTGCCCAGTCCCCAGGTATGTCAAGTGCCATGACAGAAAGTCAGCAGGGATTCTCACCCTTGGGCAGATGAAAACAGAGAATCAGTATTATTGCAGCTGCCCCACTCACCTTTTGATTAGCGGTGGGCGGAATTGCGTAGTTACGTTACGCAAAGTTCTGCGAAATGGTAAAAAATCTACGCGAGCGATGCAGAATTCCACGGAACTGCTTTTTCCGCCCGTTCGTGATGCATTTTTCATGTTCGGGGACGCTGTTTACGTGCTCGGGGGCAATATCTAGCGAACTTTCCCATGCGGTTGCAGCAATCTTGTTTCACTTGTCCCACCGGCTCGCGGTTTATGTTTCCTGTTTGCGAATGTTGATGTCCGATGGTGCTTTCGAATGACGTATTCGCTATCGCACACTTTTGCTGGATCCCGCAAAAGTATAGGAAAACTCATTGGCGAACACAGGGATTCCGGTAAGTCACTCCCGAGCATGCGAACAGGCATTTTGGAAGCACGAACAAGGGGAAACTTCTGCTACACACACAAGATGATGGACGGAATGTGGCACAATGGCAAAACATTCACCCCCTAGTCACAGATCTGGGTTTAATCCATCGTTATTTTGCTCACCAAGCCACCCCAGTTCAGATATGTCCATATGCAAATCAGTCTTGGCCCTGTGTCTCATGGGAACAGTCCAGCCCGAACTGCCAAGCCATGTCTTCCCTGGACCAGAATCAAGCATCCTAGGACCGGTTTCTGGCTACAAGCCATCTTCAGCCAGGATAGCTTGACTCCAGTGGCGTAGTGAGCACGGGACCCACGTCTGGGCATACCCTTCCCACATAGGGTGAACAGCAAAACACACAAGATGATGGACGGAATGTTGCACAATGGCAAAACATTCACCCCCAGTCACAGATCTGGGTTTAATCCATCCTTATTTTGCTCACCAAGCCACCCCAGTTCAGATATGGCCATATGCAAATCAATCTTGGCCCTGGCCACGGATCTCAGAATTTTTGGCAATTCTGCATTCTCCGCAGAACACAAAATCGCCAAAATTGGCGGAATTTACCTCCCATGTCTACTCTTGTTGCAGGGTATAAGGGCAGTCCCTCCAAACTGCATGACTAAAGGTTAGATCACCTTGAATTTGTGACCACACAGGTATTGATGTAAGTGCCTACATCCCCATTTGATTACTAGGGTTTGCTTTTCGATCTGTGCACAGCAACTTTTCATCACTGTGAGTGCCCTATTGGCAAAGGTAAGGGGTTCCATGGGCCCTGCTCATTTTCTTCAGTCAGTACTGCCCCAATACGTGCTGGGTTGGTGTCAACGGCCAGTTTCCGTGCTTTCTCAGGGTCATAATTGGTCAATGTGGCATCGAGCAGGGCCTGCATTAGCATTTCAAATACTTTGGCTTCTTTGTTGCTGAAGGACCACTATATGGTTGTCTTTGTCAGGCCCTGAATTGGCTTCAAGAGTGTCACATTAATGGTAATAAGTAACCCAACTATGTCACCTGACCTAGGTTGCGTTGAGGGTGGCAGGGGTCTGCTGAATTGCTAGTCACCTCCTGGGGTTTACTTGCAGCCCATCCTCAGTTATTATGTAGCCAAAAAACTCATTCTGTCATTTAAAGAATGAGAAATTCCCCAGGTGTAGGGTGAGTGTCTGTAACATGCCTCAGAGGTGGTGGGCTTTGAAGGTGGAAGTTAAAATTACAAAACGGGAAAGAAAGCGCGCAAGGAAGGCTAGGCTAAAATACAACAAACAACAAAACCCTGCCCCGGTTAAATTATTTCCACTTTTTACAGCAAAACCTAAAACGGAAACGAAAGTAATACCTCGACCCTTATCTGAGGCAGAAAGCACAGGAAGGAAACAAGCACACTTTTCGCAGTCCTCTCTCGCAGACTGCCAAGACCTTAGGCACAAGGCAAAATCTTTTTCTGAGTCTCAAAACAAACATGGAGTCAGAAGCCCAGTTTGCGAAGATGAAGCGATTGGTAAAGAAACCCGGGTGGTGCAGCAAAAGAAGAATATAAAACTAGATGAAATCGAATCGGAAGAAGTAGCACACATGGAAAACCAGCAACCGCCGGGACACAGCAGCCCAAGGGGCGACAAAGTACAAAATAGTCAACAATCAGCATGGCAAGAAGCAGAGACGCAAGAAGGGCCCAACCTAGCAGAACTGATGCAAAACAGGTCAGAGGGATTATTGTCAACCATCCCTCAAATTCCCCTAAAATCAATTTCTGTAATTCTAAGAGGGAAGGATCGTCACTGCAAGCTCTTAGTTCAGGAGCAAGTGGACCTACAAAAAAAGATGTCGACCCAAAAATATTCGGGCCCTCCAACTGCCAGGCTAGAGGAAAAAATAAAAAATCCGGCAGAGCACGAACGTGGAGGCAGGGAAGAACCACTGCAAATCCTCCCAGAGCTAGGAGGAAGAAACAGTAGCGTTCCACAGCCTTCTGGAAAAGCAAGAAGTAAAAGACTTGTGTGAACTGAAGCTGTCTTTTATCCCGGAATACTCATCAAAAGGTACCCAGGACACGCTCAACAGGGGAAACCTCTTGAGACTTTTCCATGAAATCCCTGAACTAAAAGGAATCTGTTCACGTGATTTAATCTCAGTGGAATTCAAGGAAACACCCCGAGGGGGGGTGGAGGAGTCCCTGACAACATGGGCATCCAAGGACCTGGTGGACAACATTATAGCAATGAGTGGAAGATTTGAGACATGGGGAATCAGGCTTCAGGCAGTGCAACGCCCAAGGTACCCACATCCCTTCTTAAACAATCCAAATGAAGAGCAAAGCCCACGAAGTCATCAGCACCCATGTCTACGCGGAGCCCGTTCCAATTCACCAACGACTGGGGAAAGCCCACAGGACCTTAAGGACTGGGCCTGGATCGCAAAAACATTGAATGATAAGTATTCCTAACAAAGGAATACAAACACGGGAGCCGGAAAGGGAAAACAAAGAATTAACCAACATCTCGCTCTGTTCATGGAATGTGCACGGCTTCAGGGACATTAGCCAAGATCAAGATACATTAACTTTCCTAAATCAACAACAAATAATCATGCTTCAGGAAACATGGAACACGGGGGCAACCACAATACCTGGTTTCATCGAACACCACTGCCTGGCAGAAAGACACTCAAAGTATGGCCATCCAAAAAGGGGCTTATCAACCTTCATAACCCAAAAACTGAATTGGGAAACCGAAGAAATAGATACAGGGGCAAATTGGATCCAAGTGACTAAGGTAAACGGCAAGGAACAAACTATAATTCTCCTCCTAATAAATGTTTACATCCACCCAGAGAGAAAGAAGCAAAATGGTTAATACATAATTCTAACAAATCTGCTAAAAGTATTGCAGAAAAGCCACACAAATGCTCAACTGGTGATTGCCGGCGATTGTAATACCAATCTTTTGGCGACCAATAGGGGAAGGAACCGTTAAGTACCGAACGGTGAGTTGGAACTTGTCCGCAAACTAGAAGCACTCGACTTAATAATCATGAACGGTAAGGCCCCGTGGGACTCGCCTCCAGTGGCAACACACCTGAGTGGAAAAGTCGTTTCGACAATAGACTTTATTATTACAAGTACTAAACAGCTCTCATAAATAAACAGTTTCAGTATAATTACACGACCTGAAAGCGATCATCTGCCGTTAATACTGAATCTGAAGAATAGAACAAACTCCGCTCAGAGGAACAATGCCATTACGCATTATCCAGAAACGTTCAACCTGCGCAAAGTAAAATGGTGAGGAGAGGCTCCTGAACTCATAGTGAACAAAGTAAAGGCCTTTATTGAAATCCAAGGCCCAGTTCAAGAACGGGCGCACGTAAGCCACTGGGAGCAAATGGTCGAGTTTTTACTTCAAACCTTCCCGGTTACTAGGCCACAGAGGCCTTTTAATACAGCCAAAAGGGACCCATGGTTCAATCACGATCTCAAAACGTGCAAAAGAGAGATCGCGAGAGAAGTGCGAAATCTATCCCGAGAGGGAGAAAAGGAGCTAAAACAGGAAAAAATAAAGTTGCAGACCCTAAGGAGTGCTTACAGAAAGAAGTTGGAGAAAGTAAAATCAGAGTATAAAGAATCAATCTGGCAGCAATTACTAAAAGCTAGCAAAAAACCCAACAGTAGCGATTTCTGGGGGATTATTAATTCGTTAACAATGGGCCCAACACTTCAGCAACAGGCAGGAATCGGTGCAGAAATCTGGATAGACCATGTAAAGAACCTGTTCAACCAGCGCAAGAAGGATCTAGAACAACAACACCAGGGGAAACATCACGACCAAAAGGAGGCACAAGCCGAACAGAGACATGCAATTCCAACAGCTAATTCAGCCCATTTAAACTCCTCTTTTGAGGAGCAAACTCCTCTGACAAATGAGAAAGAACTAAAAATCCTCATAAAGAAATTAAAGTCCAAGGGAGCGGCAGGGCCAAACGGCATTCCAAACGCAATCTTCAGGAATAACCCAGAGTTATGGTCTGAAATCCTAACACCAGTCTTCAACGAGATCTATGTAAATTCTAACATCCCAGCTTCCGGGAGGGGGACCGTCATACACTCCATACGCAAAAAGGGAGACCATGGTAAGCCAGGGAATTACAGATTAATCTCCTTGATTGACGTGGAAGCCAAACTATACGCCTCGTGCCTATTGAACCACCTGCAACGTTGGATGGAGGAACAAAACATCATACCCAACTTCCAAACAGGATTCAGGCAAGGCATGGGCACTCAATCGAACCTTTGCAACCTTAGTTGTATTGACGGAACAGGCGCAAATAAGGAAAGTCCGCCTCTTAGCCTGTTTTGTGGACATCAAATCTGCTTTAGACAGAGTGAGCAGGAATCACTTATGGAATAAACCTAAAAGATGGGGTATACCAAATGCACTCCTCACCGCCATTGTAACCTTGCATACTGACACCTGGACAAGAGTCAAGCTGGGAAACGGGTCAAGCACCACCGGAAATATTCCTACACAAAGTGGTCTGAAGCAAGGCTGTGTCTTGGCCCCAAGCCTTTTTAATCTGTATTTATCGGATATGGCCCGACACTTTGAAAACTCAGACTGCCACCCCCCGAAACTGGCCAACAAACCAGTCGCAATCCTCCAATATGCAGACGACATTGTCTTGTTAAGCTAAACCCCAGTGGGACTACAAAGATCAATAAATAACCTGGCATCCTATCTGGACTCGGAACAGCTAGAGATAAACAAAGATAAAACAAAAATTGTTCGTCTGGTTGACAGCAGGAAATTAAAGTTCAAATGGAGGGTTAAGGGCGTCCATGTGGAAGAAAAAAGTTCATATAAATATCTGGGCGTAATAATCGGGCAGGGCACAAGTCACAAAGAACACAAAATGTCCCTCAAGGCAAAGACTCAGTCCCTGATCTACGCTTATAGATCCTTGCGTAAAAAACTTGGACTGCCCTAACCATTTGCATTTGTTAAAAGTCATGGCTGCCCAAATCCAACCAAGTTTGTCAAACGGCCTTGTCCCCTGGTGCGGCAAAGATTCGCATCTCCTGAACGAATTGCAGTCAAAAATTTATAAAGCAGTTTTTGATGTGCTTCGCCCGCCCAGGTGAGACTGGAATTTGGTCTTCAGGATCTTAAATACAGGGCAATGAGTAACTTTATTAAATTCTGCCACACCCTCCGGCTATCCGAAGCGGAAACTCTAAATAGACTCTGCTGGGACGAAGTAAAGTCACAGAATGAGCAAGATACCCCAAAGGAATCGACCACGCAGCTTATGGACAAATGTCTGCACTGGCTATCTAGGCAATCCTTCAACTGGAGTATGGGCAGTCATAAGCTAGCCAGACAGAACACAAATAGCCTTTTTAGTTACCGGTTTGGGCTTGACATCTTTTTCTACATGCTTTGTATGTACCTGATAACATACTTAGAATTCATTCTACATGTTGTACTTTTCCTAGAAAGTATATTATCAATTTGCTTGTACACTCTATCCAAGACACAGAAAATTGTGCATGATGCCTTTGTTTATGGTTGTCAGGTTGGAGATAGATCGGAATTGCAAGACAAACATTCACATCAGAGCTGCACCTCTGACACAGTGCAATTGGAACTATGCATTTGTCATATAACCACCGCTGAGCCAGATTGGGCAGAGGAGCACTACTAATGATTTTTCTGGAAAACTTGCCTGTGACTGAGATGCCGTCCTGCTGACACCATTCTCTATCCTGCCAAGGATGGTAGCCTGTTCTACACCAGATCTGCTTCCTGATACATCATATACAGGAACAGGGAGATAGGTTGCGCCAAGATGTCTGGCAGAGGGTACTTCCAATATTCTCTCGATAATGTAGATAGGAGTCAAAGAATGGGCATAATCATACATTCATATAATAACAAATTGCTTTCATAATGGCTGAACTGATTATCTTTTCACCGTTCTTGTAATGCTGGTTTAGTGCATTTTTTCCTTCTAATAATCACAACTCATGTTTTTAGACATAAGTATACAATTGTTTCAATAAATGTTTGAAAAGCCAGTTAGTATATTTTGTGTGTCTCCCTTTTGGTTTGCCTGAGTAACAACAAAAGGCTGTATCTGTTTGCATGATATCCTTGGAGAATTAGAGTGGTTATGTTCTGAGATTATGGATTTCATCCGGTACCCTGTAAGGGTGAGGGGCTCGGATGGCGCAATGTGAGCTAGCTGGGAATTAGGCGAACATAGTCTGATGATATGGATGAACTCAGTCCCCATATTTTGACCTTTATGCTGTCTAGATTCACTGTCCTACTAAATTCATGGGAACCATAAGACACTTAGATGAAGTGATGCGGAGGCTCTGGCTGGCACCTTCTCTCTTATGTGTGCACATTTTGATCCATTAAAGAGTGATGCTTTGTTTACAAGCACTGCATTCAGTGAATTATGCTTTTGAGTGGATCATTGAAAAGCAAGATCTAAAACTGAACATTTATCTGGGTCAAGGTGAAGTTTGAACTACACCAGCGTAGTTCAAAGTCAAAACATGCTTTATTCGGTATATAGATATAGAACCATAAAAGCATTCTACAGAAATCAATTCTACATAATAAAATGACTTTAAAATATTTCACATATTTGAAATTCCAGGTAGACGTCTCCCATACAAAGCAGATTTTTTACCCTAAATACTTTTCTTAAAACACATTTTCAAAATGTCAAAAGTGCACAGTAATTATATTCATATCCACACAAAAAGCAATAAGGAATAAAATACATAATATAGTTCATAAAAAGATAAATCTCAGGTTACCAACCTTATTTCAGAGAGTGTATTTGTACGGTAAGGAGTTCAATGGGTAAGACATATACAATCTATTCAATTTTATAACTTAATGATTCCTAAAGTGAAAGGTCCTTTCTTCGCTTAATAGCCATTTGGGTAAAAAGAATAACTGCATTGCATGTTGTTACATTTTCCAAGTTACAATTATAATAAAAAGCAGATTTATAAGTGTACAAACTGTTATCAAAAAATAATGGTCGTAAAACAGATTTATTGATATCCCTATAAAAATTACAAAAGAGTAAAGAATGAGTGTAATCTGGGAGGATTTGCCATCGTAGCGGCAGTTAGGTTGGTTAGAACTCCACTTGACCATGCTGGGGAATACAATCTGGAAGAGCAGGGTACCCAGCCTTAGTCTTGACCGATAAAATCGATGTTGTAAGTTTCCTATAAAGACAAGGTACGACTGGATACCTGCTGAAAAAGAGCCTTCGCAATACTCAGTTCGGCCTCTCTCATAGATTCCCTAGATTTAAATAATCTCATTTTAGCTCCATTTTACTGCAGGTCTGAATACTCTCGGGATCTTGAAGGTCAATTACCACATTACACTCAATTAAGAGGTTATAAATGTAATGTAACCATGGCATTTTCCTACAATGGTCAAGTGTGAGGCAGTACAAAGTTATAACTTTGGTATATTGCGTCTCATCTTTAGTCCAGATTCTATGCCAGATTGTAAGCGCAGTCATAGTAATCAAATCACTAATATAAGGTATGTCTGTCTCCTTGTGAGCAATATAAGTAGCTGTTGAGTTGGGGACTGAAAAAACCCTTCTTAAAAATTAAATTTCAAGGGTTTGTAGTGATGAGGTATTTGCCCTACCCCATAAGGCTCCACCATAACTAACCTCTGTGACTCACTTCCTCCCATTTAGCTATAGAATTTCGCGTACTGGCTTATTACCTATTCTGTGAGAGAATCTAAAAATGGCCTCACTTAATTTAATATTTTTTATTTACATGAATTAATATGTGTACTCCATGATCAGTTCCTATTAAAAAGTAGCCCAAGGTAAGAGAATGTAGATGTCCTTTCGATGTGTACTCCTTCAACATGATGCCTTCTACTCTTAATTTTACTCTTCCCACAAATCATGACTAAGGTTTTACTCAGGTTTATTTTTAAATCTTTTTCGGCCATGAAGTTTGTGAGGTTGTCTATCAAACGTTGAAGGCCATTTGCAGTCCTAGATATTAGGACTGCATCATCTGCATATAATAATATAGAGGTTTTACATTTACCAACAAGAGGGGCATCAGCTTTTGAGTTCTGTAATAAAAGGTCAATGTCATTAATATATAACTAAAATAAATGGGGAGCAAGGACACAGCCTTGTCCGATCCTGCAGGTGACTCTAAAGTGCGTGGTCTATTCCCCATTCAGCCCATAGCATATCCCCGAGGTTAGATGAGTATATATCTGTGATAAATAGCTAATAATATTGTGTGGAGTGCCCATCCCTTCAAGTGTTTGCCATAACTTGGTGTTATTCACTAAATCAAACACACTGGTAAGGTCAACAAAACAAAGATGGAGTTGGCCTTCTTTGGCGATGGTATTTTTCCCTGTTAGCAACTCGAAATTAATGCACTGCTCCACCGTTCCAATACCCTTTCTAAAACCGTACTGAGCTTCAGTGAAGATTTTTTTTTTCTTTTGCGCAACAGTCCAATCACTCTTGCATAATTCTGACCATTAGTTTAGATGTAGAATCCAGGAGGGATATTGGTCACTAGCATTTTGTGCTTCCTCTGTTGCCTTTTTTAAAAAGAAGGACAATCATGCTTTCCATTCAGGTTGCAGACAGCACCCCACCAATGATTAAAAAATTAACTAAAATAGGGGACCAGAGATCTGTATTATACTTAAAAATGTTGATGGGGACCCCATCTGATTCCACAGCCTTACCTCTCACACAATTCTTTAGATCAGTTTGTATCTCCTCTGCAGCAATATGTTCTATCTTAACAATATTCAGTAAGATAACGTTACTGTTTTCATCCTTCTCAGTGATTTCTTTTGTGGGGTTAAAGATGTTTTCAAAATGTGTTAATCATTCTTCTGGAGTCACTAATGTTTCTACCTTGGTGGATGAATTATCTCTAAATAACGGTTGGTCAATAGTTTTCCACAATAAGATAGAATCCTATGTCTTAGCTGCTTGGATCAGTCTGTCCAAAGCAATCTCCATAATTTCTATTTTTCTTGAATTTATGGCTTGCTGATAACATTTCCGAAAAATGCAAATTTTTTCACTATTCCTAGATTTTACTTTTAATGCTTCCTTCAGATCCTTATTTAGGGGCCGATTAGGATGGCGGTTTTTCCGCATCCTCCGGGCCGGCGGAAGTGTCCGCCGGCCTGGAGGATGCGGAAAAACCGCGGCGGAGACTCCAAAGACCCACCGCCAAATTAGGATGGCTGGTGGGTCTGGAATTCCGTCCGCCGCTTTTCCGCCGCCGGAAAAGCTATAACATGGCAGGCGGTGTCTATGAGACACCGTCCGCCATATTATGATATCTCGGGATAGCACCCACAGGAGAAGTTTGCAAAATAATAGAAAAATGATGAACAGTGCTGGACTCCACACGATAGGCAAGACAACATGGTTCGTTACAAAAGACGGTGTTTTTAATTTTACGAACTGGAAAGCCTTCATGAACATTTAATGAACATGAAAATTGCCGATATTAATATCGGAGTCTTTTTATGTTGTCACTAAAGCCACGTGATCATGGCATTCACAAGAGGAATGGATTATGTGAATTGTAGTTCTTGGGTAAAAATAACTTGATGTTTGGCAGGCGGGAAAGGAGAAAACTACTGCCCAATGGGGAGGAGCGAATGTATTTAAATGGGGAAACTAAGAGGGAGGGTAAGCTCACCGTGTTAGTAGGAAGGAGGATGATCGTTAGGCAACAGATATGGCAGGTATGGAGATTCGCTACTGCAGCATTAATCACAGGATTAAAGTGGACTGTTTAATGGAGCGTGAGTGGAGTGATGTGCTCAGAACGGCGTCAGGCTATATAGCAATGTTGCCACAGGGCAGCAGTGGTTTAACAGGGGAGGTTTATGGAGGATTTATGAGGAGTGAATGAAAACGAATGGGGTTGTGTGGATGTGTATGTTAGAGAAATGCGTGTTAGGTTACATGAATAAAAGGTATGAAAAAAAAGGGGATTCTTGAAGATATGTTAAACCCAGGGTGAAAGCATTAGGTAGACAATCTTTTTTTGGGAATTATGTGAGCAGGGGAGAGAAAAACTGAGTAATGGTTTATTGTCCCGCCAGTTAAAGAATGTACATAACTAATATGGTGATAACGTATGAGCAACAACAGAGAATATTTAAAGTCCTGTTTTTTTTTTATTGTTTATTAATTTATTATGATACCAGTGGACCTTTTGTTAATATTGGCTGTTTCATTTTGTTATTATAGTGACCCCTGACGAAGGGCACCAGTGGCCCGAAATGCATTGGGTTTTGTCAAAATAAACAACACTGCCTCAGACGAAATTGCTTTTATCGTGTTTTTGCATGAGGTTCGGATGGCCCAGCTTAAGCATTAGAAAACCTGAAAATTGGCAAGCACCACCCCCCACGTGTGGAGAAACTATGTTGGAAAATAAACCGATCAAAAATGTTGAGATATATGGACTACATGTGGAATATTTGGATGAAAAAGAAACAATTGAATAATTGTCTATGAAGGCGCTCTCAGCTGTGCGTTTGGAGGGGGAGAGTTCTCGCCCCATACAGAGATGTTTGTTGTACCTGGGTGTCGCCAGGGCATGGCACTCGCCAAACTGCACGCATTTACAAAAAACAATGTATAAATGTTTGAGAAGATGTGTGCATCCCTACCTTTGAAAATACATTGTGGTCACATCCTAATTGCCATGGAGGGACCGCCGCTGCCCATGCGGACGGTCCCTCCTACTCAGGGGTGGCGGACGGACGCAAGTCCGTCCGCCATCCTAATCGGCCCCTTAGTCTGGTGCACTGCTGATTAAACCATCTGGGGCCATGATCCCTGTTCTTGCTATTTCTACATTTCAAATCTTTGAGATTTTAACAGCAATTTTTTGAGAAGCAATTATGGTTTTGGTGTTACTAGAGGATTTGTCCAAACATATTTTTCTATGATGATTATTTTCCATAACAACTGCGGGGTTAACACCTGACCACTTAATAGAAATCCCATTCTCACCTTGTGTTTTGATATCTACTGCAGAGACACATACCTTCTCCTTATGATAAAAACTAGAATTCAACGTTAAAAGGAGAGGATGATGGTCACTAAGCAATCTAGCCTGTATATAACAGTTTTCAACAAAGGTCCTACAGTTCTTTGATATCAAGATGTGGTCAATACATGACAACAACCTAGCCCCTTTGTATGTTTGGTTAACATAGTCGCCCTCATGTACACCCGGCTCCATTATTTCTAAGTTATATTTGTTGCATAACATAATTAATTGCTTCACCATAAGAATTATGTGGGAAATGAGGGATACAATCGCCATCATCATCTCCATAGCCACATTGGTCCGCTATTAGGATTTTGCATAGTTCGCAATTAAAATCACTAGCCCAGATTAAGATATACTCACCCTCAAACCATTAAAAAGAAATCCAACTCCTCTTCTATTGTTACAACTACCCAGTGTCACGTGTTATCAAAAATATTATTGTAAAAATTAATCACTACAATATGCTACTTTCCTTTGACACAGAAGAGTAGGAACTAAAATAACTGAGAATTTGTATAGTTTTTTTTTTTAATATCAAAGGGGAAGACACTGAGAATAGGGCTGCTAAGCAGCCTCTTGCTCTTCCAGCCTTTGACTGGATTGCTTTAGTGGAAATTGTTTTACAACCATTAATAAAAAATGTTTCTGTGAGCCATGTTTCTTGTATTTACATTAATGTGCAATTCTGTATACTTTCGAGCCATGCCTTATCATGTAACTTGTTTTTAACCCCTGTGACATTCCTTGACGTTATTATTCATAATCAACATAATGGGCAACTAATTGGGTTTGTGCCAAGTACCCAGTCAATCAACCTCACTACAACTTCTTAAAGGTGCAAACCTATTCGGCATGGATGGTATCATATGTGTGACGATGCTATGATAGGTTCGACCAGTTAAATAAAGAGGCTCATTTCTAGTTCTATAGTAGTAACTATGTGGGGCTACAGTGATGGTGTATTCAGGGCAACCAGGTGGCCAAGTTTATTTTGCTAATATTTCTTCTAGCAGTGAACCCACTGTGAGAAGTTAGCCTGGCATATGATGTCCACTAGTTCTAGTGGGCACCTTGCACCAGTCTGATTGACCCTTATTGATGGTGGTTGTAAAGTCAACCTTATAGAAAGCTATCCTAGTGGTAGCATTGACCAGCAGTCAATAGGCTAAGAATTCAGAGAGCATGTGAAGCTGTTTGTTTTACCAATTATAATCCCTTGAATACCAAATGAAAGGACACCACACAAATATATAAGTATTTATTCTAAACACAACCCCTCTGCACTCCTTATGAGGTCAGCGGTAAAAGCACAATACAAGTTACTTAATTAGCATACAATAAGTTGCCCAGATACAGTCATGCCCTAGGGGCCTCACAAACCATACACTAAAATAGTGGTATAAGTACCACGTCAGGAATAGAAAGTAGGCCTAGGGCCTAGAGAATCACTGGGGCTACTCTAAATAACCAAAGTTTAGGAAGTAGGAGGACCACGGGAGATGCGTGAAGTGTCTAAACACAGCCGCGAGCTACCATTGACTTTCTATGGGAAACGTAAAAGTTACAAAGTTACTGTTTAAGGGCACTTCCGGATGGACTACGACAAAACCCCTTTAGACTAGGACACTTTGAGAGTCAAGACTCAAGGGAGCACCAGAGTACTCGTTTTACCTCACCCAGGGAAGCCGGGTACATAGGTACCTTTTGGTGTCGGGTTTTGTTGATGTTTTCTATGTAGATCTGCAAAGAAGTGCTGCTGGCGACCAGAGGAAAATGTCCGGGTGGATCCAAGGGAGGATCGAAGATCTGAAGAACCTGAAAGCAGAAGGGACAGAGTCTGGGTCACTAGCCAGTGACCAGGAAGGAACCAGGAAGGAACCAGGAAGGAACCAGGTGATGTCGCGATGATCTCAGGTGAAGAGGTGAAAATTGTCTCTGCAGCCACAAGGTCCAGGGGGTGTTGACAACAACCAGGAGCTGGATTCGAGCTGTCCCACTTCGTGACTGCAGTGTCGGTATCCGGATTGGACCCAACAAGCCTTGGCAAACACAATCCACACAGGAGATGAAGATTGGCTTCGGTACAGACCAGCAAGGTCTGTGGCGTTTCTCTTTGCAGGGAAACTGGAGCAAGCATGGAGCAACCAGGAAAGCAGTTCAAGTTTAAAATAAAGTCTTCGGGGGGGCTCAATATCCAATGGACAAGGAACCGGGAAAACGCATTGAGCTGAAATGCAAGAGCAGGCCTCACGCGGCACTCGTTGAGTGTGGAGGGCTGAGTTTCGGTGCAAATGGTGCTCGGATCTGGGGTTTCTTGAACCCTAATGCACAACTGCGAGTTACCTCAGGAGTCGATGCAGTTAGTAAAATGCAGGATGTCCAGGATTTCCAGTCCCACGTCTCTCGTGTCCGCTACGGGCCTCAGCTTTGCTGGAGTCTTCGATCAGGGTTAGAGATGTCTGGAAGTCCATGTCCTGTGACGCAGAGTCTTTGAGTTCCGGCAGGAGCCTCGACAATGCAGATCGGCAAGTTACTGGTGGTGCCTGTTAGCACAGGGTGGTCACAAAAGGGGGTGGTGATGGATGGAGCATCTGAACCAATCAAACACTCACACCCAGTCAAAAGATCTGGGTTTAATCCATCACCGTTCTTTAGCCCACTCTGCCACCCCAGTTCAGACATGGCCATATGCAAATCAGTCTGACCCTGTGCCTCATGGGAACAGTCCAGCCCGAACTGCCAAGCCATGCCTTCACTGGACCGGAAACAAGCTTCCAAGGACCGGTTTCTGGCATTACAGCTGTCTTCAGCCCGGCTTGCTTGAATCCAGTGGCAAAGTGAGCAAGGGACTCACGTCTGAGCATACCCTCCCACACTTATGGCGGCCAAAGCGGTACAAAAGGGGGTGGTGATGGACGGAGCATCTGAACCAATCAAACACTCACACCCAGTCAAAAGATCTGGGTTTAATCCATCACCGTTCTTTAGCCCACTCTGCCACCGCAGTTCAGACATGGCCATATGCAAATCAGTCTGACCCTGTGCCTCATGGGAACAGTCCAGCCCGAACTGCCAAGCCATGCCTTCCCTGGACTGGAAACAAGCTTCCGAGGACCGGTTTCTGGCATTACAGCCGTCTTCAGCCCGGCTTGCTTGAATCCAGTGGCAAAGTGAGCAAGGGACTCACGTCTGAGCATACCCTGCCACACTTATGGCGGCCACCGCGGTACAAAAGGGGGTGGTGATGGACGGAGCATCTGAACCAATCAAATCCTCACACCCAGTCAAAAGATCTGGGTTTAATCCATCACCGTTCTTTAGCCCACTCTGCCACCCCAGTTCAGACATGCCCATATGCAAATCAGTCTGACCCTGTGCCTCATGGGAACAGTCCAGCCCGAACTGCCAAGCCATGCCTTCCCTGGACCGTAAACAAGCTTCCGAGGACCGGTTTCTGGCACAGGGTGGTCACTCCTTGATCACAAGGGAGATGTCTTCCGTCTTCTAGTCGAAATGGAATGTCGAAGGTCCAAGAGTTCAGTATCAAAGTTTTGTTCCAGGATAATCTAAAGTCCTAGGGACATAGCTCCTATACTTATACTAAGGTTAGGGGCTGGACTGCCTGGGTAGGTCCCTCCTATGGGTGGACCTGAGAAGGGGGTGGTTACACCCCTTTCCCTTTGTCCAGTGGTGTGCCAGGGCTGGGCTGGAGTGCCCCAGCAACTGGTTTGAACTGGGCTTTGCATGGAGCACCTTGTGTGCCCCAGGCAGTTTCTTGGAAAAGCATCTGCTGATACAGCCCTCCCTGCCCCAATACACAAAATCCTGCCTGAGGAGGTGCTGGCCCCTCCCTGGACAGGAAACCTATTGCCCAGGCCTCCCCTGCCGGAGTTTCATCCAGCAGCAGGCGGTCAGACTCATGTCTGTGGCAGCAGCATCCATTTTGTGATGCTGAGGCTCTATTTAACTTTACCGGGTAAACCAGTAACTACATGTCTTCTCCCTCTAGAAGGGTGGAATGCTACCGCCGCCGCCAGGACTGGCGGGGGGGGGGTAGTATTCCAAAGTGTTTGACACCTTACAAAACATGTTTCGATAAGGCCAAACTAAAGTTAGCATTAACCGCGAGGATTATAATGTACTTAAGAGTATATGGTATGGCTATAGCATTGAACAGCTATAGGGAGATGGTTCCGAAAGCTGCAGAGGGGCTCAGCTCATGCTAGGGCACCCTCTCACATAAAACCAAGCACTCTGCCTCCAGGATTGATAAGGCCTGCCATAGGAGTGACTTATAGGTGCATATGTGTCCATATATAAGGTAGATATAGGTTTACTATATCTAAGTAAGGGGTGATTACACCACCTTACCCAGGCTGGATGAACAGCCTGTGGTGTCAGTTTGGAGGGGTGGCATAATACATGCTGCAACCCCTGGTAGGCCTTGGATGCACCTATGCCCTGGGTACCTATGGTACACTATTCAGGGACTCACAAAGATGACCCAATACCCAATCTGGTATGTACCTAAAATACATGGTATCAATTTAGAGAGAGAACAGCTAGGCTGTTGTCCTGATTAGCAGGGCCACAGCCAGTCTAAAGTTGAAAAAACAGAGTATCACAGTAAAAAGTGGGGGTGACCATAGGAAGCAGTCCCTACTCTCCTACACAACCCCACCCCCTCCCCCAAACGCAGGGACATTAAACTAACCTTGACCATTTGAGTCTTCATGTTCTGAGTGGAAATATCTGGAGAGTCCATCTGCATTTGTATGGTCAGTCCCAGGTCTATGTTCCACTGTAAAGTCCATCCCCTGTAGGGAAATGGACCACCTGAGTAGTTTGGGATTTTCACCCTTCATCTGATTTAGCCACAAGAGGGGCTTATGGTCTGTCTGAATCTTGAAGTGAGTACCAAACAAGTATGGCCTCAGCTTCTTCAGGGCCCAAACCACAGCAATGGCCTCCCTCTCAATAGCTGACCAACGTTTCTCTCTAGGGGTCAGCCTTCTTCTAATAAAAGCTACCGGCTAGTCTTGACCATCTTTATTCAATTGTGAAAGCACAGCCCCCACTCCCAACTCAGAAGCATCTGTTTGAACAATGAATTCTTTGGAGTAGTCTGGACTTTGCAGAATAGATGCAATGCACATGGCCTGCTTCAGGTCATAAAATGCCTTTTGACAGCTTACTGTCCACTGAACTTTCTTTGGCATTTTCTTGGAAGTTAAGTCATTAAGGGGTGTCACAATGGAACCATACCCCTTGACAAATTTCCTGTAGTACCCAGTCAGGCCCAAGAAAGCTCTGACCTGTGTCTGGGTGGTGGGAGCAGTCCAGTCCTTTATGGTTTGGATCTTGCTCTCCAATGGTTGAACCTGACCTCCACCTACAAGGTGGCCCGGGTATACAACCTGACTCTGCTCTATCTGGCACTTGGTAGCCTTGATAGTCAGGCCTGCCTTTTGCAGGGCCTACAAAACATTTTTTCAGGTGGATCAGCTGATCTTCCCAAGTGGAGCTAAAGACAGCAATATCATCAGGATAAGCAACACAGTAGTCATCCAGACCTGGGAGGTCTTGGTTCACCAACCTTTGAAATGTGGCAGGTGCATTCTTCAGACCTAAGGGCATTACCACAAATTGATAATGTCCTCCTGGGGTTGAAAATACTGTCTTTGGCTTTGCATCATCAGCTAGTCTGATCTGCCAGTAGCCAGCTGTCAGGTCAAATGTACTCAAAAACTTGACAGAAGCCAATCTGTCTAAGAGTTCATCTGCCCTGGGTATTGGATGGGCATCTGTCCTAGTGACAACATTGAGGCCTCTGTAATCCACACAAAACCTCATCTCTCTCTTACCATCTTGGGTGTGAGGTTTAGGCACCAGGACCACTAGACTGGCCCAAGGGCTCTCTGAGGGCTCAATGACTCCCAATTCCAACATCTTTTGGACCTCTGTCCTGATACAGTCCCTGACATGATCAGTTTGCCTGCAAATCTTACTTTTAACAGGCAGACTGTCCCCAGTGTCCACTTCATGAGTGCACCAGGTGGTCTGACTTGGAGTCAGTGAAAACATATGTCTATAGGCCTGCAGAACATGTTTGCAGTCCCTCTGCTGCTGATCAGTGAGGCTGCCTGCCAAGGCCACACCATCAACTGATCCATCATCAGGGTTCTGAGAAAGCAGGTCTGGGAGAGGGTCACTCTCTTCCTCCTGTCCTCCATCAGTAGCCATGACCAAGCCCATGTCATCCCTGTCAATATATGGTTTCAGTCTGTTGACATGAAGCACCCTGTGGGGGCTCCTGGGAGTTCCAAGATCAACCAAATAGGTTACCTCTCCCTTCTGTTCAACAACAGTGTGGGGTCCACTCCACTTGCCTTGAAGAGCTGCTGGGGCCACTGGCTCCAACACCCACACTTTCTGCCCTGGCTGGTAAACAGTCAGCACAGCATTTTGGTCATGCCAGGCTTTTTGCAATTCCCGGCTAGCCTGAAGTTTTTTGGATGCCTTTTTCATGTACTCAGCCATCCTGGAGCGGAGACCAAGTACATAGTCCACAATGTCTTGTTTGGGAGCTTTGAGAGGTAACTCCCAACCTTCCTTCACCAGACAAAGGGGTCCTCTTACAGGATGTCCAAACAAAAGTTCAAAAGGACTGCAGCCAACCCCCTTTTGTGGGACCTCTCTATAAGCAAACAAAAAGCAGGGCAGTAGGATATCCCATCTCCACCTGAGCTTTCCAGGGAGACCCTTAATCATGCCCTTTAAGGTCTTGTTGAATCTTTCAACTAGACCATTGCATTGGGGGTGATAGGGTGTGGTGAACTTATAGTTCACTCCACACTCCTTCCACATTGCAGTCAGGTATCCAGACATGAAGTTTGCACCTCTGTCTGAAACAACCTCCTTAGGGAAGCACACTCTTGAGAAAACTCCCACCAGGGCTCCTGCCACCACAGGTGCTGTAATGGTCCTAAGGGGAATAGCCTCTGGGTATCTGGTGGCATGATCCACTACCACCAGACTAAACCTCTGCCCAGATGCTGTTTGGGCATCCATTGGTCCAACAATGTCTATCCCTACACGTTCAAAGGGAACCCCCACCACAGGTAGTGGTATTAGGGGGGGGTCTTTGTGGTGCCACCTGATTTGCCACTGGCTTGGCAGGTGATACAAGAGCGACAAACCTCCTTTGTGTCTTCTGACATGTGAGACCAGTGAAAGTGAGGGACAAGCCTGTCCCAAGTTTTGTTCTGGCCAAGATGTCCTGCAAGGGGAATATCATGGGCTAATGTAAGAAGGAAGCCCCTGAATACCAAAGGTATAAATAACCTCCTGGAAGCACCAGGCGTGGGGTCTCTAGCCTCTCAATACAGGAGCCCTTCATCCCAATACACTCTAGGGTTCCATCAGGTTCAAGCTCTTCTAGGACAGTTCCTTCTTGGGTCTCACAATCAGCTTCCTTAGAACGCTGATCCTCATTCTGAGGCAAGGGGGAAGGCACTGCCTTAACTCTACTACTGCTCTTCCTTGTAGGCAACTGGTCCATTATTCCAGAATCCAGTGCCTGTTCAGTGTTGCAATTTTTGACCTGTGACCTAGTCATAGCAAGTACATGTGCTGAGATACCTAACATTTCTGCATGGGCCCTATACTCCACTTCAGACCAGGCTGAAGATTCCAGGTCATTGCCAAGCAAACATTCTACAGGGAGGTCTGAGCTAACAACAACATTCTTTAGGCCAGTTACCCCTCCCCAGGAGAAATTAACAGTTGCCATACTATGGGTAGTAGTGACATTGCTAGCATTGGTCACTAGGTAATTTTCACCTAGTATGATCTGTCCAGGGTCCACAAAGCTGGGTGTCACCATTGTGACACTATCATATCTGTCCCTGTAGTCCTGAGCCACTTTTTCATTAATTAAAGGCGTCTGTCTGTACTTGCCCAAGTTACTGGGACTCACAGTAGAGGACATAGGTACGTCCCCATCACAGATCAGGACAGCTTGAGTTGGTATTCTGACTAGGCCAGAATCCATCTCAGTTCCCAGGGTTAACCCTACTACACCCTTCTGTTGAGAACCACCACTATTAGCTGTACTAGGGGGACAGTTGCCTTAAGGGCAATGATGGCTGGAGCTGCCTCCTTCTTGGTGCATTCACTGGTCCAGTGAGTATTTACCTTACATACTTTGCACCATGGTTTTGTAGGACCTTCTTTCTTTTTGGATTGTTGGGAACCCCCACCAGTAGAAGCCTTTTGGGGACCGTAAGAAGACTTCTGGTCTTTTGCTTTCTCCCCACCCTTTTGGTCTTGCTTCTTCTGATCACCACCTTGGTTGTGTACCTTCTGCCTCACCGTGGTTCTGACCCATTTGTCTGCCTTCTTACCCAATTCTTCGGGAGAGGTCAAATCAGAGACAACCAAGTGCTGATGCAATAACTGGTTCTGACAATTATTAAGAATCTGTTCTCTCATTATAAGGTTATACAATCCTGTATAGTCACTTACTTTACTGCCCAGTAACCAGCCTTACAGAGCCTTAGTAGCTCAATCTACAAAGTCAGTCCAGTCCTGAGTCTGTGTCTTTTGGGTATCTCTAAACAGCAACCTGTACTGCTCAGTGGTTAAGCCAATCTATCAGAGCACTCTTCAGAACAGAGTAGTTGTCAGCATCCTGTTCATTAACTGTAAGGAGCTCATCTCTGCCTTTGTCTGCAAAGGAGAGCCATATAATTGCTGCCCGCTGCTCCTTGGGGACCTTCTGCACTTTGCAGGCCCTTTCCAAAGCAGTGATGCACTTGTGGATGTCATCCCCTACCTTATAGGGGGGCACAATTCTGTTAAGGTTTCTATGGTCATGAGACCTTTCCCTATCTCTAGGAATTATGCTGCCATCAGTGGGCTCTAGTCCGCACAATTTCCTCTCTCTCTCAAGAGCCAAGGTCTCTATGGCAAGGGTAATTTCTTGCCTCTTGATCCTAAGCTTGGATTCCCTCATCCTAGCCTTATGCTCCCCTCTCTGAGGTGAAGGCATTCTCCTCAGAGCTGAGGCATTGGACCTCACTGATGAATCAGAATGTCCAGTTTCACTGGAAAGTGATCTGCGTCTTCTGTGCTCACCATTAGGCCTACTTGGGGCTCTGGTTTGGATCCTTCCTTCTCCAGTCCCATGTAGTCCTAGGTTAACCTGGTTTAGTTCATCTAACTCTACCTGGTTCACCTCATCTTCTTCAGAGTCCAAAGGGTGTGGCCCACTAGGATCCTCTTCAGTAGAAGGGTGGCCACCCTGTTTACTACCTTGGTTATCTGTGTCTGATGCATTATCTACATCATAAGCCACTAAAATATCCACTAGGTGTTTAAAGGTTGGACTCTGTCCTTGTCTCAGTTTCCTGACTGAACACAGACTTCTCAGTTCCTAAAAAGTAAATGTGTCATATTTAGAAGGCACCCTAAGGTTGTCTTCTGGCAGAGGCCCACTAGGCCCTGCTTCCAAGGACATTGTTAGTGTTGTGTGGTGTGTACCCCTACTTACACTACTTGTTTCCTACAAGAACCTCTCTAGGAGTTGTAGTCGGGGTGTGGTAAGCCCTTACCGCCTACAACTGCTAAGTTCAGTAGAACTTATGTATTATAAGAACTTGATTTATATGTACCTACAGGTACCTTAATGTGATCTTTTAAATGATATCTCAAGATTATATGGTAAAACAAATGCAAGCTCTTATCCCATCCGCTGCACACCAATGTGAGAAGTTAGCCTGGCATATGATGTCCACTAGTTCTAGTGGGCACCTTGCACCAGTCTAATTGACCCTTACTGATGGTGGTTGTAAAGTCAACCTTATAGAAAGCTATCCTAGTGGTAGCATGAACCAGCAGTCAATAGGCTAAGACTTCAGAGAGCATGTGATGCTGTTTGTTTACCAATTATAATCCCTTGAATACCAAATGAAAGGACACCGCACAAGGTATATATCAAATATATATGTATTCTAAACACAACCCCTCTGCACTCGTTATGAGGTCAGAGGTAAAAGCACAATACAAGTTACTTAATTAGCATACGATAAGTTGCACAAATACTGTTATGCCCTAGGGGCCTCACAAACCATATTCTAAAATAGTGGTATAAGAACAACGTCAGGAATAGAAAGTAGGCCTAGGGAATCGCTGGGGCTACTCTAAACAACCAAAGGTTAGGAAGTAGGAGGCCCACTGGAGACGCATGCAGTGTCTAAACACAGCCGCGAGTTACCCTTGACTTTCTATGGGAAACGTAAAAGTTACAAAGTTACTGTTTAAGGGCACTTCCAGATAGACTACGACAAAACCTCTCTAGACTAGGACACTTCCAGAGTCAAGACCGACGGGAGCACCAGAGTACTCGTGTTACCTCACCCAGGGATGCCGGGTGCATAGGTGCCTTTTGGTGTCAGGTTTTGTCTATGTTTTCTATGGAGATCTGCAAAGAAGTGCTGCAGGTGACCAGAGGAAAAGTGTCTGGGTGGATCCAAGGGTGGATCAAAGATCTGAAGAACCTGAATGCAGAAGGGACAGAGTCTGGGTCACTAGCCAGTGACCAAGAAGGAACCAGGAAGGAACCAGGCGATGTCGCGATGATCTCAGAGGAAGAGGTGAAGATTGTCTCTGCAGCCACGAGGTGTCAACGATAACCAGGATCTGGATTCGAGCTGACCACAAAAGATCTATTTGACTGCGATGGCTGTATCCGGATTTGACCCAACAAGCCTTGGCAAACGCAATTCACGCAGGAGATGAAGATTGGCTTTGGTGCAGACCAGCAAGGTCTGTGGCATTTCTCCTTTGCAGGGAAGCTGGAGCAATCCTGGAGCAGCCAGGAAAGCAGTTTAAGTTTAAAGGAAAGTCTTCAGGGGCTCACTAGCCAACGGACTCGGAACTGGGAAGACGCGTCAAGCTGAAATGCAAGAGCAGGCCCCACGCGGCACTCGTGGAGTGTGGAGGGCTGAGTTTCTGTGCAAATGGTGCTCGGATCTGGGGTTTCTTGAACCCTAATGCACAACTGCGAGTTACCTCAGGAGTCGATGCAGTTAGCAAAATGCAGGATGTCCAGGAGTTCCAGTCCCACGTCTCTCGTGTCTGCCACGGGCCTCAGCTTTGCTGGAGTCGTCGGGCAGGGTCAGAGATGTCTGGAAGTCTGTGTCCTGTGTTGCAGAGTCTTCAAGTTCCAGCAGGGGTCTCGACAATGCAGACTGGCAAGTTACTGGTGGTGCCTGTTTGCACAGGGTGGTCACTCCTTGACCACAAGGGAGATGTCTTCCGTCTTCCAGTCGGAATGGAATGTCAAAGGTCCAAGAGTTCAGTATCAAAGTTTCGTTCCAGGATAATCTAAAGTCCTAGGGACTTGGGGTCAGATGTAGGTAAGCCAATACCGGTCGGTAACGGCCGAATTTACCCATTTTTGGCCGTTACCGACCGGTATTGGGCATTCGGGATGTAGGGGACCCGAAAACATCCGAATCGGTAAATTTACCAAATCGGTAAGGTTTCCGAATCGGAAACCTTACCGAATCGGAAACATTACCGAATCGGTAAATTTACCGATTCGGAAATTAAAAAATGGTAAAATGAGTTTTTGAGATGTAGGAAACCTCTTAAACACCGATTTTGCATGAAATTCGGTATTTAAGAGTCGGTATTTACCATGGATACAAATCAGGTGGTAAACAGGTGCATGGTATAAAAAAGGCCCCAAAATGCAACATTTTCACCAGAATGGCGGCATTCTATGTCATTGCGAGGCGGATACGGCTACAGGCAGAAGGAGAGAGGGTCTGGAGGAGGGAGGAGCAGGTGTACAGGCAGAGGATCACTCTATTCCAGCTTACTGAGCCTGAGATCAAGTATGGGCGGATTTAGCGAATCTGGCGTACGCGAACTTGCGTATTTACGGATTCGCAATCCGCAAGATCCGCGAACTCTCGCGAATTTGCGGATTTTTGTGTTTTTTGTGTTCGCAAGGGTTCGCGAGGATTTGTGTACCAGTTCGCAATTGCGAACTTACTTGTCGGCTCGCAACGGCCGCGACTATGTTGTTTCTACGTCTGGTTCATCATCACAGGTTCACAGCACCCTCTGTTTCACCACTGCCACTGGTACACCCATGCCAGTGATGCCACCCTCTGGTACACCCATGCATCCCTCTGGTACACCCTCACTGCCACCCTCTGGTTGGTTTATCACTGTAAATTATGGGGGTGAAAAAAAGCAAGCACAACTGCCCTGCTTCAACTGCCATGAATTAATTTGGCGTTGATTAATGTGTCAGTGATTTTGAAACTTCCAGTCTGGCTGGCACCTGCTTCCTTCCTTATCTGTAATTTGCTTTCTGTTGCAGTGCAATTTTTTTTTCACAGGACCTTTATGGCCTACTTGTAGCTATTCTATGAGCCTGCTGTTTGGGTCAGAGCAGGGTCATAGAATAGTTGCAAATAGGCAACTGAACTCTGGAGGGGCCCCTCAGGAAGCACTAGAGTGAATGGTTACTAATGTTAAGATTGAACTTTTGCACTTGCAGATTGCTTTCAGTTCTGCAAAAATCGTTTTACTGCAATTTTGCGCGATTTGCGGGGCGCGAATCCGTGCGAGATCGATTTCGGAAGCTGCGAATTCATGCGAATACACAATTTTTTTTTTTGCGGCGTGTTTGTTCGCGTGAGTTTGTGCGTTTTCGCAAGGCGCTTGTAGAGCTACGTTTGCGAAGTTACCCTAGCGGTCGTACATGGGCGCGGCCATCTTGTTTGCGTGACGTAATTCCGTTTCCGGCCGCTATGTGTAATCTCGCAAAGTGTGCGGCTCGCTAGTACAATTTCGCACGTGATCGCGAGGAAAATCTCGCGCGAACTTACCCACGCGGTCGTGAACGGGCGCGGCCATCTTGTTTCTCATTCATTGCTATGGTTCTGGGCATGCTCTCTGTATCCTTTCTTAATCTCTGCCATCCTTTTTGCTTTTTTGAAGTTTTTTTAATCTATTTTACTTATAATCTATCCCTCTATTTTTCTAGCTCTATATTTTTGTGTTTTCTGCTACTTTTTGTTAATTTTGAACTACTTTTTTAAACGCTTTTATTTACTTCTTCCCTGTTCTATTTCTTCTTTCTTATTTTGCTTCCTTTCTGCCCAGACCATGGTTAAGGAAGCTGGGAAGAAGCCCGCAAAGGGGAAGGGTCCGGCACCCCTTGCCAGGCTCCCGTGCGGGCGTTTGAGGGGGGAGACAGTGGTAGCTCGGGAGATTTTTAGTGCGGAGGAGGTGGCCGCACTAATATTTCACGTCCAGCGCCGCCTCCCCAAGACCATCATGGGAGGTGGCAAGATCGCAACCGGCTACGGCATCCGGGACCGCCGGAAGCGGTGGGCGAAGGTGTGCCGGGCCATGTTTAAACTCTCTGGGGTCCGGCGCACTTATAACCAGGCCACCCACCGCTGGACGGATGTCATGGACCGGGAACGCGACTTGCTGGACGTGCTTGGCGTAGAGATCCCCGGGCTTGGGGAGTAGTAGTAGCTATTTCTAGCTATTTCATCACTACTCTGTTTTATCCGGCTCTGTTATTTGCAAATGTTTGTTTTTTACCAAGAGCAATAATGCTGCCGATTACATTGTAGGTAAATTATATTTCAAAATCTTCTATGCATTTCAGGTGCACTGCTCTCCTTCTCAGTAGCCTTGCTACTATGCTTATTTGTTTTGTATTTTGTGTTCATTTCATTGGCCTGAGAAATTATGTATGAGTGTAGTGTAAAGAACTGCGTAATGCTAGACACTAAGGGTCATATTTTCAATTACCGGCGCATCCCTGCAAAGTAGCAGGGATGCGCCAGTAATTGTGCGCCATGCCACCACCACCCATGGGCCCAAAACGTCACAGAAGCCTTACGCATCTGTGCCGTAAAGGCGGCGCATTGCTCGAGTTGCGTGCCAACGATGGCGCAGCTCCAGCAATGCTCTGGGGTGCCCTATCTCCCCAATGCTGCATCAAGCCGTACGTCGGCTTCAAGCAGGCGCAGGGTTTGAGTCACGCATCATTGTCCTAAAAGTGACTGATTGACATCTTGTAGATTTCCCTCAGCCACTTTTAGGATTCGTTCCTGCGCAGGAACGCCCTCCCTTGCGCTGGAATGCCCCCTGATGGCGCAGGGCTTTACAACGTGATGCATCTCCCATATGCGTCACTTTGTTAATATATGCCTCACCATGGCGCCTCTTTTGTTCTGCCGCTGCGTCACAAAAGTCACGCAACAATGGAGCAAAAGAGCCGCAAGGGGCTTCAAAATCAGCCCCTACAGACTCAAGTCCAGTCCTTCCTTTAGACACATGGCTATAAGAAGAAATAGTGGTGGTGGTCGGTGGATTTATAGTTTGAGTATTCACTGATCTGCAAGCACGATGGACTTTGTCTGTCACTTCGCGTGCTGTGGACTGCTGCCTGCCAGGCCAAGGTAAACCTTTTTAGTAGTCTGTTTACTGAGTTACATAGGAACTTTCAAAGTCAACGGTCCGCAAATCAAGCAATACTAATAACGTAGTATACCAAATAAGATCGGTCAATATATCCCTTGGAATAGTTGTCTATCTATTTGTTATTTCGCCAAAATATTTTGTATTGTTATTTTGAAATGTTTGATTTGGTTGACAAATATCATCCATGTTTTCTGGTCTTTCTTTCTTTCATGTTGTACATCAGCTTCTCCCAGGGGCAAGAGGAGGACACAGGAGGAGGAGGAGGGTGCTGTTCAGGATGCGGGCCAGGATCGGGCAGGCGAGGGCTCCTTTGCTGTCCCCAGTAAGTTTTAATTTTAATATAGAGTACCTATTTTTTCCTAGCGTTCCTCATTCGATTTTTTCTAAATCGTCTTTGATCTTCTTGTAGACTGGATCTAAATTCTTATCCTGCCTCGACTATGAATCCCTGTGGTATTACTAGATTATTCTTATTAGTCTGTCTGTGTAGCTAACTAAGATTGCACATTTGGCAATTCCATTGGACTCCCATTCTAGTCAGCAATAGCTCTATGCACTGAGTGCAGTCCTCTGGGATTGTCCATAATGTCTTTTCAAGTCTTCGAAATGTTTATGCTTTGACAATTGCCAACAATAAAAAGGTAAATGACCACCAAGAAAGAATAAGATACTACTTTACTTTTGTTTTGGATACTAGGACAATCCATTCTACTACTGTTGCAGGGACAAATCTGCACAAACAGAACTATGGACACGAAATAATGCAATAAATTATTACATTGTATTTCGTTTTTTCACATTTCTTTATTCCTCCTAGACCAAATATTATATAGTAGTGAGTGGTGTATTCTAACATTCTTAAATGTACTTTGAAGGTGGAACATCTGGTGGCGGGGCCAGCGCGGAGGTGGTGGTGTTGGACCAGGACTCTGGGGAGGAGGCGGTGCAAGTGCCGGACGTTCCTGTGAGGGTTCACACGGTGGTGGCGGGAAGAGATAAGCTATATATTCCTTACTTATTGAGATTGAAGACTGCATAGTGTGCTTTCTGCACAGGTGTATTATAAATCAACCCCGTAGTAGCCTCCTCTAAATGTACTTCGACTTAGCTGTGAAGTTTTTGGCGAGAAGAATCCCAATAAGATCTGAGATGAACTTGATGGATGGGATGAACGAAAAGCGAAAGAATGGTGTAAGTAAGTGTGGAAGGACGAGAAATTTAATGATGGCTGGCAAAGAACAATGATATGTGTTTGCTTGGTCCCCGAGGTGGCTGGGAAGGAAAGAAAATGGTATGGTGCATGGCTGGGTGAATGATGAAGCAAGGATGGGTGGAAGGAGAACAGCCTGGGTGGGTGAAACAGAAACTGTATGTGTGCATATACTTTGAATGGATGGATGCCTGGATCATGGTATTATCTGACTCTTAGATAGCATATGTGTATCTAGAGAGAGTAGACGGTCACTGGATGAACTAAGTGTTACCTTGAAGAGCATATAACACCGCACCCGCAAGTCCGTTCCAGTGTAGGAAAGGCAAGGAAAAGAAGTTGTAATTTTGTCCAAATACTACCATGAATAGTAGCAGTAGTTTGTATTGCAACTGCAAGCACAGCATATATCCGGTTCTTACGGTGGACACTCCCTCCCTACCTCTCTTAGTAACTTTAGTTTAGTAGTAGTACGTCATTCATGTGTGGGTGTATCACTGTTCACTCAATAATAGGCAAAGCACCTAAAGTCATCCCATATGTCATCAAATACATCCCATGTGAAGTGATAGATAATCAAATTATTTAGCTTCTTCATTTTCCTTTTCTAGTACTCATTTGCACTGCAGGGTGAAAGATAAATTAATTAAGCAGTAGCCCTTGTAACAGAGTATTCTCAGTGCCACCCGTAATAGAAAAGGAAGAGCTTCACCACCTGCATGTACTGGACCGGTACAGTAACGCAAGTCTGTCTCACTCATCATGGTGTGCGTCTGTTTTTCTCGGGTGCAAGTTCACTGCGCTGGCATTATGCCGGCTTGCATAAGATAACGTACCAATTTTCCTAAACAAGAGAGAAGAAGAAGAATAAGACTGGTGTACTGTCATAGTCGACTGTAATGGAAGTCCATAGTGCTCGTAGAATTTGTTCCTTAAACTCCCACTAATGTTAGAGCAAGGATGAAGAAGTGGGAGGTTAGATAGATACTGTCCTCAATAGTTATGTACTGTGCTTTCAATTTGCTACTTGTACTGTGACACAACTTTCTGCTCAATCACTTTGTGTTATTAATCTTAAGGAGCATTGGTTACAGACTATGTCTTTCTTTCTTCATATAGTTGCTCCTTCCAAATCAAATAGACCATCACGGAGGGAGCAGGCTCGAATGGCCCGGCAACGGAGGGTGGATGCCACTGTCGCCGAATATCGGCGGCTGGTGGCCCTGGAGGAGGAGGACACGCAGTCAACCGGTACGACAACAACAACATCCACTGGGACAGCTGCATCCTCTTCCGTGCCCCCACGGGCTGCCAGCCAGCGCAGTGCTCCAGCAGTACGGAGCCGGGCTACCAAAGCCAACCGCCACCGCCGAGCAGCAAAGACACCAGCTGCCCCCCACAGGAGTTGCAAGGCACGCCAGCGCCGCTTAGGACTCAGAGTGTCCTACCTGAAGCAGGAGGTCCTTAGCTATAAGAACTTGGTGGAGGGCCTCCGCTTCGACCATGCCACCCTCTGCAAGGAGTATGATGCCCTGGCCGCTAAAGTCAACAGCACCCTCCCGTAGTGTAGTGTCCCTTGCCCCTTTTTTAGAGACTTTTGGGGGGTGGGATTTGGGAGTTGGGTTCTTTTTGGGACTTTTGAAAGACAATCGTTGGGGTTAGGGAGGGTCTTGAGGGAGATTATTTTGTTAGGGCTACATAAATATACTTTTTGAAACTTTATCTGACCATACCTGTTTTTTACTGCTTTTGAGTCTGGTGGGTGGGGGTTTAACAGTAAGTTTGTTTTCCTGAAGAGTCCTAGGACTTTAGTAGTACTACCGTCAATCTCTCATCTAGTCCTAATAGTCCATTATACTACCTCCCACCAAACGCTTATGTTACCTGTAATTTGTGTTTGAAAGTAGGGCTAGGCCCAGGGCTGGCTCCACGGGAAATGGGGATTAAGGTTGGCAATCCTGGGCGGATGAAATGTCCTCATTGCGGTGGTACTAGTGGTGTGACACAGTGGCAGTTGCATGCCTATGGAAAAAAAGAAAATGAAACCTGGTTTGTCCTTACTGTAGCATTACAACGGTACGATAGAGAATATAGCAGGTGACAGTACACTAGAACAGTGCCACAATGTAGCCTAACAAATGGTAAAGTATTGCAAGTATAACTAGTACTTGCGTTGAATTTCTTTGAAATTGGCAACTACTACAAGAAATAGTACTGAAGTTGAGTAAGTCTAGAATATATCCTCGGATTCCTTCACCAGCCTGTTGCTATGACCTTATCCTCCCCAGCAAGTGTGTGGAATTATTGATGTCATTTAGTCACACATCAAGCAAAACCACACAGCCCGGGGGAAGAGGGTTAGGGTTTGGAAAATGGATGGGAATGGGGGTTTCTTTTTGGGTAGGTTTTGTTGAGAGAAGAAAAAAAAAGCACAGCATGGACAAACAATAATTGAAGATAAAGAAATCTTTGGGTACAAAGCTAACCACAAATCTTTTAAGTGACATAAAGGAAGTGCATGCCCTATTGCATGCATTGTTACTGAAAAGTAAGTAGTACTAGAATGCGACAGTAGTACAGGGCTGCAGCGTTTTCACTTGCCTATCTCTGCACTCAGAGAATCACTTCTTACATTAAATGATTTAGGTTTAAAAATTAGCCGAAGTAAAACCTATAGAATGGCTGTAGGGATCAATTTAGAAGCAGAGAGAGATCCAAGAAATGCAGTCACACTCATAGAAGAAAACAATGGATACTGTATCTGTATGTTGTTGTAGTTGTCCTGTTGAATTTGGTAAGTAAGTTGCATGCAGCAAACAATTCCTCTTATTAGCGGCACTCCTCCATTCCAGCTGACGCTTCGTCCATCAATGTTGGTGACCAGAAGACACCCTGTCCACTGCCTGCCTGGCGGATGTTGAATTGCGGCTCGTTAATGTGAAGCCTGACTCCATCTTTTTTCCCCATTGCACAGACTGAAACCCGGCCTGTAATTATTGAACGAAAAACAGGAAGTGCTATTACAATACCACTGATAAATAAATATAAGGCATGTACGCTGTGTGGTGCAAAAAGTCACACTTTGATTTTCCTAATAGACAGTACAATATTTTTGAAAGTGCGTACTCTGAGTCACCTTTTGAAGGATAAATAAGTATGGCCAAATTAATTTAGCGGATCTTTCCCCTCAAGCTAGGTGTAGTGTAAACTGTGTTTTAGAACAAAATTAGACCTTCCCAGCAGTGCTCCCACCCAGACCCTTACTAAAGCCAGTCGCAAAAATGTAGAAACCCCCCAATCAGATCTCAAAAAACGAGGCCTAGCAGAAAACTGGTGACAAAACGTACTTTGAAAGTAAAAGTAGGCCCAAATACCCCCTTACCCACCATGGATTTTCTTCAAATGACTTGCAACCAAAATTACACATTCTCACGAGTGCTCTAAGACCCCAGAACTCAGTTGCAAAAATCTAGAACACCCCGAAACACATGCAATCCTGCTGCTAGGGCTAACCCTAACGAACCCTAAGTTACAAAAAGTGCCAAAAGGCTTTTCCTTATGGATTTAGTCCAAACCACTTCTATCCGGTATTAGACCTTCCCAGGAATGCCCCAAGACCCGCCAACCCACCCACAAAAAAACACAACACCCCCAAACAGCCAACAGCCAAGGGTCATTTTCTTGCCAATTTCCCAAATCACTCCGCGCGCGCTCTGCAGCTAGGCCCTAACTCCCCTCTGCCACCATGGATTTGCTTCAAACCTCTTGCAAACTAAAGTATCCATAGCCAGTAGTGCTCCCAGACCCCGAAACCCACCCACAAACACCAGGAAGCCCCCCAAACAGGCCCCCGAAAACGCTACATTGAGCAAGATGTCAGAAGAAATAGCAAAAAAAAATTCTGCATGGATTTTGTCCAAACCACTTCTATCCGGTATTAGACCTTCCCAGGAATGCCCCAAGACCCGCCAACCCACCCGCAAAAAATCACAACACCCCCAAACAGCCAAAAAGGAAAATCTCATACTTACAATATTTCTCGGCCTTCGGTCCAAACGCGCTGTGCAGCTAGGTCATAACTCCCGTTTTCCACCACGGATTTCCTGAAAAGCAAATGCAATCAAGATTAGACTGTCGCAGCAGTGCTCCCAGACCCCAAAACTCACCCACAAACACCCGGAACCCCGCCAAAGAGCACCTCAAAGGCAAGCAAGTCAGCAAAAACGGCAAAAAATTTCCGCCTCCAATTTGGTCCAAACCACTTTTATCCGGTATTAGAGCTTCACAGCAATGGCCCCAGAGCCGTCAACCCAGGAGAAAACTAGTAAAAGGCCCCCAAACAGCCAAAAAGCAAAAGTACAAAAATGGTCACTTAGTGATTTTCTTGCCAAATTCCAAAATCACTCCGCGCGCGCTCTGCGGCTAGGCCCTAACTCCCCTCTGCCACCATGGATTTGCTTCAAACCTCTTGCAAAGTAAAGTATCCATAGCCAGCAGTGCTCCCAGACCCCGAAACTCACCCACAAACACCAGGAAGCCCCCCAAACAGGCCCCCGAAAACGCTACATTGAGCAAGATGTCAGAAGAAATAGCAAACAAAAATTCTGCATGGATTTTGTCCAAACCACTTCTATCCGGTATTAGACCTTCCCAGGAATGCCCCAAGACCCGCCAACCCACCCGCAAAAAAACACAACACCCCCAAACAGCCGAAAAGGAAAATCTCATACTTACAATATTTCTCGGCCTTCGGTCCAAACGCGCTGTGCAGCTAGGTCATAACTCCCGTTTTCCACCACGGATTTCCTGAAAAGCAAATGCAATCAAGATTAGACTGTCGCAGCAGTGCTCCTAGACCCCAAAACTCACCCACAAACACCCGGAACCCCGCCAAAGAGCACCTCAAAGGCAAGCAAGTCAGCAAAAACGGCAACAAATTTCCGCCTCCAATTTGGTCCAAACCACTTTTATCCATTATTAGAGCTTCACAGCAATGGCCCCAAAGCCGTCAACTCACCCGCAAAGAAGTAGAACACCCCCACGAGTGCTGAGTCTTTCTTCATTGGGCGTAATCCAGCCCTCTGCTTTGAGGGAAATAGGAGTCTGGAGGAGGAGGATAGAGGAGCATGTTCTTCTGAACTTGTGAACCTGAGGAATGCAGACTGCGGCACCTTCAAATCAATAAGCAAACAAGTGAAGACAGTTCTGCTGATGGGCTTGTTTTTGTGATTAGGTGATTAAAGTTTGAATTAAATTAACTGTGCAAAACAAAGAAAGACAGACACACAGGAATAAAAGTGAATAAGGACGAAAAAGAAAGTTATTGATTCATTGTTTCATTTTCAGGGCTCGGTGTCAGGGAATAAGAATAAGAGTTTGTCATCATACTCTGCGAATTCAGGCAGGATGCGGTCAGTGTCACCGAACAGAGAACAAATTCCCTCATCTACGTTGCTGTCCTCCTCGTCTTCATGCAGCGTGGTTTCTCGTACTTTGTAATCTGGTGGTATGAGTTGCTGATTCATCTTTATCATTGTTAACCTCTCCACATTTTTGGGCGAGTGGCGGCACCGTTTGGGAGTTACAATGCCACCAGCAGCACTGAAAACACGTTCAGAAGACACACTTGCGAGTGGGCAAGACAAGTCGTTTATAGCCAGGTTGGAGAGCTGTGGCCACAATTGTTTTTTCCCATGCCAATACTCCAATGGCTCATCATTAAGAAAGACCTCTGTTGAGTCATTCAGATAGTCCTGCACCATCGACTCAAGGTCCTCAACGGTTCCTCCACTTTGCTTACTTTTTGCTGTGCCTGTGACCTTTTTTCGAGAACCATACCCAAGCCAAGTTAGCCAATCCTCTTCAGCAGCCAATGTTACTCTTGTGTGTGGTGCAGATGATCCGGTTGCCGGTGTCTTTAACAGCTGAGAGGTCACTTGTGCCACAGCCACAGGTGCAGAAGTGGATTCTTTTGACTGGGGATGGCCTGCTGATGCTGATGCTGATGTACTGCCTTCTCCTTCAATATCCTGCCGTTCTTTTTCAAACCTCTTGGCTGACCTGGCTAGCCAAAGTTTGTACTTTTTAACATCTTCATCAGCAAAAGGAAAGAATGCTTGGCCTGCCAGCGCCTTTTTGTAGCGTGGATCCAGAGTAGTAGCACAAATGTAATGCTGTTCTGAGTTGATCATTTTAAGACGTTCATCACCACGTAGGCGCTCTAATAATTTCTCCGACAAAACAAAAGGGTCTTTGTTTTTTTCATCTTTTTCTAACTCAGAAGACACCGCCTTCAGTTGGTGCTCCAGCATGCACAACAATGGGATAGCTTTTCCCAAATTACAGTCCTCCTTGCTGACTGCACGTGTGAAGACCTCAAAAGGACGAAGCATTTCTGTCAGGCTTTTAACTATGTCCCATTGCGCCGCATCCATCCTCAGGTCCTTCTGAGCTGTACCCTGTTTTAAGAAATAGTGATCGAGTACCGTATACTGCTCATACAGACGCTCAAGCATGTAGAAGGTTGAGTTCCAACGTGTTGACACCTCCTGGATGAGTGCTTTAACTGGCATTCGACGTTGATGTAGCAGGCTCCTCAGATGCTTCCGGGCCTTAAAAGAATGGCTGAAATGGTTGCACATTTTTCGGCAGGTGGCCATTACCTCGCACGCTGGACTGTCTTTATCGCTCAAGAATTTTTAAACTACTAGGTTGATACAGTGCGCCAAACACGGCACTCTGAAATAGTCACCCAGCGCCATGGCCTTAACTACATTGGCGCCATTATCCGTGGAAACATAACCAATCTGGCGTTTTTTTGGGGACAGCCAGTGAAAGACCTTTTTGTTAAACTCGTCCAAAATGTTTCGTGCTGTGTGACGTTTCTCCAAGCCAAACATGGCTAGTGTTGCATGTTTCCGAGCAGCTTTAAAAACTTGGTCCGGGTCAACACCTGCGTTTAGCTTAGCTTTAACCCCTGAAAAAGAGACCCAGTGTGCAGTGATGCACATGTAATCAGCGCCTGCGCCACTGGTCCACATGTCTGTTGTCAGATGTATAGTGTGAACAGCACTCTTCTGCAAAGCTGCCCCAATCACCTCCAGCACATCTTCATGTAGTGCTGGAACCGCAACTCTGGCAAAATAGAACCGGCTAGGAACCTTCCATTTAGTGCAGAGCGCTGCCACTAATTCTAGAAAACCTACCGCTTCTACAAAAGAAAAAGGGAGAAGGTCCAGAGCTAGCATTTTAGCCAGCTTAGTGTTATACAGACGCGTCAGTGGGTGGTTGCGTTCATATGGCGCGTCTGAACAAAACATGGTTCTAATGTTGCCCTGGACCAAGCATTTACGGGATGATAATGACTTCTTTGACCCAGTTATGCTCGCTGATGAACTTTTTCGCATTGGTGTCTCACTCGTTCCCACACTCTTAGTGTGCCTCACATGGGGTGTGCTGCTGACAGGGGTACTGGGTGTAAGTGAAGTGTTTGACACGTCTTCTTCCTCCTCGTCATCATCAGATGAAACATCAACGTTTTCTTGACTTCCAATTCTGGCTTCCTTGATCTCCTTTAGGTGCATACCATTGGACAGCGTGCTGTCTCCTAAGATGACCTCTCTGGCCTCCGGTACCATAGTTGGTACCAGACTTACCACGACTAACTGCAAGCTTACAAATGCTACAAATGGCGTACTTTTGCCTTTTTGGGCAAACACTAAAGAAGTCCCAAACTGGGGACTTGAATTGTCTGTGGGGGCCGGAGGAGGCGGCGATACTGGTGGTGGTGGTCATGCTGCTAATGCCAGATGAAGTGGAGGATGTGGATTGCCGAACTTTAGTACGTTGTGCACTTTCACCACCACTAATTGAGGTCGAGGTGGATGGAGGTCCCTTCTGGCGAGGAAGAAATATGGAAGCGGTACGAGTTGGTGTACTAGTTAACTCCAATGATTGTGGTGTTTCCACTGCCTCCTCGTCGACAACATCATCATCATCACGCTCAGCAGCTTTTCGGGCTAGGGTCAAAATGTCAGTTTGCTGCATGCCCGCTGGGGCTGCAGTGACCTTTATGATGACTGGGTCGTCGTTGTCAGAGTCTTCATCAGCAGCAGTATCCGCCACTTCTTGTTGAGCCTCATCATCACACTCCATAACTCTGAGACTTTGGACGAGCTTCCTTTTACGCTTAACTACCTTTGTCAGATCATGGTGTGCCTCACTCTCAGACGGCAGTGGTGCTGGTTCCCAATTTTGATCTGTATCATCAGAAGGAGGTGTGCTTGAAGAAGATGTAGACACCACCCTTGATCTCTTCCTTGCTAGGGGTGTGGAAGACAATGAATGATCATCAGGAGGAGTGGCTTCCTCAAATGATACCTCGCCTTGATTGTCGATTTCCTGATGTGCCCCTACTTCGGGAGGAACAACTATTGTGGGCACTTGTGACCCTCCATGCACCTCTGCTTGCGCATCTCCTTGCGCTGCCTCTCCTTCCACAAGTACTTGGGCTTGTACTTGCACATGTGGTTTTTGTTGCGGCTGTGGTTGTTCAACACTCGTCAGATGAGTTACAACAACCTGTGTTGATTGAGGGACGTTGCTGCTACTTTCTTGCGTTGAGCCAACATCACTGGTCGATGGTGATTGAACAACTAGACTAAGTGCTTCTGCAGCAGTCAAGGGCTTGGACTTAAGTTGGCGTGGTGGTGGTGGTGGCACTGAGCCCAATGGAGCGGGGGTGCTGCTCCCAGCTTGGTCCCCAGCAGATTCCGCTGCTGCTGCAGGCATACTTTTTTTTTTCCTCCCAAAAAAAGAGGCGGCCGGCACACCAGTCTCCTTGGTAACTTGCTTCTTCTGCTCCTTACTGGCAACTTTCTTGCTAGAGGAGCTACGGGGAACTTTTTGTGGGGCCATCTTCTTCAGAGCGGGTCAGAACAGCAGACCGCAGTTGCACGAGTTGCAGAGTTGTCTGTGTCCAGACGTGACGTCGCGTGACGTTATGCTGCACAGTGCACACACACACCGCTGCAGGACTTCTTCCTGGCACTGGTGGTTCTCTTGAGTCTTGTGCACCTAAAAGCAATGGAAGACAGAGGAACATCAGTTCAGTTATACACCCCAATAAATCGAAAAACACAGAAAAATCAGCACAATCCCATGCCATCCATGATGTTTACATTCAAGACACCCCACAGAAAGACTAGGCCCACGCAACACTCACTACCGCAGGGCATAAAGGTTGAAAGCTAGGCAAAATGGTTGCAGACTTAAGAACACTGCCTGCATTCAAAATGGCCTCCTGCCTCCCAGCACATGGCCAGGGCCTGCCTGTAGCAGCAATCAAAATGGCCCCCACCCACATGGCCTGTACCCATGAACACCCCAAAAAAACGAAAATCACAGAAAAATCAGCACAATCCCAAGCCATCATTGCCCTCCATGATGTTTACATTCAAGACACCCCACAGGAAGACTAGGCCCATGCAACACTCACCACCCCTGGGCAAAGGGCCCCACCAGCAGCCCCAAAAAAACGACAAAAAGCACAAAAATCAGCACAATCCCAGCCCATCCATGGCCTCAATGGTGTTTAAATTCAAGAAGACACCCCACAGAAAGACTAGGCCCATGCAACACTCACCACCCCTGGGCATAATGGATGAAAAGTAGGCAAAATAAGTGCAGGCCTCAGACACTGCCTCTCTTCAAAATGGCCCCTTGCACCCAAAGCACATGTTGCCTGTACCAGCAGCACTCAAGATGGCCACCACCACCAACCACATGGCCAGTCCACATCAACAGTACACCCCAAAAATAAAACGAAAAACACACAAAAATCACCACAATCCAATGCCATCCAGGATGTTTACATTAAAGAGAGTGAGACCCCACAAGCAGACTCAGTCCATGCACCACCACCCCTGGGCAAAGGGCCCCACCAGCAGCCCCCAAACAACGACAAAAAGCACAAAAATCAGCACAATCCCAGCCCATCCATGGCCTCAATGGTGTTTAAATTCAAGAAGACACCCCACAGAAAGACTAGGCCCATGCAACACTCACCACCCCTGGGCAAAGGGCCCCACCAGCAGCCCCAAAAAAACGACAAAAAGCACAAAAATCAGCACAATCCCAGCCCATCCATGGCCTCAATGGTGTTTAAATTCAAGAAGACACCCCACAGAAAGACTAGGCCCATGCAACACTCACCACCCCTGGGCATAATGGATGAAAAGTAGGCAAAATAAGTGCAGGCCTCAGACACTGCCTCTCTTCAAAATGGCCCCTTGCACCCCAAGCACATGTTGCCTGTACCAGCAGCACTCAAGATGGCCACCACCACCAACCACATGACCAGTCCACATCAACAGTACACCCCAAAAATAAAACGAAAAACGCACAAAAATCACCACAATCCAATGCCATCCAGGATGTTTACATTAAAGAGAGTGAGACCCCACAAGCAGACTCAGTCCATGCACCACCACCCCTGGGCAAAGGGCCCCACCAGCAGCCCCCAAAAAACGACAAAAAGCACAAAAATCAGCACAATCCCAGCCCATCCATGGCCTCAATGGTGTTTAAATTCAACAAAACAGTTGTATCATGCACCCATAACTAACCCTGGTTCTACTGGATACTGTGGCTACCCACAATATATTTTATTAAATGTTCTGAAAAAGTTCCAAAATTGTAGTTGCAGCAACTGTAATGCCCCAAACAAACTTACTTGTGAACGTTGATTTCTAATCCAAAAGTGATCCAAAGAAAGTCAAAAAGGCCTCAAATCCAAATATCCAGCAGCACCCACAAAAAGTAATCCTTCCAGGTCAAGGTCCAAATGAAAGTGACCAGCACATGAAGGAAGCACTGGGAGGAGCCTGCTGGACAGGAACAGGAAGTTGGAGACTGTGGTGCACTTCCTTCCTTCCCCTCCCCCCAAAAATGGACTCCTTGCAAAAAAAAAAAGGCCATGCAAATGTCAACCTGAGGAGTGATTCTGATAAAAATCATCCTTTTCTGAAGGTTTATGCTGTTTGCTGGTGGATTTCTTGTGCAGAATTGCAAAATCTCTATTTCGCAAGTGCGAGATTGTTCCTGTCCGCCGCAACTACATGTTCGCAATTGCGAACTCTCGCGAGGTGTGCTCTGCAAGGTGGCAAGCCGCGATTACGTATTCGCGGGGGCCAAACTCCCGCGGGATCCCGCAGCAAGATCCAAAATGGCGCAGCACTCGCAAAATATGATCGAGAAAAACAACTCGGCAAACGCTGAATGACGGAAAGTGAACACCGTGCACCACGCCGCGCGCCGCAATATTGTATCACCAAGCAAAAAATCCGCCGCGGGCGAATTCACGGATTTTCGGCAAATTCGCGAGAGTTCGCGGATTGCGAAATTGCCGAAAATCCGCAAAATCCGTGAGCGGAACGGATTTTACGCCCATGCTTACCTGAGATCCTCCAAAGGTACAGGCTGGCTCCCCAAACTATCCTGGACCTAATCAGGGACCTTCACACACTATTGGAACATCCAACCACAAGGGCACATGCCATCCCACCCCATGTGCAGGTGCTGTGCAGCCTACACCTGCTTGATTCTGGGAGTTACCAGAGTGTGGTTGCTGTGGTAGGTGGGGTGTCCCAGAGCTGTCTGTTCCGTTTCTTTAAAAAATTCCTTAATGCCATGTTGCAGAGAATGCATTTGTACATCAGCTTCCCTCCAATGCATGCAGAACAGCTAAGGACAAAGACAGACTTTTATCAGATGGCGCATTTCCCAAACAGAATTGGATGTATTGATGGTACCCACATACCAATATGCCCACCTGCTGCCACAGAGTACATTTATCGGAACCGGAAGTCCACCCACACCATAAATGTACAGGTGATCTGTGATTCCAAGTACATGATCACTGACCTTGTAGCGAAATTCCCCGGGAGTACCCATGACTCCTACATCTTTCAAAACAGTGGGATCTATGCACGCCTGACAGCGGGGGAATTTGGAGAAGGATACTTTCTAGGTAACACACTGTGTGAAACTCCCTTGATACTTATTACAGGTGGATGTGTGTGTGTGCATGTGAGTAATGTGTTTTCTCTTGCCATTAGGGGACAGTGTATATGCCCTCCGGTCCTTCATCCTCACTCCCTACCTAAACCCTACAACACCAAGTCAGAGGAGATATAACAGGGCACACAAGACAACCCGTAACATTGTGGAGCCCACCTTTGGCATGTGGAAGAGCTGGTTTCGCTGCCTCCACCAGAGTGGAGGTGGCCGCCAGTACACACCAATCATCTGCTGCAAGATGATTGCAGCCTGTGCTATGCTGGACAACCTTGCGGTCAAGAAGGGCACAGCAGTGGAACTCTCAGATTACGAGGACCATGATGATGAGGAAGCAGTGCCTGAACCACACGCATCTGGAGTTGCAACACCTACTGGTGGCAGACACAGGCGGGATGAGATCACACGCAACTACTTTTAAGTGAGTTAAGATACACAGACAGGTGGAGTATGCACCAAATGTAGTGTAATTTGGTAAAGAGGTAGA
The DNA here is from genome assembly GCF_964261635.1 of Lissotriton helveticus. Taxonomy (NCBI): domain Eukaryota; kingdom Metazoa; phylum Chordata; class Amphibia; order Caudata; family Salamandridae; genus Lissotriton; species Lissotriton helveticus. The sequence goes on from NC_136073.1 coordinate 97,829,469, forward strand.
TTTTTAAAGCACAACTGTGCAACAAAAAGTATTTAACAGCAATGATGTCAGTCCTGGTTCACATCACCATGAACTTTAAAAGTCATTTCCTTCCTCGCTTCCCTGTAACACCTGTAGGTTGCTCACCCTGCTCACTGTCTTGCTGGCCTGTGGCCTCAGCGTGGCACCTGCTCCTCCTTGTTTCAGGGACAAGGGTGTTTCCTATGCTGCTCCTGCTTGTGCTCTCCTCACTGACAGGCACATCCAGAGCAGCTGTATGTGCAGTTTGGGCATTTAACAGCGCCTCAAGAGCACTGGTCATCCTGCCCATGCCCCTAGTGACCTCATTGGTGTTTTGGGTCATGGCCTCCTGCATGTTACTGCTTCTCCTGCATGACAGGGATGTGGCAGTGGCCAGGCGGTTGATGGCTTTAGTTAGTCCATGACCACGTTGCCTTTCTCTGCGCCGTGCCTCAAAATCAGTGTCTAGTTTGGTGCATAGCAGCTGCACCGAGTTGCCAATTACGTGCATCCCTGCTGCCATCTCTTTATTGACTTGTACCAGCTCACTGATGCCCTTTCCTATTTCTCCAATGTTGCTGTTCAGGGACCTCATTTGCCGTTGGCATGCCTGGATGGCTCTTCCCTGCATCCTCTGTATTCTCACCATGCTCCCCTCAAGACTACGGAACACACTTGGACCCTCAACTGGTGTATCTGCTGGCCTCTCTTGGACTCTGCGGCGTCTTGCACCACTATGGACCACCCCTGCACTGGAGTGCCTTGTACCAGTGTTGACATCTGCAGGCAAGTTGTGTGTGTCATCGCCCTCACTGTCAGCTGCTGCAGACTCCATTCCTATGAGTGGGGCCACTACATGCCTCCTGCTGGGTTTTGATGCAGGTGTGGACTCATGCTGTGATGCTGGCATTTCTGGGGATGTCAGCAACAGAGGGGATTGTGATCTGTCAGGGGACGCCAGGAAGTCTTGAGGCATCTCTGTGTCTTGTGCAGGAGGATGGCTACTTGATGCACCTGTGTCCTGTGGTACGGTGTGGGTAGTTGGACCTGCTTCCTGACTGTCCTCCCTCTCAGGTGGTGTGTCTTCAGTCTCCTGCGAGCGCTTGCGAGACGTTTCACCTGTGGACATATGAGCGTACATTAGCTACGCGCTACTATCTCTCAGTCACTACAATTAAATGTGTATCACATTGGCTATATTCTCTATGCAGTCATTTACTTCACTCGTTTGTTGTTGTGCTGTATGACATGTTATTGCATCTCTTGACTACATATCGCATCATGAAATGGCCCTGTATAGTGCTAGCAGTACTGGACTGGGGTTCACTGAGCCACAGAGGGTACAGGTAAGGATGATGGTATGGGGGGGTATGCTGTGCATGTCTCTTACCTTTTTTTGTTGCAGCTCTGGGTGAGCTGTCTACTTCTCCCAGTCCGCAGACGCTGACTGGTTCGATGGTTGAGGCCACCATCTCCTCCAGGTCAGTAAGGTGGGGTGCTGGGTTCTTGCCTCCACCCGTTTTGGATGCCTGCTTGTGATGTTCAGCCATTTTCTTTTTGGTTTGGCTCCTGAGGTCATAAAATCATTTTTTCAGGTCCTCTGTGTCTCTGGTGGTCACCCCAACTGCATTTACTTTGTCCAAAATTTCCAGTCAGATTTTTCTTTTGACAGATTCTGCCACAGTGAGGGACTGCCTGCCAAACACTTTGTGGTGCACCTTCACCACCTCCTCCACAAGGACCTGCAACTCCATGCTGCTGAATTTGAGTTTCCTCTTCCTCTCAGGCTGCTCTTTTTCCTTGCTGCTTGCCATTTTACACTTTTAAAAGTGCACCAAACCTTTTCTGCTGCTCTGTGACTCGGCTCTGCCCCAACTGCCTTTCCAGGAGCTTCTAATTGGTTGCAGCTGCCTGTGTAGCCACTTCCTGGGAGGGAGGGGGAGGGTGGTAGCACCTGATTGGCTGCCTGCCAAAGTTTCACTTTTGTTTGCTTTCCGATTCTGTATTTACCGAATCGGTATTTGCCGATTCGGTATTTACCGATTCGGTATTCCCAATGCATTCCTATGCGGCGAAAGGCCCATAGGAATGCATGGAGGATTCTGAATCGGTAAATACAGACTCGGTAAATACAGAATCGGTAAATACAGATTCGGTAAATACAGAATCGGTATTTTCCGAATGTCCGATACCGCTTTTCACCGAATCGGTATTTTTTACCGATTTTTTATCTACATACCATTTACCGATTCTAAAATACCGATTCGGTAAAATTCGGTATTTTAGAATCGGTAAAATCGGTTTACCTACATCTGGGCCATAGCTCCTATTCTTATACTAAGGTTAGGGGCTGGACTACCTGGCTAGGTCCCTCCTATGGGTGAACCTGAGAAGGGGGTGGTTACACCCCTTTCCCTTCGTCCAGTTTCGCGCCAGAGCGGGGTTGGAGTGCCCCAGCAACTGGTTTGAACCGGGCTATGCATGGAGCACATTGTGTGCCCCAGGCAGTGTCAGGAAAAGCATCTGCTGATGCAGCCCTCCCTGCCCCAATACACAAAATCCTGTCTGGGGAGGTGCTGGCACCTCCCTGGACAGGAAACCTATTGTCCAGGCCTCCCCGACGGAGTTTCGTCCAGCAGCAGGAGGTCAGACTCGTGTCTGTTGCAGTAGCATCCATTTTGTGATGCTGAGGCTCTGTTTCACTTTAACCGGGTAAACCAGTAACTACATGTCTTATCCCTCTAGAAGGGTGAAATTCTACCCCCGCTGCCAGGACTGGCGGCGGGGTAGTATTCCAAAGTGTTTGACACCTTACACGACATGTTTCAATAAGCCAAACCAAAGTTAGCCTTAACTGCGAGGAATATAGTGCACTTAAGAGTATATGGTATGGCTGTAGCATAGAACCGCTATAAGGAGATGGTTCCGAAAGTTGCAGAGGGGCTCAGCTCATGCTGGGGCACCCTCTCACATAAAACCAAGCACTCTGCCTCCAGGATTGATAAGACCTGCTATAGGAGTGACTTATAGGTGCATATGTGTCTACATATAAGGTAGGTATAGGTATACTATATCTAAGTAAGGGGTGATTACACCACCTTACCCAGGCTGGGTGAACAGCCTGTGGTGTCAGTTTGGAGGGTGAGCCAGGGGTGGAATAATACATGCTGCAGCCCCGGGTAAGCCTTGGATGCACCTATGCCCTGGGTACCTATCGTACACTATACAGGGACTCACAAAGGTGACCCAATACCCAATCAGGTATGTACCTAAAGTACATGGTATCAATTTAGAGAGAGAACAGCTAGGCTGTGGTCCTGATTAGCAGGGCCACAGCTAGTCTAAAGTAAAAAAACCTGAGTATCACAGTAAAAAGTGGGGGTGACCATAGGAAGCAGGCCATACTCTCCTACACCCACCACATCAGGACTACGGAAAGTTACAACAACACAGTCTCCTTCACATGATTTTTCCTTCTGCTCATCCAACTCACTCTCCTTAACATAATTATTTCCTGCGCAAGAATTCCTTTACTACAATGAGTATTAGAGGAGAACCAGTTTACGACCCGATTCTTCAATGATCCCCAGGATTCTAAGGCGCTGTCAGGCCATTTAGGGACATTTTCTAAGACAATAACATTCAGAGCAGCCTGAGGGGGTAAACTGAGGCAGACCTGATGCTGCCTTATAGGTCATGGTAGTCCTTCAGTTGCTAAATAAAATGTATTTTCAGAACTATTTTGTAAATTATTATCCCATGGTTTTGCAACAGAAAATGCTCTAGGGATATCCTCTGTAAAAGTCAAATGGTTTTTATCTGTTTCTATTTCAGTTACATAGATTTGTCCAACTGGTGTTTTCTTATCATGGTTACTACTGGACGTGGTCTTCTTGCATGTATTAGATGTATTAGATGACATTACATTTTCAATCAATTCCATTAAGTGGACAATGTCTCTTTGCACTAGTTTAATTTCTGTCATAACTCCTCTTTCAATATTGTGACTTTTTCCAGGTAATTTTTTGAACAGTGTATCAATACCTTGTACATGATACAATGGTACTCCAGGCCCTATTCCCTTTCAATATGGTTTCATATTTTTCCCCTTTTTTTTGTTTAATTGTTTGGTTTATGTTTTGGGAGCTACTTTTCACGGTTACTATGTGCAGTTTACTCTTTTTGGCGGGTGGTAAAATCTGTTCAAAAGTGTCCGATACCGTAGATATTTCAAGCAGGAGTACTATTACATCAGGACACAATTTGATAGGGCAGGCTGGTTTGATAATGTTAGGGCTGGTATCCTTCATGCTGGTACTATTACTGTTACTAATGTCCTGTACTCCGAGTTCAGAGTCAGATTCATTTTCAGGTGGTTGATCTTCCAAAACTGATGTAGACTCCCTTTGAGCAACACTTAGGGCCTTCTTTGTAGCTGCCTATTGCTCTTCCACTTGTACTATCTTGGTATTAATGAGGCCCATGGCACTTTTCAAATAATTTGTAATTGGTGCAGTTTTGCCCACGGGCTTCCCTCTACTTAGAGTCAGTTTTCTCTTGCCCAGTTTTCTTTAATACACTCCAGTAGGGGAATTTTAAAATAGAATAACAAGGCCCTTACCAGTAGACTGATCTTCAATTCGCAGGCTCAAGGGATGCGGCCTCCTTCCACTACTTAAGCGCCTTCTGGCACGTAAAATTACGTTGGCAGCGGTTATGCCGCTTGGTGACTTGGGAAATGTATTCTCCCCCTCGGGTGTGCAGGAGAGGTCCAGAGGCAAGCAGGCAATACCAAAGAAATGAGCTCCCGCGCAGCGGGAGCCCTGACCACTACTTAAGAGCCTCCTGGTGCGTAAAATGATGTTGGCAGCAGTTGTGCCGCTTGGTGACTTGGGAAATGTAGTCTCCCATTCGCGGGGGCAGCAGAGGTCCGGCAGTAAGCAAGCAATATCAAAGAAATAAGCTTCCAGCGTAATTCATGTAATTTTAGGAATTTTGCTTACTCATCTTATATTAAAATCCGAAAAATATACCATACTGCATACTGCATAATTATGCTCAGGTTGATGTATAATTTTAGCACAAACATGTGGAAATACCAGAAACAGCCAAAGTGAGAGCAGCTGTTGTGTTTTCTCATCAAGAACTGATGAGAGGACACATTTTGCACTAAAATATAGCACTAAATAAAGGATTTGCATTTATACATAATAACATCTAATTGCAAGTCATTTTCCATACATTTTATGGAATTATGAAAAAGCTAATTGTGCAAATTGCACACACCCCTACTTATAATAGCTTTCAGCAAGTCAAAAACGTATAAACAAGATTTTCACCACTGTCGTAATTTATTAATTTTCCATTTGTATAGCGCATAGTTACACCGCTGGTGTGTCCCCGCCCTAGGTATTAGAACTCAAGAAAGAAGCAGAGGAGAGTCTGTGCCTGTGCCTGGGCTAAGATATTTAGGACCTAGAGCCGGAGCTAGAGCTAGATGATCTTATTTGAAGACGAAAACAGCCAGGATTTTTATCCCTTGCGAAATATAATTTCACGAGGTTCGGCTCTCAAAGTCACTGGCAAGGTGTTCCATCTTGAAGCTGAAAGATAGCGAAAGGATTGTGTTCCCATCCTGACTTTTTGATATCGTGTCACCAAATCTAAGTGAGCTCCTTTAGGTCTTAAATTGTGTGTATGTGTATAAGAAGTTATCTTCAAACAGAGGTAGCTTGTCCCCATTTTCTACAGAATTCTGTGGCATTAGCACATGGCCTTAAAAAAGCAATCCTCTTCTCCACCAGTAGATAATGGAGAGTCATCAAAGACTTCAATTTCAATTTCAAAGACTTCTTAATAGATGCTCTTCTTGGCAGGTTCAGGACCAGGCGTGCTGCTGTATTTTTTATGATTTGAAGTTGGTTAGATTTTTTTTTAGTAATTCCCAGATATAGGATGGTGCCATAATCTATCTGGGACGTCACCAAAGCATGTACAATAGTTTTACTGGCATTAACTGGTAATAGATCCAAGAGTTTCCTTAAGCCTTTAAGAGTCTCAAAACTTTTCCCTACTACCTTCCTTATTTGGCTCTCAAACGTGAGTTTGGGGTCCAGCCAGACCCCAGATTTTTTATTTCGGCTTTTGGAACAGGGGTTTGCCTCAGGTCACAAGGCAGATGACCATATAGAGGGTGCTTTCCCAATGACCATTAGTTTTTTTTTTTCCATTACATTTTAAACAGTGGTTAGTTAGCCATGAGGCTAGTTCCCTTAAGCATGGAGAGAACTGAGATGCGCCCTTTGCCGAGTTCTGAGTTAAAGTAACGGTCAGTTGCGTATCATCCGCGTATGATTCGATTGTTACATTATATTGTTCTACTAGTTCTGCAAATGGGCTTATGTAGAAATTGAATAGAGTAGGACTCAAAATAGAGCCCAGTGAAACCACTTGCATCGGGAAATGCTCTCTGACATAAACGGGTGCTGAGCTACTTGAAAACTCCGAGATGCTAAGTAAGAGACCATCCAGCTTAGGGCTGAGCCCCTGACCCAACAGCTATTTCATCTTTTGAGCAGTAAGTTATGTGATACTGCATCAAATGCTGCGCTACGGTCTAGTTGAACCATCGCAGCAGTTTTCTCTTCATCTGCACGTTTCCTTAAAGTTTCTGTCTCTGTGGAGTGGAAAGCTCCGAAACTAAATTGTGAAGGATAAAACAAATCATTCGACTTGATATGATTCACAAGTTGGTTCTTCACCACTTTTGCTGCGATTTTTTTGAAAAACGGTTGCAGCTAAATGGGGCATAACTTTTTCAACTGCATTGCGTCTGCTGACAGTTTTTTCTGTAAAGGAAGTATTGTTGCTTGCCTCTATTTAAGAGGAATTTCTTCTGAGCTGAAAGACCTACCTAATAACTGTTGGACGTGGAAGAATGATGTTCATTCCTTGCATCATAATTTCAAAGGGGCTGGGTCATGAGGAGATCCGAATTTAATACTGCTGGCCATGACCTAGAGATTTTCCAAAGTCGCTGGCCTAAATTCACTGAGGGTATTATCCTCAAAAGTAACTACAGATATCAGGATATAAACCATTACATGCTTTGGCCTGAAAGGTGTCATAGATTTTTGCTACTTTAGAAGTAAAGAAGTTGGCAATAGTGTTGCAGTTCTCCGAGGATATGGGAGCAGGGGCATGTGTGCGTTCAAGAATGGACAGGGATTTTAGATTCGAGAAAAGTTCTTTAGATGAGTTATTCGCCTTTTCAATTTTTCAGTGTAGAACATGTACCGTGTTTTCCTAATGAGTGCATGGTATTGATTGAGTTCCCTTTCATAGTTATCTTTGCTAATAGCACAATAGTCCTTCCTCCACCTACGTTCTAGATGATTGCACTTTTTTTAGGCCAAAATTAATGATCCATTAAACCAAGGTGCTGGATCCTCATCCTATGTGTGTTCTGCGTGGTCCAAGGTGGTCCAAGGCGCTATTTCATCTAGTGCTTCTGAAATCCAATTTTCAACATTCCTAGTTGCCTTGGTAATATCCTCCTGAACTTTGATACCAGTATTTGAAAGAGTCTGGGACAATGTTTCAGAATTAAACTTAGCCCATTTCCTATGAGTAATTAGCTGACTCGGCTTAGTAGGGAGGGGCCAGAAGATGGTCTGACCAAGGGACGGTTAGAGGGGCCTCTACCTCAATCAAGGGGGAACTTAGCAAATGTAGGATCTAAGATATGTCCTGATATCCTGGTGACTGGGGAAGTTTACTTTTTGCCAAATGCCAATGGTACTAAGTTCCATGCATAATCATTGTGCCTCTACATTGAGTTTATTATCAAAATGCATATTCAAATCATCTAAGATTAGTAAATTGCTGTGACGTAATGCTGGTTGAACAACATTTTCTACCAGACTGGGCATTCATTTTAACGCTACTGAAATGAATTGTGTATTCATTTTGACACTTCCTGAAACATCAGTGTTCAAGTTCAAGTTCAGGGATTTATATAGCGCACTACTCACCCAAAGGGTCTCAAGGCGCTTGGGGAGGCGGTTAATTATTTATCGAATAGCCAGGTTTTAAGTTCTTTTCTGAAGGATATGTGGTTCTGCATAAGGCGGAGGTGAGTGGGGAGTGAGTTCCAGGACTTGGCTGCCATGTAGGAGAAGGATCTTCCTCCCATGGTGGATCTTTGGATGCGTGGAACTGCGGCGAGGGCTTGATTGGAGGATCTAAGTTGGCGGGTGGGAGTGTAGAAGGATAGTCGGGTGTTGAGGCATTCGGGTCCTATATTGTAGAGGGCCTTGTGTGCATGGGTGAGGAGACGGAACGTTATTCTCTTGTTGACGGAAAGCCAGTGGAGGTCTTTAAGGTGACCGGTAATGTGTTCTTGACGAAGGAAGTCCAAAATGAGTCTCGCTGATGCGTTTTGGATGCGTTGAAGTTTTTTCTGTAGTTTGGCTGTGATTCCGGCGTAGAGGGTGTTTCCATAGTCTAGTCGACTCGTGACCAGTGCGTGGGTGACAGTCTTTCTTGTCTCGGAGGGGATCCAACGGAAGATTTTCTTGAGCATACGAAGTATGTTGAAGCAGGAGGAAGAGACGGCGTTGACTCGTCTGTTCATCGAGAGTGAGGAGTCTAGGATGAAACCAAGGTTACATGCGTGGTCTGTGGGTATAGGTGCTGTGCCCAGAGCTGAGGGCCACCAAGAGTCGTCCCAGGCAGAGGGGGATGATCCTAGGATGAGGACCTCCGTTTTATCTGAGTTAAGTTTTAGGCGGCTGTTTTTCATCCATTCGGCTACTTCTTTCATGCCTTCGTGAAGATTGGTTTTGGCGGTGTTAGGGTCATTGGTGAGGGAGAGGATCAGCTGGGTGTCGTCAGCGTAGGAGATGATGTTAAGGTTGTGTCGACGCGCGATGGGTGCGAGTGGACTCATGTAGACGTTGAAGAGGGTGGGACTGAGTGATAATCCTTGTTGTACTCCGCAGATGACTTCGGTGGCCTCTGATTTGAATGGGGGAAGTCGGACTCTCTGGGTTCTCCCGGCGAGGAATGAGATGATCCAGTCCAAGGCTTTTCCTTGTAAGCCGATGTTGCTGAGACGTTGTATGAGGGTGCTGTGACAGACTGTGTCGAAGGCGGCGGAAAGGTCGAGTAGGATGAGGGCCACTGTTTCTCCATTGTCCAGTAGTGTTCGGATGTCGTCTGTCGCTGCAATGAGGGCGGTTTCGGTACTGTGTTTGGCTCGAAAGCCGGACTGTGATGGGTCGAGGGAGTTGTTGGATTCAAGGAAGGCGGCGAGCTGGCTATTAACGGCTTTCTCAATGACTTTGGCAGGGAATGGGAGGAGGGATATGGGGCAGTAGTTCTTAAGTTCAGAGGGGTCTGCTGTGGGTTTCTTCAGGAGGGCGCTGAGTTCGGCGTGTTTCCAGATTTCTGGGAAGGTAGCGGAGTTGAAGGAGCAGTTGATGACATCACGGAGATGGGGTGCGATGATAGAGTCTGCTTTGTTGAAGATGTGGTGGGGACAGGGGTCGGTTGGCGAGCCAGAATGGATGGAGTTCATTAGGCGGATGGTGTCCTCAGTGGTGATTGGGTTCCAGGCGCTGAGGTTGTTAGAGGGCGGTTTAGGTTCGGAGGGGGGTGGGGAGGAATGTTCTTTGGAAATGCTTTCGAAACTGTTATGTATGTCGGCAATTTTGTTGTAGAAGAAGGAGGATAGCGAGTCGCAGAGGTCTTGGGAGGGAGTAATGTCGTTTGCGGCTGCGGTGGGGTTGGTGAATTCTTTGACGATGTTGAATAGTTCCTTGCTGTTATGGGCGTTGTTGTCGAGTCGGTCCTTGAATGCGGATTTCTTGGTGGATCGGATCAATTGGTGGTGTTTCCGGGAGGCTGTCTTGAAGGTGGTCATGTTGTCGGTGGTTGGGTTTTTTCTCCATGTTTTCTCGAGAGTCCGGCATAGTTTTTTTGATTTCTTAAGTTCGTCGTTGAACCAGGGGGCCTTTTTGCTGCCCTGTTTGGTTTGGTGGTTTTTCAAGGGTGCTAATTATTCAACGCTGTGAGTGATCCATTGTTTGAGTTTGGTGGCCGCTTGGTTTGGGTCCGATGAGAGGGCGGGAGGTTTTTGGTTGAGCGATGTGAGGAGTTGGTCGCTGGTGATTTTGTTCCAGTTTCTTCGGGGAATAGGTTGTGGGGGGTTGTGGGACGAGGTAGTTTTGTAGCTGAAGTGAATACAACTATGGTCCGTCCAATGGAGAGCTGTAGTGCGATCGAAGAAGATGTGATTGCTGGAGGTGAAGATTGGGTCGAGCGTGTGTCCGGCTACATGGGTGGGGGTGTCAACAAGTTGTTTGAGTCCGAGATTGGCCAGGTTGTCCAGAAGGGTGGTGGTGTTGCTGTCGTTTTTCTTTTCCAGGTGGAAGTTGAGGTCTCCTAGTAGAATGTAGTTCTCGGAGGCGAGGGCATGTGGGCTGATGAAGTCAGTGATGTCTTCGCTGAATTGTTTACGGGTTCCTGGCGGCCTGTAGATGAGGGTGCCTCTAAGTGTGGTCCTGGGGTCGGTGTGGATCTGGAAGTGGAGGTGTTCGGCGGTTGCAAGGTTATCGTCGGAGCTGGTCGTGATTCTGATGGTGTTCTTATGGACGATGGCGATGCCTCCTCCTGTTTGGTTGGCGCGGTCTTTTCTTATGATCTTGTAAGTGTCCGGGATGGCTATGGCGATGTCTGGTGTTGATGATGTGTTCATCCAGGTTTCAGTAAGGAAGGCTACGTCCGGTGAAGCAGTGTCGAGTAGGTCCCAGAGTTCCGTGACGTGTCTGTGGACCGAGCGGGTGTTCAGCAGGATGCACTTCAGGTGGTTAGAGTCAGAGATGTGTTTGGGGTTAGTGGATTTGGTGTGGGTCTTGATGCTGGTAAACTTGCAGGAGTGGCAGGCGAAGGGACCGTGGGTACGTCCTGGGACAGCTTCGTAGCATTGTGTTGTTCGTCCGGGGTTGAGGGCTAGGAGGGTCGAGGCGTCATACATTAAGCGGGAGGAGTGCGGGTTGTGGAGACCAGGGGTCTGGCATTGGGCGCGGTCCAGGCGCGGACGGGCGTAGACGGGCTTACCTTTGGCGCACCTTTGGCGCGCATGGGGCGCGACCGCTGCGCGTGAACGCTGCGCGGAAAGACATCTGTCATATGTAGGTGTTGGGAGGGGCGAGGTAGGGTCAGCTGGGAGGCGGGCGCAGGGTGGAGCTACGGTCTAGGAAGCACAACAAAACAACAAAATGGCTGCGAGTAGGAGAAATCGAAACTGGGCGAGCCTGGGGGATAAACAGAGGTACAATGGGGCATAAAGTAAAGTACTATTCAGACAACAATGCGCAGACTTAAACAATACAGTACAGAGATGGTAAAACGCACAATGCACAAATTCGCTACAACATGTAAAAACGAGCAATGCAGGCAGTGGCAGTAATGCGGGGGAAAGGTCACGCTGAGGACTCAGCTGGAAGGCACTACGATACCGCGGGACAGCTTTCAAGCGCTCTCTGGTCAAAATGTGACAAATATTCAGGATATTGAATGTACATTTTTTTTGCGAAGTTCCTTATTTTTCTCCTATCTGAAATGTACAAAGTTTTCCACTTTAAATTTACCTTCGCTTAAGCAAAGTTTTTGTTTTTAATTTCGCACGATAGTTTTTACTCAGAGCAATATTATTTTCTCTCCGATAGAACCAAGCACAACTGGAAAATATATGTTACTATATGTTACTATACTGTAAAATATTTACAGGTTGCAAAGTACTGGTTGGAAAGTGCGACCAGTGTTTTGGTAGCAGAAAATAGTACATCTGACGCCAAGGTACTGGACATTTCTTTCATTCTGAATCCTTATGAATATAGCTGGAAATAAACTGGAGGCGTACCAGTAATACAGCACACCTCCTCTGAATTTCCAGCAACCATTAAACTGTCTATGGATGATTTATTGTGCCAGGGCCTTTTTTCAGTAATACAGTTAGAAATAGGCAAGGGCAAAATGTTCCTTATGCTGGCATACACTGACAAATTGTTTCGACTTTCACTTTAAGCTTATTATGCAAAATTCCTGACATTACGTCATTGTCTGAGGGCACCAAGTCCATGGGTGCATCTTTTTTTGTGGCACATTCTTTTTTTAAGCACAAAATGCAACCTTGGATCCAGAATAGGTATAAGGGGGCATTTCCCACTAAACTACAGTGATTTAGGCCAGATTTGAGTTTTTTGCATAATGTTTTTTAAATTATGCAAAAGAAAATTACGAGAATTTTGCATACAAAAAGGCCCTCATTTACAAGGAAATATGCAACACCCCAGCCAGTCAGGGTGTAGACCCAACTATAGTACTGAAACTGCATGCTTGGAAGTTACTGAAAACATCAAAGGCACATTGAATGGAGGGGGAATGCTGGTGCTGATAATGCTAGACTTACCAGCAGCCTTTGACATAGTTGCAAATTTCAGCCTCCTTGAGCTCTTGCCATCAGTTGGTCAGGCTCTGAACTGGTTTTCCTCATTTTTGGAGGGATCAGCCAACAGTTCCAGACGCTGCCTTATTCATCAGAGCCTCATACGTTGAGTGTGGGAGTGCCCCGGGTTCTGCTCTGAGCCCTATACTATTTAATATATATCTTACCCCTCTTGCTCAGTTAGTGGGATCCCAAGGTGCCAAAGTTATATTATGTGCTGATGACACCCAACTTCTGTTCTCATTCAGCAAGGGTAAGGATCTCCCTGGGACTCTGAATAAAATCTGTCTAATGACAGTCTTTCATTGGATGGTAATACATCAGCTTAAGTGTAATGCTGAGAAGACAGATATTCTGTTTTTTGGGGAAAACCCTCTGAACAGCTGGTAGGCTTTTTGGCTTGAAAATGCCTCTCAACTAGGCCCTTAGGGTGGCATTCAGAGGAACCTGGGAAAACCATTTGATGACCATCTGTCATTTACGCCACAAATAAAATTAGTGGTTGGTACATGTTTCGGGGTTTTGAGCTCATTAAAAAAGTTCTTAAACTTACTCTGTAAAGAATTGCAGTCCTTCAGGCTCTTAATACATCAAGACTTGACTCTGGTAATGCAATTTTCCTGGCCCTGAAGGAATGCCTCCTAGAGAGATTGCAGGTGGAGCATAATGCAGCAGCCCGTGGCCTTTTAAAACTGGCTGTGAGATTGCATATATCTCCACATTTGCAAGCTCTGCACTGGCTTCCCATTTGAAAAAGAATTATGGTCAAGGCACTAGTGCTGACACATCAATCAATCAATCAATCAATCAAGCAGTGCGTGTTAAGGATGGCTACTCGCCGTGTGGTTCTCAACGCGCTAGTGTGGTTGCAGGTCGACTGGGCACTGTGGTTTATTCGAAGAGTCAGGTCTTGAGATCCTTCCTGAATTGTGTCAGAGATGGGGAGAGCCAGGGGTGAAGAGACATGGCTTTCCAGGATTTGGCAGCAAGGTAGGAGAAGGATCTTCCTCCGGTCCTGGTCTTGTGGATCCGAGTGACGGTGGCGAGAGACAGTTGGGCAGAATGGAGGTGTCCGGTGAGTGCATGGAATGAGAGGCGGTGGATCAGGTGTGCTGGTCTGGCATCATGGAGGCCTTTGTCTTTGACAAGCTTGAAGGTGACTCTCTTTTTGACTGGGAGCCAGTGGAGCTCTTGTAGGTTTTCGGAGATGTGGTTCCAACGGGGGAGGTTGAGGACTAGTCTGGATGCGGTATTCTGCATGTTCTGAAGTTTTCTGAGGAGTCTCTGAGTGGTGCCTGTATAGAGTGTGTTGCTGTAGTCGAGTCTGCTTCTAAGTGTGTGGGTGACCGTTTTCCTGACCTCAGTGGGGATCCATCTGAAGGTTTTCCAAAACAGGCGAGGAGTGTGGAAGCATGATGAGGAGACGGCATTGATCTGGTGGTTCATGGTGAGCGAAGAGTCCAGTAGGATTCCATGCATGTCAGTGGGCGTGGAGGGGTTCCCAGCTTGGTGGGCCTCCAGGAGTCGTCCCAAGCAGAGGGACCCTTGGATGAGGATTTCGGTCTGATTTGAATTTGAGGCAGCTGTCACTCATCCATGTGGAGATGGCCTTCTTCCTTTTGTGAAAGTTGTTTCTGGCAGTGATGGCCTCCTTGGTGAGGGAGAGAATCAACTGGTTGCCATTGGCGTAGGAAATGATGCTGAGTCCATGGCTCCTGACGATAGCGGCAGGCGGGACCATCTAGATGTTAAAAAGTGTGTGGCTTAGGGATGAGCCCTAAGGGACTCTGCAGCTGATCTCTGTGTTCTACCAGTGACACATGACACATGGGGCCATATATCAATCTGAGGCTGTGTATCTCAGAGCCAGGTTAAGCTTCCATTCTCCTACCCAAAATCTGGGATCTGCCAATTATTTATTGGCCGTGATTCCTTGAATATGGAAGACTAGAATAGGAGGCAGATCTTTCGCTTTTCTGGGTGCCACTACTTGGAACAACCTCCCGTTTGATTTGTGTGCCATCTCCAATCAATCAGCCTTTAAAAAAGGCTGAAAACATGGCTTTTTATCAAGTATGAATGATGGTTATCTAACTGCTGACCACTGGCTCCTGTGCCGGGACACTCTGTTTGAGTAGTTGTGCGCTTTACAAATCTAATTTAATTAATAAAGTACTTCATTGTTGCGCTAAAGCAGCGGTAATTCAAAGCAACCTGCGGTAGGAAAGTTCACGATGCCATGGATTCATTATATTTACAATATGGGACAACCTGGCATAAGGTTCCAAGGATGCACCAGAAATTCTCATGTATCCGTAGGAAAGATGTTGCAATGCATCCGACCCAAAAGTGGCGCATTGCTGAAGTTGGCCTTAAGACAGTTGAAACATCAGCAATGCATCAGAAAACAGAGGATATGCGTCGGTACAGACTGACTCAAGCAGACTATTGTGTGCGGAATATTGTAATACAGCCTGAAATGATGAAAAACTCATCTTGCACTCTATTGCATTGGTCCTGGATATAAAGCATGCAAGTATGAGGGGTGGCTATGTGTCTCATTAGAGTGGACCTAGTCTACTTATGTGTATAAAGATACCTAAGTATGTGTGACATATTGAATGACACTTAAATGTGAGTGGAGTAGGTGCAAACTTATATGTTGTCATGCAAAGAGGCAATACATGTGTTACTTAACTTATGTGTGTACTTACCTTTTGTGGTTTGGAGTACTATTGGCTGAACTTGAGGACCTATTACCATATGGAGATGTGGCATTCCGGGACTATCCCTTATATGGAGTACACAACATCACATTGCCTTGCTGCAGTAGATGATGATATCATAGGTGTCATGGTCCCAGGTTGTGTAGACCTACTAATAGTCGAAGGGCTGTTATTTAATTACTTATTACAGTGTGTAAAGAGACTTCAGCTGTTCAGATTCCTATAACACACAGCCACTGCGTCATTTCCTACGAGTTGTAGAGGCATAGGAATTTGGAGGTATACCAGACTTGTGCGACACACCTAAAAGATGGGTCACACATTGCCAAACTTGTAAATATTACTGCGTCATTTGCTGGTGAGATTTTACGATGGAACACCTACTCTGCACACATTATAAACTGCATGGCGTAGCCGGTACTAGCACAGGTATTTTCTGACGCATTCCTACAAAATCTGACGAATTGGGCCAAATGCATCACCCTTTAAATATGAAGCAAAGATAAGGCCACCGGAGCATCAAAAATAATGATGCAACATAGGCGGAATCTTTGTAATTATGCCCCCTAGTGTTTCTGTCATTTATTGTCAAAGCTCTGGGAAACTTCAAACTACAAAAGAGAGAGGGTGCTAATAATAATGCCAGACCGGCTTTTTCTTTCATATTTAGCTTTATGCCCCAAAGCCTACTCACATGTTGCAGAATGGGATGGTTTGGTAAACCTAATTAGTAGCCATGTCAGCCAATATTTAGTTACTGTCACGACATTGTGAGGCAATAACTGGCACAGACATCGTTTGCATGGGACATTACCACAAGTATCCTTCCATAGCAAAATACTGCGAAAGGCAATTTTGATAATTTATTCGAGATGTACAACATCAGGCTGCAAACTACTTTCATTTCTCTGGTTCGGTGCCCTCCAAAATTTCTTTCTTACTCGCGGTCAAGCCTATATCTCTATGTCCCTACTTTTCTTCAGTTGTTTACTCCCATAGAACAGTGACCCAGTACTTGTACCCTTCCTCCAGACACATTGTAGCATTTTTGGGGGGACTACTTGTCCCTTTCTCTAAGAAAAATCTTAATAAAGTGTTGGATGTTTTCAGTCACTCTAGGTCTGTTTCTGTAAACAGAGCTGGAAATCATGTTATTCTCTTGTTACATTTGCTGTACATTCAAAGACCAAGGTCAAATGTCAGAGGTTGTGTTCCCAGGGCATCTGTTTCCACACCTGCTGCCACCATGCAAACAGAATCATGTCTACAGCTGTTTACATTTTCAGTCACCATTGCTGATGAGCTGAGAGAATTGCTAGAGTTTGGTTTTTAATGAATATTGACCCAGTTTAAGAGGGCAGACTCACATCATGACATCATTAACGTCGTGGTAAAGCTGTCTTGTTTTCTTAAGGGGGGGGGGGGGGTTAGCGCCTGGACGCCTGAGGGCAGCTGCAGCGCTTTACTTACCTTATTTTCATTTCATTTCATTAAAAGTCCAAAGGGCCGTACTCTGTGTAGCCCTGCTTTATTGAATGCTTCTTGAGCCTGGAAATAAAAGAGGAAATTTAACAGCGTACAGCAGTAATATTTCATATAACAGAATTCAAAATAATAACTTTATAGTATTGTAGATTGACATGGGGATAAACTAGGATCATGTTTAGACATATACAGGCACATGCATCAAGGAAGGATTTTGCGAGTCCTTAATTAAGGAATCGCTATTAAGGACTCGCAAAAGTCTATGCATGTAGGAATCGCTGTAAAAATAGCGATTCCTACACATTCCTTATTTGCGACAGGCAAATTGCGAGTCTCAAATAAGGAATGCTTCCCATTCATTTCTGTCGGCCTGTAATTCCCATTCATTCCTATGGGCCTACAGGCCCATAGGAATGAATGGGAAATTGCATGGGCAATTTGCGAGTTCCAATAGTTCCTCGCAAATTGCGCATGCAATTTCAGAGTGCAAGGGTGTCAAAAGGACACCCTGTTGCACCCCTAAAATTGATCTGTGCACATATGTTGCGCACACACATGCCCTTAGGGCATGTGTGTGTGCAACATGAAACTTTGAAAAATGCACAAAAGTGCATTTTTTAAAGTTTTTGCAAATTACCATGAAGTTCAACTTCATGGTAAATTGTGCCTCCTATTAGCGAAATCGCAATTTTTTTACTTTAATGCATTACATTTAAGGAATCTCAATTTGCGATTCCTTAAATGCAATCGCAATTTAAGTAATCGCAATTTAGAGATGACTTAAATTGCGATTTTTGCATTTGGGATGATGCATCCTAAATGAAAAAATACCGTTTGCAAAGGGGCCCTTTTGCGACTGTTTTTTCTTTTGATGCATGTGCCTGATAATAAAGTAATGTTTTTTTAAAGCTGGTTTATTTTGACAAGCTGTCTTTGAAATATAAACCTTTAATGTAAAATGTGAGAGCACTACTTGCATTTACTTTAGTACCCTCTGTTATTCTTAACCGGAAGCAAAGGTGTTGAAGATAGCAGCCAGGCTCGTCAGATCTGTCACCCGCTAGTCTGCACAGCTTTGAGCAGCCTGTAGCTCCCACCCTGCTTTTTTGCATGACTCCTCCTTACCTTAATAGTCCTACAGTCTGGTTCTGCTGATGGCCTGTGGCGCATCCTCCTAGAATACTGCGGCTAGCTTTATGATCCGCATCGGAAGGTCTCAGCCCTGGGAGCTTATGTGGCCCGGCTGGGGGTGCAGGGATCCGCTGGTGCAGGTGCTCGGTGTCTGCTTGTTCCTGTACTCCAAGGGCTTCGCTGCAGTAAGGGCGGGGTTGCAGCAGATCTAAGGGCCATGGTGGCAGACTTAAAAGTACCCTCAACAGGCAGACGTTACAGCAGAATCTTTGTTAATTTCACCCTCAATCTGTAAATGTATGCTGACAAACAATCTAGGGTTGCCACTTTATTTTTTATTAGATTAAGTATGAAACTGTATCCCCTCTAGTAAACTAACTGCATGCGGAGAGTCCTAGCATATTTGTTACACTAGTGATGCATGACATGAGCTGTACATTATTGCAATAACTCACCTGGTGTGAAACATTATTCGGTAAGACCCTCTTAATGGAGCTAGCCTCTTAACCGGAGAGGACAGAATCTCTCTATACATGCGCACTGGGGGTCCAGCACTCTTGTGCTTAAATGAGCACTCAGTCTTTGTGACTTGCTTCAGACACGGTGCATGGATGTTAGCAGTTAAATTCGCTCACACCTTGGGGAGGGCATAATGTGTATCTACTGTAAGAAACAATAGTCTGCCAAGTGAAGACAGTGCTTATAAGGAATACTGCATGCACCACTCAACTCTTGTCCACTCTACTGTTCTCTACACCAATGCACTCTACACAACTCTAATCTATTCTCCGCCATTGCACTAGATCTCACATCACTCTATGCCACTCAATACTAAATCTCTGCACTCTACCCTGCAAAACTACTTTCTAAGCTCATTCGCTCTACTTGAAACTATCCACTGGATGCCACTACACTCTACGTCACTACAATCTGCTCTGCATTACTCTACACTACTGCACTCTACACAAATCTACTCTGCAGCTCTGTATTTTACGCCACTTCACTCTAGGACACTTGATGTCACTTCATTTTACAGTACTCTACTCTGTAACGCTCTACTCCATTAATCTTTACTCCACTCTACAACGCTGTACAAAACTCCACCTATGCACTGCAACTCCCCCTATGCCCTGCAACTCCAACCTGCCATTCCACTCTCTTACACTACTCCACTCTATGCCAGGCTACTCTACTACAATCTACTCCGCTCTATACCACTCTGTTCTACAACACTGTACTCCACTCTACTCAACACCTTCTACGCCACTCCACTCTGCTCTCCATCACAACACTCTAGGCCACTCTACTCTCATGTTCTACTCCACTCAACTCTACTATACACTACTCCATAACACTCCACTCTACTCCACTTTACGCCACTCCATAAATCTCCACTCAGCCCCACTCTGCAACACTCCCCTCCACGACACTCTCCTTTACACCAGTAAACTTGACTATTCCAAAGTCCAGTCTCAGTCTCAGGACAGTGAGAAAAAAGTTCAAAGTACAAAAAAGGTTTTAAAAAACTAAATAAAGCAAGAAAGAGTGGTCACAAAGTGGCCATATTGGTTTTATTCACAAGCACACAGATTAGAGCCACTTTGCAGAGTTTGCCAGCGAAGCACTACTTTCGTTTTTTTGTCTGTCTTTGAACAGTATTGCTTTCCCTAGGTGGATGCACCATTCCAGGTGGTACTGCAATACCTGGTTGAATCGTACAGTGAAAACGTTTATCTTTGCTCCTCAGCTCAGCTTTGCTTCACTCGCAATATTTCCATCCTATTGCATGGCTTTCTGTACCGCACAAGGGTGTAGGGCCCCCTTCTGAATATCATGAACCACTCACCACACTTATCTCACACCACCCACTTCCCTACAATGTTCACTTTTCTTACTTTACCTAATCTTCCATTCCCTATAAGTGTTTGCTCTTTCCTGGATGTTTTCACTTTTTTCTAAGTACTTGTCGGTATTACGGATGCACCTTCTAGTAATTTCTAAAAATGTTCTACATGATGGATGAGAAAAATTGCCTATTAAGACATTTCTGGTAACCAGCCCACAGAATTATAGGAAGTTCTACATCAACGGCTTAAAGATGTGGTGTATTAAAGAATACTTCCTTGAGAAAGTACTAAATACCAAGAAAGGTTCCTTGTGGAATTTCCTCCCCTATGAAATTGGAATGGCTATATAATCCCACCAGTGGATTCGCGGCAGGTTGAGCTATTCTTCCAGACCTGTGGATTTTCCATTATTCTCCCTCTCTCAAAGCCAGGCATATGATGATGTTTCTATTATATCAATAACTGTACCTGGCTGAATACTTTGTAGTGCAATAAAAAGGTGTCATAATTACCCATCTCTTATGCTCATGACATTGGCACTGGTAAAGTAAACCTTATGTAGTTGTGTTAACGGGGGTGCCGGAAATTCCATACCAACAGCAGGAAGACTTTGGGTCATTAAAAAACAAGGTAATTCATTGGTTTAATGTAAACAGGCCGCTACCCAATCACCTGAGAAGCAAAATTCTTATGGTGCGACGGGTCCCTTAGATAGGTACCTCGCACAAATCTATCACAGGTGATTGCGTTATTGTTTCTTTTGAAGACCCCAATACTGCACATCATATTCATTCATGGAACAATTATGGAGTAAATTCGCCCATTACACCTAGACCCCTAACTTATTTTTACCCCCCGCGTTCACACCCTAATACGGGGGGAAACTGGAACTGGATTCCGGCGAGAAACTGTGTACAGGGTGGGCTATCCAACTACTGGCAAGATACACATGGCGGGTGGAATGGGGCACCCACTCATAATAGATTTGGGTGCCTTGAGGATGTGGACTGACTTTTCCATAGGGCTTCTGACACACCGTCCTTAGCAGATTCATACTGTTCTTTGTCTTGCCCTTCACCGCGCTCTGCCCCTACACCATTACAATGTCTCCCTGGAAACTGCAATCCAATTACGGGTGAGACTAGGCACACAGAGGGGGATGTTGTTGAATATCGTGCGGGTGGTACATTCCCTGAGCCAATAAACGATAAAATGACCCACCTAGATCCAGGTGGTCAAAACACTAAGGATAACCCCCTTCCAAAGGCGCCGATGTAATATGCTCGCTGCCAACAGAGGGTTTGCCCTGCCCTAAGTACAGCCAGTGCAGGGCAAGCGGTTGCATCTCGGTATCTGATACCAATGATAAGGCGGGGGCTCTCGGCGTAGTGTCCATACTTTCTTGGAATGTTGCCGGGTTGGCCAACAAATTAGATTCCCCGGAGTGGGCGGAACACATTGAGGAACATGACATATGCTTGTTCCAGGAAACGTGGGCCAGGGAAAAACAGTGCCGCACAGGGTACGCTTCTTTTAACATTCCGGCCAAATGGGGTGGGAAGGGACGACCGTCTGGTGGCCTGTTAATTTGGGTAGGTTCCCACCTCGGATGCAGGGCGAAAAACCTTGAAACCAACTCAGCGGACTTTCAGTGCGTTGTTTTGGAGTGGGCATCTGGTGCGAGTGTGGCATTGATAAATGTATACTCAAGACCGGTTGGGATAACAGGTACTTCGGGGACAATTGAGGAACTAGCTTTGTCCCTCTGCCCTTCACTTGTAGTTGGGGGGACTTTAATACCCAGTACGAGCCCCTCCCGGGTCATCTGGAAGGGGTAACTAGCGAAGAGGATGACCTTTGGGAGATACCTACCCTGCCGGGCCCCGCTGTAAAGTCATGGTCACCTCTAGTCACCCAAATAACATCTTTTACCTTATCCCACTCACTGAGGGCCTGTAATGGGCGGTTTAAGGGAGATATTCCACCTAAGCCCACCTTTAATAGAGCAGGTCAGGAGTCACGGATAGATCATATCCCAGTTACAACGAAGGATTGGGCTAAAGTGAGGGACTTTGGGATAGTCACAAGGACTGACAGTGACCACAATGTATTATCACTGAGGTTCGTGGTCCAGGGAATGCCCACTGGTACCGCAGAAGAAAATCTAGCATTTCCTGCTGGGTTACTCGCAACTAGCAACAGACGTAGAATCAGATGGCCAAAACTCCTGGAGAATCCCAATGATATCCAGAGGTTGTACGCGATTGTGGTGCCTGCCCTTGAAAAAGTTGTGGATCTCATCCCTCAGTTACCCACCCCTGTTGAGCTTACTGTGCTTGGGGACATTCACTCTGAGCTCTGTTCTAACTTAGCAGAAGTACTGAACCCTGTGGCTAGGACGAAAAAGGCCAAGGGGAGAAGAGCCTCATGGTTCAATGCTTCTTGCAGGAGAGCAAAGGTCGATCTTTTGGAGTCCCTCAAAATTCGGGAAACCCCCAGTATGATCAGGGAAAAGCGGTTGGCCTACAAGCTTCTCCTTCGCAATGCCAAAATGGAATGGGACCATGACAACTGGTCTGAAATGACGGCTGCCCTCGCACTTCGAGATGCCCGGAAATTTTGGCAGATCGTCAAGCATGGTTCTGCTGAACCTATTGCGGCAGTAGACGCAAATATTGCATCTGCTGTGTGGGAGGACCACTTTAAAACCCTATACAGCGTGGCCGATTTGGACCAACTGGGGAACCTACCCGAAGTAGCAATGCTCCAACCCACTGAAAGTATATCCCCTATGGATGGGTTTACTCTGGAGGAGCTCACTATGGCGATTATGGGCCTTGCTGCTGAAAAGGCACCAGGCCTAGACAAGCTCCCTGGTGACCTCTTCAGGCACGAAGTTAAGATCTGGGCCCCGTATCTTAGGGTGTTGTTCAATGCGATCTTGAATGGCATGACAATCCCCCCAACTTGGCTGGGGGCAGAGATAGTGCCCATATTTAGAAGGGCTCGCTTCTGCTCCCAGCCAACTACAGGCCAATAAGCCTGATAGACGTTTCTCAGAAGCTTTTTACTAGGCTAATTCTGGATCGTCTGTCGGATTGGATGACGGAATATGACATTCTGAGCCCATATAAAGTGGGGTTCAGAAGGAAGGTCTCCACCATAGACCAGGTCTTTCGGCTGGCCCTTTTTTTTGGAAAACGGTACAGTTGGAGGGTGGCAGCCTCTACACTGTATTCGTGGACCTAAGGGCGGCCTTCGACCTGGTTCCCCGCAGAAAACTCTGGGAGGTGTTGGCCAAACTGGGGGTCCCTAAGGGCTTGTTGGAGATGATTATTCGTCTCCACACTGCCAATTTTGCACAGGTAAGGTGTGGTAAGGAGGGGTCCCTATCGAACAGGTTCCCCGTTGACAGGGGGGTAAGGCAGGGCTGTGTGCTTGCACCGACCCTGTTCTGCCTCTACGTCAACGGGGTAATCTCCCACCTGAATGGGGTTGATAACTCTGACGCTCCTAAGCTGGCAGGCAGCAGGGTGCCGGCGATTATGTTCGCTGACGACACCCTGCTGCTTTCAAAGTCTCCGATGGGGATCCAGCGTGTCCTTAACGGTTTTGTGGATTTTTGCGGGGAACATGGTCTAGAAATTAACACGCTAAACACCAAATTTATGGTCTTCAATCCCCCACCAAAATTCCGTTCTAGCCCCCACATTGGGCCAAGTAGACTCGAAAGGGTGCGAACCTTCGAGTACCTTGGAGTTACGTTAAACGAGAAAATGACCTGGTGCCCACACCAAGAGAAAGCACTACTCAAATTGGTACAGTATTCGGGTGGGATTATGAAGCTCGTGGGAAAAAATAGGTCATCCATCCAACCCGTTGGTCCACCTCTCCAGATCTACAGGGCACAGGCAAGGGGGGCTGCCTTGTACGGTAGTGAGCTCTGGGGCCATGCAGTTTCTCCAGACCTGGTGAAAGAGGAGAACAAGTTCATCAGGCGGGTGGTAGCACTTCCCCCCAGCACGCCTCTTGTCCCATTAAGGTTAGATTTGGGGATGGGACCTCTTGATGAAGATCTGGCATTGCGTCCCTTGGTTTATTGGCGTAGGTTGTGGGTGATTCCAGAACTGATTAGTTATAGGCAGGGGCTCCAGGAGGTGCTTGCTATGCCTAATGCAGGGAAAATCAAATGGCTTAAATTCATCAAAACTGAGTTGGAGGGTCTAAGCCTACTGACCCTCTGGTCTGACCCTTTATCCACCTGCCCATTAATCTCTAAAAAGAGGCTGGCAAAGGTTTACCACGACAGCAAAATAGCGGCACTCTGCCGTCGACAAAACCTTGGGACATTCACGGAGTCATTTTTACGTATCAAGGACATCTACAGCTTTGAACCAGCCTTGGACAAATTATACCCTGCCTTACTCAGGAAACTCTACTTGCAATGGAGGCATGGGACTCTCCCACTTTGAGCCCTTACTAGCAAGTGGAGCGAACCGCCGTTAGCTTATGCCCGGCTTGCAGAGTGGCCAAAGAATCTGAGCTGCACATAATTTTTTTCTGCCCGGCTTACAGCGCGACCCGTAAGAAATGGATTGTTCCTGTATGCAGGAATTTGGGGTTTGCGGAGTGCCTGGCCGCATTCAGAGTGCTTAAAACTGACCTGTCGGACCACATTGTTTTTGCGGTGGCTAAATACCTAGGTTCAATGTGGTCTCTGAGAAGACAGTGCCTCAAGGCCGGTTTCTGAACTTTACCGTAGTAAAACTGTGATACCTTGTACCAATGAAATACTTTTTAGGACTCCGCTGGATGTTGGAATGTTTTAACGTTTTAATGTTTTAATAATTTTTTATGAAATGTTTCTTCAATATCTTTTATGGTGATAAATTACCGAAATAAAGATTTATGAGAATGAGAATGGTAAAGTAAACATGATCTGAAAGTTGCTAATTTATTTCAGAGGGAGTTTTAGTATTTAATAATAGTTTATGCTTTGATTAGTTTAGTTTCTCTACGTAATCAGATTATAAAAATCTTTTTGAAAGTCTTGAAAATGATTCTTCTTAGGTTTTTGTTTTATTGGTTCCATCAGCCTCATGTTTTTGTTGCTAGCCAGCCTTGTTTTTTAGCATTTGCTCCACTTGTTGGATAATTCTTGTACATTGTACATCCGTTTTAATTGCTTTAGGTTTTCGCTGCATATTTTGTATGAACCAAATCGGGATTTCTCCAAAGGGAGCTTGAAGTTTGTTATTTGTTAAAATCTAAGGGAGGTTCGTTTTTCAATTTCAAAGCTCCGGATTGTAGCAAAGAACCTGCTCTGCTGTTGGGAGTTCTCAGACCCATCGAGTGCATGGTCTCAGTTAGGAACTCTCTTCGCCTGAGTCTCCTTTGCATTGCAGTTGCTGTTGATGGATGGTTCCTTAAGTCGTCTTGTACTGATGTATTTTCATCTTCGTCTGTGGCAGACATTGCATTTAGGTTAAAATCTCCTGTTACTAGCCAACTGTTTTCTGAGTAGCCACATTGTAATTGTTGCATTGTTGTAAGGATTTCCTAAATGGATATTATTTGGTGCTGGATTTTTATATATGTTTAAAATTCACTTGGCAGTGTCTTTATTACTTGAGTGCCAAATTGCAATCAGAGTAATTTTTGAAAAATAAAAACATTCTTGGTTTCTATGTTCAAAGATTTGAATCAATGTATGTATGTGGCCAGGCAACCTTTAGGCCGGCCTTTCTTGAGCTCCCTTTTTACATGCCTATGGTGGGCTTCAAAATCTGGTAGCTGAATGTCTGTTTCGTATCACCAGTCTTGAAACATAATAAGGACTTGCAATATTTTATGAGGTCATCCTGCTGTATTAGTCAGGAGAGTCCACCTAGATTCCATGTGCACATTTTTGTTGGATCTAATTATTTTGAGCCAACCTCTGTTCAATCAACCTTCTGATGATTAAGGGCGGCCAGAAGCCAGTGGCAATCTTTATGGGGGATATTTTACTTTAATGCACTCACCTGCCTGAAGAGGTAACCTTGCAAGGTAGCTAAGCTTATCAGTAGATTGTGTTGAATCTGCTTAAAATGTTCCAAGAGTATTCATCAAAATCAATCGGAATGGTATGGATGCTTCAGTATTGATGGCAGCGACACCAAGTGTTTGTGCACTGATCTTAAGGGTTTTCGATTTGGTATATTTTAAACAGAAATTGTTTTTTAATTCACTCATTATAGTTGTCTCAAGTAACTATAACGTGTGCCTTAAGTTAACTATAATGCGTGTCCTTCCCATGCACTGCATATGACCTCATATATTAAATCACATGGGCAAACGGAAAGCATATGGAAATTGCCATCACTAAAAACCCAGGAAGCACTATCCTACAGCCTTTTTGGCCCGTGCTGTTGGAGGCGTTGCTAAAGACACAGACCTCGCGGAGGGGTGTTTGTCCCTAGACATTGGAGAGGATCTACCGGGATATATACGGGCCGTCAAATGAACAAAGGAAATGAGGAGCCTCTTGCAGCCCGTAGCTCCACCTTGAAATGCAAAATCTAGGAATATCTCCACCAACTACCAGTTTACACAATAACCCCTATGAATATCAATTCTTTTGAATATCAGTGACAATGACCACTCAACTAAAAGTAAGCATACACATAAACACGTGAGCTCACCCAAGATAAATGGAGCTATTTTCTCCACATCCCAGCATTGATCCATCTCCTGTGCAAGTTGCAGTAAGTGAAGCACCAACATAAACTGGAATTGTGTTTTTGAAAAATCAGATCCATGATGGTTGTCTGCGTATTACTGCTTGTGGACAGAATGCAGTGCCTGGATGATGCCATGACTCATTATTCAAAGATTTACTCTTATTTGTCAACTCACCAAGCCCCAATTCAGCGACCAACACCCAATCCAGTAAGGTCCACTGCTTTGAGTTCCATCCCTAATACAAGCCAGCTATCATCCCAAGGGCCATGAATGTATCGCCCCTCTCTTCTATACAAGCACCAGGTACTAAGCAGCCAAGGGAAGTAGAGGGGAGCTTCTGGATGAACCCTAAAGTCCTAAATGGCTCTCAAGATCATACAACTATCCCTCAGGCATTGTTTTTTCAAAATCAATCTCACCTACACTTCCTCCATGACTGCTGTCCTTATGTTGCCATCCTGATTGGTGTACCCCATTCAAGCTCTCCAGGGGAGAAACTCTTTTACATGTAGCGAGCTGCCCTCTTATTCAGCCCCTCCTGCCTTTGAAGGTTGGGGTCGAGGTCGTATTATTGATTATGTATTTATCTACAGGAACCCAGACTATTGTGTTCTTATCTGAGAGTCTTAGAATCATGCTATAGTGACCATAATCCCATAGGATTATCTATGATCCTTCCCATCAACTCCTGCCCTCACGTAGCCCTAAGAGCCATCAGCCTCTTAAAGAAGGATAAGAGTTTAAGACATGAGTGGAGTGCTATTGATATCTTTACATTTACACTTTTTCTGAAAGGGGGCACATGTCAGTTGTAGTTGATTCAATCAAAACAACAGAAGAATGCACTTTTCCTTATGAGAGGAGAACATGGGAAGAATCTCAGTAGATTATTTTAGAAAGCCCTCACTCACCAACCTAGTTGGTGACATGCTTCATCATCGAGCCCCACCAGGAAGGTCTAGAACCCCCCAGGTGTGCTTCGACGCCAGAATTACCATGGAGCTGGTTACTTTTTGTGTGAGTGAAATGTGAAGTGAGTTAAAAGTGACCAGGTTGTGTCCAAAACAAAATGTATTCAATGGCCAACCCAGCACGGTTAAAAAGTGGAGCGGGCAGTAGGAAAGCTGGATAGATAGTTCAGCTGTGCCTCGCTATGTGCGATCAACACTTTTCTGTCTATCTAAATGCAAGTAGCCAGGCATTCATCAGGACCAGTGTGAAGACCCCGGCGGTGTGAGCACGCTAAGGCTCACCCTGACCTGGTGGTCGAAGTGTGAAAAAAACAAGACATTTATTTTTCAAAAAACCTGCTGTGGGTGGGGTACCTGAATGTGTTTGGCACCCAGCAGTCACCATAGCTCTGTGAGACTTTTTTGTAGTGCACTATTTGAGAGGAGCATTCCTGTTGGAACATTCTGATAGAAGCAAACGCTTCTGACATGGTGTAAGACTAATTGCTTTTACGTTTATGTGTTTGTCTGTGTCTGCTTTCCTTTTAGGTAACTGCTGGGTGCCGAACACATTCAGGTACCCCCACCCACAGCATGTTTTTTGAAAAAAAAATATCCTGTTTTTTTTCACACTTTGACCACTAGGTCAGGGTGAGCCTTATTTATTTATTTATTTGCTTCTATAGCGCAGGACTCGACCCCCGAAGGGGTATCTCCGCGCTTAGCTTGTTGTAGATGTCAAACAGTGCCTTTAGAACATGCAGGAAAGAGGCTAAACCTCCCGAAAAAGGTGCGTTTTAAGTGCTTTCCTAAAGGAACGAAGATTGGTGTTATGTCGCATGTCGATAGGGAGCTTGTTCCAAAGGGAGGGTCCTACATATGAGAGTGCTCGGCCACCCTGCCTGGCCTTCTTGATGAGGGGTATTTTTAAAAGGAATTGACTGCCAGAGCGCAAAAGGCGTTCTGGTACATAGGCTTGGAATTTCTGAGCTAGATAATGGGGGCCTGATCCGAAGAGACTCTTGTGTATGATGCAACAGATCTTGAACTCGATCCTCTGGCGTACAGGCAGCCAATGGAGCTCTTTCTAAAGCAGCCTTGATGGTGTTCTCAAGGGGACATTGAGAACCAATCTGGCCGCGGTGTTTTGGGCCACCTGCAGTCGGTTGAGTACATGTTCATTCGCAGAGATAAGAAGGCCGTTACAGTAGTCCAACCGACTTATTACGAGTGCCTGGACTAAGGTCTTTCTATAAACGTCTGATAAGAAGGGGAATACCCTTCTTAGGAGCCCAATTGTTCGAAAACAGGATCCAGTCACCAGATTCACATGCTCGTTTAAAACGAGATTCTGGTCCAGTCGCACTCCCAGATTCTTGACTGATTGTTTTGGGCAGGGTCCTAACTCCAGAGGCCACCAGTCTGGAGACCAAAGGAGATTGGCTTTCCCAAAGAGCATAACTTATGTCTTGCCCACATTACACTGGAGGCAATTGGCAGCCATCCAGTTGGATACTGCTCTCATACCCTCAGCAAAAAAGGTCTTCGTTTCAGGGATAAGAGTCTGGAAAGGAAACAAGAGCTGGGTATCGTCAGCATACGATACCGGGGTAAACCCATATATTCTCACAATGTCAGCAAGGGGGGCCACATACACATTAAATAATGTGGGGCTTAGACATGAGCCCTGTGGAACCCCCTTGGTGAGTTCCCTGGAGATGGAACGATAGGAACCCAAGTTGACAGTTTGTGAGCGGCCAGTAAGGAAACTCTCCAGCCAGGACAGAGCAACACCTCCAACCCCCACTTTCTGCAGACGGCCGAGAAGAATCTCATGTGACACAGTGTCGAAGGCTGCAGACAGGTCTAACAGCTCCAGAATCATGGATCCTCTTCTATCCTGTGTCATATTGATGTGATCAGCCACGGAGAGGAGCGCAGATTCGGTGCTGTAGTTGGGTCTGAACCCAGATTGTGAATGGTCCAGACCCCCTGTAGTCTCGATGAATTTAGACACATGAGTGTTCACATGCTTCTCGGCCAGTTTGCTCAAGAATGGTAGTAGGGAAATGGGGCTTAAGTTGGATACTTCTGTCCATGGCAGGGCCGTGTTTTTACGAATGGGGTTTACCACCGCCTTTTTCCAATCCAAAGGAATTTGTCCCTCGTTAAGAGACAAATTGATGATTGTCTGTATCATGGGGAACAGTAAGTTGCTTATTAAAGCCGTTGTTTTTGCTGGGATTAGATCTAATGGGGATCCAGGTTTGATGTTATTAATCAGGGACAAGATTTCTTAGCCGTTGTGATCTTTTGACAAATGGTGTCTATTTTACTTTCGAAGAAAAGGGAGATCTCATCACATAGGGATTGGGAGAACTCCTCAGGACTCTCACAGGTCAATGGCTTTACAAAGGTCTGTAATATCCTGAACAGCTCTTTTGAAGAATTCCCTGCTTCTGCTAGCTGTGATGTTAGGCTGTTCTTTTTAGCTAGCCTGATGTTTTTGTAATATGATGCTAAAGCTGCTGCGTGATTTTTCCAGCTTTCTTCTGTATGAGTCTTTCTCCATACCTTTTCTAATCTCCTGCAACCTTGCTTTTCTAGTCTCAGCTGTTCCGTGTACCATACCTCCTGCTTTGATGTGGGATGTTGTTTCATAAGTTTTAACGGAGCTAATTAATCAACAGCTTTTTTAAGAGTCGTATTGAATTTAAGAAGAGCTGACTCCGCATTATCTGTTGCACGCATGGGCGGATTTTGCGGATTCGCAATCCGCGAATTTGCGTATTTGCGTATTTGCGGATTGCGAAAATCCGCAAATTCTGCGAATTCTTGCGGATTCGCGTATTTTTTGGGGGGGTGTGTGTTCGCACGGGTTTCTGCTAGTTCGCGAGGGTTTTGTACGATTTCGCAAATTGCGAACTTACTTGTCGGGTCACCAGTTTTGCGAACTTTTTGTTTCTACGTGCCCAGCCTGTTTGCAAGGCTTTCTTCATCACTGCCACCCTCTGTCACCACTGGCACTCTCTTTGGTCACCCATGCCATCCTCTGGCTCACCCATGTCACCCTCTGTGTCATCACAGCACCCTCTGGTTCACCAGTGTACATTATTGGGGCAAAGCAAAGCACTGCCATCCTCTGTCAACACTGGCACTCTGGTTCACCCATGCCACCCTCTGGCTGGCACACCTATGCCACCCTCGGTGTCATCACAGCACCCTCTGATTGACCAGTGAGTGTACATTATTGTGGCAAAGCCAAGCACACCTGCTAAGTGCTTTAAGTTTTGCAAACAACAACACCTGCCCTGCCCCAACTGACATTAATGAAGGCTGGCACCTGCTTGTCTGCTCCCTTTCCTTTTTGTTGCAATAACAGGATGCAATGGCATACTTGTAACTATTCTGTGACTGTCAGAGCTGGGTCACACAATAGTTGCAAGTAGGCAACCGGATTCTGGAGGGCCCCTTCAGGAAGCACTACAGGTAAATGGTTACAAATGATGAGCTCGAACTTTTGCACCTGCTCGTTGGTTTTGCTTTTGCAAAACTCGTTTTTCGGTAATTTCGCCCTATTCGCGAGGCGCGGCGTCGTGCGAAATCGACCGTGGAAGCCGCGAACTCGTGCGAGTTACCCCAAGGTTGAGTATGGGCGCCGCCATTTTGTTTGCGTGACGTATTTCCGTTTCTGCCCGCTATGTGTAATCTCGCGCAATGAGCACCTTGCGAATGCAAGTTCGCACGAGTTCGCGAGAGAAATCGCGTGCGAACTTACTTACACGCACGTGTTCGGGCCGCCATCTTGTTTTTCATTCATTCCTATGTGTCTGGGTATGGTGTTTCTATACTCTGTATATCACTGCCATCCTTTGCTTGTTTTGATATTTTTTTGATCTATTTAACTTTTTTTCTATCCCTCTATTTTTCTAGGTCTATATTTTTGTGTTTTAGGCTACTTTTGTTTACTTTTCAACTACTTTTTAAAACTTTTATTTCCTTCTTCCCTACTCTTATTCTTTTTCATTTTGTCTCCTTTCTACTAACACCTGCCCAGAACATGGTGAAGACAGCTGTCAAGCTGCCCAAGACGGGCACCGCAGCCGGTGCCCGGCTCCCGTGTGGCCGCTTGAGGGCGGAAACGGTGGTGCCCAGGGA
The DNA here is from genome assembly GCF_964261635.1 of Lissotriton helveticus. Taxonomy (NCBI): domain Eukaryota; kingdom Metazoa; phylum Chordata; class Amphibia; order Caudata; family Salamandridae; genus Lissotriton; species Lissotriton helveticus. The sequence continues at coordinate 97,861,000 of NC_136073.1, forward strand.
GATCTTCAGCCCTGAGGAGGTGGGCTCACTCGTTTTTTATGTGCAGCGCCGTCTCCCCAGGACCATCGCGGCAGGCGGCAGGATCGCTGCTGGTTATACCAACAGCCAGGAGCGACGGAAGCGGTGGGGGCAGGTGTGCCGGGCCCTTTTTAACATCACGGGGGTCCAGCGCACCTACATTCAAGTGACCCACCGCTGGACCGATATCCTGGACCGAGAGCGCGACCTGCTAGACGTGCTGGGAGTGGAGGTCCCCGGGCTTGGTGAGTAGTAGTAGCAATTTTTTCATCACTCACTACTCTGTTTTTTCTCCTGCTCTGTGTGACTGTGTTATACAGCAAATGTTTGCTTTAACTTTTTTACAAAGAGCAATAATGCTGCTGATTACATTGATAACAGAGGTAAATTAATATTTCAAAATCTTCTGTGCATTTCAGGTGCACTGTTCTCCTTCTCTGTGGCGGTGCCACTGCTTATTTGTTTTCTATTTTGTGTTCATTTAATTGGGCTGAGTAATGTATGAGTGTATTTTACAGAACTGCGTAATGCTAGACACAAAGGGGCAGATTTACAAGCCCCTTGTGCCACGTTTACGCTGCCTTACCTGACGCACAGCGACGTAAACGGGGCGCATCCCTGCGAGTCATGTACAACGTGATGCATCTAGGGAGATGCGCCACGTTAAGGCCTGGGCCTGCGTCACAATGGGTGCGTTCCCACGCAGGGGGGGCGTGGGGGGTGGCGGTCAGGCAGCTGTGCGCCTCGCAAAAGTGCCTGCGTGAAATCTACAAGATTTAACGCAGGCACTTCCGCGACGCTGCTACGTCAATTCTTTATGTCTGCTTGCTTGAAGCAGGCGTAAGGACTGATGCGGTATGTTGAGTATTGGGCAGCCCTGAGCATTGCTATAGTTGCATCGCGCCTGCGACGCGACTCTAGAGATGCGCCTCTCTTTCATCACGAGATGCGTCACGCATCTGCCTACCCTTGCGCCAGGGTTTGCCGCATTGTAATTGCGGCGCATCTGCCGCGACGCAAGGTTAGTTTTGTGTTACGCATTTGTTCTGGTGCACATCTGGAGGTGTCCAGCTCAGAACTCGTAAGTATGCCCCTAAGTGTCAGATTAGCAATTACCTGCGCATCCCTGCAAAGTGTGCGGCACGCCAGCACCACCCATGGTGCGCCGTATTTACAATGCGGCACACCATGGTCCCTTAAACGTCACTGAAGTGTTACGCATCGGTGCCGTAAAGGCGGCTCATAGATGGAGTTGCGTTGCAACGATGGCGCAGCGCAGCTCCAGCAATGCTGCGTCAAGCCGTAAGTCTGCTTCATGCAGGCGCAGGGTTTCAGTGACGCATCATTGTCCTAAATGACTGATTGAAATTTTATATATTCCCCATAGCCACTTTTAGCATGCGTTCCTGCGCAGGAACGCCCTCCCTTGCGCTGGAACGCTCCCTAATGGCGCAGGGCTTTAGAATGGGATGCATCTCCCATATGCGTCATGTTGTTAATATACGCCACACCATGGCGCCTCTCTTGTTGTGGCGCTGCGTCACAAAAGTGACGCAAGAACGGAGCAAAAGAGCTGCAAGGGGCTTGTAAATCTGCCCCTAGAGTAGAGGCTCAGGTGCAGTCCTTCCTTTGTAGCCCTCATTTTGGATGAAATAGTTGGTTCTTGTTCTTTCTAAATGTTTGATTGGGTTGACAAGGACATCGACAAGCAGCAATCATTAATGTTTTCTGTTCTTTCTTTCATGTTGTACGTCAGGTCCGCCCAGGGGCAAGCGGACAGAAAAAGCGGATGCAGTGGCTCCAAAGGAGGAGGATGCAGGCCAGGGCGGCGAGTGCTCCTTTGCTGGCCCCAGTAAGTTTTCATTTAAATATAGAGGACCTATTGTTGTCCAAGCGTTCCTAATTTAATTTTTTCGAAACAGTGTTTAGATAGGAGCAAAATCAATAATACTACTGTTGCAGGGACAATTCTCCACAAACCGAACTAATAATATTTCAGAGTGGCGTGTTTGGCACACTGTATAAACCTGGTAGTGTCAGCGGCACGGAATCCTCCTTGCAAAAATTGCAAAACCTTTCGCTCAGTCACTCTAGTCTGGAGGACCAAAAACCACAGAGTCTATTCAAGTTTAAAAGCTTTATTAAAAGTTTAAGTAAACACATATATTAAAATAAAGTTAGTTGGAAATGGAAAAGTGCTTGGTGCTGAGTTGATGAGTAATGGAACACATTTCTTGTGGTCGAGCCGAGCTTTCACCTGGTTTGAAGTTGATGTTGCTCTTGTCCTTAGAAGTCCAGTTTCTGTCTGTTCAGAGAAAAATGATGTGTGTTAAAATTAATCAAGCATTCATCAATTATGGCAAAAAAATGCAGCAAGACAACAACCTTCCCTGGAAGGATGGACATTTTTACTTTAGACTAGAGTAGACAGTCAATTAATTTTTCTGTTGTTTTCACATTTCTTCATTCCTAGACCAAATACTAGTGAGTGGTGTAATCTAACATTCTTAAATCTACTTTGTAGGTGGAACATCTGGTGGCGGGGCCAGCTCGGATGTGGTGGTGATCATTGACTCTGAGTCCGAGGACAGCTATGGGGAGAATGCGGCGCAAGAGGAGTCGGATCAAGAAGTACAGACTGTGAGGAAGGAGACAGTGGCGGTGGCGAGTACAGGTAAGCTGGATCATGGTACTATCTGACTCTTAGATAGGATATGATGTGTATCCAGTGGTGGCCCAGTGACAAATTACAATATGGTAATTACAGCAGGCTGGGACCGACAGACAGATAGAGGCAGAGACAGAGAGAGAGGAAGACAGAAGGAGAGAGAGAGAGAGGGAGGGAGCCAGAGGGAGGGTGAGGGAGGGAGACAGAGAGAGAGAGAGAGAGGGAAACAGACATATCGCCTGGGCCTGGTGCAGATGATACGGTTGCTGGTGTGGTTAACGGTTCAGAGGAAAAGTCACTCACTTCTGCCAGATCTCTTTCATATGAAAGAGCACCAAACCAAGGATACAAGTGAGTTGTGGGAAGGGAAATGGTGATTCAAGCGCCCCCCCCTTGCCCCTCCCTGCGGACGGCCATGATACTGGCCTGAATAGATTTGTACTGCGCTGGCTAGTTGCTAGTTGTACTGTGACACAACTTCCTGCTGAATCTTTTTGTGTTAATCATATACTTAAAGAACATTGGTTACAGATTATGTCTTTCTTTCTTCATATAGTTGGTCATACTAAAACCTCAACACCGAGCAGGCGTATGAAGGCTGTACTGGCCCGGCAACGGAGGCTGGATGCCACTGTTGCCCAATATCGGCGGCTGGTGGAACTGGAGGGGGACGACACGCACTCCAGTGCATCAAATGTAACATCTGCATCCTCCTCCGTGACCCCACGTTCTGCCGGTAAGCGCAGTGCTCCAGCGAACCGGAGCCGTGCTGGAAGACGCCACCGCCGAGCAGCAAAGGCTGCACCTCGCAGTACTGTTAAGGCTCGCTTGCGCCGTGCACTCCGCAGAGTGTCCGACCTAGAGGCGGAGGTCCAGAAATGGAACTTGTATCAGAATGTGGTGGAGGGCCTCCGCTTAGATCACGCCACCCTCCAGGAGAAGTACGATGCCCTGGCCCTAAGGCATGATGCCCTGGAGGCCAAACTCAACACCTTGCATCCCTAGAGTGTCCCTTGCCCCTTTTTTAGAGACTTTTGGGGGGTGGGAATTGGGAGTTGGGTTTTTTGGGGACTTTTGAAGGACTATTTATTTGTTGGGGTTAGGGAGGGTCTTGCGTGAGATTATTTTGTTAGGGATATAAATATACTTTTTCAAACTTTATCTGAGCATACCTGTTTTTTTACTACTTTTGAGCTTGGTGGGTGGTGGTTTTGCAGTAAGTTCATTTAACTGAACACTGTCATCGTGTTGGTTCACGTGCAATAGGCCAAATGTTTTCCAAAGTAAATGCCTGTCACAGAGTTTGTTAATTCAAGAGCCCTAGGACTTTACTACTAGTACCACTGTCACTCTCTCGCCTCTCCGAATACTCCATTATACTACCTCCCATCCAAACGCTTATCTTACCTGTAATTTGTGTTTGAGGGCCGGCTCCACCTGGAATTCACAGAGTCCTAAAGCGTTCGGCAGCAGGGCCACAACTGGAGTTTCCTGGCGTGGATTTTCTGCAAAACAAAAGCAATCAACATTAGAAATGTGGCAGCGGTGCTCACACACCACAAAAACCTAGAAGCCCCACAGACAGCACCCCTAAGACAGGCAAGCGAGCAATAATAACGCCTAAACGTTCACGTGTAATAGGCCAAATGTTTTCCAAAGTAAATGCCTGTCACAGAGTTTGTTAATTCAAGAGCCCTAGGACTTTACTACTAGTACCACTGTCACTCTCTCGCCTCTCCGAATACTCTATTATACTACCTCCCATCCAAACGCTTATCTTACCTGTAATTTGTGTTTGAGGGCTGGCTCCACCTGGAATTCACAGAGTCCTAAAGCGTTCTGCAGCAGGGCCACAACTGGAGTTTCCCGGCGTGGATTTTCTGCAAAACAAAAGCAATCAACATTAGAAATGTGGCAGCGGTGCTCACACACCACAAAAACCTAGAAGCCCCACAGACAGCACCCCTAAGACAGGCAAGCGAGCAATAATAACGCCTAAACGTTCACATGTAATAGGCCAAATGTTTTCCAAAGTAAATGCCTAACCAATTTCATCCCTTAATAGACCTTGCCAGCAATGGCCCAGCCAAGACCCGTAAACCCAAGCGAAAACAAGTTTGACACCCCCAAACAGCCAAAAATGCAAATCGGGGAAAAAAAGTCACACTTAGCAAAATGTATTTAAATGAGGACTCACTACTTCCAGTCCCTCTTTAGGGGACTCAACGTAAGTTTCTTCATTGTGCAGAATCCAGGCATCAGCATTACGGGAAATGGATAGGATGAGTGGAGGAGGAGGATAGACGACCAGGACTGAGTTCTTGTCAACTAACTGTTGTGAACATGAGGAATGCTGCGGCATCAAAATCAAGACAGTTCTGCTGATGGGCTTGTTGTTGTGATGGGGTGATTACAGTTTTGTTGTGAATGTGATGAAGCACTTGCTAAACAAAGAAAGACAGACACACAGGAATAAAAGTGAATAAGGAGGACTACATTTACAGTTAATGAATCATTGACTCATTTTCAGAACTCGCTGTCAGGGAAGCAGAACTCGTCCTCATAATCTGCAAATTAATCAGTCGGTAGTACTTCTGGTAACTGAGGAGAACTTTCCTCAGGTAGGTCGGTGTCCTCTTCTTCCTGCGTGCATTCTCGTACTTTGTAATCTGGTGGTATGAAGTGCTGGTTCATCTTTATCACGGTGAGCCGCTCCACATTTGTGGGCAAGAGGCGGGACCTTTTGCAAGTCACAATGCCACCAGCAGAACTAAAAACACGTTCTGAAGACACGCTTGCGAGTGGGCAAGACAAGTAATTGATAGCCAGGTTGGTGAGCTCTCGCCATATTTTTCTTTTCCCATGCCAATACGCCAATGGGTCCTCAGTAATATTAACCGCTGTTGAGTCATCCAGATAGGCCTGCACCATTGAAAGAATGTCCTCCCGCATTCCTGTACTTTGCACTTCTGTGTCCTTTCTGGGACAAGGAAACCCTAGCTCACTTAGCCAATCCGCTTCAGACATATCGCCTGGGCCTGGTGCAGATGATACGGTTGCTGGTGTGGTTAACGGCTTAGTGGAAAAGTCACTCACTTCTGCCAGAGGCACAGATGCAGAAGGGCTTTTTTGGGACGCCTGATGGCCTGCTGATTCACTAGTAGTACTGTCTTCTCCTACAGTTTCCTTCCGCTCTCTTTCAAAACGAATGGCTGACTTAGCTAGCCAACCTTTGTACTCTGTAACATCTGATGTTTCAAAAGGAATTATTACTTTGCCAAACAATGGCTTTTTGTAACGTGGATCCAGAATAGTAGCACAAATGTAGTGCTGTTGTTTCTTGATATTTACAAGCCGTTTATTGCTAACTAGGCGTTGTAATAATCTCTGCGCCAACTCATATGCTTCATTCTTTCCAGCATCTTTTAATTGTGAAGACACCACCTTGACTTGGTGCTCGAGCTTCAGCAACAATGGGATAGCTTTGCTCAAAGAACAGTCCTCCCTGCTGACGTCACGCGTGAAGACCTCAAAAGGACGAAGCATGTCTGTCAGGCTTTTAACTAGCTGCCATTGCTCCACCGCTTGCATCATTTCAGTCGTATCACCACCCAGGTTGTAGAAATACTCATTGACTACTGGAAACAGCTCATGCAGACGCTCAAGCATGTAGAAGGTTGAGTTCCAACGTGTTGCCACCTCCTGGATAAGTGCTTTCACTGGCATACTACGTTCATTTTGCTTGCGCCTCAGCTCCTTCCGGGCCTTAAACGAATGGTTAAAATGTGTGCATATTCTTCTGCAGATGGTCAGTATTTTGTCGACTGCAAGTTCTTTTTTCAAGAACTTTTGCACGACAAGGTTCATACAGTGCGCCAAACACGGCACTCTGAAATAGAAACCGTCCTCCATGGCCCTAACTACATTGCTGCCATTATCAGTAGAAACATAACCAACCTTGCATTTTCTTGGGGGCAGCCATTGCGAGACCTTTTTGTTAAAGTCATCCAAAATGTTGGCTGCAGTATGACTTTTCTCCATGCCAAACATGGCTAATGTTGCATGTTTACGAGCACCCTTAAAAATCTCGACCAAGTCACCACCTGCATTTATCTGTTTTGTAACCCCTGAAAAAGAGACCCAGTGTGCAGTGATGCACATGTAATCAAGGGCTTGGCAACTGGTCCACATGTCTGTTGTCAGGTGTATAGTGTGAACAGCACTCTTCTGCAAAGCAGCCCCAACCAACTCAAGCACCTCTTTATATAGTGCTGGAACAGCAACCCTGGCAAAATAGAACCGGCTAGGAACCTTCCATTTAGGGGCCAGTGTTGCCACGAGTTCAAGGAAACCCACACCTTCGACAAACGAAAAACGGAGAAGGTCCACCGCTAGCATTTTAGCCAGCTTAGTGTTATACAGGCGTACAATTGGGTCTTTGCGTTGAAATTGCACATCTGAGGAGAACATGGCTGAAATGGTGTGCTGGACAAATTTACGGGATGATGCTGATGCCTTCTTCGACCCACTTCTGATCAGTGTTGACATTTTCCGCATTGGTGTGTCTCCCAGACTCTCAGTGTGCCTCCTATGTGTTCCGGAGGGTGTGGTGCTGCCAGGGGTACTGGGTGCAACCGGACACATGTCTGACGCTTCTTCTACCTCCCCGTCATCTTCAGATGAAACACCTAGTATGGGTATATTTTGGCCACTTGCCCTTTGGGATTGCTTTGCTTGATGTTTGCTAGGTGCGCAAACCATTCGACAGCGGGCCTTCTTTCAAGATGACCTATCTGGCCTCCGGTTCCATAGTTGGTACCAGTCTTACCACGGCTAACGCTAGTCTTACAAATGCAACAAACAGCTATGTTATCATACTTTGCATGGACACTAAAAAAGTTCCAAACTGGGGACTTGAAACCTCTGGTTTTGGCGCACGAGATGATACTGCCAATGCCAGATGAAGCAGTGGTGGATGAGCCTTGCAGACATCTACTGGGTTGTGCAATTATTTCAGCAACCCTACTTGAGGGAGTCGAGCTGGATGGAGTCCCCCTCTGGGGAGAAAATATGGCAGCTGTAGGTTTTGTTGAACTTGTTGTACTACTTGACTGCATTGGTGGTGCTACCAGTGGCACGTCGCCAGGGTCACGCTCAGCCTGACGTCGGGATAGGGTATAAATGTCTGTCTGCTGCATGGCCGGTGTGGCTGGACTGACGTGTGTGATGACTAGGTCATTGCTGTCATCCTGTTCAACAACATCACAATGCACCACTTCATCAAGTCCGACGTTCGGATCCATAAGTATGAGCTTTCCGGGGCCCTTCCTTTTAACATTTGATACCTTTCGCAGCTCATGGTGTGCCTCCCTCTCAGACGTCGGAGATGGTTGCCAATCTAGATCCAGATCATCATCTGATGGAGCGGGGCTTGAAGAGGAACTTCTACACACACTCCTTGATCTTTTCCTTGCTGGGGAGCTGGGAGAAAATGATTCATCAGGAGGAGTGCCTTCGTCTTCCTGACATGATACCCCGGCTCCAAAGTCAATTTCCTCCTGTGCCCCTACTTCTGGAAGAACAACCATTGTGGGCACTTGCACCGCTCCATGGCCGCTACATGGGCCTCTCCACTGACCTCTACTTGCAACTCTCCATGGACCTCTCCTTCTCGGACAGCTCCTTGCGCATGTACTTGTGCTTGTACTAGTAGCCCATGCAGTTGTTGTTGCGGCTTTGGTTGTTGAATAGTACTGTGAGATGAGTTACAACCTGTGTTGATGGTGTGCTGCTACTTTCTTGCGATGAACCAACATAACTGGTCGTTGGTGATTCAACAACTAAACAGGCTACCTGTGCAGCACTCATGGTGGGCCTTTGTTTTTCCCCAAAAAAGTTAGTGGTCGAGCCACCAGTCTCCTTGGTAAGTGGTGCCACTTGCTTCTTCTTCTCCTTAGTAGAGACATCTTTCTTGCAAGAGGACCTACGGGCACCTCTTTTTGGAGCCATCTTCTTCAAATGTCGGAACAACAGGCCGCAGCAGGACTTCTTCCTGGCACTGATGCTCAACGATGATGCGGAGTTATTGACTTTGTGCACCTAAAAGCAAACGAAGACAGAGGATCATTAGTAAATATATGTTGCATATGTAGCGCTTCAATAAATAGTTTGCAAGTAGGCATTTATGAATACACACGTGCACACCACACAATATGGAAATTTCTAAATTAGGATTTGCTAAATTTTTGGGAAACAAGAATTTAACATTGATCCAAGAGAGCACACACAGAGAGGGTTGTACTTTCATGTACCCCTGACTCCGCCTGGGCACAATGGGTGAAAGCAAGGCAAAAAGGGTGCAGGCCTATGTCTCAAAGCTCACTGCCTGCCTTCCAAATGGCCGCTTGACCCCCATCCACATGGCCAGGACCATGCCTCAAAATGGCCACCACCAACATAGCCAGCCCCCAACCCCTACTCCAAAAAGTCAAAAAACACAACACAAATCAAATCACCACAATCCAATGCCATCCATCAAGTTTCAGAAGGCTTATGCTGCCTGCTGGTGGTTTTCTGGTGCAAAATTGCAATTTTTACAATTTCGCGAGTGCGAGATTGTTGCTTCACGGCGCGAACGTGCCGAAAAACCAGCAAAATCCGCGAACAGACCGATTCTGGGCCCGTTGGCCATAATGGATGAAATCAGAGCACACTGGGTGCAGGCCTATGGCACAAAGCACACAAACTGGCTTAAAAATGGCCCATAGACCCCCACCCACACGGGACCAGGCAATAAAATGGCCCCCACCCACATAACAAGCCCCCAACACCACCCCAAAAAGTCGTAAAACACACAAAAATCACCACAATCCAATGCCATCCATGCCCTGGCCAGAATAATGTTAAAATTAAAGAAAACAGTTGTATCATTCATGCACCCATAACTAAGCCTGGTAGTTTTCAATTCATGTGAAAAAAATCATTCTGCAGACCAGATGAAATGGCAGGTCATAGATACTGTGACAGTGCCTGAGAGAGGGGGTGACATTTCACAAATATTACAACGACGTGAGTGCCACTGGATTGATAGAATCAATTCAATTAATGAAGGGTTAAACTCTGCAGATGAATGGAGGGGTTTTGTCTCTACTCTGACGACCTGATTAGATCTGGTAGAACTAATTATCTCTGATTAAGAGCTGCATAATTGAGATAAAATGTGGGGTGTACTCTGATAATGAGAAGAAGGGATCTGTATTGGCTCTTGTAAAGATCTCTAATAATGTAAAGATGAGATAAAAAGGTTCATTTTTTTGAATTGTGCATTGTAACAATGATGGTGTGAAATACGGGGTACTTGTGAATGTTTTTTGTAAATGCATATCTTTCTCTCAACTGTCATGTGTATTTGAGTTTGAATTGTTTGAAAAATATCGATCATCATTGACTAAGTACAAAATCGCTATATGGTATATCATGCTTGTAAATAATGAACAATTGCATTAAGATTCCATGAGCAAAATCGAAGCATGAAGTCTTCTCATGTTTACAAACAATGGATTTGAGCATTCCCCCACCCCTTGCTCACTGCGCGCGCACCGCACGCATCACGTTATAAGCGTGATGACGTTAGCACCCGGAACTCATTCTGTTATTACACAGACGACTGGGAAAACGCGATCGAGCGGTTCTATCCTTGCGAGCAGGTAGGAGCTTACTCTAAGATCCTTATAGACATCACTAATAACATCGGAGCTTTATGCTAACACCAGGGCGCACTTTTATTAACAAGCGCATTTTTGTTAACAGGCACACCCCTGTTCATTCCTCGCTTTAACGGCACTGACCGCCAGCCCTCTATATAGGACTACCACGTAATTCCACGACAGTGGTAAGTCATAGACCGTGACAATTGCTCATTCATAAATAAATGCCTACACTGAAGTCAGTGCTGCATCACTAATGTTTGTTTTGCTTTACTCCCTGACAGTGCCCGGCTGGGTTCACTGTAAGTTGATTCAAGTATTTTGTCACGCATGGGTTGCGTTATTAAAAGACACCACGAGGTACATTTCCTAAAATCCTATCCATATACAATCATCACTTAATGTGACTATATACATATTTATACACTTTTCACTTTTTTCTTTAGATGTCCCTCACTGTTTAGTCCTGACGAGACCCTCATCCAATAGGTCGAAACGCCGCCGACGCCATAGGGAATGAACCCCTCAAACACAGTGTTCTATGATTGTAGATAGTCACTGATTATAAATTGATTTATTATTGCGTTTGGTAATTTCCCTTTTGTAAATATCCATAGCTGAAAATTGTACAGATCACTTACTGTTTATGTGTTGTGTTTTTTCGCTCACAATATCACTGGGGACACATCGCACCTTTTTGTATATATGTCGCTGATATGACTACAGTATTATCTGTCTTATCTGAAATACAAAAGCATTTTCTATAATTTGTTATGAGTGTGCTTTTTTCTTTGCCAAACCCCTCCTCTTTGTTAACTTAGAAACGCTATTTAGCTGTTGTACGAAATATAAATTGTACAAGTTACTATGCCACAGGAACCACTGTTCTTTTTATAAACACATTACCCTGGTTCCGTCGTGAGTAGGGTCTCCCTTGTTCTTCTCTTCCTGATATCTTAGAGGCATTTTCTTGTTTAGGCTTTTCTGTTAAAACTATCGCGCTCAGCCGTTCCAGGCACAGGTGGCAAAGGAAGCATGGCTGGTTCAAAAATGAGTGTTGTACCTCTAACCATAGGCTCTGTGATTTAATGAATGACAGACCCCAAAATCAGCTGCGTTTTACGGCTGCCAGGTTGGTTTCTAAAAAGGGTGTGCAGAGCAGACAACTTGAAATCAAGGAGAAGCAATGGGAGCTCTTGGTTGTGATATTTAGAGTAAGGGATATCCAGGAGTTTTGGAAAATTATCAACAGCAAACTGGCTTTTGTCCATTCATCTGATGGCTTCTGGTCAAACATCAACCCTGAGAAGTTAGAGGCCCATTTTAAATCTATTTACTCATTAGCCCTAGATCTCATGGCAGTTCCCGCTGAGGTATTGTCTCAGTTTCCCTTGAACATCCTCTTTGAGGTTCCCCAAGTTATTAGTGTTGCATAGCTAGCCCTGTTTCTAAGTTCCACCGGGCTAGATTGGGTCCTTATGGACCAGTTTAAGGCCAATGTCGAGCTTTGGGCCCCTCTCATCACCCACGTTTTAAATGATGCTTATTGCGATAACATCCCTGAGTCTTAGAAACATGCTTTAATCATCCAGGTTTTTAAGAAGGGAAGCAGACAGGAGCCCGGCTGCTACTGACCCATTCTTTTAAGGGTCTCCACAGACAAGATCGTGGAGTGGGTCCTTTTCATCGCATAGAAGCCTGGGTGCAGGATAATGATGTCCTATTCCCACTGCAGTATGGCTTCTGGGAAGGTTTTAGGACTTTAGAACAATGTATTAAACTTAACCTAATTTGTAGGAAGTGTGTGACAGCCCAGAAAAAAAAAGTACTCTACCTTGCCATTATGGACCTAAGTAGCACTTTTGAGAGGATCAACTTTCCAAGCTATGGGGCATTTCATTTTGCATAAACTTGCCCCCTCTACTGGTGGATTTTTTCTGTACCCTGCGCACGGGGTTCAGTGCTTCTGTAAGGCACGGTGCTGAGCAGGAATGCACTGAGTTGTTTTAACTCTCCTGGGGTGTCCGGCGAGGCTGTGCTTTGGTTTTATTATATATTAATGGTCTTAATATATGCAAATGACGCTGTTCTGCTATCCCTTACTCCCAATGGTCCTAGGTGACCTGCCTATGCCTTTTTGAGGTACATTGATGGCTTGGACCTAGACATGAACATCTCCAAGATGCATTACATGGCATGTGGCAGGCAGACTAGCAAACTGAGGCCAATCTTTATCAAGGGTAAAACAATCGGGAAGGTCAGTGAGTTTCCTTATTTAGACGATCACCTTTGATGCTCGTAACAGCTGGGTACCCTGCCTTTCCAATTGCTGCACAAGTATAAATCAATCTTGTTGTGCTCTATTCAATTTCTCACCAGTGTTGGTAAAAACACCTTAACTTCCATTATTGAAAACTTATAAGTTAAAGTGTTTGTAGGTGTGGACTTATGTGGTTGTTTGCTGGGGCCACTGTGACTTCATTAAACAGCAGCGTGAGGAGAACCGTTGTTATAGCAAGCTGCTTGGGCTGGCCCAGGGAAATTCTAGTTTCTTTATAGAAGAAGAACTCAATTTAGGTTATGTGGAGGATGCAATTAGATTTGCCCCTATGCTCCTATGGTTGGGCATATTGGAGTAATGAATGTATGCGCCTTAATTGAAACCTGATGGAAGATTGTTTAAACTGTGTGTGTGGCCACCAGATCCCGAGGCATGTCTATAACAGGCCTTTGTCTGACTCTTTGGGCAGACCCAAATTGTATTCCTCCCCTCAGGCCATGATTAAGATAGAGTGACCAATAATCAGAGAGCAATATGTTCTGGGTGCTAATGAATCTAGAGAAAGGGGGGCCTGGGAAAAGTTACCTTTCAGGATTATTTTATTATTAAAATGATTGTTGGGCCCGAGCCCTATTCGTCAGATCTCTGCTAGTAATATTTCAAATAGGCTGAATCAGAAGTCATCTCTGCTTTCCTGCTGACCAATTAGATTGTTCCTACTTGCAGCCCTGTCTGTCCAACAATACCTTGCCACAATCACCTGAGAACTTTATCTAATTCTGTATTATATGCACCGTTTTGCCATTGGGATCCACTGCCGATCCTTAAAAATCAAGAGTTCCGCCAACATTGGCTGGCTCTTTACTTTTTACATAGGTTACATGACCCACCAGTCCTTATGCTGTAGGTGCAATTTTTAATAGTGAGCTTCACTCGCAGAAATCTGTCAAATACTAGTTTGAACTACCAAGCGTATTTATGAATTTATTAATTTTAAATGTATTTTATAACAACCCTGCTTTTACATGATTACAACACTATGCACACCAGCTGTACTTCCTCCAATCGATCGACCGAAGGACCCTTCACCTGCCACCATTGCCTCTTCTCCTGCAGCACAGGGCACCAGTGCGCACTGAACACCGCACCACTTCCTCACAGAAATCCATGAATAAACCAGAACTGCTCCAATGCATCCTGCTCAAAGTCTGCTCCCTCTGCCAACATGCCACGCAGACCTGGAACAACTTCACCTCCCTCTTCCCTGGTGTTGTCTTCATCAACAAAACATGGCTCAATCCCTCGTTGAACCCTGACATCACCACCGCAATAACCAATGGCTACAAGATGCTACACCAAGACTGTACCAACAAACACAGCGGGGGCATCACCATCATCTTCAGGGAAACCATCTGATGCACCATCATCAACAGTGATACCATGCTGCTCATGGACCACCTCAACTTCAAACTATGGACTGATGCCAAAACCGTGCTAAGAAGCACCCTCATCCATAGAACCCCAAGACCTCACACAGTCTTCTGAGATACCATCCCCAAACTCATCGCCTCTTTGTCATCGACTCCCTCCACTAAGTCCTACTCAGCGACATTAATTTTAATGTTAACAAACCCAATAATGTCAACTCCACCTCTCTCCTGAAAAACCTGAACAACATTCAATGGCCTCAGCCAACTTGTCACTAAACTGGCACACAAGGCTCGCCAAAGCAATCAACCTACGGACTACCTGGAACAAAACCATCTTCTTGATGCCTCTATCAAGATTCTGTGCCAACCAAAGCACTGAGACAGTGCTGATCACTGCCACAGATTGTTGCAGGGATTCTACACATACACAGAACTATGCGCAGGAATATGGGACCTCGGTATATAAGGGCTAAGCCTTCCTACCACCTCAGTATCCCTCAATCCCAGGACCAACTAGCTATAGCATCTCACTCACTCTCCTAAACAATCATGAAAATGCAAATGATTAGACACCCCAAACACAACACTCCAGAATCTCTCAGGAATCACGGTAAAAAGATGTACCCTTTCGTTCACTCACTCGTAGTTGTCCACAATAAAAAGACACTGATGTAGTTTAAAATGTTTATTTTAGCTATCGTGCTCTATAACGCAGGATACAAGCCACTACCAGCAGCAAAACTCAAAAACCTAATACAGTTAGCATTGTAGTCCAAATCTTATGAATGGAGATGTCTTCTTATAAAGACAGTAGATAAAGGACTATAAGGCCTAACCACCCTCCCCTTGTAAGAAGTATTATTATGTAAAAGAAGATCTCTGGGCTTTGACATCATAGGAACTGCATGGCTGTTCTCACTGTAAAGGTCCCCTACAAGTGTGTGCTAACCATACATGCATTCCCATAATATCAAAGCACGAGTCTTTAGCAGCCGCAGATGTGTTTGTGTGTTTTGTCTAAGTGCTAGGGACTGACCAGAACAGAATAACAAGGGGCACTGTTTATCGACCTTGCTCGCCTTGTTCAGACTAAACTCCAGGAACAGACAGAGAGCGCACAAAGCGGATCGTTCTCAAGTGAAAGGCATAAACAGAGTCTTGCAAAATATAAAGACATGTAGTAACCTGCGCAAAAGCGGCGTCATGGCAGCAGTGCTCATGCTAACTTACCGATGCCGACAATGTCCCTATCGGCCATATGACAAGATCACATCAGAACTCTCCTCGACCACAAAGAAACAATGGCACTAATCCTCCTTGACCTCTCTGCTTTGTTTGACATTATCCTCCACCACACCATCCTCCAATAGAATCCACAACATCGGCAAACAGCAAAACGCATGTATGTGGATTGCATCCTTCCTCACAAAACACACACAGAGCATCCGGCTGTCGCCCTTCAGCTCCGAACTGAAAAACATTATATGTAGCATACCCCAAGGATCACCCCTCAGCGCAACCTTATCCAACACCTACATGACCCCCTTAGCAAACATCATCAGATGCTATAGCCTCAACATAATCTCCTATGCCAATGACACTCAACTAATCCTCTCACTCACCAAAGACCCAACCACCACCAGGACTAAATTCTGTGTCACCATGACCAACCTAGCCAACTGGATAAGATACAACTTACTTAAAATCAAATCCGACAAGTCAGAAGGACTGATCTTTGGGAAGAACACCTACATATGGGGTCACAGTTGGCAGCCTGCAGAGCTTAGACCTACATCTACACCAACAGACCATGCACACAACTTAGCCATCATCCAAGACAGCGCACTGACCATGAAATGACAAGTCAAGGGAGTCTCCTCCTCCTTCCACACCCTTCGCAATGTCCACAGAATCTTCAGATGGATCCAATTCAACATCAGAAAGACAGTCACACAGGCTCTCATCAACAACCAGCTGAACTCCGGCAATGCTCTCTATGCTGGGAACTCCACCAGGCTCCTCAGACAACTCCAGACCATACAGAACGCTGCAGCCAGACTCATTATAAACCTTCGCAAATGGACCCACATTACCAAACACCCCAAAATCCTTCACTAGATCCCCATTCAGAACATACACCAATTCATGATCCTCATGCACACCTACAAAACTCTACACGATCAAGAACCACCCTATATCAACAATTTACTGAGATTCCACCTTCCCACAAGATACCTGCGCTGCTCCTCTCTGGCCCTCACAAACACCCTTTGCATCCATCACAACTGCAGTTGGCCCGCTCCTACTCCTACATCCCCGCCAAGACCTGGAACAACCTGCCACTCCACCTCCGAACTGCACCCTCCCTGGCGGACTTCAGAATCTCAAGACTTCACTCTCCATCAGAGACACAGCACCCTCAGCGCCTAGATACCCCTAAAGGTGATAGTGCTGCGCTATATAAAAATGTTGATTGACCCTTGATATATTGTCTTATTTGTGTACACCAATGTTTTTTGATAAATGTATGTTTTATCCTGTTATGATTATTTGCAAAAATATAATAAAGTTGTGAAAGATGAAAGATCCATCACTCTTGACATGTTTGATGACATTATTGATAACAGGACTGCAACATCTGAAATATCATCATTGATGACACACTGCATTGAGGGGGAATACGTTCTATTTACTTTAAGGTATGATGGTAGTTACAATTTTTAAAACAATTCACAGCTAGTTTGCGGTTGACCTGAAATATTAATAAAGGAGGGATGGAGATGACAATGGAGACAAAAATGACTTAGAGATAGATGTATGCTTCAATGAAAGAAAACATTTTAAAAAGTAAATTAATGTTACACTAGTTATAAGGGTGGCAGAAACCCACGAGTGAAGGACAATAGGTTGTGTTGGAGTGCTAGATGTGCTATGGGGATATATAAAGGCAGCCATAGGAATTGATATACCTTGCTGCTGTAAAACAAGTAAAGCTTGTGGATTCTGCTTGAAACAAAAAAGTAGAGGAATATTACATGTGTTTGTCCTTGGTTTAGCCTGTAAAACATATATGCTTTAACTGATATATTTACATATTTATAAGATTTGTGCTGCACAATTATTTGCTCGGTGTATTTTGAAAGACTTGTCTTTTTTTTCAGAAAATTTGAATATATTTTCAAAGCACTCAGGTAATTAAAACGATTACGCCATCAATACATCAAAGCAATACTGAGATTTATAAAAAGAGACATTTTATTAAAATGGTAATTGTGCAGGATAACCATTATCAGGTACAGTGTAATTGTTCTTTCATTTAAATAGATTAAAGTACATGTTAAAAAAAGTCAAAAATGAATCATGGTCTTGGCAGTCCAGGGAAGATTAAAGTATCAGAGCGTGGCCTCGAGCATGACTGGGTGGGCTTTGTTAGAACTGGTCAGTTCGGTAGGGCATGACAGTACTTGGTCATCAGAATGACTGAAAGCCAGTATGTTTCGATGGCAGTGTGCAGCTTTTGCAGAACCTACCGGTCTTGGTGCCTCTGTTATTGAATCGCTGATGAGGTCATGCTCAACATCCTTAACTGGTGCCACACCTCTATTAATCTCCATTGTTGGTGCGGTGTGGCTGTCTATGGTGCAAATTTTGCACAACTGCATTTAATTGTAACCTTTTTGCCGTGGCGCGGGTGGGGCTAGAGGGTAGCGTGGTGCTCTTGTATTCATGACGGCCCCATGCCATCATGAGTCACGGGCAGCGTGTGCCCGTCATGACCCAGCCCCCTCACTAATTCGCCCACACAGGTGGTGAATCAGTGCCACGTGGGTGGAGCAGCGGAGCGTCATGAGCACACGCCGTCCGTGACTCATGACGGAATGGAGCTGTCATGAACACAGAAGCGGTTAATGTTCCTTGTGTCAAAACTATTTGCCAGTGCCACAAGGAGCCTCCATTTCTCCACATTGACCTTTCATATGGCTTCAAGAATTTCCTGAAACTTTACCACCCTGATGTTGAGGCGTGTGAATTCTGGACTCAGTGAGTTGATAAAAGTATGCCTGCATGTTGGATGGCTGTCTGGTGGAAGGCGCCAGGCAGCATCCTTCTGCGGTCTACTAGCATAGCCCCGCAGATGCAGATGTGGTGTATTAGGGTCTCTTTTTCAGATAAAACAGAGCCTGCAGTTTGTCTTGTCGGGTTATAGCCAGTGGGGTAATTGGTCCTAAATTGGCTGAATACCTCGGCAGAGGCGCATGCATTAAGTTTAAAATAGGATGGGAATCCCTGGTCGAAGTTTGCTCACTTTATCTTCTAGCATGGGAAGAAGTCTGGTGGATTTCTTGAGGATTTTTTTTTTAACTTTCCAGATGAGACCCTCGTACTCCATAGGTCAGAGGCATGCATAGGTTGCAGGGCACCACAAAAACGCCGCCTGAATATAGATTTTGAATTTGGCTTATAGACATGTGCAGATAATTTATTGTTCTCTGCCAATTTGAATCTGTGGCACATTTTTAAGAAAGAGTATTTTGTGGCTATTGATTGTTTTATTAAGCCCGAGGCAAAGTTGAGCTGCAATAATAATTTGGGGGCACATTTTCAAGAAACGGCGTTAAAATTATCGCCGCTTTAGCGGCAGGAAACTGCATCTAAAGCGGCGATAATGGGCTTGATAATATGCCCTTGTGAATTCCCATAAAAGCCAAGGTCCTGGTGTGAACATGGGCTTCTATTGTAATTCTTGATAATATGCCCCTTGGGAGTATATAAATGGTCGGGTAGGATTGTGCAATTAACAGGTCCAAAAGCCTTGCCTCCTTCCTCCCTGGTATTATTTCCCAGCCATATGAGATGGACGGGAGCATCTTTGCCGCCATGGGTTGAAAAGGGGACCTAAAATTGGGCCTTGTGGAGATTTCAAAAGCATATGATATTTGATATTTGATATTTATTGGTTTGTATAGCGCTGAATCACCCATGAGGGTATCTCGGCGCTGACAGAGGAACATCAGAAACAGGAGGGAAGAAGTTTAGAAGAGGTGGGTTTTTAACATCTTTCTAAATTGAATCAGATTGTTTCCTGAGCGTAGCTGAGGAGGCAGGCTATTCCAGAATTGGGGGGCAAGATAAGAATATGCCTTGCCACCACTGCAAGCCTTTTTGATTCTGGGAATGGTGAGAAAATGTTCAGTGCTAGACCTGAGAGTTCGTGACGGCATATAGGAGGAGAGCTTGTTTGTGAGATACATGGGGCCCTTGCCATTACGGGCTTTGTGAATAATACAACCTATTTTGAACTTTACCCTTTTCTTTATGGGGAGCCAGTGAAGTTGATTGAGTAGGGGTCCAGAGGGTGTTCTAGATGGAGCATTGTTGGTGAGTCGGGCAGCAGTATTCTGCCCTACCTGGAGTATATTAATGGCACTTTCGTTGGCTGAAAACAGGAGGGCATTACAATAGTCAAGCCTACTCAATATTAGGGCCTGCATGAGTGTTTTTTTTGTAGAGGAGGGTAAAAGTGGAAAAATCCTACGCAGAAGGCCAAGAACATAGTAGCAGGAACCTACGATGGTATTGGCATGTGCGTTATGTGTGAGTTTGTGATCAATCTTGACACCAAGGTTCTTTACCACTTCTTTGGGAGAGGGGGCGGTTCCCAGCTCTTCTGGCCACCAAGTAGGTGGCCAGAGAGTGGTAGCTCCTCCAAACAACATGATCTCTGATTTGCCCCCGTTGTGTTGTAAAAAGTTGTTACGCATCCAGACAGCGATAGATTTCATGCCTTCGGAAAACAATATGTCAGTGTTAGGTGTATTTTTATCAAATGTTAGAAGGAGCTGGGTGTCATCTGCGTATGAGATTGGAGTGAACCCCAAGGATCTCATGAGTCTGGCCAGGGGGGTGACATATATATTGAAAAGGGTCGGGCTTAGGCAGGATCCCTGTGGGACCCCCTTGCTCACTTTGGTAGTGGCAGATGTAAAAGATCCCATGGTAATTGTTTGAGTTCTATCTGTAAGAATGTTTGTGATCCACCTCAGTGCTAGCCCCTGAATGCCTATGTCTTGGAGCCTTTATAGAAGAATGTGATGTGAAATGGTGTCAAATGCTGCTGACAGGTCAAGCAGCACCAAAAGTGCTGCTTGACCATTGTCAGTAGCCATGCGTATATTATCGGTAACCTCGATAAGGGCGGACTCGGTACTATGTTTAGCCCGAAACCCAGATTGAGAAATATCCAGTAGTTGGTGAGTTTCCAGATAATTATACAGGTTTCTACTAATGTACTTTTCAATGAGTTTGGACTGAAAAGGTAAAAGAGATATGGGTCGATAATTAGTGATTTCGGTGGTTGGGGCCTTGGGGTCTTTATGTATGGGTTTAATTTGAGCATCTTTCCAGGCCGATGGAAGGCGGCCCTCCCTAAGGGAGCAATTCAGAATAGAGCAGATCGGGAGAGCTAGTTGTTCCGCAAATTTAGCATAAATCCTGGCTGGGACGGTATCCAAGGGTGAGCCAGATTTCATTGCTTCTATAAGGGATATCACTTCCTTCATATGAAGCTGGGGAAAGGTGTGGAGTTGAGCAGATGTGGTGTAAGTGTCAGGAGGGCGGACCGTAGGGGGAAGGGAAGAAGTGTTAGCAGCAATGATTTTCTGGTGAATGGCATCAATTTTGAGGATAAAATGCTCCGCGACATCATTGCATATGGATTGTGAGAGGGATTCCACAGTGTCACATGCTAATGGGCTAGAGTAGGCTTTTACTATTTTAAATAGTTCCCTGGAATTGGATCCAGCCTTCTCCAATAGAGGAGTAATGTGCATTTTGCGCGCTGTTTTAATGTTATGATGATAAACTGCTAATGCGCATTTGTATTTAGTTCTATCTTGTTCTCGGTGTGTGAGTCGCCAGGTGCGCTCCAGTTTTTTACATTCACTCTTTTCAATACGTAGGGCCGGGAAGTACCATTCTGTAGTAGTAGTAGAGCTTTTGGGGGGGTGAGTAGCCGGCTTTAAAGGTGCTGCTTCATCCAGTACGCTGGAGATAGTTTTGTTAAAATGGTTTAGTTGTTGTTCGACATTGAAATTGCGGGTGTCAATGTCCCATGTCGAAAAAGAAGAGGCAAGGTGATGAGCTTTGATTTTATGCCAGGGTCTGTACCACCTACCTGTAAGAGGTAAGGAAGAAGGTGAGATAGGGGGGCTTGTCAGATGGAAATTAACTACAGAGTGATCCGACCAAGTAAGCGGTAGAGTATCTCTATATTCAATTAATTGGAAAGTATTAAATCAAGGGTGTGTCCTGCTAGATGAGTGGGATCACTGTTGAGGTTGAGAAGCCCCTGGGAGGCCCAGTCGTCTAGACAAGTTTTGGCGTCTAAGTTGTTTAAGTCCTCACTATGAATATTAAAATCTCCTAGAAGTAGGAAATTTCGGGTAGCAGCAATATGGGGGGGGGGGGGATAAATTCTAAAAGGCGACCATTAAAGTTGTTTATTGGTCCAGGGGGCCTATAAACCAGTGCTCCTTTCCAACTCTGTTGGGGATGTAGTTCAATTTTAAAAATAAGACATTCAAATAATTTAGAACAGAACTGGTCCAGTATGGTCACTGGTATATGTTCTTTATGAATTATGGCTATACCTCCGCCCGCTCGTTCTAGCCTATCAAGTCTTTGAATGCGAAAGCTGGGTGGTAGGGCTAGAGCTATCGCAAGAACCGCAGATGGTTTAATCCAGGTTTCTGGCAGAAATCCCAGATCTGGGTTAGTATCCTCTAAGAGATCCCTCTAAGAGATAGCCGGAAGTTAGAGGAGGCAGCTTTAGATATAGATTTCATAGTGTCCATGTGTGCAACAAAAGTGACTCTTTTGTCAAATAATATCCCAAGATACTTGTATTTTGGTTCGACTGACAATCTGAGCCCTTCTGCAAACCAAGATCCAGGCGCATTTGATTTCTTTCAGAATTTTACCACTTTGTTTTTATAGTGAAGGTTCAAAGGGAGTCTGGAAGCTGTTGCAGACCAACAGGGGTCATGCTCATCAGGAGCAAGTGTCTGCGTATAACATGTGTGTGAGGCAGCAGCAACGGAGAATTGGGGCCGCGGTACATTTATAAGAGCCAGTTCTGTGGACAGACTTGAGAGATAGATTTTAAAAAGTGAGGGGGCAAGCACACACCCTTGTTACAATCCAGTGGTGGTATAAAGTTTCTGAGAGAGGTAGGTGCCATCACCAAATTTGAATTGTATCCAGGTTTCAGTGAAAAGAAGTTGGATGGCTCTTTTTCAACAATATCCCAATGCTGTTACATTTGTCCCACAGTAGATCCCGGGGAAATGTTGCCCTAAAATTGAGGAAACAGGCATTTCATTTTGAAAGCCTTCTCTATGCAGTGTCAGAGCAGTAAAATTGGACAGATTTCCCTAACTAGTAGGGCATTACATTTCATTAGAATAAGAGCAAAACTTTCCACCCCTTCCTGTATATCTTGCAGCACCAGAGTGAGTTGCAGTCAATGTCAAGTAGGGCTATCAATCTACAGTTTACTGGGTCCCATCAGTCTCTCACTTTGAAGATAGGGTTGATTATGGATCCACAACAAGAATAATTAACTGCCAAATAAAGGTTCACAGCAGTAAAGAGAGGCAGAAGTTGTTTGCCCATAATTCCATATTAGATTTGTGTAGGGCCGGAGGGAGTTGATTCTGCTCCTCCTCCTTATAATTTCTATTTGTTTTGATATGATTTTGACTAGGTCTTGTTGCCTATTGGGGTTTCCCTCCCGGTTTTGCCATGACCAGCCCTATATCCTGAGGCTGCTTTGGCAGGATAGAAAAAGTTAAGAAAAGGAACCTGTGTCCCACAAACCCAGCCACTTAAGTTCACTACTTAGGGGTCGATTACGGTGTTGTCGGTCAGAACGTATTCCTTCTTTAAACCTTTATTTTGGTCTTATACTATAAAAGTGCAATACAATCCATTTTATACAATGTAATTTAGAAGCCAATGGAAAACCTGTTAAGAAAATACCTTCTAAAATTCATTTTTTTAGAAAAGTTAAAACAGAAATGAGTATACATATAGGACCAAAACAGCAAAAACCTATGTCTATTCAAATATGGGCAACGTGGCCGGCTCTGCAGATTGAGAAGAGAGAATATTTGCAAGCTCATGGCCGATTGGGTATTGGCAGTTACTCATCAGAGATTGTGGCCCAAGATGTTAGCAACAGAACAAACAATCACCTGGCTGGGATCTGATCTTAAAATACAGAGGGCTGTACCATGGCAATGTGTGCCCAGTTGCTTACAATTTGGCCTCAGCCATTTTCCTCTTGGGCAGGAATAATTTGGACACACAAAGAGTACATGGGCAATAGACTCTATTTCAGAAACACAACTGGGACAAGACTTTGAGGTAGCCGGTGACTTTTGCCAGGATCCACTGAATGATTTCAAGGGAGAGGAGCCAAATCTAAACTGAATGTTAAGGTTCATGTCCTGAGGTATAGTAATAATTTCAAGGTATTCATCGGATGTTCATAAACTCTAAGGTTAAACTGCCCAAGAAGAACTGGAAAGTGTGCCGCGTACAACCTAATCCCAGTAGTGTTTCTTTATTGCATCTTTGCTAGGAAGCAATAATGGATCGTTGGTGGTCCAGTAACACTCTTGTCCTATCGCACTTAACAGGGATTTCACACTATGAATCTAGCCTATCTTATGTGTTTGGTCAAGTGTGATAACTTCCTTGAGGGCAGCATTGTATGAGCACAACTCAGGAGTGGACCTTATGCGCTGCCAAAACAATAGGGGAAGTAACTTAGCCTACTCATTAATAATGGCTCTGCCCAGGTCCAGCCTTAGTGGGTGGAGAGGTGTACTTTCTGGTAGCGAAACCAGGGACCTAAAGAACTTGTTCTCAGTATTCAATAGGGCATCCATTTTTGCAAATTCCCACAATTCAGATCCATAAAGTACTGAGCCGAGATCTTTAGCCTCATAAATCTGGTGGGGGCTGCCACCAGCTTACAAAAGGAGGTACTGTGTTCATTAATTAGGGCCCCTACTATTTGCCTACATTTTAGAGTCCGTTTGGCTACCTGCAGCTTCCACGTCATGCCTTCTGTGATAGTAAAACCCAAGTGGTCAAAAATGCTCACCCTCACCAGGGGAACCCCTCCTAATGGTAAATAACCTCTAAAAGATCTGTGAAGGTTAAGCAATAGAAGCTTCATCTTGGTCGTGTTGACCTCTAGGCCACGAGAATTACAAAAAAAATGTAAAATGATATAAAAGCATTTGGGGCCCTCCTGGTGTTTTAGATACTAGCAAAGTATTGTCTGTGAACCATAAGGTTGTAACCCCCCCACACACACACAGGATTGGGGCATCCGCAGGGACCTGTGAGAGAAACTGAATGACACCATTCACGAAAAGGGTAAAAAGAGTAGGTGCCAAAACAGAGCCCTGGCACACCCCCCTGTTAACTTCTATAGGGTCAGTAGGCTTGGCAGCCCCAGCAGGCTCTATCAAAATGTGTCTCATTAAGTTGGATAATAAGTGATAAAGATCCCAAGGGGAAGGCCCAAATCAATTTAATCATGCCAACGTTTGTTTCTGGGGACAAGGTCAAAGGCGGTCATAAGATCGATGAAGGCTACATACAGGCTCCCTCAACCGATGACCACTGTCTTCCAGATAAAGAGAAGAAAATGAAACACCTGGTCAATAGTGCTTGTTTTTTCCCTAAATGCAGCTTGGAAAGGAGTGAGGATATTGCAGTCACTCCTCCAACCCTGTACCTTTAAGAGTAATGCACAAGTGAAAATGTTTTGAATACAGTCTATAAGACTGATCGGTCTATAGTTGCATAGTAAGGATCTGTCTCCATTCTTGTAGACAGGAATCACCCCTGCTCCCTTCCAGGAGGTAGGTATTTGGTCCCCCTCAGCTATTGTATTGGTTAGGGCCAAGATATAATTTGCCCAGTTCTTACAGTCTTGGACTAGCAAGTCTCCCGGAATACTATCAGGGCCAGCAGATCTGGCCTTTGCAACGGAGTTAACACAGGTCTCAATTTTGCTTATAGAAAAAAACTCTGTTGCTGTAACAAGGACAAGTCTATGAAAGGCACCTTCTGCTTCTAATTCACGGGGCCCAGAATACAGTCAGGAGAAATGGTCCTGCCATGCATTGATGGAAATGTTGGTGGTAAGAGGTGAGGGCCTGTTTGCATACCCCCTAGTGACTAGGAGCCAAACCTTTTGCAAGTCCTTTCTATCACATGCCTCCCTGATCAGCTCCCATCTTTATTCTTCCCACTCTCTTTAGGCCTTCTTTTGTGCTAACTGATAGGACCTCCTTAATTCCCTCACATGAACGGGGATGTTTGCCCTAATAGCCTGGGCTAGTAAACGTCTAAGGGCTCTACACTCCTTATTGTATCAAGCTAACTTCGGGCCAGATATATTGGTGCATACCGATTCACTAAAGAGCGCAGCTAGCTCCTCAACCAAACTAGAGTGGCAATCTAAAAGCTTATCTAGCCCTACTGGGTGGTGAGTTAAGCTACAAATCTCTGCTGTACTTGTCAGCAAGTTCTTCTTAATAGATTCAAGCTCGCCTTCATCCAAAGCCACTCGGGCGAATTTGAGCTGACAATTGTAATTTGATAGAAGTAGCTCTTTTCTAGTTAGAATTGATTTTGGGGAGCTGCACAAACCCACCCATGGTGTCCCCAGCGTAAGTTGAAGGGGATGTTGGTCAATATCCGACCGAATTGGTCTTGGAATGGTTTCCAACCGAATAAGATCTGGGGATTCTGACCGACCGATTATGATGCATTCAGATGCTTCTGGATACGATTTGGTCAGACTCCCATTGACTTCAATGGAAGCCTTGGTTCCGACCAAATACACAGGCTCCCATTGAAGAAAGGGGTGCCTGGGAAAAACCGTGCACCCTGTGGTGGATACCCCTTGGTGCCTGGCACACTGTGCATGGTGCAAAAGGGGGCTCCCTTGGGTACCCCTATGGGGCAGATTTGGAAGACTCCAGGTGAAGGGGGGTCTGTTACGGACCCCCAATTTCAGATGCCGGTCTGAGTCGGAACAACTGGTTCGGATAGGTTGTCTAAATCTGACATCATACTCGCTGGGTCGTAAATCTTGAGTCGTTCAGAAATGTGGCCCTTAGACATACACGATTCAGCTCCAAAGGACTCAGACTTTCCAAATGCCATCCGGTTTGGATTCAGAACGGAGTCGGAAAGTCCAAACATCGCAATCGGTGGTTCGGAAAGGTTTCTGAATCGGTCGGAAACAAGGCTTCCCAATCCGATTCAGCAGACCTGAATCCGATTTGGAAGCCTTTCCGAATGACATTGTAATCGGCCCATTAGTGTGAGGATGACAATATTGTGTACAGGAAAACAGCTGTCACTAACAATGAGGGGAGCCAGAGGCAGAAATGAGTTGCCCCATTGCTTTATCCTATATCTTGTGACTGGTGGAAGCAAAATGTGAATGACAGTAACTCTGACTAATGGATAAAGAGAGCTGACTGAAAGTCCTATTTTGTATACATGGATGTGTATATTTGTAAAGCTTTTAAAAAAAATATGAGTTCTAGGATAAGGTCAAATCTATAAACAAAATGTTAAAGATTTTTAAATCACTCGTCTCAGATGTCTTATATGAAATGCATTAGAAGCATGCTGATAAATGTAAGGAATTGGAGCATTAACTGCCGCCTTAAGTAATGATCACAATCCTTGTCAAGATGAACCACTAAAGTCTCTAAAAAAAACTGAAGTCAACACTCTACCACATATGGCAGAGAGCATAGAGGTTTAGCATGAAGGTAATGTGTAAAGTATACATGCAGTACCAAAACACTAATCAAATCAAAGCACAGCACAATAAAAAAGTCAATGTAAAATATTAGAGTACATTTTGAAAAATAAAATTAGATAAAAATTGCTAAAATCCAATTAGGGAAACTGGACATATGGATATTGAAATATTTAAAAAAAATTGCTCCAAAAATAATTTATTATGAATGGCGGTGAACTGATCATGGTAGCTCGGGACTTGGACTTTATTTGAGGAAACTGCTATGTAGCGTGGGTTGGATACAGCAACGAGGTTTGACCCGGCCAGACATGTTACATCCAGGAAATGGAAGTGACAATTTATCAATGGGGCAAGGCAGGCTGGAGTGGCGAGAAGTGTTCCTTGAGGTAGGACAGCCATTGGACAAGCTCACGGTGAAGCTGTTGACTTTAGAAGAAAATGCTCTGTGAAGCAGAAATTAGTATTTTGTGCCTAAGGAAGATCCCTACTTTAGGCACCTTCTACTGGTCAAAGATTTCTTTGTTTGCATGTGTTTACTTTTTGGAGCTCGATTCTTCCAGTAGGTTATGCCTGTAGCTGAAAAAGGCCCACAAAGTTGGATACCTGCACTGCAGGATCCCACTGAATAAGATATGCAGTTGCAGAAAAGTTTTAAGAGTAAGAAATCTGAACCTCGGATCAGTTTGGCTTGGCAGATTTGGAGCCAAATAGTTTCTGTCTCAGTGTTATGATCCTTGGAATCCACTTCTTTGTTCTTGGTAAAATAAAGCAAGTTGGACAATGTGGTAAAAGTTCCCGGGGGATACCCTACCCACTTTTGTGTGTGCTCTATAGCAAATTATCCTACTGTACTCCTCTCTATCTAAATACAAGATGGCAAAACCCTTCTCCCATTGTGAAGAGCCTGTGTGCCAGCCCCAGCGGCGTGGCCAAGGAAATGAGAATCTCCTCCTCTGTGGTCACTTCAAACCAGTTCTGAAGAAGCCCTCTCCAATGGGTTGGGAGTCTGCCTATCTTTGAAGGCCCTATACAGAAGTCATCTGATACCTGCCTATGACAGGGCAGGCCCCTTTACAGTTAATTAAGTTCCCGGGCACTGCCCAAATTGTTATCCTGCCAGACAAACAGAAACACCCACCCACTTCTAAGTCTTTATCATCTGCTCTGGTAGCAGTGTTCACACCTCATTCAGGGTTGAGCACTCAAAGACCTTTATCTGGAGGGTAATGTAAAACAATTAGCTTTCTAACGCTTTCTTAGCTGAAGATAACAATATTACATTGTATATTATTTTCCAATGTATTCCTATGAATCAGCCAGACAGGCTTTTTAACATAAAATGTACATATGTACATTTAAATAGCATGCACGTTGCCTTATGAGCAATACGGTCTACTTTGGGGTGTCTTACTAATATATACAAAGACGATGTTGACCAGTCAATGGGTTTATTTTGACAGGTCAAATTGCAGTGCAAAGGTTATTTTAGCCAGGGTACAATGGTAGGCCTGAAGCCATGGTTTACATTATTAGTCTTGTGAATGGCACAATGGGTGCATCAATCAACTACTGACAATTAACTTATGAACCATGGGTATAATTTGAATCATAAAATAGGGAATTATAGGTACATTACCCATGACAAATAGTATTATATCAATGTTATCATATTGAAAGGAGAAGCACAATAACTTTTCCCCTGGTTAGCAGTGGTAAAGTGCACAAAGTTCTTCAGCCAGCAAAAACAGT